>NW_024529155.1:1586841-2253641 GCF_017590135.1 Pyrgilauda ruficollis | reverse complement strand
CGGCGGGCCCCCCCCCCCCCCCCCCAGTTCTAGAAGAGAAGCAATCCAATGTCCAAACTGTTCATGCAGGGGTTAGTTGTGCTGCAGAGTGGCACAGAAGAGGGTGTGAAGCTGTGCTGTCACAAGGAAAGGGTAGAGACATTGCACTCTCCTTTTGGAAGTAGGAACTCTGAAATTTATCCATCTTTTACTGCTGGTAGAGAGTGATATGTGACTGCTGTGTGGGAAAGAGGAAGGGGAGCATAGGAATGAAGGCAAAAGTGTCCTTCATTTTTGTCCTCCAAGTTCTTTTTTATCTTCTTTTTTACAAAATTAATTGGTAATCTTAAGTTTTGAGTATCTGATCTTCCCCTTCTTCCATGTAAAGATTGGGGAGTATTACTGGATACTACAACAAAAACATACAGAATTATGATACATTTTTTGCTCCCAAAACTATAGAATAATTTATTTTAAAAATATGTTTTTGTTAATCTCTTTTTTTTTCCCCTTCTTTCAGGTTCAGTAAGGAGAAGAGGCAGGACACCACAGTTTGTAAGATCAGTAAGTACTGAAATTTACAGGTAGCTCAGGTGTTTGGGAAAGTTTTCTAAGCTGTGTGTTGTGTCAGTTTGCCCAGCAGCCCCTTCTGAAGTCACATCCTGGTGAAACAATCCCCTGGGACCATTCCAGGTCAGCACCTGCCTTCTGTAATCTTTTCAGTCTATGTTATCAAAAATATAACACTAAGCTGATGGTTAACTTGCACTGGCACCATGTAGTGCAGGTCTGAAAAGTAACTTAAAGTTTCATTTCCAGTAATCCAGACATGTCAGTGTTGTTTTCAGACTTGACTTTACAGGATTTGTGGTGCTTGCTTTCTGGCATAAAGCTTTTCTTTTTCTAAGAGCATTTGACTGAAATGATGGTCAGTTTTTGGAGGGTATAAGCTATTTCTGCAATATACTGATACATTGTCCCTACACTGGAATTTCTGTGTCAAGAAAATTCAGCATTATTAATTGTGAACTATTCCACACCTACAGAATTCCAGAATTTTAGAACTCACTGTGTTGTCCCCCACCACATGTTCAGGCCCTTTAGGAAATAGAATTTGCAATTCTGTATTGTTTGATTCCCCCTCCTGATTTATCCCAAGGCAGGAAGATGGCAAGTTCTTGTTCCTAAGCATCTCTGCCATCGAATGCAGTGGAAGATTGGGAAAGGCCTGGTAGCTAAGATGGAAAAGACTTTCTGCTAAAAATTCCTCTACAAATCAGCACTAACTTTGGCTGTAAAGGTGTCTTGAAATGTCCAGCTGTGGGAATTGGTTCTTGAAATCATTGTTTGATGTGTTGCTCCTGCCTTGTCGTACATCCTGTGTATCTCCTGTCCCACCTGTCCCCGTTTCCCTTCATCAGGCTGCACCCCCCAGGACAGAGAGGATGGCTGTGGATCAGGACTGGAGCAGTGTGTACCCAACAGCAGCTGCCTTCAAGCCTGCCTCTGTGCCTCTCCCAATCCGAATGGGTTACCCAGTGAAGAGAGGAGTGCCTCCACCAAAAGAAGGCAACCTAGAGCTTATCAAGGTAAAACATGTGCCATGGCTGGGGGGTCACTTTGAAAGTCACTGTTCACTAAGACTGCACTGCTTTGATTGGAATATTTGTCTTGGAGACTCCTTTCTGCTGTTAAGTCACATAATCCTCTCAAGTTTCTAAGTGGTAACAAATATAAAGTTAATTAACAAGTGAATGATATCAGGAGACTTTTTAGGATGATCATGCCTGTGACTTTTGTCACAGAGTTAAGTCTTTCCCTAAATCAGACTTGAGAAGAGTCTGCTTAAATGAATATTTCCTTAAGTATTTTATATTGCTTTAGCAAATGTGAGAAGTGTAATCAGATTTCCGTAATGCCCATTTATTCTGATCAGACAAAAAAACTATTATTTTGATAACTCTTAATGTGTCTGTTTCAGATCCCCAATTTTTTGCATCTTACTCCTCCTGCAGTTAAGAAGCACTGTGCAGCTCTTAAAGGTGAGGGGGGGGGGGCGGGGTTTGAGGGATTTTTTATTTTTTTGTTTGTTTAGTTGTTTGTTTTTTTCTTTTTAAACCATCTCTGGAAGTTTTCAGACAAAGCAAGACGTAACTGTGCGTGATGGAGGTGAGGCATGGTACACTTGTGGAGCTGGTTATTCAGCTGGCTGTGGCTGGTACTGTGTCCTTTCCTGCTGCTGCCAGGAGTCATCCAGGTGGTAGCAGATAAGTCTCGGGAGGTTGTCAGCACGAGAGTAAGACTGAAATGTTAATTTTGCACGAGACCTTGCTTGAACTGATGAGTTGATAGTTCAGTGCTTTACTGAAGGTGAGTGACGAATGTGACTCAGTTCTCAGAGAACTCTGTCATTGAACAGGCTTCAGTCAGTAGCCATTATGGGCTGCATTTAATGACCAAAGAGCTATTAATATGAGACCCTCTGAGAGCAGGGTCTGCTGGGGAGATACAGGATCTACTGGAGACCAGGAGCATCCTTCCACCCAGCAAACCTGTGAGGGGAACCTGATGGACTCAGGCAGGAAGGCTGTTTTGTGATGAGGGTGGTGAGACACTGGAAGAGCTTGCCCAGTGAACCTGTGGATACCCCATCCTGGAAGTGTTCAAGCTCAGGTTGGACAGGGCTTTGAGCAGCTGGATCTAGTAAAAAATCCCCATAGCAAGAGAGTCACTTCCAACCCAAACCTTTCTATGATCCTGTTTGGCAGTTGTGAGACTGCACCTGCAGTGCTGTATCCTGTTTTGGGGAAGCCGGTACAAAGAGAGACATGGCAATACGGGAAACAGCAGAAACACTGCTGTTACCTAAATGAGTATGGTTTCTAAGACTAGTACTTTTAAAAACATACATTGCAATACATTTGAAAGAAAAAAAACACCCAGCCAAATATACCAGAGGTATAGGTATATAATATGCAGATATTACTCAGAGTGTTTTTCTCTTTATTGTACAGATTTCTGCACTGAATGGCCAAGTGCTCTGGACAGTGATGAGAAATGTGAACAGCATTTTCCCATTGAAATTGAAACAGTAGATTATGTTTCTTCAGGGACATCTATTCGGAATTCCAAAGCAAGGGTGGTGACCTTAAGAGTAAGTAGTAGTTTTGGTAAACAGCCTTTGTTTCAAACCCCTAAATGCTTGGCTTTCTTTCCAAACATGGAAGTGTGATCTTCTGTAAGGAAATGAGAGAAATGGAGGGAATTCAAAATCACACACAAGTGAGTATGTCTTTGTGTTCCTGACCAAATCTGTCCATTCATATTCACTGGCCTTGGGACTTGTAAGGCGATGTGGGGATGCTGTGCAGGTATATTGTTTGAATACTCACATTATTCTTGCCTTATGTTAATACTTCAACGTGATATAATCCGAAGAAATTCTGCAGATGTATCCTGAACAGCTCTCCTTGATAGAAGATCTGCCTGTCTCAAGTACTTCCAGAGTTCAGAGTTCGGATTTTCCAAGGAATTAAAGTTGTTTTCTCCTTTTCTTGAAGGTTAAACTTTCTAACCTGAATTTGGATGACCATGCAAAGAAGAAGCTCATTAAGCTTGTGGGAGAGCGGTACTGTCAGGAGACAGATGTGCTCACAATTACAACAGACAGGTGAGCTGCCAGAAGGAAACAAAAATATTGTAGCAATGCCCACAGCTGAGAAAGGACTGGGTGTCTTCCAGTAATACCAGTTATTTTCGTGGTGAATTATTATAATTTAAGGCGAAAATGGGACTTAATTAACACTACTCCTGTTATTAACTGTTAAAAACACGTTTTGAAAGATTTCAGACTTAATGTATGTTGGATTCCACTTTGGCACAGGGGGCAAAGAAGTTTCTGATGTCTCCAGAAGATTTTTAAATCCTCGGATATTGTATATTTTCCTGCTGCCTTGCAGCTGCCCATTCTTGTGTGTTCTTGTTACTCAAGCTGCCATGATGTTATTCTTGGTTGTGTGCAACTGAGAAGTACACAGGAATCAACCACTAGTTTCCTAAGATTCCCTACATTACACAGTACAAAATATGATGGTAGGTTTTAACCTTTTATTCAGAGAAATGTTTCTGCATTTCCAGGTGTCCCCTAAGAAGACAGAACTATGATTATGGCATGCACCTGCTCACAGTTCTGTACCACGAATCCTGGGTAAGCAGTTGTGCATGGACTCTCTAAATGTGCTCTCTGCCATATTTTAAAGTAAATGACCTTACAAGAGAGCATTTTGCAGGATTCCAGACTACTGTCTGTTGATTAGAATATGTCTTTTCTTGGGCTCTTCCTGGGCTGCAGTAAACCATGGCTGTCATTTGGAAGTGTTCTTCTTAAATGCGCTCTCACATACCTTGTCTCAAGCTGATTGCTTTTCTGAGCTCCCTCTTGCTCAGAAAAGGGGCAGCCTTCCCACTTTCTGACTACAGATGTTCCTTTCACAGGGAATTCTTCACACTTGTCTCCTATATTTTTGTGGTTGTATTGTTGCCCTTCAACAATTTTACAGGCATTTTTTAGAGAAAAAAATTGAGCAGTCTGAACTGAAATTTTTGTTGTTGGAAATCCATAGTAATGTTTTGGATGACTGAACTTTGTTCAAATGTCCCATGTCACTATCCCATTGTTTGAGACAGACAAAGCCTTCATCATCTCCATATGTCACTCTTACAGAAGTTGTACCTTATCCACTGCTAAAACTCATACTTTCTGTTGTCAGTTGTTCTAGAGCAGGGAATGTCTGTATTTAGCATTTTTTATGAATTGTTCTTGATTTTGATCACTGCAGTGCTGATGTTAAGAACATCCTAAGGAGGATGAGATATATTTCCCTTTCAGTGGCAGTTGCCTTGAAGGATAATTTTGTAATTGTAGAGTGCATCAATTAAATCGGTGGTGAAAGATAACATTTGCTGTAGATTTCAAGTACACATGGATGTTTTTCTCCCCAACAGCATAACATTGCATTGCAAATCCTAAATTAATGGCAGACTAGTTTCCAGTGTTAAGCAATGACAAGAGAGCTAGACAGTGCTCACTTTAATAAGTTCAGACAAACACCACGGCTGTGCTGGGCTCCAGCTTTAATTAGTGCTGGCAGACAGGGCTATGCAATATTGATATGGGAGTGTTCAGTGTGTGTTGAATATGCACAAGTCTCTTGCATTTTTATTACCTTTCATCCTCCACGTTAATGTTTGATGAGTTTGTCAATCAGTTGTAATTGTCTTTGATTCCCATGAAAAGTTAATGGTTTCCTGAGACATGGGTTTTTATTTTGTGGAACATGGTTTTTTTTTCCTCCCTGATCAAGGATAATGCCTTTTAATAACTTGCTGAAAGGTAGTTTAGATCCATTTTGTAAACCATGAACAAACAGTGTGTGGTTTATTTTCATTTACATGAACTTTACTGTTGGAGGGGGACAGACAGGGCCTGGCCTTTCATTTAGGCAGAAACATCAGTCCTGTTTGCAGAACTAATTGTAGGATTTGATGACTTTCCCAGCAGAGTAGTGCCACACTGCTAATACATGTGGCTGATGGAATTGAATCAAAAGATGAGGGCAGTGTTCTATTCTTGCTGAGTGAAGGAAAGCTGGATCCATGTAACTTCTGCCCTCAAGCCTGAAAACTTTGCCCATGATCTCTTTAAATGTGGCAGAACTCCTATGATTTATGTAATATCTGGATTACTGCATTTTGTCAATTGGGATGCATAGGGGGAAATGTTACATGCAGAGATACATCAGGAAATGGAATTTCAAGTGTAATTATGTTTTAGTTGCCAGCAATGCATCATCCTTTTATTACAGTTACAAATGCAGTATCAGACCCATGAGCAGTTATTTTAAAATAGTCTTAAAAATCTTCAAAACCTAAGAATGTTCATTTATTTTCTCATTCTAAAATACTTGGAGATGTTTTGCTTCCTGTTTACTAGTTGTCTGGTTATTAATCAGATATTTATGTTTTATTAGCTTTCAGAATGTATTAATTAGATGGCTGACTTGGTCCAATTAGTAAGAATTTAATTTCTCTTCTTTCGACTTCTTCTGTGATTCCTTTCAAATTATCCCCCAGGATTGTGCCTGGATTGAATTAATCAGGGAAAGAGTGAGCTATATTGATGGATTATTAATCAGCAGCTTAACCAGTCGTATTCTTTTGCTGCCTTCAAATGCTGGTACTGCTTGATTGCTGTAACATTACTCCACACTGGATGTATGTTTATGGTACAAGTGGTTTTTAAAGAGTTAGAGTTTGCTGCCCTCGAGTGGTTGAAAGGATCATGGATGGATTTCTTCACACAGCTTGGATTAATTATTTATCACTGAAAAATCCAATGCTGTCAGGAGTTGAAAGCAGGAATGAGAAGCAAATGCAGCACAAAGTCAATTTTCCAGTAAGGAAAAACATTAGGAGTAATTAAATTTTTATTTCTCCTATTCCATGTGGTGTTTCAGCATACACAGAATGAGGGAGAGCAAAGGATCTTGATTCAGCCTTGCTAATCTGGGATCTTGAAAGATTACTAAAAAGTTTTCTTGGATTTTCTATTCTCCACAACTTCTTACAGTAAGAAACAGAAAGGTGAGGGAAGGTAAAAAATGAAGAATGGGCAGGCAGCATGGCACTGGAGGTTTAACTAAAATTTATCAACCCTGCAGCTGTACAGCTGTGATTGAATTTCAGGGGAACTACTTTTGCATTTCTTTTTAGAGCTTACAGTGGTAAGGCACCGGTGGGATGCAGTGTCTGTGTTTGCGTGCTGAATGGTTGTTTTTACATGGCCACTGATGATAACACTCAAATCCATCATACAGCTTTTCTTTAGGCTTCATCTTCATTTTTTTCAACTACAATCATTTTAAGCCATTCCAAATAAACATAATTTTTACCACTTCAGGTCATGCTAGTAATACTTGGTAACAGCAGAATTTTGCAGTTTCATAATGGGAGTTTACCTTGTAATTCAGCCTAAAATATGTGGTAAGGATATGAGTCCACTGTTGAAACCTAAGTAGGTCTCTGGCTACTTAGGATTCCAAAATTCATGTTGGGAACACTCAGGATGTTATGACATGGGGGTTGTAGAGTTGCAGTGGCAGGTGGAGGAGGCACTCAAGTCTTGCTGAAGCTCCCTGGGCACCTTTAGTATCACTGAAGATGTTCAGGATGAAGCTCCTGACTTGGGGACCTTAGAACAGTGAAGGGTGATGTAATTGTGCCCTCCCCACCTAGAACAGGCTTCTCTCTCAGTGTGGTTTAAGTAATGCAGACTGAGGCTGAAGTGAGGCTGGTCTCTAAATGTTGGAATATGTCCTTTGTTTTGGACCATGGATTCCATTGCATGCTCACCAGGAGTCCTCATCAGTAGTGGGAACCAGAAAAGGTAAAGCTAAAGTGGCTTTATCCATATTCTCTGAGTTCAAACATTTAAAATCAAAGAAGGGAGGTTTCCTGACAGGAAATGTGTATTCTAGTAGAGGAAGGTTACACTTTTTTTTTGTAACTTTTGTAACCAAAAAGGATGAGCATTCCAGCAAAAGGTTGAATTAGGAATTATCTTTGTAGTATTTCTGACTGTTGTAAGCTTTTTGCAATACCTTGTGTCTAAGCTCCATGTTTCTTATTGCTGGAGGAACAAGGCTCCTTTTTGATGCATAAATACAGTTTTTGAGGCTGTTCAATTTTCAATCTGTGTTGGAGTCAAACAAAGTCTCGTGGGGCATAGGCATTAATAAACTGAACAGAAAATCATCAGACTTGGATTTTTAATATCACTGATCTCTCTTGATGAGATCAAAATCTTATCTGGTCAGCCTTCCAAAAACAAAGTGAGGTAGATAAATACCTTACAAATGACCCTTTCAGAAACCTGGATTTTCCAGAAAATGCATGTAGCTACTCCAGGCTGGAGAAATTAGGTATTGTCCTTAGTTTTGAAAGAGACTGATGGCAACTTTCCTGAGTTAGTTACAGAGCCAAAGACTAAACTTGAGAGCATCGTTAATTATGGGAGCATCTCTTGTGTGGTATTAGTCTTTGGGGCAGAGTTCTGTTTTTGTTTCTCTGCTTGTTCTCCTTTTGTGTAACACGTTTGTACCTCACTGGAATTTTTATCCTCATAGTTTCTCTTGATTTTTCCTTGACCCTCTAGAGGTCCTACCTGTCCTGTGCCATTGCTGTGTCCTGGAAAATACAGTTCTGCTTGTTCAGAAGAATGGATTTTAACTTATTCCACATCACCAAGTAATTATAATCTCTGTATCCAATCTCATATGATACAAAGAGGTTTTGCCTTTCTACAAATTTCTGTTGATATTTCTAAGTTGTTAATTAAATAGTACAGATCAAAGTGTATTATATCCAAAGAGATAAGCACATAATTGTTTTGGCAACTCCTCTTAGGATTGAAGGTTCCCAGTGACTTGGAAAATGTTAGCATAGCTGTCATTTATTAGCTGAAATCTAAGATTATTGTACCACACAGGGCATCCTTTATTTCAATGCAATACAAAGATATAGGTGTATTTATTCCAGGCTATACAGAGTTTGAAATTTGACTTGGCATTTAAAGAACTTTTCTTCCCCTCAAAAATAATCCTTTTAAAATACCTGGTCTTTGCTAAACAGCATTAAATATTTCACTGTTCAAACCATTGACAAGAAAATTAACCAACATGAGTCGTGTTTTTAATTGGCTTCAAGATTTCTATGTGCCATAGAGAAATTTTAGTTAAAATGGTTTTCCCAAAAGGAAGATCAGGGAACTGAAAATTTTAAGCCTCTGTATCACTACAGTAACAAAACTGTGCAAATTGAACAGGCAGAAAAAACCCCAAGCACGCTGATGGTGAAATGCCTGCTTAAGAGATCCCAGATTCTTTCCTTTCCTTCTGCACTTCAAGGTACCATATAAAGTGAAGCCTTTTGTTAATGGCTTACATGTAAAAAGCAACTTCACTGTTCAAAGTCTATTTTAGCATTCATACTCTTTCAGAATTCAGATTAAGCACTGTAAAGACTTGTAAATCTCCCAAAATACTGGTTTAAACTGTAGCATAAAAGATTTGCTTAGAAACAAAGACTTACTATGTTTATGGCATTGAAAAAAATAATTCTTTATCTTTGCATTAGGAAGTGAAAAAGTAGCCTTTTATGCCTCTTTAGGCATAGGTTTAGATCTTTGACTTTATATGGAAAATTGTTTTCTGGTGTTTTGGTTTGGGGTTTTTTTAGTCTTATTTTAAGTATTTTTAAGAGGAAAAGGTTGAAAGTATCAGCTGAATGCATCTTTAGCCAAGCTGGATCATACTAAGATTCTGTCTTATGTGTGATAGAATGAGGGAAACCATTTTTAGTGAATTCTTCTTTTTAACCTGGTTCACAAAGTGGGGGTTCTAGGAAAATGTTACACAATATCACACTTGGATTCCACTTCTCACAGTTTTATTCTCATTTTTAAGACTGCAGTTTTAAAACTGGTGAACAGTTTTTAACATGTTCACTAATGTGTTAAATCTGTAGGGGACAAAAATAATTCAACTAATAAAATTTGAGTGATAAAGACCTGATTTTTGAACTTTATTTAATTGTCCTTATTAGTTTTATTCATAACAGTTTAAACTGAGGCTGCAACATGTGTAACATTTCCACTGTGCAGGCTTCATGGTGCTTGTCTACCTAGAGTATGTTTCCAATCGCCTGTGTAATTCTACAATCACTTTTCTTTTGCAGTAAATTCTGTTGAAAAGGTATCAAAGTTTTAGTGGATACAGTTTGCAAAAACTAATGGATTTGGAAATCTCCCCCTACTGTCAAATCCCTTCCTGCCTTCCCCCTCACCTCCCACCACACAGTCAAGATTTTATTTTAAAATCCATGTTGACATCATCATTCTGCTGGGAAAGATCCCAAGAAAGAAATACTCAACAGTTGCTTTAAAATCTTGCTTTGTAATGCTCACAAGAGGTAGGGAAATCTTAATATGTTTATCTGCATGCATCTCCAGAATCCTGTGAGTTGCTGTGTACAGAGAAGGATATTCCTGAAGAGATAAATGTAATACTGTCATTAGTCCTTGTCTCTGCTGTGACTTAGAGGTGTTTAAAAGCCTCACAGGGGTCTTTTGTTTGAACTTCAGACATGAGTTCGGTCCAGGGAGTGACCAGCAGTGATACTCATATTCCCTTACTCCTGAGAAACCCTATCCCTGTGAGAGAGGCTTTGGCTTGAAAATTCTGTTGGAGTTCAGGGGAAAGAATGTCTTGGATAGCCACTCTGCAGATAGCCAGGGGATGTGTAAAGCAGGATGATGCTGTTAATTTAAAACTTTAAATCCCTACCCTGGATTGCAGGGTTTGTCAAACAGACAAGGAACACTTCACTGTGCCCGCTTGTTCCATTAATGTTTCAGCAGTACAGGGCTACAGGATGTCCTTTTGTTCCTGTTTTTCCTCTCCAGAAATTGAGTGAGGTCCTTTTACTCCTGTTCTTTATTGTGTCCAGGGTTTAATGTCAGTCATGTGAACCTCTGAGCAATGTGAATTGCTGCTTCTGACTAAACATTTGGACTCTGACTCAAAAGACAAGAGATGCCATTTACCAGGTGCAGTTGGGAAAGTGTTTTAAATTCAGGTAGAGGAATCCAAGCACACAAGAGTTGCAGGGTGAAAAAAAATCTTGGGGCTTAATTAAAGGTTGTTGATGCTTAGTGGAAAGAATAACCTTTAAATAAACAAATGAAAAACAATACCAACACACACACCCCACCATACCTCCTTCCCAGAAAAGAAACAGCAAACAAAACCTACCCTGAACAACAACAAAAAAACTCTCCTCCCTTGACTTGCAAGATGTTTGTTTGGTTCTGCATAGCACAGCTAAAAATTTACTGAAGAGCCCTTTGTGGCAAGTCATTTTAGAAAAGCCAAAATTGGTATGATGTAAAGGCTTTACTATAAGGTTTCTTTGAATATATTTCCAGAGAAATGCAAGTTTTATTTAGGCATGATTTTATAACAATTGTAAAAAAAACATGAATAGCAAAACTAAACCCAAAATACTTCAAATTGTGATTCTTACATAGGTGAGGTAATAGAAAGATACGACATTGGTTACATCAGTAAAGTACTAAATAATTATAAATACTCAAACATATAGCCTGCAATATATAAAAATGCAAATATATCACTGAAGCATCTGTATTTATCAAAGTACAGTAAAAAATAGCAGGTTACACAACATTTGAAATATTCCTTAAAATTCTTTAAAGGCCTGCTGGAGAGATGTTGAAAGACAGAATTGATACAGAAGAAGTGTATTTACAGGTACTGGGATGGTATCTTCTGTCAGTGCCCTACTTATTCTGTCAAACTTTGCAGCACTGATTAAATAAAGATCAGCACCTTGTGGATAGAGATTCTGTTGAGCAATGTATTTTGCAGGAAGAAGAAATGTATTTGTTGGTGGTGCTTTTCTTTGTGAATCACATCATGGGTTACTCGTTAGGCACTGTCTCACTTTCCCACCAGCCAGTGTAGCCAGACCAGAACCCTCTGCTAGGGACACAATAGCTGGGTGGCTGCTTCCAGAACTGCAGTGGTGAGGGCTCTTTAAAATTACTACTTTTGCAAGGTTTTTAGTTATTCATTATGTACAGTCCATAAGCTTTTTCTCCCACTCTGACTCAGTTGTATCTGCCAGATACAGAAAGAACCTGATGAGTGGGAGAAACGAGTTCATCCTGCTCATACAGGCTTGAGTTACAAGCCTTGCACTCTAGAGGAGGAAATACCTTCCACCATGAATGCAGTTTTTAAAGGGAAACGCTATGAGAGATCAATTTCTTCAAATTATTGTTGCTTTGTTTCAGTCCAGAAAAGGTTGTCCATTTTCTTTCAGAAAACTGAGAAGTGGGAGAGTGAGAAGTCTGAGGAAGACATGGAAGAGTATATCTGGGAAAACAGTCGCTCTCAGAAAAATGCCTTGCACACACTGCTTCGAATAAAAGCCTCAGAGAATGTCAGTAATGTCACTAAGGAGGAGCTGCTGGCATCTGAAGTGGTTAAGAATTACAGAAACTCAGTCATTGCGCTTAAAAATGAAGGTGAAACAGAAAGTAACATGGCTCAGTACAAGGAATCTGTGAAGAAATTACTGAATATACAAGCATGAGAAGAGCAGATCTGCAGGTACACCTGATCAATACAGGGATGTTCAACTACTGTGTTAGTATTTCTAATGATATGGATGTATAATTATTCAGAACTTGAGCCAAAAACTGAAACTTGACTATGAGTTAAGTCCTGTCCATGAATCTTGTCCTTTGAATAAAGTATGTTTGGATTCATACTGGTAACTTGAATGTTTTATTCTGTGTTCTGTTAGCATGGTCAGTCCTCTGCTTAATCACATTGTGATTTCTCACATTTCTTTGGGCATTTAACCTAGAGCAACAATGTCAAAACTAATGAAATTAGTTAATACTTCCACTAATTAAAAGTCTGAAAATTAGGAGCTTTAAATGCTTTTCAAATGCCATTCAAATTTTTGCCTATGTATAAAATGAGGATAATGTTGCCTAATAGTCTGATTTGGAGAGGTGTTGAAGCACTCTGGACCAAGTTGAATTTCTTAGTTATTGTGAGGGCAAACAAATATCCCATGTAAAAGCACCTGTCTCTAAAATAAGGTGGAAAATGGAATGGTAGTGGGAAGGTGAACCGGCAGTTGTTGAGAACATCCCAGAGTACCTGGGACAAGAAAAATTATAAGAGTTGGTGAGGTGAGTTTGTAACTAAATAGGAATGGACTGAGCCTTGTTACCCTCAGGCCTTCTCTCTTGAATGTACCCAGTCTTTTCAAGGAAAGAACAAAGTTTGTAGCATCCTATGTAGCACAGAGAAAGGATTATATGGATGATTATTTTAGATTTGATTTAGATTCATAATTTGTAATTGAAAGAAATTGATTTAAAACTCTGGAGTCACAATTTTATTGCCTTCTCATGATTAAGGAAAAAAAAAACCAACCCTACCAAACCTTGAAAGGACATAAATAAATCTCGCTTTTATTCTACCTTCGTGGCTTAGTAAGATTTCAACTTAGAGAGAAAGTCATTCTCTAGAAGCGGCAGAGGGAGTTAAGGATTCTGCACACCTATAAAAGAGCTGCCCATGCCAGCAGCTCATTGAGGAGAAACAGTGTAAGAATAAAGACATTGAAAGCTGAGGGGCATTGATTCCTGCAGTGTTCTGTGTGCTGGATTCACTCCCTGCTAGGATTCCTCACTGTGTGCTCTGTGTGTACATAGCCAAGGAGTGCATCTGTTCCCACTGCCAAAACACTGTCAGTTTAGGAAGGATTCTTCTTAGGTCAGGATTGTTTTCATATGGTGAGAGACTTGAGTTTAATGCAGCATTTTAATTCCTATGAGAATTTGCCAGAGCTGTACTAAGACTGAAAATGTTTGTTCTGTAATCCCAATTTTGCACTGACTGACCTGGTTCTTTAGTAGTCCTTCCTTTTGGATGTGTATTAATGTAAAATTTTAGCAGAAGCTTGATATGGGGAAAGTTTCAGCTGTTATCAGGTTGCTCCTTTATCCAGGGACCATGAGGGTAATGTTTAAAATTCCCATTTGAAATGGGAACATCTGTGTAATTCCAAATCTTCTCTGTAGAGCCATGAAACCAAAACAACTGAGGAAGTAAGTGCAGTTTGACTCAAGAGAGTGGTGCCTGAAGTTGTGCCTGGCTCCGTTCCAGAGGCAGTTTGGTTCTAGTACGTGCACAGGAGAAATCTGTTTCCTTAATTAGCTTTGTCAGTGCCTGCACAAGGGCTGCCCTAGGAGCCAGCCTGGGGAGCCAGTGGTGTGTACAGGGCTGGCAGGAGCAAGGCCCTGAAATGCCTTAAGAAACCCCAAATCCCTTAAGTTTGCTTTTCTCACAAAGCTGTCCTTCTGTACTCAGGACATGTGAGCACCTGAGAAAATCCTCTGCAGCGGAGGACATCCCAGTTTTCCTTTGCTTTTCACAGAATGGACCTAAGCAGAACTCTGGAAGTCATGGCTGAAACAACAATTTGACCTTATGAATAATAATGTCTGGTAGAAAGAACAGCACAGCAAGGGAAGCTGACTTTGTCATTAGCTTCACAGCTAATTGATGGAAAACCTAAAATGCATAGGCTTCTCCAGCTCTCTCTGAAGTGTTCAAACTTAACTTATGTACATCCTATAAATGTTTTAAGTAATACAGGCAGGATTTAAGGTGACTGTCTCTTGAGCACCAAGTGTCTCTCCCAAAAACAGATGATGCCTGCTGACCAAGAGCAGTGTTGGGATAAAACTCAAACTTACACTTGTGATTTTTACTGAGGGTTTCTATGTTACAGTACAGAACTTGTGTAATGCAGTGGGCAGGACAAAAGGCAATTTGGATGCTATTTTGAGCTCTTGGATGTTCCTCTCTGCTTTTCTGCTTCTCCCTCTAAACTGTTTGCGTTTGAAGGTGACAGTATTTCTCTGTGACTGTGCAGAATACCTGGAACACTGGGATCTTAACCCCTGGGGGAGCCTTCCTAACCTCAAAGATATAAAATAAAGCATATATTTTTAAGAAGTAAACTACACATCTGTATTTTACTGTACCATATTTTTGCATCATCCATCTCTCTGGAAGCCTTGCTGAAGTTTAAAAACTGAAGAGTTAGAGACTAACAGACTTACAGGTTACAGCAGCTCTGCAGCACAATAATAAACACATCTTTAGCACTGGTCACTTATTAATGTGTCACGTACATTACAATGTGAATGACTGAGGTGTGCATCCCTCTGTGCACACCTCTGGGAACTTTCCTTTTATCCCCCATATAAACATTCCTAAGAGTGGGCATTTTTTCCCCTGTTTTCAGGCATAGTGATGCCTGAAAAACCTGTCAGTTTTCGTCTGAGAACAGTAATATCTTAACAGTACAGAGTAGAAAGGTGATGGCCCACATTCACAGTTTGTTTCCACACTGATACTGTAAGAGCTAAGTTCCTTAGACAGGCTTTTGTGGCTGCAAGTTCAGCAATAGAACATAAATATATATATTATGGATTTAAACATCTTCCCCTGTCCTTGATGCATGATTAAATCATGACTTAGATTAAAAAATGCATTCTTTGCAGCATTATAAATTAATGAGTGAGGGGCATTGTTTTACCATAGTGATGCCTCAAACTGCAAATCTTACTTTGTGAAATAGGGAGGAGACCTTGTGCACTCTCCTGTCTTCAGAAACAAAAAACAAGTTGGTATTCCAATAAAAATCCCAAGTATTAAACAACTAATTCTAGCATGAACTGTGTATGCCTCTGCAATTGAAGATAACAGAGTACCAGCAATGCTTGGCAAAACCCTAGGCTAAGAAAACTGAAACACATTATGCAGCTGAAACTACAGGGCCATGCTTAGGTCAAGAAAAGATAATTTTTCTAATCTAAATTAGATGAAGCTACCTGCGTGTAAATTCTGTATCCTAAAAACTACATACAGTTATGTAGCAATAATAATTGCATGTATATCCCCAGATTTTCTGGAGAAATTATATTTGGAATGGAGTGCTGCAAGGTCTTGAAGTTTGAATTGCCTTCTTGGCAGCACTCAAGACTACAAAGTGAACACAAGCAGAATTTTAATGGCTGATTCAGACTGAAGAAAGGCATGCAAAAGTACAGACCTCGTTCTTTACCAAGTGTTTCTCTGAGTTTAGGTTTAGCCTTTCTTTGGCAGTAAACATGATCATTTTGACCTTTTCAAACAAAAAGACAATTTCATAAGTCATTTGTGTATTCCTGC
The DNA here is from genome assembly GCF_017590135.1 of Pyrgilauda ruficollis. Lineage (NCBI taxonomy): Eukaryota > Metazoa > Chordata > Aves > Passeriformes > Passeridae > Pyrgilauda > Pyrgilauda ruficollis. The sequence goes on along the minus strand of NW_024529155.1, from coordinate 2,237,763 downwards.
ATTACATGGGATGTTTATTCATTCGGTAGCAAATAGACAAGTACAAAAATAACTATGGCAGGATTTCTCATCCAGTTAAATAATTCTCTGCCACACAGACATGCCAACACTGCAGCTGCACTGAACCTGGGGGAAAGTATTAAGTATTTGTCAGGCATTAATCTGCATCAGAATGCGAACCATAATGGTTCCAACAGTGGGAGCTGTGAGTGGGTGTTTCCTACCTAAAGAGACAGGGAGTTGTGCTTCATCTGCTAAGAATTAAATCATAACCAAAATATTCTGAACTAAGCTATCACTGCTTCTGTGAGAGATGTGAGCTGGTGTATGGGGTGCATTTTTAAAATCCTGTTTGTTCCAGAGCCAGGATGGTGTTTCACAGATTACCTCTGACAGGAGCATATTTTATGAGCTGTCTGGACATGGTTGTTGTCCTTACGGGTTTATAGTGACCTCTCCTGCAGCCGCAGTGCCCGGCTGTGAGGGCAACAGTGCAACAGCACAGGCAGAGCAGAGAGGAGCAAAGGACAACAGGAATCAGCCAGACCCCCAAAGCTGCAGCTTCCCAGGCAGCTGCCTCATTATCTGACGTGGAATTCCTGCCACTGTAGCCTTTGGTTTCATTGAGGTGTTGCTTGCTGCTGTTCAGGCGAGGAGGGGTGGGCATGTGGGATAACACCTGGGCAGGCTTGGGGCTCAAAGCTGAGTGTGCAGTCTTGTCTGAGCTGGTGACTGACCTGCTGCTTGTCCTCTTATCAAAAGCAATGGCTGCTGGGGAAGTTTCTGCCCTGGAATAGGCAGTACCTTCATTTCTCTGCACTGTCAGACTCCAGCTGGGGGTGGGAGTGCTTGCTGGTAAGCCATGGCTCGTGGCAGCAGGTGGAGCTCGGAGCAGAGGAGAACATGACGTGGTTGCATTGGGATGTTGGCATCTTCTCCCATCAGAGGTCTTTGTGCTGTGCTGCCTCTCAGATTTACTTGCTGAGGAGTAAACATTTGGCTCTTGGGATTTCAGTTTCTCAAAAATGAGAAGATCTGGATCAATCCCTATTGAATTAGGATAATGTTAGTTTATTGCTAACAGCTTGTCTGCACACCCACAAAAAGGATCCATGGAGACAGAGGCAGGGCAGGGAGCCCAAATAATGCCCTTTTGGATTGGAGGTGTCACTGCCTCAGGTTATAGGACACCTCATGGGATGCAAGGGATGTGCATTTTGGGATTGCACATGACTTACTATGGGATGCTTAGGGAAGGAACCAAAGGTGAGGAAAGGGTAGTGAGGGTAGGGAAATCCAGGAAAGCTCTGTGCGTGTGACAGTCTGCACGAGCAGCTGGAGGGAGGCTGCATCCTGGGGGCTCAAACATCCCAGTGGCAGCAACTGTTGAGTCTGGGGTCCAGACTGGGCACCCAGAGAGCATCTCAGCCCAGCTGCTGGGGAACTTTGCATTGTATATATGTGTGTGTATATAGAGACATATTTATGTATTTCCACTAACACAAAAAGCAGGATGAGCAAAGGTGCCCCCTGTGTTGGTGTGCTTGCTTTATGTGTTTGTCCGTGTTACCTGTGTGCTCAAGGTGCATTTGCCTAATGAAAATAAATGTTCAGCCTTGTTACTGCTTGGGTCTGGGGACACGGAGCGGTGGCAGCCTCCTCTCTCAGTCTCTCAGAGCTGGGAGGGTATTTTGGCCAAGCACAGTACTGATGAGGTACTCAGAGCATGAATCTTGAGAGCATGAATCTTCAAGCTCCTTTCTCACTGAGTGGAAGAAAGGGGGGAAGTATTTTCAGAAACAGCTATATAAATGAAAAAGGAAGTAAGTCTTCATCTTTTTTAGCATTGTGTGTTACTTCAGGAGATCATTTAGCACAGCAGCTGACCAGGTATCATTTTAACTTTTCCTATAGCTGCTCTGTTTTCAGCTTTTATAAATGAAATGTCTAATTACCTGTTGTGATGTTGTACAAAATGACATCAACTCCGGCCTTTAGAATGCAGCTTTCCAAAGCTGGGCAAGACATGTGCAGGCAGTTCCTGTTCTCATGAATGGCTCCATGGTAGAACACTGCTAGATTGCAGGAGACTGGAAGCCATAAAGAACAAAGCTGAGCTTCTCAGCAGAATGACCATTGCATTTTGCAATAACATAATAAATAGCATCATAACATGTTATGATGTTATTTAACATCAGAAGTTCATTATACTTGCCCAGATCCTGTGGGAGGAGAGACCAGATCCTGTGGTTCTCTTCTTATCATATAAATTAATTGAGCATACAGTCAAAAGAGAACTTAAATTCTTATTTTACATCTGGACTAGAACAGCCATATGAGTTCTACTTTTGTATCTCATTAAATAATAACTGATTTAAAGTCCTTTGAAATGCCCTCTAATGCCTCTGTTTTAGTTAAGATAGTAACAAATTTTGTTTGACTATATATGATTGTAAAAAGGAGATTTCAAGTTACCATTTATTATCACTGTAAGTATCCAGTCCCATGTCGAGGGAGATGAGAAAAAATTTCTTGTCGAGATAGAAACAATCTTGCTGAAATGTATGTAATTTTTCTCACTTCACATTATTTAAGATAGAATTTGACTCCTCCGAAGATTGGTGCTGGAAGTTATTTATGTCACTGTCAGGTTGTGAAGGTCATATTTTTGCTCATAATTCAAAATATAATCTAAATTTATATTGACTTTTTTTAGTAACTGGTACCTCACTTTCATCCTCCAAAACCTTATCCCAACCCCTTTCCAGTCTGGAGAGTTTTGAAAATTTAGGCACCACAGACATGCAATTCATGTATCCTTCTAAAATACACTCCTGTAGAGTACAAGTGCAATGTGATACAGAGAAAGTACAAAGCTTAGGACAAAGAATGATTTTGTTTGTTTTTACTCTGAGCCTGAGTTTACCAGGCTAGAGAAAAGGGGTGGCCAGCTGAAAACTGATATTATTTATTGTTATAATTTAGTGTTAGCTGGTTTGCATGGTATAAACACGGAATAAGAGAGCGCTTTCCTCAAGGAAAAGAATACTCTTGTATTTCAGAGAAGGACAAACTGTGTGTCCCCTCCACTCTCCCTCTCACCATGTCCTAGTCTGCTGCCATTCTGCAGGAAGAGAATGCTGTTGGAATTACTGTCACTGGTTGTTCTCTATAATACAGATGGGGATGAAGTCTGAAGAGTTACTCTCTTAATGTTGCTATTGCCTACAAGCTTTGTAACAGAGATCTAAAATTGCAAAGCAGACCCTAAGATTTTAGTGTGTTCTTAGTGTAGTCTTCTGAAAAAATACAGACTATCAATTTCCTTTCTGTGGGACAACAGTTGCAATGTGGCTCTGCTTTCCTGCCTGAAAAAAAAAAAAATTATAGATCCTCCTTCCACCCCCTCTATTTCTTCTTCAAGTGAAGCACTGTTTATATAAACATTACCCAAAATGGGGGGTTCAGTGTGTGCCACGATCCTGCCAACAAGCACTCACCATTGCTCAGAAGGCAGCAGGTCCTGCTGCACTGCTGGGGGGAGATTTCCGCATAGCCCTTCAGCAGCTGCGCTCCCCTCCGCCGCGACTCCCGCACGTCCACCAGGAGCCCCGGGAAGCGCCGGATCCAGCAGTTCTTGTAGAAGGCAGTGGGCGAGCAGAGGCACTGGGAGTCCCCAGGCAGACCCAGCAGCAGCAGCACTTGTGCCGCTGCCAGCAGCAGAGCCATGGCCCCGTGGCAGGGCCTCAGGGAGCCGCCCTCTGCTCCAGGGCTGCAGCAGCACTGCAGAGACCGTCCCTGGAAAACTCAGGATGCTGCCAGGTCTGCCAGGGGCATGAGCCAGGGCAGGGTCTCCTCCAGACAATGCCCATGGTGCTCTTTGGGCAGCTGCTGAAAGAAAGCAGACGTTTAATGAGCTACAGAAGATTGTAAGAGTTATTATTGCTGTTCTCTAAATAATTATTTGGAGGTGGGTTTTGAGACACAAAAGGGACAGGCTGTTTTTAGTCATTCAGAGAACTTGTTTCTGTGGTCCCCTCTTTGTGTCTCTTGTCCTCAGACCAAGGCACGCAGACAACCTTGAGATTTGGTGAATAACAGCAAGCTCAGCACCTTGTTCCACCTCTCTTTGTTCAGGAACACTGCTACACTCAGTACAGAGAAGCACCTCTGTCTAGGATCTGAACACTTTGAGTTATCTGGTGACTGCAGAAATTTGCCTTCTCATGCTAACACATGAACTGAGGTGGAGATCTGTTCCCCTTCCTACACTATTTTGATTGCAAGAATAAAAAAATTTTATTTGCAAAGATCTAGAACCAGATGGACACTCTATGACCGGGGAGGGCTGGAACCTCCACTCAAGCTATGATCATGTTCTCCCATAATAAGTTTAAAAATATTGAGCAGTCCATACAAGGTTTTCTGTTAGGAAAAGACCTGTCAGAAAGAAAACACAGCTGACACACAGGGAGATGATTTTTCAAGTACCTGGTCTGAAACCTGAAACTCCCACATTTTTTTCTTAATAGGACTAAGTCTGATCCCCGCTTCCCACGTTATGCTTTTCATACAGAAAAGCTTTAAAATATTACAATAAACTAGTTGATTTAAACCCAGTGTGCTGTACAGTGAGGTTGAGAGACTTAGGCAGAAGTATGGTTTGCAATAAAAATTGTGTGTTCAATATATAAGAATATTTTACACAGTGTTTTTACTTTTCAAGATTGAGATCAAGGAATTTCTTCCTTTCCATATGAAGTGTAGATCAGTTAAGTGGAGTGGGGAGAGCCTCAAACTCATCTTAATTATTCAGTCATTACAGGTGATGTTTGTTTTTGCATAACTAGGCTCCCAGTTTGGAAATGAACTGACAGGTGTAATATTTTGTTCCTTACACAGCTCACTGGAAGATAAAAAAGCCCAGAGCAGGTTAACCCCTGTTGATCTAATAGCAAGGCCAAGGCATTATTTTATTCAATATATATTATATTATTGGAACTATAACTGGGAGGATTCCAAATAAATGTCTGTTGTGGGAAATATGAGAATTAAACTGTTAGAAAGAGGGTAAGTGGGTAATTCTTCAAGCCTCTATCCTGAAAAGCAGCTCTTGGCACTCTTGTGTTGTTTTATTTAGTTTTGGAGTTTGATATTTTCATCTCTGTGATAATCAGCACTTAAAACCTTAACTATATTTTAAAATACCTGATAGCTTGCACTCAGTGGACTGCACAGGGAAGCTTTTAGACATTTATCTACATTACCACAAGTGCTATTGACAGTGTATTTTTTAAAATATTTGTTTCAGCTTTCCAAATATCCCAAGGTGTCACTTGATTTGGAACACACTCAAAATTTTGACAGACATGCCTGTATTTTGGCATTACTTCCTGTAGTATGAATTAGTATCATTTTCAGATCTGTTTTGTTCTGTAAGATTTGCATGCAAAAATGTTGATTTCTGATTGCTTTTCTCACTCCTACTCTTCCCATATCTCCAAGAAGAGAAACCTGGAAGACTTTGAATAATCTGGGGAAGCACTTAACAAGGAGATGAAAAGTATTCTTTCCTCCTCCTCTTTTCCTAAATAAATTTTAAGGGCAAAAATAGCTGCAAGGAAACTTTCTTTTTAATGAAAGATAAAGTGATTAAAACAAGTAAATAAATGGCTACTTTAGGCAATTTCCTTTAAAAACAGAAAACTTCTATTAAATTTCACCATCTTCTGCCAGCTTCCCCTTAATTTCACTTTGACTTTTCAGTGGGAAATGTAAATTAGTGCTGAAATTTTAATTCACAGATATTTTGCAAGAAGGAAATGCCCAAGTCTTACCTGCAAACCAGTGACTGATTTTCCATGTGCTCTGCAAAGAGGGACCAAGAGGCTGCCACTGATACAGGGGGGTCTGTGGCCAGCACCAGACCAGCACCAGACCAGCACTTCATGTTATTTAGAAACTCCTTTCATCCGACTCCTCACATTTCCTCCTGGAAGACAAAAAGTTAGGGGGCCTGTTTCCTGTGAGAATATGAATGTTTTTGCAGGCCTTTCAGTAAAAGAGATATAAATGGACCTGCCACGCTGGAGCAAAATGATCTTTTTCATGATCCTTCTTATAATCAGAAACAGTCCCTGAAGTTTCCCACCTGGGCCAGCAGTGAGAATGGCACAATCCAGGAGCTTCCCAGCACAAAGGATTCACCATCAGGCATTAACTCTTTTTTTTGCCAAACAGAAACAAAAGCATACACTTTTTCCCTATGAAGTAACAGACATGTCTTGATTTTTGGAACTACATTTACCTTTTATGGAATATATGGTACTATCACTCAGAATATGTAAAGACCAGAAAGGATCTATTTAGTTGCAGAATTATGGAATGGTTGGGTTGGAAGGGACCTCAAAGCTCACCCATTTCCATTTCCACCCTCTTGCCATGGGTAGGGACACCTTCCACTATCCCAGGTTGCTCCAAGCCCTCTCCAACCTGGCCTTGGACGCTTCCAGAGATGGGGCAGGCACAGCTTCTCTGGGTACCCTGTGCCAGGGCCTCACTGTCCTCACAGGGGAGAATTTCTTCGTGATATCCCATCTAACCCTGCTCTCTGTCAGTATGAAGCCATTCCCCCTGGTCCTGCACTACATCCCTTGTCAAGTCTCTCTCCATCTTTCTTGTGGGCTCCCTTCAGGCACTGGAAGGCAACAATGGGTTACACTGAGTCTGTCTCTTCTCCAGGTATTGTGTGACAAAGCAGTTGGAAAGTGACAAGCTGAGAAGTAAATCCCAGGCAATTCCCCAGGTGAGGTATGAACCTGCCCAGGCCCTCCTGTGAATGTTAGTAATGAATTTAATGAAATGTGCAGCTTAATCCCATGTGACATCAGCACAAAGTTCCCTGCCTGTGTTGTGCTCCACATAAGTAAACTGATTTTCAGGCCTGTGTTAAAAATGTCTTTACCTCATTTTTCTGAGATTCGCATATATATTTTCCCTTTATTATAGTAGTGGTAAGGTCAAAGTTTTAAGTAAGCCAAGTATATTGATAATTTCAGAATATGTCACTGTAACTCTGTTAAGGTATAAAAATTATGAAAGACTAATGTAATGAATCATGAAATAATGAAATGTAAATATGTGGAAAAAATTCAAACCAAGTCTGACATGATTCAAATAATGTGCTTGCTTTCTTTCTCCTTTAAAATTTTCCTTGAAATCAAAACTCTCTTGCAAAATATCTAAAGTCCAACAAAACAGCATTTTTTGAGAGAATTGCTTTGTCAAAAACAGCTATTAGTGGTCAGGTTTTGGTTTGGAGCAATGTACCACATTTTTAATGACTCTGACCTTCTCTGAGGTTAGGGACAATTGGATCCAAAGATTCTAGTTTCAGTTCCATCCTAGCAACATGGTAAAAAAAAGGTGAAATATTACAGTTTCTCTTCCTGGGGCTTCATACAAACCATTTTTTAAACCCTTGTTTCCAAGGGTTGCCAGGCCCTGAGAGTCTCTCGGAGCTTGGCTTCAGACTAATTCTGGCCAAACCTCTGCTGCAAGGCTGGGAGATGTGTGTTCAAGCAAAGAACAACACAAGTCTTAGCCAGATTAGATTTATACAAATATATATATCTAGTGGCACTGCAGATTAACTTGAGCCAAGTTTTATGACAAAAGGCACAATGTTTCGCAAACACTAATGAACAGATGCTGATTTATGGCAGAACTTGAACGGGGCAATCTTGTGGTGAATTTTACAGAGCTGGATTCTGAGTGGAAGTCCTCCACATGGATTACCATTAATATTACCTAGTTATTATGTACTAAAATTCAGCACTGCCTATCTACACCAGGATTAGAAAATATCTGCTGTTTTAAAAGCACCCAGTTCTCCTCCAGGCACAGCTGCACAAGAAATTGTGGATGCACAATGCATTTGTGCAGAGCAAACATCCCTAAAAGGGGATACAGCAGCAGACAGAGCACTCCAGCAGCCTGACCCCCATTCAGGTTTTGTCAGGGAGCATTCATTGCACCTGAGGGAGTTTCAAGGAAATTCTTTAAGAGGTCTGTGGTGTGAAAAACGGACCAGGCTGAAGGCTATTGCAAGAATTTACACTCTTCCACCTCCACTCTGCTGTATGGGGCCTGAACTTCTCATGATCCACAGAGAATGCCCACCACACACAGACTCTTGGAATGGCCTTTTTGCTGCCCAGACAGAGCTCAGGAGCACACACTTTAGTATTAATCACTCAGATGTGACTAATAAGTAGTTGATAATAATCTGTTTTCAAAAAACATGAGACTCCAAGTATCTTTTCAGTAGTGCTGCAACATACTTTTATTGCAAGGAATAAATAACCAGCACATTAAAAGCAGAAAAAATAAACAGAAAATATTAGGGAATAATGTCTGAGCAAGTGCTATTAGAAATAAGAGTGCTTGCTTTCTATTTTTTTTTTTTTTTTTAATAGCATTGCTAATGACACTGGGTAAGAAGTGATTTGTTTGGCTACAAATCTGAAAAGAGAAATTACCTTTATTTAGCAGATCATCCTTCACAAATGCTAGAGTTCAGCTGAAATAAAATTATGCTCTGGTTAGTTCCTCTCAGAAATGCCAAGATCCTTTAGAACACCAGAATTTTTAAATGCTGAAACACTGCAGGATAATTCCTATGTTCCATATATGCTTACTTTGTATCCTGTGACAGGGAAAATACTGAACAATGGCAGAAGTTGGCAAATCCTTTCCAAAAGACCAATTCCTGTCTTGAGTAATTCCACTGTTACTCAATGCACAGTTCCCTGGCAGTGCAGTACAATTCCCTGGCGTCTCAGAGGGCAGAATGTGGCACTTTATATTTTATATTAGATAGCATGGATACTATAAATATCCCCAGATTCAGTTCCAGTTCACACATTAGACTAATAAGGCTGAAAGGAATTCAATTTTTCCACTGTTTTTTTTTTTTTTTTTCACTCAGTGTGGTCCTTTCCTCAGAGCATTCAGGTTGGTGTTACTCTCTGGTTCTCAAGTATTATCCAGTGTCTCCCTGGCTTCACTTTCCTTTGTAGCAGTAACTCCTCCTGAGTCTCTGTGATTCCTTGCTTTTGTTATGCTGGGAAAGTCAGAGGGCTACAGAAATGTGTGCCCAGGCAGAGAAAGGCTGAGTTTCTCTGTGTCATGGTTGAATGGTCTATTACAATGGAGTGGCTGTATGAAAAAAGCTTCTTCCATTTCCACGTCTTTTTAAAAGAAAAGAGTGATCTCTCTTTGGCCTTGGAAGAAATTCAGACATTAACTACAAGGAAATAGTTCAGGCACCAGACACAGGGAAAAATTATGTAGCACAAATGGTCGAGGCAACCCTGGAGCAAGAGAGCCTTTACTGACACTCTCTGGTGTCTGCACAGTCCCTTTCTTGGCACTTGAGAACCCTTTTTCTTGGTATCAATTTGTCTCTCAGGTACTGTAAAGACAGGCCTGAACTGTCTAAAACACCTTGAAGACCTTTCCCAAGGAGCCAAAGTCTAGAAGACAGGTATTGAAATGCTGAGGAGCATTTGTCTTCCTCTCTGAGTGTCTTGTTCTTCAGGACATGTTCTTTTGTCATAAACTCATTTAACATTTTAGATTTAAAATCTACCATGATTGTTTTCATGTTTGATGCTTCAGCATGTTCTTGAAGGATGATAGATAGTCCTTCATATTTGTTTCAAAGATCATGCAAACCTTTTATGGCTCTGGACTACACATTTCAGCTTTGTAGCTCTAGAAATAGAGTTCAGACTCTGGAAAATACATTTCTTATTCACTTAAGGTACAACCAAGATGACTGCTGGTGAAACAGCAAAGCCTTTTCTTTGATTCTATTATAATAACATGTATTATTGATCTTAGAAGAAACCAGTATAACCCTAGAGTGGAAGACAGACAAGATTATCTCCACAAGAGTGGAACAAAAGAGTAATCCTTGCCTTGGTGCATTTGCAGTGTAAGTACTCTAGAAGAACATCACACAGGCTGACTGATGAGTGTAGGAAAAAACAAGGGACCTGTCCTGTCAGCACACTGGCTTAGCACAACTGCCCAGCCCTGAGCCTGGAAAAGGCACAGAGAGATGAAAATCAGCCCAATAAAAACAACTGGGTGAGAAAACAGGCTTTTTGTAAAAGTGGCCACTTAGTACTGCTGACCTCTTGGGCATGTGAGAGCTCCTGGGGAAAGCTGTGGGAGTCAGGGCCATCAAAAGTTTGCTGGCAGGAATAAAACACTACTGCATGCCAGAATTGATCCAGCTCATTAACAAATTTCATGGACTGTGAGGAAGAAGGACTGGAAATCCCAGGCAGAGTGGCAGGCATCTGGCAACATACAACTGGAGAAGAAATATTCCATCCACCCAGGCTGTGGTGTCAACACTTTGAGGCTGAACTTACCATAACTGACTACATGGAAAAAAACATTCACCAATTAGGAGCTAACTTACAAATCCATGAAACATAAGAGACTCCAAAGCAGATGTCTAAAGATGGCAATCCTGCTGTATTCCAACAGGGCAGCTTGCTGGTCATGCCAAACATGAGATCTCTGTTTTCCTTGGGAGTAAACATGATTACAATTGCTTGAAATGCCTGCCTGTGGGAATTAAAGGACAAGAAGGAATTAAGGGATGGACTCTTACTGAGGTAGTGAGACACTTGTTGTGTGGGATAATCTTTTGAAGGCTGAACCTGAAGCAGAGAAAAAAACAGCCAAGTGCTCATACTTAAACTAGGTGTAAGAAACTCAAAAAGCAAAATGTTGTGGTGCTTTATTAAGAACAGAAGACAGGAAAGTGGCATGTGAATATTAATTAAAAAATGAGGAAGAGTGAAAGAGGAACACAAACCAAGCAAACAGTGAAACAGTAGGAAAGAGAAGGTGAGAGGTGATGGTGACCCAGCTAATGAAGAGACCTCTTTTGGTCTGGTTGAGATCCTATAGAAAAGGATTTCAGAACATGAAATGGGCCCCTCAAAAGCACGATTATGAAGATGCTTTGAAGTGAGATAGAAAACAAGCACATGCAGAAGTCTACTTCACCTCAAAAAATGCTTTTATAAAAGTCAGCAGAAAAGAACACCTGTAACTGAGATTGACATTTGTGGGCTAGAGTTAAGAAGCTGAAGATCAACAAAACAGTAATAAAGGATCACAGTCATTTCATAGAGGAAATGCTAAAAAGTAAACAACCCTGCCTTCCTTAAAAGAGAGGGAAAAAAACCCCCACAAAACAGATTAGTGCCATTGAAATGTTTTAATAGTGGGGAGAAAAAAATCCCTTCTGAGCAGTGAAAATAGGGAGTTGTCTGAAAACTGAGCAAGCTGCACAAACTGGACATGAGTCACACTACTGCTAAAGGGAAAGAGTTTCTATGGTCTGCAATATCTGAAGGAAATACCTTTGTAAAGATAAAAAATATATTTTGAACATCTTTATAGTACATATCAGCATATGAGAATACAGGCATGACAGACTTCTCATCTGTTTCGGCAGATGGTATGGTTTTTTAAAGGACTGTTATTGTGTTTGAAAAATATAACAAGGCAAACAGCAAATCGATCATTTTACCCTTGCCCAAGATGCTCAGTTGCTAATTTGCTCTTTCCTTGTTCATGTCAAACTCAGGACCCTGGTACGTAGCTCACTCATGAGATGTCCTGTTCCACGACCTCAGTCTAAATAGAAAAGATGGAGCAGCAGAACAGGTTATGTCGTGTCTTCACAGGGCAAACCAGGGGCTGGGAGACGCAGGGAGCCAGGAGGGTCAGAGCAGAGCCACGTATCGCACATTCCATGGCCGGGTCCCTCTGCTGCGGGGGATTCAGCTCGGGAAGGGATGCGGCAGTGCGGGGATGCCATGGCACCAGGCTGGCTGTGCCGCTCACCCGCTGCTTTTTCCCTGCGCCTGTGCCTCGGGAATGCTGACCCTGGCCAGGGATGCAACGGTACATTTATGGCAAGGGGTTAGAGCTGCTGCTGCAGCTGCGATCCCGGCCCAAATCAGGAGAGGGGAGCACCAGGGGGGATCGCTGCGCCTCTGGGCTGTCCCCTGGAGCCCAGCACCGGCCTTTCCACCGTGTCCCTGACACCCACCCTGGCTGGGCCCGGGGATGCCCTGACGGCCCCCCTTGCGGGCAGCGCCGGAGCGCTCAAACATTGCCTTTTTCGGGCTTTTTTTCTCTTTCCTCCCTGTGTGCGGGTTGTTTGGTTTTGTTTTGTTTTTTAATTTTTTTTTTCCGCTTCTCCTTGTCACTCCTTGCAGGGCCGGAGCGGCGGCAGCGCCTCCCGGCATCCGGGCCGCTCCGCCCATCCCGGCCCGGCCCGTCCCATCCCGGCCGGCGGAGGAGGAGCCGGCGCGGCGGCTCCGGGCGGGCTGAGGCGCCGCCAGGCCCGCGGTGAGCGATGTCCCTGGCGGAGCGGCGGCGGCGGCGGCAGGAGGAGGAAGAGGAGCGGGAAGGGGAAGCAGAGGATGGGGCCGGTGCCGGGGAGGAGGTGGTGCAGATCCGGCTGGGGGACAAGTGCTACCCGGTGTGCAAGAGGAAGCTCATCGAGCAGAGCGACTATTTCCGAGCGCTCTACCGCTCGGGCATGCGGGAGGCAGGGCAGGGCCAGGAGGAGCAGCTGCTGCGCGGGGGGCTGAGCGCCCTGGGGCTGGAGCTGGTGCTGGACTTCATCAACACGTCCTGCCTGGCCAGGCTGGAGCAGGAGGAGGGCGGCGAGGAGGAGCCGCCGCTGCTGGAGGAGCTGGTGGAGGCCGCGTCCTACCTGCAGGTCACGCCCCTGCTGCGGCTGCTGCTGTCGCAGGTGCGGCTGGGCAACTGCTTCGAGCTGCACCGCCTGGCGCAGGTGTACGGCCTGCAGGACCTGCACGACGCCTGCCTGGACTTCATGGCCGCCCACTACCACCAGGTGCTGCGCAGGCCCGACGCCCGCCCGCACCTCCTGCTGCCCCCGGCGCTGCAGCAGCAGCTGCGGGAGCGGCGCATGAGGGGCACGGCCACCCTCCTGCTTCTCGGGGACTTCATGGGCGCCTGTCCGCCGGGGCTGCCCGCCGGCTGTCACCCCGCGGGGGACGCGCCCTGGGCCATGCTCAGGTACGACGAGGAGGCGCAGCGGTGGCTGCCGCTGGCCAACAACCTGCCCGCCGACCTGGTGAGCGTCCGCGGCTACGGCTCGGCCACGCTGGACAATTACCTGTTCATCGTCGGCGGCTACCGCATCACCAGCCAGGAGATCTCGGCCGCGCACTGCTACAACCCGTGCCTGAACGAGTGGAGCCAGCTGGCCTCGATGAACCAGAAGAGGTAACCTCTGCTCCCTGGGGTACACGTGTGTCCCTGTCTGGTGTTGAGATAGATCCTGTTCAGTCCCATGGCACTGGCTCAGCCTTAGGGACGCGATGCAGACCTGTCTGTGCTCTGAATTGCCAAACAAACCCAATGAGGAAACTCCTTTCCCGCTTTCTTTTTGGTGTATTGTAACTCCAGTTAAGTACGTGACAAGTTTTCCCACTCTTAGCGGGGATGTACAGGCTATACCAGAGCTGGAGATGGCCGAAACAATTCAGTTGCAGCAGCTGTCCAGTGGTCTGTACTTTCATAAAAATCTCAATGCTTTGTAGGCCTGCACTTCAGTGAAATACCAGAAAAACGTCAGGAAGATAGTGAGAAATTTCTCACTTGATGGGAATGCTTGGATCTGGGAATCATTTATCGTATTGACAATTTTCTTTTTTTACCTTTATCATTTTGAATGGTTTATTACACATTGATGTTTTAGTTTGCATTCAGAAACACTTGTATAATAAAGAGTAATAGAGACCCAGCCTTGAGGAGGGCCCAAGAAGAGAGGCCTTCTCCCTGGCCAAGGCTGTGGCTCCTCTACCTTAACCACATGTTGGAGTTATAAAAACAAAGGCTTTAATTTCACTAAAACAAACTGGCTTTGTTTCCAACATGAACTTCCTCTTTGTTTCCATTTCAGTAAAAGTATTTTAAATTTTATCTTTTCTCTCTGAAAAACAAAAAAGTAAGGAGGCCAAAATTCACTGCAGAATGGAAATCCTCTTCTCTGTCCTGTGAATTGAAAGAGCATGCACAGAAACCCAAGCCATTGGAATAAATGCTTTGTATCTGGGTAGTTAAACTGCAGTCTCTATTCCTGGCTCTGTTTAGCTTTTACCACCGAAACCCCCTCGAAACAGGGATTAAACCCAAAAATTAAGTCTTTCCCATTTCACCTTTATCCCCTCCCCCCCACTTCTGATCAGAAGCCATTTTTCTCAGTGTTTCTGACTGCTTGGAATGGCACTGAGAAAAGTTTCATGTGTAAAATGAATGTTTGGCTTTTAAGCACTACAAACACCTTTTCATACAGACCTTTCTTAGAGGCTGAGCCTGTAGCAGCGTTCCCTGAGGTGCCTGGGGAACAGAGATGTTTTAGCTGGCTTCATTTGACAGCAGGCCCTCTGCAAATGGGGTTGGGAGCACTTGGCCTTGCTAGAAAAGCAGGGTGGGGTCAGCCCACACAGTGTCTCCTATGGAAATTAACTTCATCACAGAAGTGCCACCTTGGTCAAATCACAGGGTTCTGTTTCTGTGGTGTCTATAGCAAGAGAGCTGCTACTATGTATGTTGACTGTGCAATGTGGGTTTTTAAAAAATACCTTTTCAAGGCCGTTTTTGCACCTTACAGTTTGCGTGTTCAAACTCTAGATCAGCCTTTTTCCTCCACACTTACCCTTTGTTTTTGCTAGGATGTATAATCATTATACTTGAAATAAACACATGGATATTTTCTCCTATTGCTGTTTTCAATGGCATTGCCACATCAACTTAATCTTCAAACCCATCACAGGTGACAGCAAGGTGTTCCTTAGACTAGAATTTCAACTGACCATATACTGCACAAAGACAGCAGGCAAATGGATATTTTTGGAATAATCTTTAGTCTTAAATTCCATGGTAGTTACTGCAGGCCAAAAAGTACCCAGAATTACACCTGCAAAGTAGCAGTGAGGATGTTGTTCCCTGAGTAAGTGGGGGAACTTTTTTTCATGGAAACTCAGCTGACCCTTCACAAAACACATCTCTGATTTTACCAGCTTCACAGAGTCTCAGCTCTGCAGTTCATTATTACTTTTTCTATCTGACATGACATGTCAGCTCCCTGATGACCGTCTGGATGCTTTATGGCAGAGGGGATGGCCTGTGCCCTAGGAGCCAGGAGCAGCACCATTTTTAACATGAGGGTTTAACATGCTGCACGACAGTGCTGATGCCTGACTGCCATGCATCTGTGCTGCAATTAGAGCTGCAGTTCACTTGGCATTGTATTTTTAGTTTGTTATGCTGTAGTAAAATAACCAGGGTGGTTGCCCAGCCTTCTCCTTAGGAATTACAGCCATGTGACTGTCTGGCAAATGAATTTATGTCAGATGATACAATTACATCCCATGGATGAAATTCGACATACCTTCAGGGAGAGCTCTATTTGACTTCAGACAGCAGAGGATCTGGATTTGTCGTGCATGAGTGACTGCATGTGTTGGCCTCAAAGGAAGGCTGAGGAGTTATAGATATGATTTTGCTGTTCTACTCTTCATATAAGTGCTTTCTGCCCTAAACAAACCTTTCAAGTTCTATGGTATTTTTATCATGAATTATTTCCATTGCTTAGATGAAACACTCCTAACTTCTAAGTAGAAGATGAAAGCCACCTGAATGTTTAGCAGCCATTCTGGTTTTGGTCTTCACTGTTGGCTTTCTTTTTAGGTGTACATGTTTTATAACTTTAGTTTCAAACTTTTTCACAATAGGCAAGTCCTGTATAATGTTCTTATGATGCCCCCCAGGAGCTTCAGAGAGTGTTATTCCCAATTTATGCATACCCAAGGGAGCTAAAATAATGTGCTCAGGCTCACCAAGGAAGCCTGTGACTGGCTAAGCATGGAATTTTTCATCGTCTGAGTGCTAAATCCAGTGCTGATCACAAATAGTCCACAACAGATCAGGTTTTCTAGACCTTTCCATTCTAGACATGTTTCTGTACTTGGAATTCTCAAGAGAGAGAATGACCTGAATTTTTTAATAGAAGCAGCTCCATGTTAGTGTTGCCCAAGATCACTCATGGTCTTTGGAGTCAGGAAGGTAACAAAGTGAATAGGGGACTGTTGCAGTAATGTCCTTGAATACCTTTCCAAACATTTTCTTTTTTTTTTTTTTGAGTGAACACTGTCTCGTGAAATTTTCTATTTAAAAATAATATAGGATTTCTACTGCATGTGCCAGTTATAGCTGTATATTCCACTTCTGTTTTCCTTTAGAACCTTCCTACTCGTGGCAGGTAAATCTTCCAGGCCTGGAAGACCTATGTAAGCGCAGGCTGAAATTATGCACATGGAACATGATTTTTGTGAGCAATCTGTACCTGAACCACTGCCACTCTGAGGACTCTTACAGGAGTGTAGGAGATGATACTTCTGGGGAATGATGCTTGTTCAGGAGACCTTCTCCTTCCTAATTTTTTACTGTTGTTTTTTTTTTTTGTTTTTTTTTTTTTTTTTTTAATTCACTCAAAATTCTTCTGTGTTGGAAGAAAATAGACTTCAAAAATTTTTTAAGTTAGAACCATCTATACCTTACTTACCACAAATGTATCACACACTATTAAAGCTAAATGTTTGATGCAGTGTACTCTGCAAATTCACATAAGAAATATAAAAAAAGGGAAAAAAGGGAACTCATTGAAAATATGTAAAACGCTTTGGAATTGCTCCGTAACTGTGCTTTCATGATTCCTTGTCTCTGTTGTAAGTGCTTTAACTCTAGAATAAAGAAGTCATCTGATTTGTGAGAAATTTTAAGGTTAAATTCATCATTTGGCAGGAGGAAACAATGCTGGTTACTCCAAGGCTCATGTTCTGCAGTAGGACCTAGGCTACCTTGCAAATAAATACATATTGAACTTGCTCTTGAAATCCTCCAGCAGTGTAGATTCCAGCCTACACTGGAATCTTCCTCCCAGGTCTCTTGTGCCCACGTTTAGCCACCCCCCTGATCAGAAAGTCCTCCCCAGTATCTGGGCTAACTCTTTTTAGTGTGCACTAAGTGAGATTGTCAGGAACAAAAACCGTGTGTGTCATTCATAGCCACTGCCACCACGGGCTCCTGCAGATATACCTAGCGCAATGCAGAGCCACAGGGGGTTTTGGGAAGCTGTGGAATGTTGTCTTGCATGCAGAAGGCCTCTCTGCTCCAGATCCTTTGCAGTGGTGTGTTATATTTTCCTTCCTTGGTGTGCGCAGCGCTTTGCACTTTGTTTAGTGAAGAACGAATTTTGAGCAATAGTAAAAGCCCTCAGGTCCCACTCACTGCTGTTCCTGGGCTCCTCTTCTGAGTCATTGTGGGCAGCAAAAGACAGCTCATACCTCAGCTTGTCCAAGCAAGAAGGGACCCTCTAGGCCTGGTTTTTGGAAAGCACATCTTGATCCCTCAGGTTTAGACAAGTGGCAGGTGCGAGTGGAGCTCTGTCGTGGTGGAATGTGACTGATGTGGCCCTGCTGTTTCCAGGCTGTAGTCCATGGAACAGTTGTTGGTTGTGGAGAGCTGGCTGCCTGCTCAGTGTTCGCTTTCCTTGTTTCCAGCTGCTCCAACACATTCAAAGAGACTAAAAATGCACTAAATATTTCCTAATGTGCACTCTCCATAAAGACACCTGCTGTTACTGGCATGGAAAGGTGAATGGCAGAAGTTTTGCATAGCATATTGAGCCATTGTCCAAACTTTCATATGAAGTGTGCTGATGGGTACTTGCAGCTACTTTTGAGTAAAATGAACCTTATTGTTAATAAATTCCATAAGTCTGAGATACCTCCACTGAATGTCATCCATTTTAATGAGTGTTTGGAAGTGGTTAAATGACTGACACAGATGTTTGTGGCCTCCTTGTAGAATATTTAAAGCTGAAAGTTGTGCTGTTTGTGTTTCAGTAGATAACTTTCCCAGTGATTTTGCCCCTTTGTTAATTTGTGGACGTTTTTTCTCCTAACTTTTGCAACAGGTATATTGATTTCAAAATCATGAAGTTTTGCAAGTAGTAGTATCTTCATTTCATACCTGCTTTTGATTGCCATGTTATTCAGGATTCTCTGAAATGGAAATGGAAAGCATAATTGCTATTGAGAGAATATGAACAGACTGACCTAATCGTAGATGCCAGGGTGGAAAAAAAAAGAATAAAAAGTAATTAATTCCTTCAAATGAGCATTTTAGTTTCCAAAGCTGTATCAGGCTGTCAAGAACAAAGTGATTCCATCTGGAAACAAATCCTTTTTCTAAATAAATTTAATACAAGAAGTTGCAAGGCAGTCTGCAGCTAGGCAGGGTTCATTTTATTCAGACAAAACTCTGCAAAAGTACTTAGCAGTAAGTTTTGAATGTTGGATTCCTGCAGGATGGTACTCCCTTTGCTGTCCAGCAGGCCAGTGCAGGTCTAAAACATCATTTCAGTTTTACAGACATAACACAGTTCCCTGTCTGGCTTTGTGCTGAGCTGGTGCAATCCAGGAACTGCCATACATCCAGTTAATTGGGATAGTAATGGTAAAATCTCAATTGGCTGAGCAGAAGAGAAGGAACAGCTTTTCCAGGCAATGAGACTGTTCCTGGGGAGAGGAAAAGCTCATCCTTTTTTAGACCAGCTTCCCTAGCTGGAAGGAAGAGCAGCATACAAGAGTTCTGCCTTCACATCCTCCAGGTTCTTCCTCCAGATCTGCACCTCTGATACCCATGGACAATTTGTTTCTCTCTGTGTTACCTTCAGGGTGTGAGATAGGAGACTTCTCGTGCTTCAGAATTAGGAAGTTGCCCTCTGCCATGTGTGAATTTTGAGAGCATAGTGGAACAGACTAGGAAATAAATGACCTGTTTGGAGGGCATTGCTCATGGGGTGCAGTGCCATTTTTGTTCAGCTATGGTTAGAACATAATTTACAGATAGATCTTTCTTCAGAGGATGTATTTAATAGTTTAATGCTGAATAGGCTACAGAGGATTCTCTCTTCTTTCTTTTGCTGAACAGGATTCAATGTGTTCCACTTTAAATTGCTTTTTTATTAGGGTTATTAATGAGATTCCATAATACAGCCTAAAACAAGTGTGAATAGGCATCCATCAATCCTTGTTTGAACTTTCTGCAGTTTTAACTGAAATTTTATCTTTCTCTGTGTGTCCATGTAATGTACTTTTCTCTACCAATGGCACATTGTTAAAAGCCAGATAAAGAATGACCTGTCTGCTGAGCACATTGGTTAACTGAACATCTAGAGCTGAACTGGCACAGATTGAAATACAAAATAAAATATTCCTCAGTCTCAGCAGCATCATCAATTCCATTCAAAGTCTCAGTGTCCTGAGTAATTGCAGTGTAGTTACAGCATTTTGGCCTGGCACAGAAGAGTTCACATGCTGCAGACACCTCAAGTGGTGGTGCAAGCTGCGAGTGGTGATGAGTGTGTCAGAGCCTGGCAAGGAAGAGCTTTCCTCTCTATTTCTGCACATGGATGCACCTCATTTCACTGCTGCAATCTGTTCTTTCAGGTCCAACTTCAAGCTCCTGGCTGTCAGTGGAAAGCTCTATGCCATCGGTGGCCAGTCCCTTTCCAATGTGGAGTGCTACAACCCAGAGAATGACTGGTGGAATTTTGTGGCGTCCATGCCAAACCCTCTTGCAGAATTCTCAGCTTGTGAATGCAAGGGCAAGATCTACGTTATTGGAGGATACACTGCACGAGGTAACAAGTTTGCTCTTACTTCTTGTTGCTTTTTCCCTGGTTGTTTCCCAGGCGCAGATAATTTTCTCCTGTTCTTCAGGAAAGCTTTTGAACTCATGTGGAAGGCTGTGTAATGCTGATTAAAACACAAAGAAATAAATTGCTGGTAGAAAATTGTTGATGAAATAAACAAAACAATAGCTCTATCAGAAAAGAATCAGTTTGTTGGATTTTTTTCAGAGCCTGTGTGGACCTGGGGCTCTGTTACTTGCAGAGAACAAGCTGATGGGTACTTCAGCACCCAGCTTAGCCACTACCCCTTTTCTTAGATTTTGATTACACAGTAGAGAGAGGTCTCAACATTTATACTTTGTTTGCTTTTTAAATACCTGGTTTAGACTGTCAGAAGGAAAAATTCATAGAAAATATCTGCCTGCCTTAGTATTTCTCATGTATTAACAGATGTTATGGTCTTTTCACTACAGTATTTCAGTGTTTCAAGTTATACCTTAATAATGGAATAGAACAATCAAAAGCTGAAGCAAGAACCAACACTTTCAGCTTACTTAATTTCTACACCAAATTTTCTGTAGACACTATACAGAGGGGAGGATTTGAAGTTTCATTCTCTTCTGACAATTACTTTTCTTTTATGCAGTGGGCAAACAAGTTAAGTTAAAAAAAGCTCACATTTGTTCATTCCTTAAGTACATAGTGCCATTTTTTGGGAGGAAGACATTTTCTCAGAGCTCTGGAAGTCAATTTTTTAAACATGTCGAGTGTTCAATATTTACCAGGACTTTGTAAGTTTGAATTTGGTCTTTGCCCACTTCAGTTGACCACAGCAGTTTTAAGGCTTTCTTTCCAAGCAGAGAATGAAATTAGAAGACAGATCAGCTTTTACAGACAGTACTGCAAGCAAAACTAAACTGATGTTAGAACAAGCTTCTAGTATCTGAGCAGATTTGAACTCTGAATCATTTTAAAGTTCATAAAAGACACACTGGTGTCCTTCTGGTCCTTCTGGTAATGAAAATCCTCAAACACATTTTGTCCAGACCATTCTGACCCAGAGCCTGGTGGCTTCTGTGAGGAAAATGTGCCTGTGTCTATATGGAGAGCTGTGCTGTGTGTGCTGCAGTCCCAGTCCTCTGGTCACCCCCACTAAAGGATCTGCTGGGGCCACTGTGCTCCCTCATGTTCAGCACTGGGACTCTCAGATGTCTGGCATGAAACACTTGTGCTGAGAAGTCAGATCCAAAGGGAAACATCCTGTGAGACAAGAGAACAAGGAGAAGGGGTTGAAACAGGTTAATGGGAAGTCTTGTCCCTAGAGACCACGGTTAGGGGTTTGGCATTTTTATCTAGTGAGAAAGGAAGAAGAGGCGAGGTGAAAGACCTCTGATTTGGTTAAGAGTGCTACACAATTATGGGAGGACCAGCTTTTCTCCTACACCCTCTGCACTCTGCAAGTTCCTTTTCTGATACTTGTGCTGTGCTTCCATCAGGCTGCCTGGTCCTGGTGTCATGAAGAGGAAGGTCAGCACGTTGCTGATGCAGATGCCATTCCTTTAAAACTCCTGAACAAGCCGTGTGCAGTCAGGATTGCTACCCTGTGTCAGCTCCTGTCTCAGTGTCTCAGTACTTGCTGCCTGTAGGTTCAGCTGAAGGAGAGTTGTGAGTTACCTCTGGCTTCCTCCACACTCCAGGGGATTGCTGCTGCCCTCCAAACCTCTGTCATTTCCCAGGTTTTTTCCTAAAAGCCTTTTTCAATGGAAATCAAGCAGTAAAACAATAGGAAGTTTTGAGCAGTGCGTAACTAGCACATTTAGGCTTCTGCATAAATCCAGGATCATTCAGGACAACAAACACCTGTGTTTGCTATAAATAATTTCCTGAACAAGGGTCTAGAATCAGTTTTTCTGTAACATCTTGGTAGCAGACTTAGACACCAGAATTGCCACAGTTACACTGTTGATTTTCCTTCTCAAGTATGCCAATGTCAGAAAGTGTTAAGACCTGAAGATATGAGAAACACTAAGGTTTATACGCTGGTTTGCTACCTTTACTACATAAAACACATGCAGCAATTAATGTTCTTTGTATTATGTTATTTTTAGTAATTTTTGGTATTTCTGTATATACCTCAGTTTTGGTAGATTTTGTGGGCTGTTTTTTTTTAAATTTGTGTAGAGCTTTCTCCTGAGGCTGCACTTTCCAAAAGATGTCGGGATCTGGAATTTTCCACTGTAAATTATAATGAATAAAGTCTTTCTCTTGAATTTGCAGCTCTCACTTCTGAATCTAGATCCTAATAGAAATTCCATGTCACACACTGTAGTGTTCACATTTTGTATTGTGGGTTTTGTTTTGGGTTTTTTTTTGTTGTTTCAGTGGATATAAAAGACCCAGGCTGTGGACTGAGCATGTGAGTGCCATGTTGCAATGGACTTCTATTTCATACACCTCCTCTCAAATAGTTTACTGCTATAGATAGTCATAGAAACTTAACTGGGACTTCTCCTCCCCTTAATGAGTCAGAGAATGATAGGTTGTTTGTAGACAAAGGTCATCTATATGTAGAGCTGTAGTTTCACAGAGCACTGCCATGAAAATAATCAGGGTGCAAATGCTGGATGGAGCAGCACCTCCCTGATCATGCCACTGATGCACTTCATTCACGACAATCCAGTTATATTTCTGGCTATTTATACCTGTGCCCTCACAGAACTTGTCTGTATGTCCCTGTCTGCTCTTCCCCCTGGGAGCTCATCTGGAAGTCATCATGCAGGACAGACTGGTACTGGGGAGGAGATTTAATAAAAGACCTGTCTAGAGTCTGCAAACCTGTTCCTGCTTGTCACTTGAGGTTGGATTTGAGCTCAGGTCTCCAGAGACTAGAACTGAATTTATTGAGTCGTGTGGATTCTGTGATAATTTAGTGACCTAGATAACCTTGGGCACAGCCAGGTTCTTCTCTCACCATAAATCAGGGTGGCATTTGTAACAGTTTTGTGGAATAACACTATTGCAAACATATGCACATGCTGAGTTGTGAATTATGGAGATGATTTCAGCTTCTTTCTGAGCCTCTGCCTGATGGCAGAGCACAGATTTCCTGGTTCTTAGATGATTTTGACAATGTGTGTTTCTCTCTTTATAAGGTGCCCTTGGGTCATACAGACCACTTGCTGAAATGTAACCAGGTTTACAAATTTTATTCCATAAAACTTTGATTTGTGGACCAAAATGTGAAGTATCAGAGTTAAGCTTGGATAATAAATCATCATTTGGCAGCCATTAATGAAGTGTACTCTCTTCATGATAGCTTGATTCATCTGTGACCACTTCTGGAGATGAGAATATTGCTCCATTTCCCTCTTTGTAAAAAAATACTTACATATCAATCAGAGACAAAATTAAAAGCATAAGCTGAAAGGTAGGGATTAGATTCTGCTAAAATCTGCGGGCCCAGACTATTTACATCATGTAATGTGCCAGAAGTAGCATCATTTATTTCCCCTGTGCCAAGGAACAGAACGTTCAAAGTTTCTTGTCCAGGGCAAAGAGCTGCAGTTGTCAGTGATCACCAGTTCTCCCCTGGCTTGCCCTGCAAGTGTGTGAGCAATCTGCAGGAAAGGCTGGGACACTTTGTAGGAAATAAAAACGCTCCCCCACCAGTGCCTTGTGACAGAATTATTGATTTGCGAATGTCTCCTCTCTGTTTCAGGCAGGAACATGAGCATCCTGCAGTACTGTCCCACTTCTGATTCCTGGACCAACTTGGAGCTGTGCGACGTGCACGTCCGCAAGCAGCAGATGCTGTCTGTGGAGGAGACCATCTACCTGGTGGGGGGCTGCATCCTCGACCCCGGACCAAGCCAGAGATCCAGCCCCAGTGAGGACGTGCTGACAGTGCAGTCCTACAACATTGCCACCAAAGAGTGGCTCTACCTCAACGAGAACTCATCCAAATCCGGCCTTAACTTGACTTGCACTCTCCACAACGATGGAGTCTATATCTTGAGTAGGAATATCACTCTGTCTTCCAGCTTGGAGCAGCGTCTCTTCCTGAAGTACAACATATTCACAGACACTTGGGAGACCCTGGGACGCTTCCCAGCCTTTGGACAAAACATTCTGATCTGTTCTATGTATTTGCCTGATGGGCGAGAAGTGTAACAGTACCAGGGTTTTCTTTTCAGTTCATTAATGGTTCTTTGATGAAATATTGCTCCCTCTGAATAATTCCATTTTCAGAATGTCATGTGGTTGCATAATGCAGGCATAAAATACTGATTCTTTTCTCTAAAAAGGTTTCAGAATTCAGTATGAAGAGAAATGCTTCCAGAAACAGTTTTAAGATGTGGATTTGAAAATTTTACTAGTGTGGATTAAAATTTCACCAGGTATTGTTTGCAGCTTAAACATAAAATTATTGTGTTGGCAACAGATACAGGAGTTCCAAAGGCAAAACTGATCAGTCTGGTTTTATTCTTCGTCTTAGTAGACAGTGTAGAACAAAACATATGCATTTTAAAAGTGGAAACAATTCAATAAAGTAAATAATTAGTATAATCAAAATCACATCAGGATTTATTTCTTTCAAAATACAGTTTTTACTCAAGCTATGTTCTGTCAAATGCACACTGTTTCAAATTGTTTATACTATCCCGTTTTTATCTCTTCCATGGCAGCAAGTGAGATTTTCAAAGATGCTAGCAACTGGGGTCCCATCAAGAACTTTCTCTGAATTATTTCTAGTGCAATGCTTTGCCAGGGACTGGTAGGAATTACCTAGAAGCTACAGTTGCTGATTGGAAAGTAGATGCTCCTTTAATGGAAGTTGGCAGTATTTCTTGCTACTATTAAGATAGAGGTAAAAAGGCTCTTTATTCAAATGTGGAGTTTCCTAATTGTCATAAAGGTTTGAGTCTTAGTCACCTTGTTGTGTTCTGGGTGCTTAAAACTGAGTTTTAAAGATGAAATTGCAGTTGGCAGCAAGCTGTGTGTTGTGAAGATGTCCCTGAGCATGTGCAGAGGTGATCCTACTCCAGGCACATCCTGATTGTAACACTGCTGTGGGACATGCATGGAAGGCTTGGCTCTCATAAATGACTCCCTGAACACATCCCCCAGAGAGAGGACCTGTGAGTGTTGGCTCTTTCTTGTGTCACCAGGGAAGGTTGCCTCAGGTTTGCCACCCAGTGTTGTACTTTTGTAAAGGGCACTGTAAGGTGGTCACTGTGAACACTCCTTTGTGAGGATCTGCAGTGGATACTGTGGGAGCTTCTCCCAGTTCCTGCCTCTTGCCTGGCGGAATTGCAGCCACACTGGCCCCTTTTCTCCTTGTAGTTCACAAGTGCAAAAGGTCTTCTTGAGAAGCCTGCCCAGCTCTGGAGAGTGTGTCCTCACAACAAGGAGAGGAAAAGCTCTGGGTCACCATGAGAAGAACCAGGTTAGAAATGTGCTAAACACATTGCAGGGATGCTGGTTCTGCACCAGCTGTTCATCCTCATAAGATGAAATTTAAAGCACCTGAACACATTCCTAATGTGTGGAGATGTCTTTTTAGTTTCTTCATTAGAATTCAGGAATCTGAATCTTCTTTTGAAGACAGGGATCTGTTGTACGGAGGATGAGGCAGCAAATGGTTCCCTCAGGGTTCTTGTAACTCCTTGCTTTTCCACAGTTTTGAATGAAATCTGTTCTTGCTAAAGTGCCTTGCCAGTCACTGCTCACACATTAATCTTGGTGCTTCCAATCACCTGTAGCAACCCAAACAGAAAATCCTAGGAAGCTTCTCCAGAATGAGGGCATTTGTGTTTGAACACTTTCAGGATGAAAGCAAGCACAACACAAGGTATTTTGGATGTCTGAGATTTACCTTTTTGGGTGGAACTTTTGCAGCCTGGTGGAGAATGTCATGCCTCAGCCCAAACTGGTGCCTGCCACTCAGCTCTGTCTGACTTCAATTAGCTAAGTCCATGTTGATTTATTTCCTTTGAAGACATTGTGCAACTGCTGTGTTTTGACAGCAGCATCACCACACAATTGCTCTTCTGCAATGAAGCAATTAAGTGACTTTTATAAGATGCTTCTTCCAGAAGTGTTTTAGAATAAATATCAGCAGGGTGCCATTACCTTGTGATAAATTATCTCAGTCACATTATGCTACTTGCTTTCCTAAATTTCTGTTCAGTTCCAGATTCAGTACTCTACAGTCAACTGTGACCAATATTGGTGGAGAGAACCACATCCAAGTCACATCCAAATTCTCTTTTCTAACAAATTAACCAAGAAACCCTGTCACTCCTGGGTTTGCAAAGTGGGGTGTATCAAATCCTTTCAAACCCATTCATTTCTTAGTGCAGTCATAATTCCAAAACTATGACATCATCTTCATGTGATTACTCTTTTTCAGAAGAGGCCTTTCCACACTGGGTTTATCTTGGTTTCAACTTCCAACAATCAAGTGACCAACTTGAAAACCTGCTCAAATGCAGAAGACAAAGATGTGTGTGATTGTAAATACAGTCAGACCCTTTTGTCAGTCCATGGTGCAAATGCCTCCTACACTGACATCTAACAGTACTGCAGTCACAAATCAAAACTGGTGTTTAATTTACTGGTAGCATTAATTAGTGTAATAATCTAAATGTACTGTATTACTACAGGCCAAAATAAAAATAAATGCTTTTTTTTCAACGGAATCCTTTGCAGAAAAGTATGCAGTGTGTGTGGCCCCATACCTCAGGAAAGAAACCAAACACTGTAATGGCTGTCTCGTGCCCTGTTTATTTTCTTCCTATCAGTTTTATACTTCATGTTCACTTTTTATATTTTGGGGCAAGGAAAATGTCTGAGAGCCACTAACAGAATAATTAAACACTACTTTTTAGCCAATGGAAATGTTCAGTGATCCAGTGTGCTCTCCTTTCTCTGGTGGTGGGAGGAAAAGGCCCTTGATCTTAGAAGTAGCCAAAGAGTCCTTGCAGTTTGACCAAATGGAAATTCCTCTGTTGTTCTCATGTTGCTCCAAACTTACCGTGTGGGCTTGGAGAGATCCTTCCAGCTCCTGGCATCTGCATCTCCAAAAGTGACACATGAGTAGGAGCGTTCATCTTGTGGGAACACAAGGGTTCTCTGGTGTGTAGTGTTTGAAAGAGTTCCTGAGCATGTGAAGTACATTTGTCCTAAGTGCTGTAACTGCTTCCTTGGCTATTCAGACTGCTCCAGCAAGTGCTAATTACCTCAGCAAGTGCTAATTATTTCAACCTCTGCTAATTACCTGTAATTTGAACTAATGGCTATTTCCAGCCTGTTTCTTTCCTTCCTTCTTTTTTTCTATTTAGTCACCCGACAGTCTGTAGTTCATCTAAGTTTCCTGGTCTTGGTGTTCCCAAGTCTGTATCCAAACTCCAGACTGCTGCTTTCCTGCTGTGGCTGGGTTATCCAGTGCTTTATATCTCCACTATTTATCTTCTCTGCCTCATGGACTGGTCTGACCAGCAAAAGCTGACTATGGCAGAGGATGATCCTGAGCTGAAAGAAAGAACAACAGCCCCCAAAGTCCTGAGGGAGGAGTAAATGGAAAACTCTGGGAACCCAGTCCCTCCTCGTAAAATGCAGAAGCATTTGAGAAGGTTGCTCACATCAAGGCGAAGAGGGAGTGTAAAAGTTTCTTCCTTTCTGGGAATGGTTTGTGGTTTTCAATGTGAAATAAGAGTTGTGTGGGGCTTAAGTTTAATCTCTCTGGCTGCTTTCCATGGGTTTCCCTTTCTGTCCTGTCGGCTGACCTCTTGAGCTTAGTATCTGTGTTTTGCATTCTTTGAGGATTTTTTTTTGCCTTTCTACATCAGTGTCCAGCACATTTTTCTGAAATCATAAGCCAGTAGTTTGTTGGTTTTTTCTGTGTGTTGCTCTCCTTTTCACACTCATCTATGTCTGTCTGTCACAAAGTAGTTTGTAATTCAGGTGTAACCTTTTCATTTAGTCAATTTTGGGCTCTGGGGAGAGAAACCTACAAAGCTACAAATGTTCAGTTTCCTTTCATCCTCATTTCAGTGAGAAGTGATGCTGCAGGCACTCAGTTTGTGGGAGTTGGTCTGTGACAGCATGGAGAATGGAGGGCATGGAGTGTAACAACATTTTTTTGTTTATTTAACACATAAGGTGCTCAAAGCCTCCTACGTGCAGAAGTTACTCCTCCCCACCATCCCTGTGAGATAAGATACACTCTGTAAATGGTGTTAAACCAGAGACATCCTCGGAAGAGCTGCTGGCGAGACCAGCAAATTTATAGGTGTTCATCAAGAGCCGTCCTCAGAGGGCAGAACTGTCAGAGTGTGCGGATATATTGATTTTGCACTTAGAGCAGTGACCAAAGGGTGGCTCCCTAGCCCCACAGTAAGGCTTAGGAGCCAGAGCTCATGCTCTCAGACAGAAAATTTAAACCCCTTTACTGTCGTTCTCAGACTCTGATTTCCATCTAACCAGCTTTGAGCCTAGTTTAGTGCAACCTCTGGGTTGTTGGTTTTTTTTTTTTATTTCCTGAGAAGGAGAGTGGAGTTGGGAAAAGGAGTCTGGATTTTTTGAAATGATAGGGATCATGCACTCACAGATTTAAAATCACTCTTCCAGTTATACATGCTATATGGATTGTTTTCAAAAAGCAGTGACATTACCAGTTAACACATGCTGTTAAGTCCTGTGAATATCAGTATTGTCTAAAGTAAGATTTGGTTCCTTTTTTGCAATTAGAAGAGTAAACTATTGCAATTCCTGTACTTTTCTAGTGGAAGGCTGATTATACAGGGTCCAATTTTAGAGTACCCACTTACATCATGTGCTGAACATCTTCAACCTATATGTGCTTCAAGAGGAAAGACATTCAGCACCTTAGCAAAGATGTTTCCTGTTTGTTAGTACTTAGAACATTACTTAAGATTGAGCAGTGAACACAAACTCTGAATCATCCTTCCCTCACTCAATTTTTCAGTTGAAATTTATGATTATTCACTCTGGTGATTTTCCACTCTCTGATATTTTCCAGGTGTATTAAAGGGTGTGTCTTGTGATAAGATACTTACCTTTTATAAGTAATTTTCAGCATCTTCAAAATTACTTACTCTATAAACTTTCTAGTTTACTTTTATTAGTCATGCTTCGAAAAATAGTTTTGTCGAATTTTGAGTACTTTTCTGTACTTTGTATTGGAAATATCAGGGATTTCAACAGTGTAAGGGCAGGGAAATATCTGTAGCTCTTCAAGGACACGACGTCAGCTGTGTAAGGTCTGAAATATAAAACGTGTCATTACTTCATTTCCTCTGAAACTTAGTCTAATTTGCAGTTAACTAATTTAATTGTATTAATTTACTAATTTTAAGTTTTACACCATTCACTGAAGTTAAAACACTTTCAATTGAGCAGTGGTTTTGGAGGTGGTGTTAAAAGGGCTCTGTGTTCATCTTTGGATATTCTTATTATGATTTAGTTTTTCTACTGGGGCCTTATAATTGTCTGGTATCCCACTGAATACCTTTTTATTTGGTTGTCAGGGAAGTTTTTGCCCACAGGTAGGGCCTTGATTTATTATGAAAACCAGAGCTGTGTCATTTGAGAATGTGTGTTTTGAAGCTGTAAATTACTGATTGATGATAACTGCAGTGAAGCCCAGAATTGTGGGATTTTGGGTGGCAGGGGTGAAGATTAAGCTAGGAAAAAGCTGCTTAGGGACAGCCACTCTCTAACCTCCAGGCATAAGCAATTTTCAATTGCAGAATCAGGTAGAAATGGTTTTAAAATAAGAACTACTTCTTCCCTCTTCTCATCTCTTCTGCAGCCCAAACCCTTCAGTCACAGTAATTTGTGGCAAGCCATCTGTACTTGGGGAGAATGTTGGTAGTGAGGTAGGAATGTGCTGCTTGTGTGGGTGATCTCTTATCAGAACCTGGCTTGGCAGGCCAGGAAACCTTCCTGCTGCTTTCCTGGAGGACACTGATGGCTCTTTAATGTCATGTTATCTGCTAATGTGTGTGTGATGAGAGGTGAGGCAGGGAGAGGAGTCACAGAGGAGCTATTGTGGACCTGATAAAAAATGCACAATAGCCTTGTAGAAAAACTACTTTTTTTTTTTTTTCTTTTTTAGTAGAGCCTGATCCAAAGCCTTTTGATGTTAATAAAAAGAACCAGGCACATGATTGAGTGAATTAGATAACTCTGAAAGAATCCAGAGGGATGTTAATTGTACAACTGGCTGATGAAAGAAGAGGCATAGGCTTGGAGAGCCTTGGTACAGTGTGATCTCTGATATGCCCCATCTGGGGTTTTTGAATTTCACTGTGAAGGTGTCCATTGTGTTAACACAAGTTTATCAAATATACTGGCTCTGAAAAATCAGGAGAATGATGTTTTCCTAGGAATATCTGGGGAGAAGGTGAACATCTCTACAATTATGCTGGTGGGGAGTTGCTGAGAAAATATTGCACTCATACTTCTGGTTCTGACCAGCAAAGCACGTCTGTGTTTCCTTGTACCAAGAAATGTGGTATGTCAGGTGAGGTTGAAGTGTTTTACTTTATACCCTGGTGCTGTGAGATTTTTGTTTGTTTGTTTTCTTGCACAATAGCATCTCAAAAAAAAAAAAAAAAATCTTGTATCCAGGCATTAGATCCTTCTCCCACAGGCTGTGATAATGCCATAGCCAACAAAATGGCCTGAGTATGGTCATGTGGGACTGACAGGCATCATCCCTTTGTTAATGTGATATATACAAGTACAGAAGATTTATTTGTACAAGGTTTAGAACTTTGGCTGATATTCCATGCAAGGTGAAACAGCTCCAGGAACTTTTTGAGAACAAAACATCTCAGGGTGGTTTTCCTCTATAGGAAAGATAAGGGTGTGTCCCGCATGGGGATTTGAAATTCTTGAGGAAGAGGATAGACTTAAATCTAGATCTCCTGTGCCTTGGAAAATCTCCCAGTAAACACAGTCCCTTCTTTCTTCAGTTTGTATGGGTAACTAGTTTTTGTTACTTGCTTAAGCCAAAAAAAAAAAAACAACCCAAAACCATAAAACCCCAAAACCAAAACCAACCAACCAACCTAACAAACAAACAAAAAACCCCAAACAATTCTGAAGCTTTATGTGGGATAATTAAATTGTCTGGTTTTCAGAAAATAAAATATTTACCCCAAGATGTCTACACACCAAACATCTGTATAATGCACCAAAATCTGTGTGTCCAAGCTTGCTTTTCCTCTATGTTAATTCCCTTGCTTTATCTTTACATCTGTTACATCTTTACATCTTTACATCTGGAGTATTGAAATCAACATTGTTCCTGCTGCGTCCTCTGAGTATTTGTGAATTTCAGCTGGTGAAACAGGAGTGTTTGTCTGTCCATCAGCCAGGAATAGCTGTACCTGTCTGAGGAGAACTGGGCAGGGCTCTTCTGGCAGGCTGAGCCAGCTGTTCAGGACTGGCTGTGAGAGCTGCCTGCACTCTGAGGAGTGAGAATTGATCAGTGTGGCCATAATGCCCAAAGAACATCCCCTTCCCGAGCAGCATGATTTAACAGTAACTCTGAAATTGTTTCCTTCTGAATTTTTGTTGATCCATCTGCCCTCCAACACCCTCAAATCAGAGAGATTTTCTTCTGCCAGCTGCATTGCATAAAAAGTTCCACTCTCTCCATGGCCCCTGAAATCCAAAGTAAACACACAGGAACATAAACCCGTTCACCCCTTCTGGGCCCAGCACTCAGCAGCCTCCTCACCCCTCCAGTGATCAATAAAAGCCAGAAAGGGAAAAAAACCAACAGCAAATACTTCCATCCCACTTGGTATCAGAGACCCCCAAGTCACTGGCAGCAAGAAAAATCCCTGCTTTTCTGCCAGGCTTTCTTTGCCAAAGGCAGACTTTACTTGGGAGCAGTCGTCCTTGGCTCCAGGCCCCTCTGTCAGTTGCCATAAATAGCTGGAAATTCAACCTGTCAAGCTGTTCCCTGCCAGTATAACACCTACTTCCTTCAGGTGCCACAGGGTGGGACATATTAGGAACTCAGCAGCCCATTAATTCTTTCCTGGTTTCTGTGGGAGGTCTTCACAGAAGTTCAAGATTTTCTTGAGAGGCAGAAAATTTGGGATTTGAATTCCACCCTCTGTAGCAAGCATGGATCATATATATTAATGCTAGTCTGCCAGTCTTTTTGTCAGGATTCAAATGTCCTTGTGCTTTAAAAGTGAATGAAGGCAACGGCCAGGAAACTGTTGTGGTGCAATGAAAAAGTGAATTGAGGTGCAGAGTACCCTGTAATTTTAGTGTTCACAGGTAAGTACAGCAATGGCAACACAGGAAAAAGGGGCAAAGATTTTTTAACATGGTCTGTAATGCCTTAAATATGGGGACATTAAATCTCCAGAATGGACTCTAATTCAAAAGTTCAGTGCTTAAGTGCCTTCTGAAGTGTTTCTAATTAGCCATCTAGAACGTCTAGTCAATCACCCTGAGCTGTTTCTGTAAATTTTACTAAGCAGCTTTCTGTGTCTTCCTCTCTTCAAGGCTTTGCAAATTTGAAAGCACTGTTTGCTCAATGTAACAAATTAAATTGGGTTGCCTTCCCTTGAGCCATGTTATCTGGACAGAAATAGTGCCTCACTTCCAGTGTGGAAGTGCAGTTCTTCCAGTTCAACTCTCCACAGTTTTTGCACAATGCTTTCTTATTCCAGATAAGAAATTGCAAATATACTTTATTTGTCCTGTCCGTTGAAAGCTGTTGAGCAGTGATCAGCAAACAGGAATCGTGTGACGCAGGAGAACCACGCTGTGGGGTTTATTTAAGCATGAAGTGTAGCAACAGAAGCAGTGCATGTTCAAAAGAAGAGAGACAGAGAAACAAAAGTACTTGGAAATAGAGGGTCTATGTCTGTACAACAAAGTGATAACCTGGGTTTGGATGCACACCTCTTTCGTGCAGGTGTCTGTTCACCATCTGCTCACTTTTATACTTCCTTTAAGGCAGAGTTTGTTTTATCCCATGCTGAGAGACATCTTTTCATTTTGCACCCTTTTATTTCCTCTCCCATCTCCTGTGTTTCCTGTGACTGGGACATCCCTTGCATGTTGTAGATGATTTTGGGACGAGGGAGCAGCTGTGCACATCTCTCTGTCCCTTGTTCTCTGACAGCAGTTGCTGTTAAGGAATATTTAGGACCCAAAGTTCTTTACTGTGCCTTTTACTTCATTCACTTAAAACTACCTTTCTGTTGGAAGTAATGATCTATCAATTTGTGGCTCAAATCTGCAGAACAAACACAGGTTTTGATGTTGCGTTGTGGCACTGATGGAATCCCACCAGGGCCAACAAGTGTGAAAATTATTTAGTTGATCGTTTCCTATGAAGACCTGGGAGAATATTGCATAGTACTTTTTTTGGGATCTCAGAAAAGCCACTTCCCGGGCTTTGCCATCACAGATCTCCATGGTTTGCAGGTCATCTCTATGAAAAAGGAACCAGTGGGGAATACTCAGAGCAGTAGTGTTAGGCAGAATCCTACTGAATTGCACCAGAGAGTGGATTTTTACAGCAGTAAGAGGTGGTGGATAGGGGAGGGAAAGATGTGTAGCGTTTCCTAGAACTCTGCCAGTGTTTCACAGTGAACTTGTTCCAGGTGGCTGTCAGTTTAATCTGTTCTGCAACAGGTGGGCAGTGGTTTTTGGTATGAAGAAATGTTCCTCAGCAGGCTCAGATCAGAATGAATCTGCCTTGGTGGGACTTCACAGCCCAGCGAAATTAGGAGTGAGAACTCCCTTTTCTCTGTGTGTTTGAACCAGCTCTGTTTGGCCACAGCACCAGGGCACCTTTTGTGCCAGTCCGTGGCACCTTCAGCTGCTCCTCTGTTGAGAACCTGCAGGGACCTCGTGGTTCCACTGCTTTTGGTCTGGGTATGTGTATAAAAGAGTCTGTGCACACATTCATCCAGGTCCCTGCTCCAAAAATTTTCCTGTTACCTCTGAAAATATTTTCCTTCAACTTTAAGGGATGTATTATCTAAAAGAAATTAATTTCCAGATGGTCCCTCTCACTCAAGATGATTTTGAGTGCCCAATTAAAAATTTAACACTTCCAGCACATAAAAACCACAGTGTTAAAATAATCTTATAATTTGAAACATAAAAGCTTACACATTCTCCAGTTCTATATGGATCTACACCCTAGGTAAGATCGTTTAATGACTTCTTAATGATCTACATGCTCTGTCCTAAAGTTACATTTCCAAATATGATTTTAACACAAACTGCCATTTGTCACATGCTATAAAAATGCATTGTTCAACATTTTGCATTGTTCAAGATAATTTCTAAAAGTAAACTCATATACCTAGGATAAACCCAATGCACTTATTCCACAGCTATAGTTCACTACTTTTGTGAAGTATACCATGCATTCTATAAATATTTAGCATATAATATAGTTCCTTTAGTAAATATTTAAGTAGCTATCTAACCTATTCCAGCACAGATGCAGACTTCCCCACGATGGGGGGAAGAAAATGTTGCTAGGGGTTGCTGGATTAAATGCTATACCAAGTGCACAGCCTGGTTTTGCAACAGCAGTGCATCTGTTATCTAGAATAAATATATGGTTTTGACTCTGAAAGGACTATTTGTATGAAGTAAAAAGTTTCCAGGAGTGGAGGCTTATTATAATTGTATCTTTTTGCAGCCTTTGATCATGATGGAAATCTCTTTTCTTAGGCTGCTCAGTACCACTGATGATTCCCTGTTCGAGGAGAGAGAGCTGACTAGAGCACACCAGTGAGATTGGAAGGGGTCTGATATCTCAAATCCATATTCCCAGATTACTGGCATTTTTGGCATTTGAGTTAGCCATGTTGTGAGTGTCCTGGGTTTAACTGGATGTCTCTTTTCCTTGTCCTATCCGCCATTTCACCTCATATTTGTAAATCTAAACTTGTTTTCCTCAACTCAGGATTCACATGTTGCATGAAATGTTTATTGCTGCACTGTACAACCTTCAAAGGAAATTCAGAGAAGGTCAGCTCTTGTTAGCTGTGGAAGATGGGAGATCACTTTGCTTTCCCCTCTAGTCAAAATATTCCAGAGCCTTGAGATCCCTTACAAAAATATGATGGGTTTGCCTGCAGTTTTATCATAATGTCATAATGGGCTTGCAATAACAGCATTCCAATAAGACACAATAATAACACACACACACACACACACACACACACACAGGGTCACACTGTTTAACTTTCAGTTTATTCTGCTTTTTGCCTCCAGCTCTGCTCCTGCCTGATGCTGTGTGATTTGAAAGCATTCCCAACAGGCCAGGAGCAAAGCCACGGGCTCTGGCACCTCTGATGTGCTCTGTTCCCTTGCTGGCAGAGCCTCTTTAATCTGAAGTTAATCACTTTCTTTTGAACTGTTTATGGCAACAAATTGGATGTGAAATAATAAACATTGGCAGCTCTTTTCAATATTAAAGGTGTCCCAGAGCTGGCATGAGGTCCTATCAGTTTCTTGAAGACAGACTTTTATGTGTAACTTTCTAAAGCATTTTGTGTGTCCATGAGCATGTTGAGAAATTCTCCTGGCATCTTCCAGAACTCCCAGGTTCTTCTATGCACTAAAACAACAAGAACCCACCATTTTGACTAATTATTTGATGTCTAGTTAACTGGGGCAACACAGGAAAAGCGTCTTCATTTTTTTCCTTCAAATTTGGCAGTGATTATTTCTCTCGATTTTCTTCCCCGATGGTTACAGAAATTTGCTCTTCACCTGCCCCCACACAAGCCCACTCTGATACAGTGTGAAGAGCAATATCAATGCCTAATGAATGTACATAATAGAAAGTTGGTGCTATTATTTTTAAAGGAAAAATTTGGACTTTTAAGCAGCTCAAAGTTCTCGCCTACCCTAGAAAGGTCAGTGGTGCTTAAACAGCTGGAGAATGTGGTTGATTCCAGGTTATTTCTTCCTTTTGCCTCCTAATTCACATTTTCACAGTTTCCTCTTGAAAATGATAATTAAAGTAAGTTGTAGTGAATCTTTAATGTTGTTTGGCACAATTTTACTTTTGGTGTGCAAGCAAACATTTTAAAGCAGGTAATTACTGTCTCACATGGGGTTTGAATTGGCTGAAGGTTGTGTTAAATATCAGTTTGGTTATGTGCCCCAAATTCTGATCTCCTTACTGCTTGGGAGACTTTTCTTTTCCTCACTATCATTTTAAACACATTTCAAGTCATTCCCAAATCTAGGTAATACGAGAGCATTTCTGGTAAGTGCACAAACAGTACATCCTGCAATGACTGGTTTAAGCTTTTAACCTTGAAGTATGAAGTGCTTGAGTGAGATTCTGTTCAGATACAGGAGTAAGGATAGACTTCAGTTTCATGGAAGCACAGGTTCCTCTCTGTTTTGCTGCTTGTGTATCACTGGGACTAGCGGCACACACAAGGGAAGATGGATGAGCAGATGAAAACAATGAAGAACAGTGAATACAAAAGTGAAAGGTGTCCCAGCCAGGCAGTGCTGACTGGCAGGGTGTTGTGTTCCAGCTGTGACATGGATTTGTAATGATTAGCTGCTGACCAAACCATAGCAGCACTGAGACGTGACTCATGCCATGAGTGGCTCTTATGGGAGCCCTGCAGCTTTCACAATGACTCTGGCTGTCCCATATAGCAAGAAGGGTGATGTATGGCAAGAGGAGCAACGTGGAGAGGCAGAATGATCAGTTCCTGAGGATTTGCAATGATGATTGGGGTTGTGAGGAGGGAGGTGGCTTGTGCTATGTGATCCTGCCATGGAGAGGGGGAGCAGGAGGATGCAAAAGGATCTTCATGGGCTGAGATTACTCCTTCTGTGTTGTGGGAAGCAAGAGCTGTAAACAAGATTTTGCCCTAACAATTACGTGGCTGCTTCCAAGTCATCCACGAGCACAGTCTGTCGACCAGCAGGGGTCAGGATGCTGGTGGCAGTCCTGGGCTGTGGCAGTCAGCAGTGCTCTGTGTCACTCAGTTACGCCCAAAAATCTCTTATGTAGCGAGGCTATGAGCCCAGCCAGAGAACCTAAACAGTGACTGCCAAGAGCAAGCATCATGTGAAAGGGCTGCTGCTTGGAAAGGTGACTGGTTTTGTCTGAGGTTGTAGTTCTCTGAGATAAAATCTGGCAGCAAAACTGGCTTGAAGTTTTTCCCTTGTCTCTTTTTCCACTTTACCACTCTTTATACCCATTCTGTGGTATCCTGACCCCCTCAGTTGTGTGTCATTCGTGTGGCCATGCCTGGCAGCTGGAGTGCAGGCTTCCTTAATGCTCTGCAGGCACAAAACCCCACAGTAATGAAATAAGGTAGGTGGCATTTGCTCATGGCTCCCCATTCAGTACCTAATGGGAGCCTACCACAAAAAGAGGAACTTCTCGTAAGGACATGTAGTGATGGGACAAAGAAGAATTCCTTTAAACTGAAAGAGATTTAGAAGTTTAGATTAGATATTGGGACGAAATTCTTTATTGTGAGGGAGGTGAGGCCCTGGCACAGGCTGCCCAAAGAAGGTGAGGCTGTCCCATCCCTGGAAGTGTTCCAAGTCAGGTCGAACGGGGCTTGGAGCAACCTGGGATAGTGGAAGGTGTCCCTGCCCATGGCAGGGGGTGGGAACGGAATGATTTGTAATCTGACCCTTCCAACCCCAGCCATCCTGTGATTCTGTGGTACCCACTCATTTGGACATCTTTGCCCTACCTTGCATCTGCTCCTGACCCACATCTGAGGATCCCCCCAGTCTCCTGGCAAACCTCCTGCTGGTAACCCCCTCCTGATTCTCACCGCACGCAGCAGAAGCAGGACATGTTCCTGCTGGCTGCTCCTGAGGGCAGCCATCCTGACTGCCCAACTGCAGTGTGGGCTCCAGCAGAGCCAGTGAGGGATGAGGAGGGATGGGGTGTAAGTCAGGTATTGAGGGTGATGCCTTGAGAGGCTACCTGGAACAGAATCTAGACAGTGTTAAAGGAATACAGTAGGTATTTATTAAAAGGCCTTCAAAGAATACTGTCACCGTCATATTTTCTGGGAAAATCCCCTTGCCCAGGATTTCTCTCCTGGGAAGCTGAGAAGCCGCAGAGAAAAAGGAATACAATTTTATCTCATTTGCTTCTCCTGTGTTTTGCTGCTTTGGAATGTGGTTTGGAGATTGTTTATCCAACATGTGAATTGTTTTGACTTAATGACCAATCACAGTCAAACTGTGTTGAGTCTCTGGGGAGAGTCACAAGTTTTTCTTTAGCATCTTTCTATCTTTCTGTCTGTATCCTTGCTGTATTCTTTAGTATAGTTTTACTATAATATAATATAATACAATACCATAAAATAATAAATTAGCCTTCTAAGAACATGGAGTCAGATTCCTTCCTTTCCTCACCTTTGTCAGGGTCTCAGAAAATACCACAGAATACACCCTGGGCAGTACAAGAGCCTGGCCATGGCTCTGCCCAAGGTGGACAGTGGGTCACACGTTTTTACACTTTTATAAGTTTTTGTCCATTTACATTTTGGGGTTAATTGTCCAATTGCAGCTTCAAGTTATGAAGTCCCATCGTCCAAGATTGCTCTCCTCAATTCGCTGCTGTTTTTATTTTTTGAGCCCAAAGCTGCAACAGTGTCCTTGGTTCTCGGGTTGGAAAAGGATTATTTTGTCTAACTGAACTGTGAAGAGAACTTGCTAACACTTTATGTGAAGTTCAGAGTTATATGCTAAAGCAGTACAGAATCTGAATAATATGAAAGCTAAAATTTAAGGCATCATTTGTACCATGGACTTTCCTGGGTAAAACTTCAGTATTTCCACAGTGAGTCTCCTGCTCTGTCCCACTGGCTTGAGCTGGGCAGCTCCTGTGGGCTGCACTGGGGCAGGTGAGGGTCCTGCTCCGTGTGCCACCCACTGCTCCATTCAATTGCCTGGTTCACAGCGTCCTGTTTTTCTCGCTCCAGTTTTATGCTTTCTCTGAAGGCAGCACCGCAGTCTGCCCCACACATGTCCAGGTTTATTCCTGGTTGCAGTTGGTCTCACCAAGTAGGAAAGTATGAATTTGCAACCTTGTGGTTATTTTTATATAAGAATGTCTTAATACATGGTGGATGTTTGAGTCTAGCTTTCGATGTTTTTCAAACGGTGTCTGTATTTTGATTTTTAATTTGCCTCTGAGCAAGACTGTCTACAAACACTGGCCAAATCTGCCTATCTTGGACCTGGAAGGGGTCCCTGGAGAAAGTATTTCAAGTCATTTATTCAGCACTGGCTGCTTTTACGTTTGGCTTGAAGTCTGACAACTTTCCACCAGACCTGCAGCATAGTAAAGCACATCCTCTCTGTGACAGCAGGAGAGCCAAGGAACTAGCAGGTTGCAGGAGTGAATGCTATAAAACAGATGCTATTAGTGGGCTTCACCAAGGGTGGGAGGCTGAGTACAGTAGCCCTATTACAGCCTCCAAGGTGGGCCACAAGATTGCTGTCTTATGAGCAAGCTGTGCCTGCAGTATTTGGCTCAGCATCGCATCCTGAAAATTCCAGTGCTGAGAAGCACTTTTGCGCTGTGAGTAAACTGTAAGCTAGATTTGAAAGGAAAGTTTTTGATTAAAATCAGCATTTCACAGCCTTCAGCTGGCAGCTGGTGTGGTGTTAAGGATGGGCATCGTTGGAGACTCCTGTGGTAAAGAGGCCCCGTGTCTGAGTGTTTAAAACTGGGTTCCATCCAGTTGTGATGGTGGTTTTTAACAGTCAGAGGAAAAAAAATATTGCTGTATATTTACACATAGGGACAGATTCTGCTCCCCTTAAAACCCGTGGCAGAGTTCCCGTTGATTTCCATGGGTGCCTGCCTCAAAATGTTTGAACAGTAAATATATTCTTCTGGGTGGGAAACCAGGATAGAAATCCCTCTCACAGCCTGCTCCCAGCACTGCAAATGTCAGGGTTTTTCAGCGCTAGGCTCAGAAACGCGACTTCTAATTTTAAAATCCTTTAAACTTTAACAACCAGATGTGGCCATACTTCGCAGCTGTCAATCAGAATCAACAGCCAGCATTATATTAGTCCATATTTCTTCTATTCCCCGTGAATGAATTCCCCATGTAGAATTATTTCATTGATATGAATATCAAATATATCAGAGTAATTGAGAAATGTAGTATCAGGTACAAGCATTTGCTCTCTGAGTGCTTTTAATAATAAATGTTTTTATTAATAAAGTTTGAATCCATTGACTCTAGATGCGTTGATCTGCTATGGTATGGATTTTTAGTGCTATTGCTTATGCTATCTCTGCATTTCCCAAAGAGTGTGCATGGCTGTAGGCACATATTTTTTGCCTTTCTCTCAATCTCTATCTTTATTTAAAGTTTTAGAAGTTCAAAGTCATTGGAGGTTTTTAGTGTTGCAGCATACAAAATTTATTAAAAAACACTTATATAAAAAAATCCCTATCTTCTTCCCAGAAATCTGAGACAAAAGCCTTTCTTCAACATCTCTGAAGGCTCCTCTAATGAAGAGCATTCCCTCATAAACAGCTGGCTTTGTTTTAAACCTGTAAGCTATGTAGAGATTTCTGTTTCCAATAGTTTTCAGAGTCAATTCAAATTATGCAGAGCCAAAACTTCTGGCAAATTGCTGTCAACCTGTGTCAACATTTGCATCAATAACACTTGGTATCAGTAGATGGAGGATCTACATCCAGGCTTCGGAAATCGTGGTGCAGTGGTCACTGTCCTGACCACTAAAGGCTATTCCTCTCCAGCATTCCGTGCTTCCCAAGGGCACAACTGCATGATGGAGAACCTGCATATCCTAAAATTCTGGGTCTGAATAAGCTGTAGATTCCATCTGTGTTCTGAAATAGGCAGGAAGAGGCCACGGCAATTGTCCAGAAAGAAGGAGGAATAGATGAGCAACAGTCCTTGACTACCACAGTAATCAGAGAAAAAAAAAAAAAAAAAAGATGGAGAGAAGAATAAAGAAGACATTAAAAGATATTTTAAAAGCAGAGAAATAAAGGAAAATAGAAAAAGCAAATAACCAGTTCAGCTGTCATATCTGTGCTTTTAACACCCCTCAGGTTTCTTAAGGCACACGCAGCTAATGGTAAATGGCACCACCATTTGCCACAGCTAATGATAAATGGTAAATAGCCTGGAAGGGCTAACCTTGGAAATAGTTTTCAAAATGCTTCTCACTCCTTTTTCTTTTCTGCTAATTGTATATTAAAAAAAAAAGTTTAATAAGTTTAATGCCTGTGCAGGCATTCTTAAATTGCCTGTGACTATTACTTAGAGAGTAAAAAAACTTTAATCTCCAGTTTCACGGCAATTCTTGTGTTTTTACAGTGAAATGATGATGTAAAGAAAGAACTCACCTACTTTGCCGTGTATAAGCAACGATCTGCTAAATATGCACTTGGTGTCAGAGATGGCTCTCTTCGTAATCCCACCGTGAGAGCAGCATCCTCAAATGTTTCTCAATCATTTGCAGAGTCACACTCGAATTTTCTTCTATCAGTAACTGCATGCAGTCAGTAAAAATAACAAGATAACCTAGAAGGAAGAAAAGCTCACATTTATGTCCTTACTTTGGCACAAATTACTCACTAGTCAGAATTTTTGAATCTCTCCACCTTTCTGAGGTAAATAAATTGAGTGCCATGCCTCTTAATATGTATGGGGCTTTCATATAAGATGTTAAAAACTGCATTGTGTAGATAATAGATCCATTGACGAGGGACCAGGCTGGGAACTGGCTGAGCTGGGTTCTCTCTGTGAGTGGCTGTGTGGGGTTAAGGTAGTCACCGAGCTGGGAGCCCCCATTTGGGACATCCCCTCTCCCAGGAAACTCTTGGGGGGGGAGAGGTGCAATCACCATGCAGGGAGGGTGCCCATGGCTGGGAGACCTCCTGCATCCCTGCACATGGAAAGACAGGACTCTGAGGGGTTGTTTGGTTGCTTGTTTTTACCTTCAACACTCCTTTCCTCTGCTGTGCAGTGTCTGGGGTGTTGAACATTCACTGTGTTTCAGTAATTTGTCATCAGTGTGCTGGACCAGTGTCCTCGTGTCCTTTTCACTCCGGGTAGTGGCAGCTTGGTGTGAAAACCCCTGAGGTGGCAATCAGAATACCAGTATGGAGCACTCTGTCACTGTTTTGTTACTGGTTGGCGATTTAATTGCAAAAAGAAAAAAAAAGAAAAAAAAATTGTGTGAAGTTACACAAGTTGTGATACTGAAAATATGATCCCGTTTTAAATCTGCCTGAAAAGTTTTACCTTTAACTTCTTTTTTCTCAAATCCGGCTTAAAAAAAAAAAAAAAGGTGAAAAATACAATTTTGAAATGTTTCAGCCAGCATCAGTGCAACACATTTCAGCATTCCTACATTTTAATCTTTTTTAGTCAAAAGTGATTGCGAAATTCAGCAGAACTTCATTAATGGTTCCAGCTTCCCAGGGCCACATGGCTCTGTGGATAAGCTACTTGCCAAACAAGCAAAGAAATCAATTACTCGGTTCTATTTATAAACAAAAACTTTAAGAATTCATCATTGTTTCGCAAAGCTGATTTTGCAGACCTGTCTCTTATGGAATAAATTGGATTAATTTTCCGTCTTGTAGTGTGTCTGTCCAAAATAACAACCCCGGGAATGGTGGCTGTTTCCCATAGTCTGGAATTTGTTTTCAGCTGTGGTAATGGCACGTTGTGCTGTTTGTTGTCTGTGTTGACAGGGACATTTTCCACGCTCCTGGATGGTCCTTCCTGAGTGAGGGGGCTTCAGACTTGTGCAACGTAGGTGGTGGCTTTTCTTCCTTGTGTTTCTTTCTCAAACATTTATCTTCCCTGGCTGTGCCCACAAAATGGCCACGATGATTCAAGGTCATCAGGGAACACAAAAAAAAAAAAACAAACCAAAAAACAAAAACAAAAACAAACAAACAAAAAAAACCCAAAACAAAACAAAACAAAAAACAAACAAACAAAAAAAAACCCAAAAAAAACTCTCATAGGGGAAGGCAATTGGGTTAATACTATGGATTAGAATATATTTGTGCTTGACTGATTTTCCAATATCTTCATTAACACTGTTGTTGATAACATGGCTTTTAATAGCTTCTATAACCACAAATGCAGCAAGGAATGAAACAAATAGGTCATTAATCCCTTAAAAGTACAACTTAGTGCAATGCTTCATGACAGGAAGTTAACAGGATAATAAAACCTTTACTGTTTTAAGCCACACTTAATATTTTTATGGCACAGTTGGCTTGACAAAATACTCTTTGTGAGTCATCACTTCAAAGCAAGGTCCTGGGGACCAATTAAAGTTGTGTCTGCAACCCCCCCATGCATAACTGCATGTAAGCGTGAGGCATTTCAAAATATCTCTTTCAAGTAATAGGAGTTGCACCAAGAAGAAGAAAAAGGGATCTTTTGCTTCAAAACTTTTAATTTAATATGCCCATGTGTGGATACACCCTTGGGGAATGAGAAATTGATTTTCATTCTTTGCACAGACCCTACAGTAATTTGCACTGTCAAAATAGTCCATGGAATTTGTCTCCCAAAAATTATATCCTTGACAGACAAACAATAACAAGATAGATTGTCCTTTATTTCAGGCTTTTTTTTTTTTTTTTTTTTTTTTTGAAAGAGACCAAAATGCCCCTATTATGGCTGATTAAAAAGGAAAAAACATAAAAGTAGTTGCCTTGCGTACAGTTTGAAATTCCTGGGCCAGTGGATTAAGAACAAAGAGAGGATCATAGAATTTTCGCTTCTAGTTCAATCCCTGCCAATGACTTTCTCTTTGACAAGGCAAGGTGTTTAACCTCCCATTGTTGATTTCCACTTGGAATGAACTGGAAATAGGTGTTGTTCTGGTGTTGCTGATAGTGTCACATACCTGTGGATGTTCCCGTCTGAATGTCAAAGTGAGCATTTTTGTGTGAATTGTACAGATTTCTGGAAGTTCTAAGGAACATGATGGCTTTCATACTGAAGAAAGTGACATCTGCTTTTTTGTTGCTGTTGTTCAAGGATCATCTGGATAGAGTCTCTTTAATTACTCTGCAAATAATGAGCCTACAATGGTAATTTGTTGATGGAGGAATGGGAAAGTAAATCTATTATTTTCATGTAAGTAGAGAATAAATATTAGATGAGCTGTGTTTTCTGACAGAGACCATGTGTTCAGTTTGTGAAAAAAATCACTCCCTGCTATAGTTGGATTTAATGTCTTCATTGTGCTTATTCTGCAAGAGATAATTCCTGCATCAACAAGCCTACAATAAAATATTAATTGTTATTATAACAAATATTGCTGGCAGACAAAAATGGGGGCTCACCAGGCAGAAAGTGATGTAATGAATCAGAAGTGAGAACTAGATCTGTGTTTC
This sequence comes from Pyrgilauda ruficollis, assembly GCF_017590135.1. Taxonomy (NCBI): domain Eukaryota; kingdom Metazoa; phylum Chordata; class Aves; order Passeriformes; family Passeridae; genus Pyrgilauda; species Pyrgilauda ruficollis. The sequence goes on along the minus strand of NW_024529155.1, from coordinate 2,193,475 downwards.
CTGGGTTGTAGCTTGCAGCTGTGTTTGCAGGACTGTAATATCTCAAGTCCTGTGGTTTCTTTTAAGAAAATGCTACACTACCAGAAAAAAAAAAAAACAACAAAAACCCCAAACAAGAAAATACTGAATTGTTTCAAGATCCATTCACTTCTCCCCATCAGATAATAATTTCTCAGGCACTGACATGTCTTCCTTTTTCTTTCAGAATTTCCTTGGATTTTGATTGTGCAATTTGTTTGTGGGCTGGATTAGTGAATCAGGACTGACTGCTCTAACAGATCATTGCATTTTTATGTGTTAGGGTCCTGACAAGTTCAGAAGAAATGTCCTGTGGAGAAGGAATAGAGGTGCAAAGAAAAGGTACTGGCATGAGTGGTACAAAATTGGGATGTAGATGCACATGAAAGAGTTCACATGAGAATATTTAGATTTCTGTTCTCTGTCTGGGAAGCATTTTTGCAAGAGTGTTTCTGTGAACAGCCAGTGGCTTTTTTCATCACCTTCTCCTCCTCACATTTCCTAATTATCTGTCACTTCCCTCTCTTATCCTGCTTCTCCATTTAGTGCCCCAGGAACATCCTGGGAGCTTGAGAGCAGACAGCTTTGGTAAATGTTTAGCAATGGCTCGTGCAGATTTCTGAATCCAGGGAGGTTCAACCCGTGGGAAAGTTACAAGTCCCATTTTAGGACTAAATTCTGAGTATTGTTAAATGGCTGAGGTTAGAAATAGTGGGAAAAGAGTAAATAGAAGCAGAGCTGCAAGGCAAGCCTTTACACCCTTTCTTCTCCTCTCTCCACAGCCTCATGCACTGCTGCTGTATGAGTCAGCCTGTTCCTCCCCCTGCAGCCCCCTCTGAGTGGGCAAGTGGATCTATAAAAACCAACAGAAATGAGGGAGAGAAAAAAACCCAAAACAAACCAAAAAAAAAAAAAAAAAAAAAAAAAAAAAAAAAAAAAAAAAAAAAAAAAAAAAAAAAAAAAAAAAAAAAAAAGCCCAACCAACCCAACCAACTCTTGATCTTGAGGCTCTGAGACTTTGGCTGGGAGCCAAGTGTTCCAGACAGCAGCCCTTTCATAGCGGGGGAGCCCGCGCTGGATGTGCCGCGCGCGCGGTGACCGCAGAGCGCTCAGCACATGTCAGCACAACTGATAACACACTCGTGCCTCCCAGCCCCTGCCCAGCACAGCCCCGGCAGGCTCTCAGCCCTAATTAACACTGTTGCCTCGCTGCCACTGGGAGGTTAAAGCCACAGCTTTATTTACTGCACAATTAATGGGTAAACATGACTTAATCGTAACTTAAACATTCAACATTTACGAGAAAATTTCAAAATCCTTTTAGGAGCTCTTTTGACCTCGAGCCTCCAGGCAGACCTCTTGTAATGCAGAATTAACTGCCTGTTCCACCAAGGGATGTTGGGGCTCTCTGTGACACAACAGCTTTCCATCCCTGAACCAATTAAAACCAACGTCATCTTAATAGAGATTCATGAGTGGAGGTCCTGTCCCAGTGTCAGGATTCTTCTGGGCTAAATCAATGTCTGATGGCATCTGATCACTGGCTTCAATGAGAATCCCCAAGCCTGTTCATAACGTTTGACTACCTGTTGAGTGAAGAAACATTTCCCAATATCCAAACTAAACCTCCCCGGCACAAGTTGAGGCCGTTTCTTCTCATCCTAACCCTTGTTCTCTTGGGGTCAGAGCCTGAAATCCCCTGGCTACCCTCTCTTGTCAGGGAGTTGTGCAGAGCCAGAAGGTCCCCCCTGTGCCTCCTTTTCTCCAGGCTGAGTCCCCCCAGCTCCCTCAGCTGCTCCTCATCAGAGGGCCCCAGCCCCTTCCCCAGCTCCGCTCTCTTCTCTGGACATACTCCAGCCCCTCAATGTCCATCTTGTAGTGATGGGCCCAGAGCTAGACACGGGATCTGAGGTATAACCCCCCCACCAGCTGTACCTGCTCCAGGAGGGATCACCCCTGCACTTAGATGCACTTGGCACCCATTCCTCACCTCCAGAATAAAGTGATTTGCACATCACCAGCTGTACAGGTATTTTGGTAACACCCACCGCAGCCTCGCTGGGATGTGTGCCCCCGGAAAGGATGGGAGGGGGAAGAAGCTTTCCCCTGCCAAAAGCAGAGTGACTTCTTTTAGCTAATTGTTCCCTGCTGGAATGAATTGTTGTTCAGTATTGTGCAGATTAACTTGAGTTAATTGTCCACCCTGAAAACAGTGTCCCTCTTCCAGCTGGGCTCCTGATCCTCCAGGGCATTCATTGCTCCCAGCACAGGGTTCTTGCCATGGCACTGAGCACTGAGCTGGTAGTTTCACCTCTCCCACCTCTGGTTCAGGCTGCAATGGGGAGAATCTTTGGCAGGAAAGGAGGTGAAGTAAAGAAGTAGCTCATATCAAATGAAGTGGATCAATAAAGGATTTTAAACACTCGTTTAGATATATTACAACCTGTAAATTGTAATACAGAATAAAACTGATCAAGAGGAAAAAAATTGTTAATATTTTTTTTGGGGAAGATGTCATTTTAAAAGTCTTGGTGCTGTTGCTAATATCCATCTTTTTCATAGTCTTATGTATTTCTCCCAGATACCAAAAATGCCACATCTTCTGCCAAGTAAGGCTTATGTGAGGACATGAGAGAAGAAAGATGAATGAATACGAGCTGGTGCTTCCCGTGCAGGCTGAGGGGGGACAGCAGAGTACAGTGGTTGTGAGCTGCCAGCAGGCTGAGCAGCTGAGATGGGCAGAGTTGAGCCCTGTACTTCTTCCCCTGCATTCCTTCCCCTCCCTGATCCCATGAGTGTCTCCCAACCCTTCAAGAGGCGTTTCCTCTTCCAATTCAGCCCATGCTAGAAGCTGGTATAGAGTGGGAGGAACTGTGAAATAAAGGAAGCTTTGTGGATCTGGAACTGGCCAGGACATTGGCAAAATTCCTGTGCCCTCCTACTCACTGCTCCTGCAGCTGCCTGTGGCATTTGCCACCTGTTGGGGTGTGCTGTGGCTTTGGGGTAACCATTGTGCTCTGCACTGCTCCAGAGCTGCTTTCAGATTGTCCTGGAAGGCTGCCTTGCAGGGGTGAGAATGAATGAATGCGAGAATGAATGAATGAATGAATGAATGAATGAATGATGAATTAATAATAAGGAATCTAATCTTCTATCCCAGCCCTTCCACTGACTTTCCTGAACTCAGAGGGAAACCAGTTCCTTTGACTTCCATGCTCCTCAGCTTTCCTGCCTGGACAATGCTGCTTATCAAGAAAACATGAGTGACATGAAATACTCCTTGTGTTTGGAGAAAGCTTTTCAAGTTTCCTGGATTTGCTGTCCCATTGGAAGTGTCAAGTAGTACTAATACAGGAGAGTATGGTGGTTTTTTGCTTCCTCTGACTGCGTTATTCCCATCTTGGCTTCGGGAGTCATGTGCACATCCTCCTGTGTGCCTGTGCCAGCGCTGAGAGCTGCGTGTGCCAAGGCAGGCTATAGTGTCTGTACTCACCATGTACAGCCTACATACCACCCTTGTGAGTAAGGATGGCAGCAAAGGAAGAGGGGAAGGGGGGGAGTATCTGTGTGTCTGTGGATAAGATCATATATTTGTACAAAGTGTGTGTCTGTGGGCTTCAGAGACTGAAGGGAGTCTGTGGTTCAGACAGTCTGCCTGGTTTTTTCTCTCTCTTATTTTTTTTTTTTTTCTCTCTGAAGGAAGCAAAATATGTTGATATGGATTTTTTTTTTTTAAAGTAGGAGCTTCTTGTGTTTTCAGTTAACACATTTCCTTCACATCAGATCCTGCCAAACATCATTTGCTTACTAGTTCTGTGAAAGCAGGTTACCCAAAGGCAACACCATTCCCCTTTGTTTGCTTCCAAACTGCTCAGAGACAAACTGTAATAAGACTTCTGGTTAAAAACAACAGAATATCAGCATGAGGAGAAAAGTGGAGAAAAAAATGCCTGTGCATGTGTGCTTAAATATTTAGCTGAACTAGTGCCAAGGCTGTGAGTTTGGAGAGCAGAAATACTGCTACTGATGTGCTCTGTGGAACTGTGACCCAGTAACTTCAGCTCTGAATTATGTCCAGGGTGGTATTTTTGTTCAGTATTCTCACTGGTGAAATGAGGCTTTAATCAGATGAGAGCCAAAGAGGAGTTTCTAATCTACAAGGGAGTATGGGACTTTCATTCATGAGAATAATGTTTGTGATTTTTTTTCTCCCAGAAATGAAATGCCCCCAGTAAGAAAGTACAATACAAAGGAAATTAACTCTTCCTGATGCTGGAGTTTGCAAGTAATGACCTCTTTTCTCTTTCTTTCTTTCTCATTCTTTTTTCTTGTTTTGTTGTTACCAACTAGCAAGATTTCTCAGTGGAAATAAGCTATTTTGTCTATGGATAGATTGTTCATCAGAGGGATTGAAATACATTCTTCATAAACATGCTGAACATACCCAGCCATTAATAACATTTTTAGTGGTGAATAAAACAAAGGGTATTACAGATTGCCAGCAGGGAAATTGATTTATCTTGCTTTGGTTGGTTGTCTGTGTTAAGAAATGTCACACATATTTGAAGTGTTTTGCATAGTTAGTGTCCTGTGTTTTTACCATATCAAAATCACTGCTAAACTCTGTTTTAGCATCTTTTTCCTCACCTCATGTCAGCAAGGAAACACTGCTGTCCATGAGGCATGTTCAGTCAATTAACATATATACTTTTTGTACATATAAATGTGTACATACCTGTAAGTATATATATATAGTTATGCATATGCTTAGGTATTTTGATTAATTAGACCTAAAAATTGACTTACTTCCCCCCAAAGCACCAGACTGCAATGTGCACACACTGATTTTGTGTGCAATCTTCAAGGATGTATTACTGACACAGGGGAAGACTTGCTGCTTCTGAGCATGGCCCTACAAAAAACTTGCACTGATGGAATTTATCTTTTCCCCTCAAAATCACTGGCAATTAAAACTGGCTTTATGGGCCTACAAGACAACTGGTGCATCCAAAGCACAGCTGCAAGAAGTGGAATTCAGCTGCTCTGAGTCCACAAGGCTGGTTGGCACGACCTCAGGTGGAATTAACTCACAGTGGTCAAACCCAGTGTGCAGCCCATGATATACCCACACAGGGTGTGATGGTGCCACTCCAACTATTTATAAACCTTCCCACTACTTCTTGAAAGACAGAAAGTACTTGCTTAACGTCCCAAAAGTGAAATTTAAAGGACTTTAAAGACTCAATCTGTCAATGTCCAGATTGAGGTTTTTGTGTTTGTTTGTTGTTGGGTTTTTCCCTAAACTTCTTGGGGATAAACACAAACAAAATTTGGAAATTCCATACTATGGCTGATTTTGAGTTCATTGAGCAGAAAATATCTGATCAGAAATATTTTTTTTGTGTGGCTTTTTTTGTTTTCAGTGCTAACATAAATAAACTGTTTAACTGATTTTGTATAAACTTTCCAAAAAAAATCTCAAGCATGGAAAATTTCAGCCCAAAACGGAGTTTATTTGAGAAAATTACAAGCAACAGAAAAAGAGGGTTAGAATGGAAATCTGAACTCCTCATTAACTAGAGTTAAGCGCCAACTTAAATGCCAGGGGTTTTTTTTCTGTTAATATTTGGTTTAAGGTTGCATACAGGTTTGGAAGGGCTCAGCTCTTTTTAACCCTTTTTTTATTGCTGTCACTGACTTGATTTTGTTCCAGATTGGTGGCTTGGGTTCGTTCAGCTTGGATTCCATAGCTGCAGGATGCCACCACAGCAGCAGACGTGGGGTTGAACTTCTTCTCTCAGATCACTGCTCTACACGAAGCCCTGAATTCCACACAAACCCCTCTCCCTAACCTTGGCTAGCCCTAAATGCTCAGTGGCACAGGGCAGTGGGGAGCAGCAGGTGATGTCAGGTTATGGTGTCCACGACATCTGTGGGGACAGGAGGTCTGGCTCACACAGCAAGAAGGGGTGCAGAGCCCTCAGTGGGACACCAGGCAGCTGAAACACCTGTGTGCTGCGTTCCCAGTCCTCAGCTGGGGCAGAAACTCTGCCCAGCTCCATCCCCAGAAGCAAACAAGGCTTTGAGCATGTCATGCTTTTCATCTGGAAGTCTCAGTGCCTTTAGGAGACTGAGGAGATGGGTGTTGTTTGACTGCCTTTACTCTTGGTCTAGCTAAATGTGGAGATTGCTGTGGTCTAAGGATAGGACCTGCATCTAACTCCTTAGCAAGCAGCTAACTCCATTCCTGGCTCTGCAGCAAATTCCCTATGTAACCTCTGGCAAACTTTCTCTTCCTTTGCTCCTTCCTTTGGAAAATTCCTCTGAATTCAGGGGGGCATTTTGTTGAGGGAAGGCAGGATGAAGTGTTGCTTTACCAGATTTGGAGTCTCTTTTGCTTTTTGAAGTTTAGCCAGTTCAGTTCTGAGACCAACAGTGAATGTCTCCACTGCACTTCTTAAGATAATTGTCTTTTTCCAGCAATGTAACTTTTGTTTACATTTTGTGCTTCCTACATTTAAAAACCTCCCTGGTCTTTGTTCCCATTTTTTTTTTTCAATCCAAAGATCTGTATTAGATATACAGAAGAAGGGATTCAACTATGTATGAAAAGCAATTATAAGAACTCATAATTTAAAATTTGCCTATTGCAAACATTCAGGAAGCATTCAAGTGGTCAGTGATATTGCACTGAAGGTGGGAGTGCCCAGGTCTCTTAAGTTGAAATTTATGTTATGAAATTTAAGTTATGAAAATTATCAAGTTTTCTGTAACTGTGAGGAAGCCACTGACAATCCATGCACCTGGAAGGGCAGGTCTACAACTCTGGAACTGCAGCTCCAAAACAGAGATCCCTGACGCTTGAAAGAACACACCTGAAAGAAAACTTCTGTCAAAAGTGTTTCTTTCTGTCAAGCACTGGCCATCTCCAAACTGTGCAGGCAAAACGAGCTGGAAAGGAGCCTGACATTGAGGCCATGGACTGATTCCCTCTGCACCAGCCCCCAGTTTTCCCTATCAGCTGTTTTCCAGAATCTCCATTATTATGTTCTTCAGCCCTCAAAGCCATCCTCAGAGCATTCAGAGGTGCTTGCTTTTCTCCACTTTTTTTTGGGTAAGCACAGGGACTGAAGAGTTGAGTTTTGTGATCCTCTCGGTCAGACAGACTTTGAAGGGCTGGAGCAAGTCCAGAGAGGAGAACAGAGCAGGGGAAGGAGCACAGGTCTTATGGCCTGAGGGAGCTGGGGATTTTTAGCCAGGAGAAAAGGAGGCTCAGGTGGGACCTTCTGGCTCTCTAAAACTCCTTGAGAGGAGGGGGCAGCCAGGGGCTCTGCTCCCAGGGAACAAGTGACAGGACAAGAGGAAATGGCCTCAAGCTGCATTGAGGGATGTTAAAGTTGGATATTAGGAAAAATTTATCCACAGAAAATGTTGTCAAGCATCGGAGCAGGCTGCCCAAGGAAAGAGTTGGGTCACCACCCCTGCAGGGGTTTAAATGATGTATGGATGTGGCAGCTGGGGATGTGTTTTAGTGGTGAAAAAGTCATTCAGGTCAATGGCCAGACTTGATGCTCTTATGGGTCTTCTCTAACTTAAATAGTTCTTTGTTTCTGTGACCTCCTGAGTGTGGTCTTCAGGGTCTAGTGCTGTTCCCACTAAATTATGTGAAACCTTACACTGTGATCACGAAAAATTTAAGTGGACTTTGATCTATCCATAGCAAGATATTTGTTAGTTAAAATTTACAAAACCTTAAGCTATTGATTGATATTTCTAATAAATTCAGATTCTTTAGCCAGGCAACTTTAACACTGGTTAAACATAATTGTGGATTTCTGAAAATATCCTGAAACTCTCAGCCATTTCTTCACTAACAAACTTCTGCAGGAGACTAATTATGCAGAAAGCTTGAAAGTGTAACAAACTGCATTTTGCCATTTTTCAGTATCATGGACAAAAACACAGTATAATGAGCAAAACACTTATTTTGGTACTGTATTCTTCCTGCTGCTTAATGCTCTTTCCTTCTGCTTTTTTTCCTAGAGTGCATGGTTTTTCATGTTGGCAGGATGTGTGTCGACATGAGCTGAATATATATTTAAGCTTAAATTTGGGAGCAAGCACTAAATTATTGAACAACAATGCCTGCTTGAAGGCAGAATTACATCAACCCAGTAGGTTCTTATGATAAAGGGAGACCAGGCCTTGCCCCCAAACAAGCAGGGTGCAGCAATTTCTGAAGTGGCAATACTGATACACGCCCTGAGTTTGTACAGAATCAACAATGCAGCCTGCAGCTGTATTTCTTGGGAAGCATGTGCAAAACACCCACAAATAAACTAATACTTTTAATTAATACTCTTTAGATGTGTGTTCTTGCAAGTAATAGTAATGTCTTGAGCATGCTGAGGGCTGTCACAGTGTGTTGAGATGGTCAAGGTTTCCTGTGTTAGGAAATGAAGAGGCAACTCAGTGCTACAAGACTTGTGCTTGGTGGATCTGGAATAAAAATAAAGCTACAAGCTCAGGCACTTACATGGATAACAACAGTTCCCTTCTGCATGCAGATACAAATTTTGTTCCTTTTTTTTTTCCCTGCAGGAAGCCCTCAGGTTAATATTTTTTCGGAGAAAGTTATTTGCAAGTGGGAGAAAGTCTCTCTGTGTGGCTCTTCCAAAAATCCTCACAAATTCCAGCCAGCACAACGTGATGGGCACTATGTAATGTCTGCATTTTAGATATTCCATACTTTGACCAGAAAGCTCCCAACTGGATACAAGGCTTGATCATTCATGGAGGGGCCCCTTGCAAAGTAATCATCCACTTTGAGGCCCATCTGGACACAGCTTCTTTGGAGCCAATCGCCCTGATATGTTTACTCTACTGCAGATATTTCCTCCTGGGGATGAAAACTCCTTCTCACAATTTCTTCCTTTTTGCCCTCTGGGAGATACAAGTGTTGACAGTCAGCTGGGAGTTCCTTCCTCCCATGAGTTTGTTACCAATTCCTGGCACTGCTTTGCTCTCAAGGGAACACTGAGTCCTTGGGCCACAGGGACTGAAGGGGAGAAAGGAGGAGGTGACCTTGCAGGAGCTCAAGAATGAGGTGGGACCTGGCAATGAAACTCTGTGGGTGGTTTCATTCTTGTAAGCTGGAGCTGGGCTCAAGTTTCCTGCTGTAGGTCGAGGAGTGGGGAATGTCTCATTTTCTCTTATTTTTTCCATCATGCCTGCCCCTCTACCCCAAAGCTTTCCTGTTCTGAGAGGCTGAGAAATTGGTCCTGCTTTTGCAAATAGTGCTGTTTTTCACAACAAGCCCTCTTGAGTTTTGGTTTGGGAGAGTGGAGAGCTGTGGCCATAGTGCTTTGACCTTCACAAGGTTTTAGCAAGACTCTTTTTACTCCTTTCATGGTTGCCCTTTCCCAAATGAATGGACAGGCCCCAAGGCACAATTACAGATGGGCTTCAGAGAAGGAACTCAGTCAAACAGAAAACAAAGTAACCAAGCCCTTAGGCTTATTTAGTGAGATCTTCCATTTCTCAAAGGGAATCAGATTTTTAAAAGCATTTAGATTATTAAATACCTAGTGATTTAAAATCCTGGTTGGTGTCTGCCTGCTCATTCAAATTCCTAGTTACTGTTCAAAATCTAGTTATCAGACCTCTCTTCCCATACAGATCTTGGGCCAATTCTTCCTCGATCGGAACTGTCACTATCCATCATTTTGGTATCACCTGTAAGAGAAGAATATGTCTGCTGCTCATACATGCCAGATAACTTTTCAAAACCATAAGGAAAGATGAAGAAAAATAATTATATATGGTCAAAACATGGTTGCAGTGCTGCTGTGAATGTGGGTGACCAAATGCCTGAAACCAAAATGTAAGATGCCTGTGGGGCTCTGAAGCTGATACTCCAGCAATGTAGGAAGGAGGCCAAGTAAGATGACAAGTGAAATGTTGTGGTTCTGGGAATTTCTAGCAGGCTTATGGTTCACATGTGTATTTCATGTGAAAGCATGTCATGTGCCTGTCCCGGCTGATCTTGTATACAGCTGTTGAACAAAAGTATGTGGAAGAAAGCTTGCATGCAAATCTCTTCTATGGGTGCCAAACAGAGGTGTTTCAGTTCAAGAGATGTTAATTATTGGGGCTGGGCAAGGAAGTACTTTAAGCAAAGGACTTTTGCTCTCAGGAATTTCCCACGTAGAAAAATTAATTTTTAATATGCCTTTTGTTTCTAGAGTTAATAGGGCAATGTGTAATGTAGGGCATTGTTAGCTAGTACAGAAAGGTAGGTGACAACAAAGCAAACAGCAAACAGAAAAGGAAGGCTAAAAGACTTCTAAGGTGCACTAGAGTTTTGCTTGCATATATCTCTTTAATAGGGTAGAAAGAAGTAATTACAGGATTGTCACCAGAGTAGAAACAATTCAGCTTTTAATTCACAGAATCACTGAGTTTGGAAAACAGCTCCAAGGTCATCAAATCCAACCTGTGCCCAATCCCCGCCTTGACACCCAGCCCAGAGCACTGAGTACCACATCCAGTCTCTCCTTGGACACCTCCAGGGATGGGGACCCCAAACCTCCCTGAGCAGTCTCTTCCAATGCCTGACCACCCTTACCAGGAAGAAATTCCTCCTGATATCCAATCTAAACCTCTCCTGGCACAGCTTGAGGTTGTTTCCTCTTGACCTGTCTCTTGTTGCTTGGGAGAAGAGCCTGACTCCCACCTGGCTGCCCCCTCCTGTCAGGTAGGTGTGTATAAATGTCCTTTTAATTGCTGCAGTGCAGTTTATTACCTGAAATCCAGCAGGCCATTCACGATCATTGACATTCTACTCCATACCTGTAAACTTGTTCTTTTCTCCATCATTAACATTTCTCAGAAGTGAGTCACTGAACACTGCAAAGACACTTTCAGACATTACAATTTATTGCTTACTTTGCTTATATAGAGTGTTTGATCCTTGATGTGATATAGATTATATATAGAATTGTAAATGTAGTATTAAAGAGACTGCCAGAATTCCCGTGTCTGCACAACTTCAGACCATCCACAGAAGTTGTGCAGACAACTGTGTGGCCTGAACCCTTGAACTCTAAATAGTGAAAGTATAAATGCTCTCAGATGGAAATAAAGAGCTGGACTTGTCATGAAGTAGCTCATTCTTTAAGTTTTTGTGCTGATTGTTAAAAAATTATCTGAAATAATGGGAATAAAACACTCTCAAAACAGGCACCATGCTTTTTCTTTGAGTTTCTGCAAAAGGCAGCAAGTACATGGAGATGGGAACTGTTGCTCATCAATGACCAGTTGATTTTAGAAGAGCAGGTTTCACAAACATCTGTGTTTATACTGGCTTCACATGGTGACAAAAGAGTTGAGAAGCTGCTTTGTGGGAAGTCTGAGGAGGGAAGCCAGGAACAGTGGAAAGGGAAGAACATACCAGTAGATTTGGGAGTTTGGCAACCTTCCTTAATCAATACATGCTCCATGTTGAGCTGTTATCTTAGAAACCAAAAGGATTCTTCCTTGACAAGTTGGGAAGCCTTAATTTCTTATGTTAAATTATCCTATGACTTCTCAGCTCCAAGGTTTTCCTGTTTTCTGAAGTCAACAGACAAACACCATTCCTGAGTGGCTCAGCTGCACAGGTCAGGGAGATGGATTAAGATGATGTTTCTCTCAGCCACCAGATGTGACAACCTGTTTTTATATGGAGTCAGTTTTAAGAAGTCTTACTTAGGAAAGCAGAACTGAAGAGGATTTTAGCCCATGACGCTTCCTTCCTTACCCCCCTAAATTTATACTTTATAAATACTGCCTGAAATCCTTGCTCAGAGTGACCCTGAATGGATTCTCAATCTTTGATGAATTGCCCTCTGGTTTTATTTCTGAGGAGTTTGCACAGTTAGAGAAAAAAATAATATTCCTGGGGGATTCCCTAGGAAGATCTGTCTGTCTTGTTATGGGATACATTTCTTGTACTGTCACAAGATGAAATGAGGGGCTCCCCTGACAAGTATAAAAGTTACATGACAACCCATCTATTTTTAGATGATTTAAATCAGTCAAGAGGGAAAAACATTTGTTTCCAAGGCTGTGATTTTCCAGATGACACCATTTTATTGCACGGTGCCATACCATGAGAAAGAACATTCTTGTGGCTTTTGAACTGGAAATCCTGTAGGAATGCTATTTCTGGCATTTATTTGCTGTGAAGCCAGGCACACATGGAGAGCAGACAGACTGACCAGATACAGTTTGTGGTATTAAGGCATTCAGAAAAGTCCCTGCTGCACAGCCCTTTTCCAGTATCCAAAGTGTTGAGTGAAGTTGAAAAATGATCAATGAAGATAAAATCTGAACGCCATGATCTGATCAGACAGCCAGACTTTCGCACTATTAATGTGTTCCTTCCTCTTGCAAAGACGCTATTTTGAGAATTCAGCTTTTCTGTCTTCATACACTGATGCCTCTAAAATAATTCTTGGTAATGAGCAAGGTTTTTGTTGCAAAGTGGGAGTGAGGGTTGAATGCACACATTGAGGAAAAACCAAATGCTGTCACTCCATTTTAACTAGGAAGATTTTTTTATTTTATTTACCCGAGTACCACGTGTGAACATGCAAAAAAGATGTTGATCGAGGAATGGAACAAGAACTTGAGCCCATTCTTTGGTTACCTTCTGAAGCTGGCAGGGATAGTGAATTCAGTGTGACTACCCATGCAAAGAAAGTTTTTGCATGGGTGAGTGCTTGTGCTTAAGACTTTGTACCATCAGATACTTCCTGTTGTCAGTTAAGGAGAGTACCATGAATTTTTTCTTTTACATTAAAACAAACAAACAAACAAACAAACAAACTAGGCTCTGAATTTTTTTTAATATAGTTTTGTCTCTCCACAGCCTCTCTCACAGGAACTGCTCTGAAATGATAGTTTGCCTGAACGGAGCAAAAACCCTAATAAATATGGTGCATTCCTCTTTAAAAAGTATATTTATTTAGTAAGTTTAGAAACCACTCTGAGGTTAGGTTACAGCTATTGGGATTAGAGGGCGTCTCGTGGGCAGTTCAGACATCAAGCTATAGGTCCATGGAGCAAAGCTGAGCTGTTTCTAGCCTGATGTCTGAATTATGAATTAGGTTCATTCTAATTCCAATGGGGTAAACCTCAGAGCAGTTTATATACTTATGGCTAAGTGCTCCTAAAATACAGGCTATTTATTTAAAACATACATGTAAAATGTAATATCTAAAAAAGATGTCTGGCCTAGTGATGCTGGAGCACAGCAACCCAGCCAAACACATCCTGAATTCTGACTTTGGAGCCCTCAGAAAGGGATGGCACAGCTGGCTTTATGCCACCTTCTGATATTCCCAGCTAGGTCAGATCTCTTCTTGGCTTAGGAAGAGCTGGAAGAGCCACAAGACCAAATTAATTTCCCTCAGCCCAAGGCATTTTCCTCTTCCTCAGCCGTGCCTGTCATGCCAAATCTGGGAGAGCCTTGGGTCATGATGCCCTCCCTGGACCACTCAGGAAACACCCTGCAGGTTTGGCTCCTCTCTCTTGATCACTGGAGTTGTGCAAAGACCAAATCTATGTTTTTAGTCTGGTTGGATATTTGGGAAGTAGCATGGAGCTGCAGGGCTGGATGGAAAGCCCAGGATTTATTAATAGCATTAATAGCATCAGCAACTGCTTCATGTGGAGCCACCCTGGTCTCTGAGCTCATTCCAGCAGCAGTGCCAGCTGTGAACCTCTCGCCTTAACCACCATGGGCCTTTGACCCTGCTGCTGGCCATCAGTAGCCATGCCAGGCTGGCTTTTCCACAGGGACTGCTCTCCTTGTGGGACAGAGCACTGTGAGGCTCCTGCAGGAGCCTAAGCCATCCCTCCCTCTACTCCTTTTGCTCAGGCTACCCGAGAACCTAAAGGAGAGAAAGCATCAATGTTATTTTCCTGGGATGGAAGTGGAACAGAAACTACCCGCTATTTTAGGACATCTGAACTGGCTCCATCACTAGGCAAAAAAAAAAAAAAAAAAAAAAAAAAAAGAGTCAGTTTACACTTTGGTTCTCTCTTCCCTCCTCACCATGCTCCTTTAATTTCCATTCCAGGAAATAAATGGGACAAAATACGTCTCAAGTAATTACTTCTGCCTCGGCATGAAGTAAGATGTAGAGAAGTCTTCTGGAAACAACCATTCCCTGGTTTGGTCAGAAGATGAAGATCTTTTGCAGATGCAGAAGCAGCAAATGTGTAGTGGACATGGAGGGCAGATTTCTTTAGACACTGAAGGATTCAGCATAGGGCTGAAGGAGTGCATAATTAATTTGTGTGGGGAGAATGAGGCCAAAGATCACTTCATACAAATTTCTAGGAGTTGGCAAAACTAAATGTCACAAGCAAGCTAGTGGGAGTTTAAAACTGAACATGGACAAAACCTGCTTTTATTGGTTTTGCTTTCAAAGGAACTAAATCTCAACATTTTGTGTGGCAGCAGAGTTCTTACTCACAGCTCTTGGGTGCCTGAGGCTGACCATGAAGCTCTAAATATGCGTAAGCGTAATGAGAATATTGAACTAATCCCTCTCCCCCAGCTGCCCAAATCCATTCAGAGATGCTTGGGAGGCAATACTTCATCTGGCATCACTGAATTTTGGGTTGGGCTCCACTTAGTACAGGAACAAGGAGTTGAGTGCTTTCAGTGGACCGTTAGGATAGCAGCAAACTTCCCATGTCATTAGGTAAGTAAGGAATAATTTTGGAGGGTGCGATAAAAGCAGTGAAACACCTGAATAGTGGATCTCTCTGTTTCACTATGCTTTGTCAGGCTGTTCCTGTGTCCTCAGAGCTCTCTGGATTAGCATCCTGAGGAGGGACAGCAGGTCCTGGAGGTGCAGTGGTCCTACAGAGCAGGCACAATGTCCGGGGAAGGGCTCAGATTGCCTGAAATGTGTTAGAACCAGCTGCATGCCTGGAATGGTATTTTTGGTTTTTGCTGATGACCAATACATATGGCCAGAGGAAAAATTCTCCAGGAAGGTGTCATAGGAGAATATGCATCAGTCAGAAAAAGACAGAAATACAGTGAAAAAAAGAAGTTTTGCTGTAACAGATGAAGTATCTATCAAGTGACAGCAGCAGTTTATTTTCCTTGAGCAAAAGTAATGGATATACTTAGGCATAATCCTACCCTCAAGTGTTTTAATTCTGATGGAACTTCTTATTAAGGAGAGACATCAAAATGGAAAAGTGCACACCCTAATGGAAACAATGTCATAAAACTGACAGCATTTCTACAAGGTAGGTTGACACCTAAATTAGCTAAGAAGGCTTGAAACATGATGGGAAAGAAAAACAAATGGAAAGGAAAGAAAAAGGTTTGGTATGAGCCAGTATTTCTGTTATTTGTTGAGTGTTTTCAAGTCTGTGTTTTAACAGCTAATTAAGACACAAAGGGTAAGAGAATTAAGTTTGTTTTGTTCCACCTTCCATGTCTGTTGACTGGCTAATCAAGAACTCTCCAGGCCCAGATGGACTTCATACCCACTTATGATTTCTCTTTGCCCCCATGTTTTACTTGAAAATATACTTTGCTAAACTTGCAGTTCATCCTGTACCCTTGAAAACAAAAGGACGACTGCAGTGGGTTCAAGGTTCCATGTCTCTTGACCTCTTGGGGTTGCTATTTCAGATATTGCTTATCTGCACAGAATACACCAATACAATTATTTATTCCATGCAATGGCCAAAGTCCCACTGTAGGCTGTTCTATACACAATACTGATATGACCAGACTTGCTTATATAATGTCATAATTTCATTTGTAAGGAGGAAATTTTTTTTCTCCTCAAATATTTGTGGGTTATTGAAATCACCCAGTAAGCTAATGAGCCCCACAGTGTGTGTGTATGTGATTCCCAGCAGATTTTCTTAACTTAAGCAAGCCAAAATTGTGTAACTCCAAGAGCACCTGAGGGAAGGAAAAAAAACCCCAAAACAAGAAAAGCATGATTTAATAAAGCACAGTTCCTTTTTTCTTGCCTTCTTGCTCCTGTTGGACAAAGTCTTAAATTTCTACTAGAATACACAGAAAATAAAGAATATGTAGAATATATTGAGTTGTAGTATCACAGAATGTTTTGGATTGGAAAGGACCTTAAAAATCCTTTAGTTCCACCCCCCTGCCATGGGCAGGGACACCTCCCATTAGACCAGGTTACTCCAAGCCCCATTCATCCTGTCCTTGGACACTTCCAGGGATGTGGCAAACTACTTTGCAATACTGCATGCAGAATCTGGCATGCTGGGAAGAAAGCCGCTTATGTGCAAACTGAATTTCTCGTTCATGATAAGTCAGGCTATGCTGTATTTCAAAGTCTATGGATTTAATAAAACAAGAGGCTTCAAGATGGGAGATGATTCTGGAGAGCTCAGCTGAAGTTCCTGGAATGTAGTTTTCCTTCTCTGCTCATATGAGAGCTTCTTTTCTTGGTGCAGGGAGCATGATTTTATTCCCTGTCTTCAAGGAAGGGGGAGGAAGAAATGTAGAAGAACTAGAGAAGAGTATTCATATATAGACACACACACACAAAAAAACACCAAAAAAAGGCATAACCATGAGCATGTTGTTTGAAAGGAAGTTCTTTCAGATTCTCTAAGGATGTTCAGACTTTCAGTCTCCTCCACTCAAAAACTCAACTTGACAGGTAGACCAAGCTGGTATATTTTTGTGATGATGAATCTAGGATTGAAACCACCTCTCTAAGAAATAGTAGAAAACCTCTCTGGTATCTCTGTCAGCATGTCTGATGTTTTGAGACAGTCCGGAAGACATTTCATAAAACAAGCTTCCATGGCTCATTGCTTTAGGTTGATTATTCATATTTTCCCTTTGTAATAATGTTTTCCTAAATGCATTTCATTCAACACAGTGTTTCTCTGGCAACAAATGGCAGCTCATTGTTGAATAGCAAGCATTGCTTTGATGGTTTGAGTACTTCAGTGCCCGTTTGCATAGCAGAATCCTCTGCAGATCTAACACAGCCAGTTCCTTCTGTCAAAATTTTCAGGAGGCTGAGCTTTAAAAGTGCAGAGCTTTCAGCAGTAGAAAGATGAGTGCTTCATCCCACAGAAGTGTTTGAGGTTCAAGAAAGGTTCTTGTGTCGTGGCAAGGCCAATGAAGACTAAAAGGCTTTGTAAAATATCTTCACACACGTGTGCAAAGACACCTTGGGGCAGCTGAGAGCTGTCTGCTTAGGGCACTTGTGTGGGTTGGCAGAGAATGCCTTAGCAGAGGTTTAAACCCAGCTTTTAAATCCCAGCTGACAGCCCCAGTCAGTAGGCTATCATCCACACTGAGGTTATTTGGTCAGCCTTCTCCTGTCTCTGTCATTGTGGTCTATGGGTTTCCTCCTTCCCAGGCAGTAATCCCTGATACATGGTAAGAAGATTTCCATGCTAATTATTTTTACACAAAGAAAAAGTTCGACGAAGATTTAAAACACAGTAATTTTAATCTGTTTTGTGGTCCCCCCCAGCTACTGAATATTCCTGCCTTTTTAAATATATGTATTTGGCCAGGCCTAAGACTCCACTGGATTACTTTGTGCTGCTCTACTGCATCTTATTGACAGTTCATTTTGATGAAGTCTGGCTGTGAGTCTATAGGCAGATCTGAAGCTTAGTCTTTCTGCCATTACAGAGCAGTCCCATGTATCTAAATAAATAAGTAATTTTTCAATGGAACAAGGGTTCCAGATGAGTGTCAAATCACCAAAACTAGACTTCACAGAAAAATTCCATTCAAAATTTAGAAGCAATTTTGAGAATCAAGGTTATGCTAAATCAAGACGTCCCCCTTAAGAGCACTGGTTTTGTGTAAATGGTAATTTTGCAATTAAATATATGTTCAAAAGGCACGTAATGGGTGTTTGTGTTTTTGTGCAGACACGTGAGGTGAACAACCCAACCTGAACAAAGAAGGGTTATTATTTTGCCTCTGAGAGAAAAATACATTGATGAACCTAACTTGATTTTGGTAGACAGGACAAACTTCAGGATTTCTGGTGTTAATTTAAATGAGGATTCTTCCAACAGATCACTTCACTCTCAGTAAACTATGTAATAAAATTTGTGTGGGAACAAAGACATGTCACTTCATAAACACTGGCCACTCATTCCCTATCGTTTCTAACATCCACCCAGGATGCTTGGAGCCCCAACACTTACCTCCTTAGTTTGGGAACATCCTTGCCACTAGGAGCTCTTGGCTATCTGGCCAGCTCTTATCCCACCAGGACGAGAGCTGACTGGGGAGTAATTAACTGGACACTTCCATTTATCTCTTCATGCTGGATCAACGTGGTAAAATGAAGGATACGTGCTTAAAGCACTTGAAAGGCAGTAAACCTTAAAGTGGCATCTAATCAACCTGTGGAATTTTTTGCTGTGGGACATGGAGACAAACATTTTGAGAGCCAGGGTAGGATTAAGCACTTGAATAGGAATAATACCTGTAGTTAACTTGTGAGGTTAAAGTATTATGAGGTTTATCAGTTCTTTTGCTTCTGGGCACAAACTGCCATCTCAGCTTGTGAAAGAACTCGTCTCTGCTCATGCCTGTTGCTCAGGGCCATTTGTGGGATGCTTTCCTAGGGTGTGGGGCACCTGACTAAGCTGATGCCTGAGGGGAGGACAGCAAACCAAATGGTCAATAAAACCTGCAGTGGAGCACTGGGTCTGGTCCCCCTGCTCCTGAACCAAGGGATTCCACAGCCCATGTGGGAGGAAAGCAGCACAGCCAGTGGGCTGCCTTATATTAAATCATGTTCTCAGAAAATTGTCAAGGTTGGGTTGTGATTTATCATCCAGTTACTGCACAGCCACTTTTCCATGTGAGGTAGAAACCCTCCATTATGTGTATGTGTCTTCTTAAAAGGAGTTAACCCCTCTCACCATTTGTTATGAGATCACACTTGTCTGCACATTCTCTCTCTGTCTTTTTGGTAAAGAGAATGTGGAAGAAAATGGCTTGAACATTCCTGCCTTTTTGAAACTTTCCATACTGTCTCTTCACAGACAGATTATATGCATGCATGTCATGGCTAGAAGTAAATTCACAGGCATTAACTACAGCAGCAGGTGTTTTGGGGATTTTTCACCTCTAGAATTTTTGCACAACACCATTAAACAATTAGCTGTTTGCCCTCAAGGACTGGGGTTTATAAAATGGAGCACTTTACAGCAAGTGTGGCTCTGACTCAAAATTGCACCACTTAGATGAAGGTTTTTGTTCTTAGACTTTTAAATTAAGATTAAAACTTTAAGGTTCTGGTTGTATCAAAATGAAACTTTGGATTTAGACTGAAAAACTGTGTTTAGGCTGAAGAAGAGCAGAGACAGTACTGTTGGTAAGGGTGTTACACTTAAAAACAGGGTAAAGAGTGGCTCTCTTCAGGCAGACATACAGTGCCTTCAAAGAGACTTGCAGGAGCATCTGGTGGTTTTATCTCACAGAGATTAAAAAAGGGGAGAACGTTCTGGCTGCTTTGAATGATTAATGGATCACAGTGTTGCTGAGCAGTCTGGCTGAACCCAAACAAAAGAGACTGATGCTTTTCCTCCAGTTAGCTTCAAGGAGCTGGTCAAGGTGTAAGATATGCTGATGCTGAAAACGGGGATAAAGGGATGAGGAACCCAATCTAAACACTTCTTTTATTCCTGTACTCCATCCACAGCTTTATTCCTAAAAAGGATAAGAGCTTCCATCCACAGAGCCCCTGCCCATCAGTCTGTCCATGAGTTCCACTGAGCTCAGTCCTGGGCTCTCAGGGTGCCTGAGAGGTGTTGCCTGTCTCTTGCTGTCCTGTCTGGATTCCCAGCCTGTGCTCCAGCCCTGTTTGTGATCCTGTCTCCGGTCTGAGCTGCAGTGTTGCTAGCCTTGTCTTTGACTATCTGTCTTGAGCAGGTGCCTTGAGTTCCATGGATGGACCCCAGGCAGTGTGGGTAGCCTTGTCTCCAGCTGTCTCCAGCCCTGTCTCCAAGGGCTGCTGTGTTGTGCAGTAAACATGGAATAATCCAAGGTGCGTTTGGAGTCGTGCTGTAGCTGTGAGGATATTGCCTGGCAAAGCCAAAGGCAGGGAGGAAGGCAGGGAGAGCTGCAGCTGGGCAGATGTGCTGGTTAATTCTCTAATTTTCTCCCTGTGAGCCACCCAATGGCATCCAATTGCGCCTGTTCCTCTAGTTCAGACATGTAGCTGAACAATGTCCTGATTCTAGCTCTGTGCCAGAAGGGCAGCTTATAAACCCTTCCCAGACAATGTACAACCTCCTTCTTCCTTCCCGCGAAACCTCCTGGGGCCTGATATGTGCAGGGGTGGTGGAAAAACAGAGGGAGAAGAGGAGGAAGGGTGAGAGGAGCAAATATCCATCACCAGCCGTTCCCCACGGAGAAAGAGGTTGCGATAGCAAATGATGCATTTTATGGCAGGGAGGAAATGCCTTCATCCCATGAGCTGTGGCCCCTTCCGAGCGCTCTGGCCCGGGGTTCTGGCTACCTGAGGAGGAGGGGGCAGGTCCCTGGCTGCCCTGGCCAGATGAGAAGGCTGCAAGCTGGGAGGTGTTGTCCCTGGTGGATGTAAAACCCTTACAGGTGCTTCCTGCCACTGGCTCCAGCCCCGGCTGCACGCCGGGAGGCGGGAGGCCATGAGCAGATGATGTAGCTGTGTCTGGAAGTTCTCAGGTGGCAGATCACCCCTCAGAGACCACCACAGCGAGCACGGCTCGGCGCGGCAGGATGGCTCCGGAGCTGGGGAAGGCTGGGAATGTAACAGGCTGCACTTTTCTGCCCTGGAAAAGGACATGGGCTGGCAGTTTTGGTTTTTGGAATTTCTAGCCATAGTTTTTTCATTTTATCTGAAATGCACTTTGACCCTTGCCTTGAAATGAACTTTATTGACATTCATCTGCAGCACACCTAAGGGATGGTCAAAGAGTTCCACAGGAAAGGTCTGTGTCATGATATCTCTTCTGAAGTCCAAAGAGAAAGAGGCTTATGCCAGGTCTGACAAAGGTTGTAAGCAGAGATTTAACCCTTTTGCCAGGAGGAGTCTTTTCTTTCAGCCACTAAAGCTTTTTTTCCCCCTCTGTTTTCTTCTTCATTCTATTTATAGCCTGCTCTGGTTTAAATTTTCTTGGCCATCAGACAAGTGAGCAAGTCTTTTCTCTGCTGATCTTATGGCAGAGTTTGTTTATACATATACAAGATCTCTAATTACAGAGCAGTGTGATTCCCCACAAAATGTCCCCTGGCCTCCACTCCCCAAATTCATGTAGGACTTCTTTTCTGCAAGGCCAAACACACTTTTAGAGTTTATAGACAAAGCTGTTTTGTGTATATATGATTTTCTTTCCTGTCTTAACTCTTTCCTCACTAAAAGAAAAAAGAATGAAAAAAAAAGAAGACAGGGCAGCTGGGAAATCTTAGACTAAAGAGCAGATCACATTTCAACATATTGTGATCTAAAAATAATAATTCTGTTTTCCCCTTTCCTCTCTTTCTTTCCTCCTTGCCATTCTGTAAAATGTGATTCATTTTCTCTGAAGAAAAATTCCCATCCTGGGAACTTATGAACTACATAACACCTCAGTGAGACTGATTTTACTGCAAGACACAGTTCTGATTCTGTGAATGGGATCTGGGCTGGGAGCAAGCCTGAGATCTCTATTGTGACTTGTGCAATGTTATGTAACCCTGTCCGTGCATGCACAAACATCCCTGTGTGGTAACAGGAGAAACGAGGCCGGAATTCATGGCCATTTATGTCGGGAATCAGCTGCTTTCATGGATTTCACATTAATTAATAAATGTCTGGGCTTTGTGCACTTACTTCTACCTCTCAAAGGACCCGTCCTACTGAAGCTCATGGGTCTACCCTTCTTATATGAAGATCAGAAGTTTTCAGCTGTGTGAATTGAACTGGGGAGTTTGGGTTGTTGGTTTGGTTTTGGTGTGTGGGTTTGGGTTTTTTTTTTCACTTTCATTGGTGTTTTCAAAAGCAAAGAAGAATTTTGCACCTTTTCGAGTGCCACTCCGCTGCAGGTAAAGAATGTAACAGCTTGTGAGAGTGCAGCTAGAGCCAATAATAATTTGACTGACATGTCCTGGCACTGAAATGCCTATTAAACCTCGCTCTGTCCTTTCAAGGTGGAGGCTTTAATGCTGGGCACTTGTTTGAGCTGAAAATTCCCTCTCTTTATAGACCCAAAGAGCCTACATCCATGAAAGATTCTCAGAAGGATCTAATATTTCTATGGATGATAGAATAAATCCTTCAGTGCTGCAAACCTTCCAAGCCATGGAAGTTTCCAAGCCCAGTACAAGTTTCCATATGTAACACACACTTTTCCACACAGGATCCCAAAGATTTCTTGGAAAACCGTGGAGGCTGGTTGACTATGATAAGGTGGTAACAGCTTTAGGAAAATACATATTTACTTTTAAGAATCTGTAGGAAATACAGCAAATTTCCCATTAGGGGTTAACTGTGGATTCTAGGAATTACAAAGTCCATTACAGGAACAAATAAATTCAGATATTTGATGGGCATGATTTCAATGAGGAATGAGCCATCTCTATTTGGAAAAGTTTGACAAGATATATGCTCTTGTTTTAAGACAGCTTCTTGATTTTATGTAAGATATGCACACTTTTAAAGCCAGCTCCAAAGTAAAATCACTGATATTCTTTCCATGGATTTGAGAGAGTTCCAGTAGGTGGGAGGTTAGCTCTCCTACCTACACTGCCAGTAACCAAAAGAGGTTTTTTTAAGAGCTGTTTATTACATGGTATGGTAGAACAAAATTTTTCAATACAACCCCCTGTCTCCTGCAGCTTGCAGTGCTAGCACAGGTTTGTGGTGCCTGCTGGAAGCTGCCTGGGTTCTTAAGGCAGGATTTTAAATAAAGCATCTGTTTGTTTCCTTCTTTACACACAACGCAAATGAAAGCTTCTAAATAAATAATAGCATCTAGAATAAATTAGCGTCTAGAATATCCTGCAGGATGAGAGACCACGGCCTTGGTTTGACACAGATTCCTGCGTCGATTTCAGCAGGATTAAGGATGTCCTGTCAGAGAAGACACTGTAATTGTGTGGGTGTGTAGGCACAGAGATTAGAGAGGTTGATAGCCCAAGTACACCTTCTGCTTTCCTCCTGATTTGTGGCTGGAGCTTTTTACCTCTAATTGAGTAACATCATCAACTTAGTGGTGATTCATATGGTTCTACAAGTGCTTTCCAATCCAATATCAGCACGGATTAATAAATAAATTAATCCTGGTATTTGCATCAGTGCTGTGTTGCTGGTTTTTTGTCCCCAGAATCCAGAGATGTGTAGAAATTTGGGGTGAGATCTTGCATTCATGGATCTCTGCCACAAACCCACAGAAACAGGGATGAAACAGCACAGGGATGAAAACAGCAAGGATCTGAGCTGTCAGATCTTTGCAGACCAACAGAAAATTGGCACCTCACAGCTATGCAACAGCTTTTATTCCCCTCTTTGCTGAGAAGTCCAATGACATTATTTAGGATGGTCCAGCTGTAGGGACTGAGCCAAGCTGGGCTGTGTCCCTGGATTCCTGCCATGGACAGAAGTGACAGGATTCTCCTGGAGCTGGCACAAAGGAGGTGGAATTGCCCCAGCAGCACCTGCAGAAGGCTCTCAGGGGAGCTGGGTTCCTGGAATTGGGCAGGACAATGACTGCCAGAGGTATCAAATATTTGTTTATGTAATTCCTTCTCACTGCTCCTCTGTGTGTGCACCCCACTGAGGACTTTGTGTCTTACAACAGGAGGTGCTGCTGGGTGTCTCTGACTCTGAATCGTAAATGATCAGGCAAAAAGACAGCACAGACAAACCTCAGAGAACCTGGCTTTTCTACAGTCCCCCAGTTTGCAAAACCCCACATTTATGCAGCAGAGAGGAGCAATTGTTCTCCCACAGCATACTGCAGTTCCACACAAGCTGCAGTTCCTCGCTGCTCTGAAATTTGCAGTGCTGTGGAGTATCTGCAGGAAGAACACTGAAATAGTCTTTGTGATGGCCATGAATTTGGTTAATCATTCACATAGTTGTAGTTCTAGTTGCATTCTGGCATTTCTATCTGTTTGTGCCACAAGCAAAA
Organism: Pyrgilauda ruficollis; assembly: GCF_017590135.1. Taxonomy (NCBI): domain Eukaryota; kingdom Metazoa; phylum Chordata; class Aves; order Passeriformes; family Passeridae; genus Pyrgilauda; species Pyrgilauda ruficollis. The sequence continues at coordinate 2,169,256 of NW_024529155.1, read as the reverse complement.
TCATTATTTCCTAAAACAACAATAATTTTTGAAACTCACTGCACCTAAGCAAGTCTTTCTTGAGGAAAATGTTCTTACTTTTCCTTTCCAGTACACAGTGTAAATATTTTTAAAAGATTTTAAAAGTATTATGTATACTGTAAACTGTAAAGATTTATTTAGATTATAAATCTTGTTTGGTTTGTAATTTTTAAAACCATTCTTTTAATGTGAAATAGTGCATTTATATAAGAAAAGGATGGAAATGTAATATAATAAAAATGAGACTGAATTAGTAAAAATGAGGTTTTAGGATGCCACAGGTAATACAAAGCTGGTGATTTCTTTCAAAGAAGTCAGGCCAGATTGCTCCTAAACCAGCCTGAGGCTGTTTAGTCCCAGTGGAGGTCTGGGTGGCCTCAGATGTCCCAGTCCAGTTACCCCTTTCTGTTTATGACTGCCCTCCTGACACCCCTTTGGCAGCTCCACAGGGCAGGTGAGAATGTACCCGGATGGATGTTTTCAGGAGAGGTTCTAGATACCTGTTAGTATAATGTTCTCCCATTACACAACACCTTTTTCCCACTGGTGGTTGATCCATGGCTGTGTTGGGATCACAGTCAGACTCTGAGGTTTGACTGGTGGGAATGGGCGGCAAAACTTGAGCTTCAGCACATGTGAAAATCTTTATCAAGGGAGCCCAGAGCAGCCCATTCAGCTGAGAATGAAATCTGCTCTGTAAAGACTGAAAGTGAGGGGAGATGAGCCCCACCTCTGCTCCCACGGTGAGCATGAATCACAAAATTCAGTTTCCACATCTCACTCCAGTATAGAACAGATGTGGGCAAAAATAGAGCTGATGGCATTTATTGTGACAGCTGATGCTGGTGATTTGACTCCTTTCATTAAATAGATGACTAACCTGCAATTTGTTTTTAGATTGTCTAGATTATTTGTACCGAAAGTCCTTTGGGGATTCCAATTCTGCGCTTCATCTGGGACAAGGAAAAGGGCAGGCATGTGGAAAACATGAATATAGGAACCTGCAGATTTCCCAGGCTCTGTGGAACACAGAGTCAGATGCCCCAAGAAATCTGGTGATACACAAACTCCTCTTTGGTTTCAGGGATATGCTTCCTCGAGCAGCAGTAGGAATATGCAGGTGTCATGTTTCTGTGCCAGGAGAAGCAGCTTCTCTCTGCCTTCCTGGGAAGAGAAAGATCAGGCATGCTTTCACATAGGATTTGGTGGCAGGGGACCACATCCCAATTCCAGCATCAGAAATCTGTAGTGAAACTGCAGCAAATGACAGCCAGCATGCAAACCTACATCTTTATTTTAAACACCTGTTGGTTATTCACACTTGAACTACATCCTGGGTGCCGACTTCTCGCCAGCATTCTTTCTGTGGTTTCAAAAATTCCACTTTTCCTACAGCAGTGTGTGCTAGAGATTGGAGCACATCTCTCCACTGTCCCTCCAGAGACGTACTTCTCTTCAGGGAAAAAAAAAAAAAAAAAAAAAAGAAAAACACTGAACCTTCTTTCTTCCACACTAAAAGACCTTTGTCCCAAACCACACATGTAGATTTTAAACAGAAAATAATATGAAAGCACAGTGCTTCCTTTATAGCAGACCTTATGTGCCTTATGCAGCTTTCTGAGTTCCTGTGTCCATGGATTTATGATGTGCTCTACACTTTCCACATTCTCAGTGTTGTTTTCCCACATTTGAAGGAGAAATGATCAAGAGATTTGTGCTGGAGTGAAATTTATTCTGTCTTAAGCTGTGTAGAGGTTCCAAATTCACCACAGCATGGAAAATAGAAACGCTGTAAGCATCTTGGGCCCTTCCCAGGCATGCAGACACCATGCCTTCTGTAGAAATGAACATTACATTCTTGTAATTACTGCTTTTGTCAGAACTGCTTTTGCCTCTAATAGATCAGGTCAATATGAACTGAAAATATGCCATAATGCCCAAGGGGTCATTTCTGCATGGGAAAATAGCCCCCAGCTCAAGGAAAGGTTGCATCGCTTTGCAGAAGGTGGAGTTTGTGTGGCCTTTCTGGTTATTCAGAGTGCATTACAGGGATGAACCTCCAAGGGGATCCTTTGTTTAGGGGTAGGAAGCTGTAATTTAGTGTTTTAAAAAATGCCTTAAAGCTGATTTTAGGGCTGTGGTAAACAGCATCACACTGTCCAGTTTCCTCTGTGTGTGCTGGAAGCTGAGTGACGATTAAGGCTCAGGTGCTGAAACCACAGTTCTGCTGTGAGGACAAGATGGCCATGCCCCACTTCCATGGAAATTCCTGAAGGGAGCACTGCCAGGCTGGCCTCCATGCTGCCCAGCAAGGAAGCAGCTGGGTGACCCCTAGTATTCCTTGGAAACGTTGATCCTTACAGCCGTGCTCCAGTTCTCCATTGAGGAATACTCTGATCCTGCTGAAATTCCTCAGTGGTTTGCCAGCTGCCCTTTCCACGGAACAAAAAAAAGATCAATCACCAAACCGAGTGAGAGTAATGACTGAACTTCTTCTTCCTCCAAGATTAACAAAACAGACACACCAAAATAAAATGAAACCACACTTACAATTACTCTTTCCTTAGATCACCTATTAACCAGCTTAACTTGCGTAGCTGGGATCAGCCCTTACTCAGGATTCCTGGGCATTACTTACCCAGAAAGGAATTGAGACTTGATGAGGAACTTCTCCTTATATATCTATCTGGTCCTTGAGCAAATAGTTCCAACTTGACAAGCCTTTTGCAATTCATAACTTAATTAGGTTGCTAATTTTTAACAGTGCTATTAAAAGATTACTGACCTCCCCTGGCTAATTTTAGAAATATCAATGTCATTTTGGCATGGCAAGGTAGAACTATTTTCTGATCAGAGAATACACATAACTCCTTAATGACTGTGCTAGTGCTTAACAGGCTGCAGATCTATTTTTAGTAATGAAGGAAATCTTCCTGCCTGGAATTGTCGAACACGCACTAATGTTCAAACATTTGTATATGACCAGTGCACAAAAAAGCTTATGATTTAAAAAACCATATAGACAGATAACCATACTTCATTCTCTTTCCTGTGTTTGCATATTATCCATAATTCATTATTAGCTCTCTAATCTGGTCAGAACACAACAGCAATCAATCAAACCTGAGGTGAGAAGCGGTCTGGGGAATAAACATGCCTTACTTTGGCTTGGAGGAATATTGTGATTTGCAGCCTAATATTTTCCCCATTCCATTCCATTGCTTTTCCTTTTTGTTATTCTATGGGGATTTGTAGACTCCAGTTGCTGGCAGCTGCAGTGAAAAGTGTTCAGTTTAATTCAGTTTAGTCACATTCTAGGCAAGCTCTAGGCTGTGCCTCTGTGGCTACTTACTCCATGGCCAAAGATGCAGCTCCCTTCTGCTTACCCGTCAGGACTAAGCAGGATAGAATAATTCCCTTAGTGGAGTATTATTATATGAGACATTCCTTTTTTAAAGATGGTTTTAATTCCAGAAGATATTAAAGCTAATAATCTGTTGAGGCACTGAAGAAACTTTTGTTCAAAACATTGGTTTACGTTGTCAGCTGGTGATGGTGTAACTGATGAACATTTCTCATTGTCTCACTGTGCACTGGAGTTTCACTGAAACAAAAAGTCTGAAAATCAGGACTGAAAACCACAGTGTTAACAAACAACCCCCCTTACCTGCCACTCAAGCACTGGGCTTCCAAATTTTACCTTAATGGAACAACTCAGGGTGTCAAAGGAAAAAGCATCGCTCCTGTGAACCCTGGTTACTTTGATCCTTGCTAAACAATGGGCTATGCTCAGCTGGTCAGTCAACACAGGCACTGCTCTTTTGCTCTCAGACCAAGCAGTGGTGGATTCCTCTCTCCCCATCTCCTGCTTCCAAGGCCAGCAGAAGCTGCAGAGGCAGCACATTCAGCTCCCTCCGGAAGGATGTCGGTGCTTTGCTTGGTTTGAAAGTTTCACCTCGCCCTATGGCCAATGATCTCTCAGCATGGGCACGCTCCCAAGGGAATTTTCTCGAGGTCTTCTTGAAGGAAAGATGATGTCAGAGATCTGGCAAGAGGTGACAGTCATACCTCGGGAACCAGCATGGTTTCACCACACCCACAAAAAAAAATAATAACACGGATGGTAAAATTAGGGTTGGAAATAAGGAGCGCAGTGCTGTTACCACAGGCAGAGCACAAAAGAGAGCCAGAGAAACTGGCATGGGGACAAACTGTGCTGGGATCTGCACAGAGGCAAAGGAGGCCTTGGAACTAGTGAGGAAGAAGGTGAGATGCAGTGGAAAAGCCCTGCTGCACTCTCAGTTGTTCTGGTACCTCACAGTAGATGGCACTGCGGAATTCCCATGGGCCACTGTGTTCTTGGGCTGACTCTGGAATGATGGAAAACTCCTCCTTTTCCTCTCCAAGGGGTGTGATCAAGGATATTAGAACTAAAAATTAGCCTAAAGAGAATCGGTAGCAAATAAGATAGAAAATGGGTATTTTTGATAAAACTCCATACAACCCTACAAACCCAGAAAACATTAATGGGAAATAGCCTTAAAAGCAGAATATTAGCGAGCAGATTTTTTATTTATCACATTGTCACAAAAGAGTCTGTGTGTAAAGGGAACAGAAAACTAATGTTGATATCAAAGGGTAAATAATGTATTCAGGAAGCAGCATAAAAAAACCCCATCCCAACCTTTCTTTACGTTCACTAATGATTTTTGACTGGCAGAGGCAGGCAAAGCTGGGTAACGCCATTCCACGATAGGTTTCCAACTGGACCACAGCTGCAGCCTCAGGTTCATGGAGTTCTGAAGCCCAAGGAAACTTCATTTGCAGAACTTCCCAAAGCCTGGTATGAAAAGTGCAGTTTGGACAGGTAAGATGGAGCTGGCAGCATTACCTGTGGCTGTAAGGCCCCATCTGTAGAGGACTTTGAATATTGAATTGACTAACCTAATTGACATCTTCCCCATTGTCTGGCTCAATGAACACAATTATTTCTGAGTTGTATTGTGTCCACAGTGACTGTAGATAAATGGGATGAGGAGCTTGTGTTAAGTTGGCTTTTTCATGACACCCAATGCCCTTAAAGTGCCTTTTACTGCTGTCTCACTGAAATAATTCCCCTGAAAAATATTCCTTTTTATGCATGAATGCTATCTGTGACTGCATGTGCAAATCAAGAATACAGAATTGCCCCGACATTTTCTAGAACTGGGTTTCAATGCAGAATTTCAATTTGCTCAGTTTAAGCAGTCTGGTTTAAAAGCTTATGCAAGAGATTTCCCTGCAATCTTGGTATGAGTCTCTCCTGGGGCTTGTTGGTTTGGGTTTTTTTGATTGCCACTTCTTCTTACCTGTGTTTATGAAAAGAAGACGTCAGTTTGAAAGGAAAAAAAAAAATAAGGACCAATTTTATTTTGTTTCTAGCTGTTTTGACAGCAGAACTGGTCTGTTTGCTAGTGGAGAGCATAATGCATGAGCACAGGTTTACCCTTCTAACAGAAAGGGAGAGCTTGACAAGGAAGATACAACCAGTCTGATGACAAATTCATGAGCTGTTGTGGTTAAACTTTTCAGAGTGGGAGTTTTCAGAAGTCTCCAGCTCCTGCTGATCTGTTTAGAGGACAGAAGGTAAAGAAGGAACAGCAGGACTTTTGGCTGGATCAATTTAGCCTTTGGTGCCCCGGCTGAAGAAAACTCAGTGACCCTTTGCAAAACTCATCTTCTGTTTGAACAAGTGCAGTTGGAAAAGGATGAATAGCCTGATCATGGCTTTTTCAGGAAACCATCATCTGTCTGTCTGAAATGCCTCTCCATGCTGTCATAGCTATTAACAGCCTTTCTTACTGTAAACACTATTTTCCTATCTTTATTTCTCGTTCGTATATTTTGTATATATAGAAGTTCTGGTGTATAATTAGCTCAAGTGTATCCTGAGACACTTGACCACTTCATCCTGGTTGTGTGACCAGGCAATTGATGGAGTAATAGAAATGTTTCTTTCTCACCATCTTTTTTGGTTTTTTTAATAAGGAATGTTCACCACAGGACCAAGGGTAATTCCTTTGGCACATTTGCCTGGGTTTTCTGAAAATTTATTTAGTATCATTGTTTAGTAATGAATTCTCTGATTAATCTTCAGTAACAGTAACTACAAGAAAAATATACACAGCTTCAAAAAGTGTGTGGGCAAATTCATAGCAGAAAAATCTACTAAGGCTATTAAATACAAAACCAGAAAGTCCCTAAACTGCAAATTGCTGGAAGTTGGAAGAGTGTTCCAAGGAAGTATCACTGTATCTTTTGCTTATAATTTTCCCTGGGCATCTGCTTTGGCCAGATTTGGAGACAGGGTCCTGAGCCAGACAGATCTTTGGTCTGACTCACTGCTGTTACAATTGTATGGAAGTGTCATGAGAGAGTTGTGACAGATGCAGGGATGCAGGTGAAGAAGTGTTGTGGGGTTTTTTTTGGTTATAAATAACACATCTTTATTTTCCCTTTTATTTCCTTCTCTCTTTTTCTCCCCTCCTCCTTCCCTCAAGTAATTATTTTGCTGTGTTTTACTGTGAGAAGCCATTTAGCTTTAGTCATTGTTTTGCCAGAGCAGGCCTTTGCAAATCCAACCTAACAGCAAATATTGTGGGGAAAGAGAAATCTCTGTATCCCTGGAGGAATTAAAGCTCTCAGTGAGAATTCACTGCTCTGATCCTTTGTGTAACCACAGTGTTGCTGCTGAGCTCCTGCTCTCTATTAGCCTCCCGTGCAGTCGAGGGTTTAACTTGGCAGAACTCAAGGTTTTCAGAGAAATTGGTTCAGCTCTTTAACCATCACGTTTACCAGCCCACATGCAAAATCCCTAAATATCAAAAGTCACGGATACTTTGAAAGCACATGAAAATCCATGACTCACATGACAGCTGTGACAAAAATGCAGTCCTTCTTATTGCCTTTTTGTTTATGGTCTTTCAGCCACTTTCTAGTCTAGAAGTTCAAGTCAGTTCTCAAATAAATCAGTAAAGTTTAATTGCAGTACCTTGAAATCTTTGCTAAAACTCAGATAGAGTTTTATCTGTGTTCATCTGTAGCTCTTTTGAACTACAGGATAATAATAAAAATATATTGTTTACTTCAAAAGTCTTTATTTTATATATTTATTTCATTTATTTAGTTTTTAAGAGTTCTTTTTGCATGTCTGGTATGCAAGAATTTGAACTTATATATTTTATCACTCTTTCTTTTAAATAAACTAATATGAATATCAGCCACTGCTAAAAGTGTAAAGACTTCAATGAGTTGTGTGTCTTCAAGCATGAGTGATGGTGGGTCAAAAGAAAATTGTGAGGGCTGTCAACAGAGATGTCAGTTCACAAACAAATTCAACTGTCACAGGTTTTGAGGCCTCTCACAGGGATCACCTCACTCTGTACTAATGCCACCACCTAATGCTGATATCAGCAGTCATTAAATGAAGTTCTTAAGAAGAATTATCTGGGCAATAATCTGAATGTGACAAGGCCCATTGCAGCTCTTATCTGGGAAGGGAGTGAGGGCATAGAGGGAAGGTCTCCCAGTACATCCTGTTCTGGGAGGTGTGGGCTGTGGCCTTCCCTTCCCTTCCCTTCCCTTCCCTTCCCTTCCCTTCCCTTCCCTTCCCTTCCCTTCCCTTCCCTTGAAATAAAGAAGTTTTGGGGTTTTTTAATTTATGCAGTTTTCTTTCTCTTACGACTTCTTTTCCCCTCATTTTGTGTCTTGGTGAAATATTCTTATCTGCAAGAGAAATGAACAATTTTTCCTGTTTCTGCTACTATATATTTTAGAATCACATCTTTGAGCAATTCCTCCTGAAGACCTGTTGGCTGCTTTCTGGCTTTGACTGCTTTTGGAGAAATTGTAACCTGTTGGGCCTTAATTATAATGACTCCAAGATTCTCCAGCTGCCTTGGATTTTACTATTTCCTCTTGCTATATTTCTTCCACTACTCCACCTCTTCTTTGCCTCCAACTCTTCTGCTCTTCTTCTGATGACCGGAATTAAAACTTTCACTAGCAGAAATTATGGTGTGCAGCTGTGCACACCATTTGTTGATTCCAGATTCTTTCCCTCTGTTTATGCTTTTCACACAGATTGTTGCTGCCACTGGAAAAACAAATTAAATGAAACTGGCACCCGGCTCACTGGTGAGACTGGCCGTAAACAAGCTGGGGAATGTTGGAGCGGGAGATGGCCCTAAGAAACTGAAATCAAATAAAAAGCCCAGCTGCAAAGAACCATTTAGCACAAATGCCTAGAAAATATCCTGAAGGTGAGGCATCCCAAAGGGGAATGACTGTGTGTTGGTTTTTATTGAGTTTAATAAGCTTTGGTGTCTTTCTCCAGGCTGGGGAGGTAGAAGGTTGACCTGGAGGCCTTGAGAAGGATTTCTAGTAAAGCATGATTTCCATCCTCCTATTCTCTGCAGACTGTTTTGCTTGCTGATTAGTTAGTGAGTATGTAGAATAAGGGGAAACATTCCCTGCTTTGTGTTAACATCCACATGTGGGTCTGCTGAGATATTTCAAGTCTGGAACCTGACTGGCAAAATGTTGGGTACCTTCCAACTTGTGTCTCCAGCTGCATGTGAATATGCATCCCTGAAATGCTAGCACTTGGCAGCCACCAGGATCTGCAAATATTAAAGTATTCATTCTTGGACCTACCTATATGTTTATAACTTGCCTTCCCCAACTATGTGTGAGAGTCCAAAACCAAAGAATCCCCAAATACCCTTTATGTGCTCCCTGGCACTCACACACACACTCGTACGTGCATGTGCATGTATGCATAGTTATTAGTCAAAAATACATGCAGACAGACCAAAAAAATAAGGCAGAAAGGAAAGCTGCTTTTGAAGGGGGACACCACTCACAAGATGCAGCATTTGCAGCTTGATTTTCGTTCTTGTATTTGACAGCAGATATTTCACTTTTCTTCTTCTTTTGTAAGGTATTCTGAGCTGAATAAGAAGTCACCAGAAACTTGTGGAGGACAACAGGGCACATAAAAAACAGAGAGAGTCTATGGGATGGGAAGGAAGCTGCAGGGTAAAGAGGGGGTACTTCTAAAGGGAAGAAAGAAGCAAACTTGTATTGGTTTTTGGGCTCTTATTCCAAATGAACTTGCAAACCTCTTCTCCTGTGGGTCCTGCCAGTTGATTTCAGCCATTGCAAGTGATGATTGCTGCACATTCCTCTGTCAAAGAGGCAGCAGGCATGGCTGGAGAAACATGGGATTTAACAGCTGGCCGGGGGAAGGGTGGAAAAAGCAGAAAATGACCCCCTACATTTGAAAGGTGTGATGTTTCTTGCTTGTCCCCCTTGCCCCCACAGCGCTTCCTTTCCTCCCTCCTACACACACATTAATAAAGCAAACGAGGATTTCAAGCTATGCAGTTCTTGGAAACAGGCTGGAGAGCCGACGGCGCTGTAGGCAGTGTGTGATCCTACTTTTAGGAACGAGTCCCATGTGCTGTGTACAGTGCTGGGACCTCTCTGCCAGCTGGGGAAGAGGCAAAGTCTTAGCTGAAAGTTCCCTCAGTGCTGGGAAAAACCAGTATATCTGAAGGCAGGTTGGTGTTATATATGTAAGATATAACGTGACTTTGTCTTTTGCAAAGGTCCCCATTCAGCAAGGCATGGAGCTGGGAGACCCTGGGCAGAGCAGGACACTTCACAGTCAGGCTGAAGATGGTAAACACTTAGAGGAGATAAAAGTTTGATGTTATTTGGAGGGAAACCTGGTCAGAAGTCAAGCTTTTGATGTGGACACAAGCCTCACCTCCTGCCTTGCTTCTGCAGCCAGTGGCTCCAAATTCCAGTAAAGTCAGACTGAAGATACAGTCTCTTCTCTCACCCTTTCAGCCCCACAGCCACCATCACCACCACAAACTGGCTGGTGAATTGGAGGTCCTGCTTTCATCTGACTCATTCTCCTTTTCTGTCACAGTGACCTCCAGTGGTTCTCCTCATTTATGTCCTTCATGCTGTGACCCTCTAAAAAACTGAGCTAATTTCTTCCTTTTTTCTTTGTTGTTTTTTTTTTTTTTTCTTTTTTTCAAACATCCATAGAGCAAAATGTGTTGAAGGGATCAGTCTTTTAATCAGATTTTTATTGTTGCTTGTGTGGGCACTGGATTCCTCCCCACTGAACATGAAGGAAAGACATGCATCTGTGAGACTGGTGAAATAATTAACTGGTGAAACAGAGCCATTATTTGTGACTATTAAATGAATGAGTAAAACTGTTCTCAGATCTGCCAAAATGTTCACATAGAAAAATCAGACTGCTCAAAGGGCGGGAGGGGGTGAGAGGCTTGGAAAAACTGATTTGCTGAAGTTTGAAGCAGGTCAAGGAAGACTGGGGGAGGGGAAGGGACTAACTTCATCTCTGAGGTGGTCCCACTTTCAAGAACTTTGTGAGCCCTCTTTCTGGAAGTGGTTCTCTTTATACATTCAGACTTGGCTGGCAGCAGTCACCTTGCTTGGCCTTCCCTTATTTAAAGAAACAGCTGCATATGTCAGTGTTTTTGTTACTCTTACTTTGTACCTTGTGCCAGAAGCTCTGAAGTTATAAGCCTGCTCACCTTATATGTACAGCTTATAAATCTGTACTCTACAGAGGGCTGATGGGACAGCCCTGGAGGATGGGGATGAAAGGGGAGGGCATCAGAGGCTAAGACTGAGACACCTCTGTAGGCAAATAAAAGACAGATCACCACAGACTGGAACAGAAATTGGGTTGAAAATTAGTCAAATGCTGTTAAATTCTGAGGGGCTCTTGGGGGTATTTTTTATTAAGGTAATACTGCCAGTGAACCCAAGAGAAGGTTTGCATGACTAAAGCCCCTTGAATATTGCCCTACAGCCTCCCTTGCCCTGCCTGTCCATGCCCTAGAACAGTACCAAAAAACCAGAAGTCTGGGTTTTTAAGGAAGATCCTCACAAATTAATTTATTGTCTACTGTATCGGGGGAAATCTACACATAAATTTCCCAGCTTGGACATGCCTGCAGTGTGCAGTTTTGCTTGGATGTAGCTTATGTGTCTGATCTGCTGTAACCTTCCTCATTCTTGATGGCCTTGTCTAGTGGCAGAAGGGTAAATATTGGTGAAATGAGGGATGAGTCCTGAGAATCCAATGTGAGATCAGCATCTGGTTTCTGGGCTAACTACTGATATTTTTTTGAGATGGATGAAAAGCCTGCCTTGAGACAAGCTTGGTCACAGCACCAAGCCTGACAGAGCTCAAGGAGTATTTGGATAGCACTCTCAGGAACAGGGTGTGACTCTTGGGGATGATGCTCTGCAGGACCAGGTGCTGGGCTCAGTGATCCATATGGCTCCACCATTCCAGCTCAGGATATTCTGTCATTTTGTGATTCTGAGGTTCTGTAACACTGGGATTGATTCTGTGGTTCTGTGACTCTGTGATTCTGTGATGATTATGTAATTCTGGGATTCTGTGGTTCTGTGACAGGGATTCTGTGACTCTCTGATTCTGTGACTCTGTGACCGTGACTCTGTGACTGTGACTTTGGGATTCTGTGACTGTGTGACTGTGACTCTGGGATTCTGTGACTCTGTGACTCTGTGACTCTGTGACTCTGTGACTCTGTGACTGATTCTGTGACTGTGATTCTGTGATTCTATGACTGTCACTGTGACTGTGACTCTGTGACTGTCTCTGTGACTGTGACTCTGTGTCACTCTGTGACTGTGACTGTCACTCTGTGTCACTCTGTGACTGACTCTGTGATGGACTCTGTGACTCTTTGACTGACTCTGTGACTCTGTGACTGACTCTGTGATTCTATGATTCTGTGTCTGTGACTGTGATTCTGTGACTGACTGTGATTCTGTCTCTGTGACTCTGTGATTCTGTGACTCTGTGTTTCTGTGACTGACTGTGATTCTGTCTCTGTGACCCTGTGATTCTGTGAGCCTCTCCCCCTCTCGGGAGGCAGCCGGTGTGCGGTGAGCACATCCAGCAATCTGCTGGGCCCGGGGATAGCTCCTGCTAACATCAACAAAAGCTCTGCAGGGTGTTTATAGTGCACCCAGAGCAGCATTCCTTTCTCCGTACCTAACAGACACTGTATGTTCCGCTGGGAATTGTTCCATGTAATCCCACCTAGGCTCTGACAAATCAGCCCACTGCTCTTCCAGGCAACTTGCCTTTGTGCTCCCTTTCCTCTTCATCTGCTAAAATCACCTAGGAAGAGCCAGGCATTCTCCTGAGCTCCTTTGTTCCCAGTATTTTCATTAGATCCTTGGGCATGGTTTTGATTATGCATGCATATGCTCTTACTACAATGCTGTTTAAATAATAACACACACAGCAAAACGTTCATGTGAGCGTGCTCTAAATTTACTGGTGATTTTCAACCGTAAGACTGCTACGTCTGTCTCTGTTGGTCTCTGGCTGCTGGCTATTTTTATAAGTGTAACTATTAATGGTCCCAGTGGGTTGATCTTTGTCTGATAAAAACGTCTCTTAAATGGATTAAATATAAGTGACGAATCAACTGTTGTTAGAGCTCTTAACTCCAAGTACTTACCCCATGTCATCTTATCATTATCTGAGCAGCTCAAATGCAGTCATAGTGATTGTGATATATTTATTTAAAGTTTTCATTCTTGTGCCAATAATGAGCCTCTAAAACTGAGAAAAGCTGAGAGTTCTGGATCTGCTTAGCCCTATGGAGCCCTGATGTAAGAGTAAGTACAGTACAAAAATAAAATCCAAACTCAGTAGATGTCAGCTGCATTTCATTAATGTGGATATCATTTTCTGTATCTTATTTCATGATCTGATGTTTCAGATATTAACAAATCTACTCTGTCCTGTAAGGAACTTCCTGTAGCCATTGCACAACATCCAGGCTGATTGAGAAGAGACCTTTTGAAGCATAGCTTCTCTGGATCTTTCACACTCAAAAATCCCAAACTTTTGTTAAGTTTTTGTACCGATGCCAATTCGTCCCAGCAATCACTTGGAACTGTGTATCCTTCACGTGGCTGTCAGTAACTCTGTCCTGGTTGTCCCAGGAGATGAGCCCACACATCCTCCCAGTCTCTGGAGCTGGCTCTGCCCCTGCTCTTGCCTTCTTCTTCCCGCCTTCTCTGCAGACTCTGTGTGTTGTTGTGGTTTTGCTGTGAGTGGCTGGCAGGTTCTGCATCCAACAAACTCCAGAGCCTCCCTGTGATCAGGGACTGAGCACTTGTGCATGTGAAAAACCCTTCTGTGGTCCAGGAGATCATGCAATCCTTGCTTATTTATGGGTAAGGAATGATGTGGGATTCATATTGGCACATTAGACTCAAACTGCTCGAGGCTGTGCAGCAAGCCTGCCAACCCAAGGTGCATTTCTCAGGATATTTGGGGAGTTACAAGGAGGCTTGTCCTTCATCTCCGGTGATTTGATGTGTGTGAGCGGAATGTCATGGCTACACAATAAGAAGAAGATCCATCATTATCCCCAAAAGCATGATAAGCCCATTTTATCTCATGAAAAATGTATTAAGCCTATGTGCTTTCCTGTTAAATCTCTCCTGGTTGTTATTGGAACAGGAACAGGAGCAATGCAAAAGGTAGAAAGGAGAAGATCTGTTTACAGACTCTTCTTGCCTGCTGGCATTGGAAATTGTAGACATTTTAAAGTGGGTACAGCAAAGTCCTAAATCTTCCCTGTTTTGTCTCAGAATTCCAAAAGGAGACTGGCCTAAAAGCCTGATGAGGAATTGGCTGCTTAAGCTCCAGTTCTCACATGGATGGGCCACCACCCCTGTGCTCCCTGGCCTGGGTGAGAGGAGCCAGGGGGCAGTTCTCATTTCACCCTGGGGTTGGTCTGATTGCTGACCTGAACCTCTGGCAGTACGTGACACAGACACTTTTCCTCTTACTGGGAGAAGGTCTGATCTGGTTTGGATCAGGGTTAGCTGCACCCAGTGCTTGTGTGTTTCCATGGCCTTTCAGCTAGTAAAGGCTGAGGGAGGTCAAGAACAAGTTTATGAAAACAGGTAAAGTGTCTACCAGTATGAAAACTTGAGCTGAATCACAGTAGATCTTCACTCCTCCAGTGCAGTGACAAAATGGGGAAAATGGACGCACAAGGTGACAAGATGGGATTCTTTTTCCTTTTGTTGTGCCCTAGTTTCTGTTTGAGTGACCCAGATCTTGTAAAATGTAATTCTAACAACAGTAATCCCCACAAATCCCTCTTGCTAGACTTTAACATGCTTGTAGATGCATAGCCATGGCAAGAAAGGTGGTTCCAATACATAACGAAGGATTTTCCTTAGTGAATATGTAGGGCTTTCCTGTAAGTTCCACTGGAAAAAAAAATCCCTTCAAATGTTCAGAAGTTTTTCCTAAGGGAACTTGGTCCACACTATGCAGGGTGGCCTCAAACATGCTCTCTGAAGTCCAGGCCTGTATTTCAGCACAGCAGTGAGCCCATGAGTGTGCAGAGGATGCTCACCTGCCCTGTCAGAGAGCAGAATCCAGCTGTTGGATGGTCCATGGCATAGGCATTGCAAACCACTCTTTTGGATCACTCACACATCTGGAAAGAAAGGCATGGAGAAGGTTAGATCATAGACATTTTCCACAGCAAATTAGTTAACATTAACTGCAGGAAAAAATTATTTGTGAGGAGAACCGTCCAGGAAACCAATTAAAAAAGTGGACTCGAGGGGGTGTGTATTCAGAGAACTGTGTGGGAAGCTGTGTGCATAGCTTCCACTGAAGTCAGTGTCCAGAGGGGCATCCTGGGGGATGGATGAGCCATGATAAAATGTCTTTAAGCATTGTCACCTTTATCTGGGTGAATATGAAACCTGTCACTTATTACCTGATGACCGTGTTCATAGCCTGGTTAAAAACCGGGATAAGCAACCACGGTGAAAAAACCCAACAGAACAAAACAACACAACACAAAACAAAACAAAACAAATCAAATCAAAGCTACCACCACCAAAATCAATCAACCAACCAACCAAGCCAGTGAGTGGGAGAGGGGCAGGCTACACACTAATGTTTTACATTTCTGCCCCAAGCTTTTCACACAGCTCACAAACCTTCAGAAAATTGGACAAATGTGACTCCATTTTGAATAATTGCTAGGATAAAGAAATGAAATTACTTTCCCAAGGAGTCCCAGTGCTCACCCCATTAAAATTGGGGATGAATGCATGTGCCTCTTTCCCTGCTTTGTTCTTGAATCTATTTGCAGAAGCCGGTGGTGGTTTCAGTAGAGGACAAAATGTACTTTTTAGTGACTTTGCTGCTCATCTGACCCAACTCCTCATGCTCATGGTTCCCATTTTATTTTGGGAGGTATCATGTTGTGGTGCTTAAAAGGTGGCTTGTGCTTCCTCTAGTAGTATCTCTTTTTAAAATAAATAAAGCTCCTCAGACTCCACAGAAACTATCACAGCACTTTTTCTCTGCAGTAAATTATGACCAAATAACAAAATGTTTCAAACTTTCAAAGGCTGTAACTAAATACAGCCAGCAATCCCCGACTTTCTGAATTACTGCAAGAAAGCCAAGTTCTCTGTGGTGGCTCAGCAGATCAAGGGCACTTACTCATGAGTGAGCAGGCATGATCACTGCACTGTGGCTGCGTTGTGTTGGGACAGTGCTGTCCACAGGTTGGGGTGGGGAGTGCTTCAAACCAAGCCAAGCAGTTCCTGTGCCTGAAATGCCTTCCTTGAGAGCATAGAGCCCTTCCAGAGGACAGGCATAAACTGCAATCGTTGTTTTTTGTGTGTCTCGAAGGCCAGATAAATGTCTGTATTTACAAAGGACCACGAAACAAACTCTGTGAGAGGAACTCTACTGTTGCATGAGCTCCCTGTGCCAAGTGCACGGAGCCTGGAAAGGGCTGTGATGGAGGTCCAGCACAGGGGAGCTGCTGGGAAGAGCTGTCAGCATTTGATGTCTCTTAACCACTTTTAAGTTCTGTAGTAAACACGGGGACTGCTGTAAAACCAGAGCGGTGGTGGGTGCCAAACCTGTGCTCCCCTTGGAGGTCTTGGGCAGGAACAAAGTTTCAGGCTGTGCTGGTTGGGTCTGGGAGGCAGGACTGCTGCTCAGGACACGCCTGAGTGAGGCCACCATGCCCTGGTGTCACACGCTGGCCTCACTCATTTCTTTGTAGTTCTGACTCGTATTTGACCTGTCCAGGTGAAACCTTGGAAACTGCCTTTCAGGAGATTTCAGCCAAATTTATGTGTTTAAATGTAAACCAAGGAAAATCAATTGTATTGCCCAAGTAAAAAATCTTTTGGAATTTCTCCTGAGAAGCCCTAGCACCTCTATGGCTCACAGAGAAAAAAGTGGAAATTTGGAAGAGCATCCTCTGCATAGTGAGTGCTCTTTTATCACCTTGAGGAACATCTGGGCATGCTGTAAGCCTCTGAAAAATCACATTAATTTAATGGAATCTCCTTTATCAGCAAAACCCTCATTATAGTTCAGTTCCTGTGCATGAGTGGACTTTCTGTGCACATCCCACCACCCTCCAGGAGGGCAGACCCTGCCATCTGAGCAGGCTCATGCTCAGAGACGATGAAGGCAAAGGATGATTTTCCCCACAGCTCCTGCTTAGCCAGGAGCTTGGGAAAAGCCACTGGGATAGGGTGATGTGAAGCAAAGTGAGGAGGAAGCTGCTCCACTCTGTTCCTGCTGGAAGGTGGGCAGAGAGCAGGAGGAATGGGGGATGATGGGGATGCTGAGGGAAGAGCACAACCCACCAGTGGAAAAGCTGGGATAAAGGGCTTGGAGAAACACAAGATCAATGGCTGTGAGGCAGGATGTGGAGAAAGGGCTTGCTGAGACAAGAGACTGGTGGGGAAAGTTGCTGTGAGGGAGGTGGGGTCTGGGATTAGCTGGGAATTGGGAGAGCAAGAGAAACAGAGCCGAAAGGACATGAATGCAAGAGTGCAGCCTTCCTAGAGATCGTTCAGTAAAACATGAAATACTGAAGTTTGAGCATTATTTCTTTTCTCCTCCAGGATTTGGTGCCATGGACATTAGAAAATACCAGGATAAGTTCTGATTCTCAGGTCCTGACCCCCGCAGGTGTCTTTGAGACTAGTTGAACATTTAGGGTTTAACTGTCTGAGAAACTGAAATCTCTGGGAGATCTTACCCCCCACTGCAAGAAAGGCAAACTGCTCTAGTTTGTCTCAGAAATGGGGATCTTCAGGATTTATTTTCCTGCAAAGCTGAGAGCTCAAAAAAGTATTGCACTCAGCTTGGTGGAGTCTGCAGCATCGACTTTCAAACCAGAGTCTGTGAAGCACAGGCTCCACACACAGCTTTTGTAAGGCCTGTGCAAAGGTTTTTCAGAAAAACAGAACTTTTGCTTAAACTCTCTACAATTGCAGGTTTTACCTATAGGAAACTAGGAAAAAATTACAAGTCCTCACTGGACAGTGGAAGAATACAGAGCAGACCAGAGACACTTCAAAATCAGTTTTCCTCTTACGAGGAGGCCACTTCTGTGGAGCCAAGGTTAAGCACTTGGATTTTTGGTTTGGTTCAAGCTCTTTGGACCCCTGTCTGCCAAGGCTCATCCTTTCTGAAGAAGATAAATTGCCTCTGACCACCAGAGATTTCAGTTTTAGTTCCAGCTGGGATATGCTGGTAATCCTGAGATACAAAATTGTCTTCTGAATATATTGCAGTTAACTTCAGTTGTATAAATCCAAGCATTAGCTGGATACTATAAATAGGCAGGATGTGCAAGGAGGCCAAGTCAAAAATGTGCAGAAACCCTGCCTTTTTTCCTTCGTGCTATGCTTCATCATGTACCATATTTTTCATCTGAAAAGGAAACAGCATGCACGTGCTTTGTGGCTGCTGTAATTAACTGGACATAATGAAGCGTTGAATTTCACACTCCAGAGAAGTAGATTGGGAAGGATGGGTGATTTTTTCTCAAGTTTTCCTGCTTTTAGTATTTTCTTTGAGGTAATTTTCTGCAAGATTGGGTAGGGAGCAGAAATACATCTGGTTTATATTACATGATGGCTGTACTTTGGCAATGGAAAAAGATGGCACTTAAAAAAAAAGGAAAGAAGAATAAAAAAGAAAAGTTTGGCAATGACAGAACAGAGCAACAATTACAAGAACTATCTTAAAATTCCCAGGATTTGTGATTTATTTTTCCATGCTTGCATTTTTCTGATGTTGCTGGTGTTAAAGGAGTGGGACAGAGGAAATTCAGTTGGACTTTGCAAAGTTCAGATATCTCTGTGAAACAATTCCCTTTACTCAGGTTGCCCCAACAGCCGCTGCTGTGATTTGAACACGAAAGGGATAAAAGCAAGAAAAAGTGATAGATCATGACTTTTTTTCTCGTGTTTCCTTCAGCCAGTGGACATGAAGTCTTGAAGGGGGTGCCTCTCTTAGCTGGTCTTGTCTGTGGGGACGAGGCAGAAGCAGGATTAATGTGGATGGCTTTGGAAACAGAGCCGTGTGAGGCATCTTTGCAGTGGGAGAGGGGAAAATGTATTCCAGCAATGCAAGAGCACCTGGTGGTACATCCCCTGGCACAGTTTCCAGCCTCTGTATGTCCACCCAGAAAACAAGTTTTGCCCCCTCACACATGCAGGAGCACAAAGAGCTGAGGCTCTGCTGGTGCTGTGGCCACCTGGCTCTGGGGGCAGAGGTGTTGGGAGCCCAGGACAGAGAGCTGGGCTTTTTTGGGCAACCTGGGTCCTGTGAGCACCTTCCCAGGGCAGAGCAAGCCAAGCCTCCCCTGGGGCTGCTCCTCACTGCCTCCAGTTTGGAGAGTGCAGGGGTTCTGGGCACCTTGGGAATCTGCTTCCCCTGCACCGGGGTCTGAGCTCTGGGAGCCTTTTTCACCCCCAGGGTTGTTCTGCAACTGAGTAACTTGAAATAGAACACTGGAACAAAAATATGTTCTGAGTGATCTTTAACTAAAAGCTAATGTGAAAATGTGGGAGTTTAGACCAATGTAAACACATTACATTTAAAACAATTTTCAGATGTAGTAAATAAAAAAATTTGTTCCTGCTCTTGAAATTCCTAAAAAACACATTTTCCTTTTGAGTCATGATTTAGATTATATTTTATTAGACATTTTTTACAAATTTTAAAATACTGCTATTATACATGCACAAAGGAAAATCAGTTTGAACAATTATATGTAGGCATTCATTGAAGTCAACCACAAAACAGGAACATTTTATGTCAGTTATCAATGTACTCAATATGTATATCTAAAGTGCATTATGTTACAAAAAATATAGAAAGTCAGCAGCACCAAGATACGTTCACAAAATAAATACACCAGTCAACAAAATAAATTATGGCAAATGTGACAATAATAATTGTCTTAGCCTTAGCCAAAAAAAAAAAAAAAAAAAAAAAAGGAAAATTCACAATAACCAAATGTGCAGTTTCAGAGAGCAATGGGGGGGAAAGGTTTTATTCTGAGCATTTACAATATTTACAGGTAATAAATATTTTAATACTTCCCATATGTTCACTATTACAGAATACTGCAATGTGTCTTCCAAATATCTCTTGCTGAAAACATCAGCGCCTCCTGCAAAGAAAAGAAAGGACAAGAAAAACAGAAAAATTAATTAATTTTCACTTCAAATGTGTGGACATAGAATCAATAGCAAGAGTGCCACAAACTGTAACAGGTGTGCCTTGCTAGTAACCTTCTGCCATAACAGGGCCTGTTTGACCATGTCAGAGTTTTAGACATTTATTCAAGATCTCTGTTATGTTTTCTTCAATGCAACTCCTCTAGAATTGTCATGACCCACAGTTTGTCACACACTGAGGCCATTGTACCCTCAGAGGAATGGAAAGGGGCTTTTTATTTTTTATTTAGATTCTCATGCAAGAAGATACCTGAGTATCTTCTCAGGCAGAAGAATTGTATCACCCTATGATAAAAATGTCAAGTGCTGAAAAGAAAAAAAAAATACAGTTGGAGAAAAGCAAAAATAATTTTGAGTCCTTGTTAACGCTGTGGTGATGCTGTGTTAACTGCTGGGGTGTGATGCCATGTTCTGATGAATACAGTGCCATGGGGCTCACTTGGTCTCTTTTTCCCACTGAGAGACCAGCCCTCAGGCAGGGGGCTGTGGTGTGTGTGTGAGCAAAGGCTGCTCAGGGCTTGGAGCCAGCACAACCTTGATGGCAACTCCTCCTGTGCCTGGCTGCGTGAAAAGGCTCTAATCCTGAAACTTTCCCTCTGGGAGACACAGAGCTTGGTCCTGAAAGAAAGCATCCATCCCATCCTGTTACCCTGCAGCTCCTGTTGCGTTCAGCCCTGCTGAAGCAATCAGCTGCACCCAGTCCTGAGACCTGGGAGTTTTCCAGGGGATGCTGCAGGCTGGTGTGAGCTCTCTCCCCATGAGAACAGAGCAGAGCCTGCTCCCACCCTGTCAGTGGATTCCTTGTGCTCCCACATAAAGTTGCTCAGAGGTGCTGCAGGAAATGCTGAAGGGTTGGGCTTTTTTCCCTTCTGTCCCTGTGAACAGCATGTGTTTTTTAGGGGTTCCCTGGGAAGCACCTAAGATATAGGATGGAGTGGGATTCTCTCCGCTGCAGGGCTGGTCACCAGAGCTGGGGGTAACATCCCATGTGGCCAAAATTGTGTGGGTGTGAGGCACAACAAACCTCAGCTCCTGGAGAGTTTAAAAGGTTTTCTTAACATGCACATTGAATGGGAAGCTACAGCTATCATTCAGGAGCTTACACATTTAAAAGGTTTTCTAGAAATTAAGTAAGAGCATCTTAATTTAATTTAAATGGGAATATAGCTGGAATGTTCATGAGAAATAATTTTAAAGTGCCTGGAATGGAAATGCTAGCATGAAGCTCCTTGATAATTAGGTAGCAACAATATTAGGGTCCATTTCAGGACATATTCCAACAGGTGTAACAATGGCACATAATTCATACAGCATGGCTCTGTGTGTGTGCATGTCTGCACTACTCAGGCCTATTTCTAAGAGAGTGAAATTTTCAATTTAGCCTGGATTTTAGGCTTGGTTTTAAAGTTTAAGCTAAGCCACATCTTGACAGTGGGCTCTCTACTAATGATAATTTGCAAGCTGCATTCTGTGATTTGGACCTAGGTTTTGCAAGATTGGCTTCTTCCATGAGATACTCCTTGTAGGAATTCAAAAGATCTAGAGTTTATGTTATTGTTGTCCATTTTTTTGGCCCTAAACCCAAAATTTTGTTTTCAAGACTGATCAGAGAGAATTGGAATGAAGATTTAATCCAGGGTGTTCAGCAGAAAAGAAGCATAGAGCTACAGTGAAAATCATGCTTAAAGTTTACATCTTTTGCTAGCCTACTGAGATAACTTAAAAGCTCAGGTACTAGAAGTTTGTTAGGGCTGAACCAACATATTCTCTGTACTTGTGAAGGAGGAATTCCCTTTTCCTTTTTTAATGGATTCCCCTTATTTAATCATCTCCAATTAATTATCTAAAATATAGGTTCTTTTTAAGAATCTGTGAGAAACGCTGCATTTGGATATTGAAATCCACAGTAAAGCTGAGAGCCTTCAGCCATCCAGACACACTTCAAACAGAAAGGCTGAACTGGGAAAATCAGTAAGGTTGTACCTGTCTTTTATATATCCCATTAGATGGACACCAAAGACAGCCCAGTAAGAAAAAGAAATAACTGTTGAAATTCCCTACGATGTTTCTCCCTACAGCCTAGATTTCTTTGTGCTCAAGACAGGTGTCATATACTGACCAACACGACTGTGTTGATATCTGTTGATATCTTGACCTTGATATCTGTTGAAACCTCAGGCACCTCCTGAGCAGAATCCTGAAGTTTGCTTTTCCTAATGTGCTGAGACAAACCAGAGTCTCTTACTTCCCTCCTACCTGCTACAGCCATGCCACCTGGTTTATGGTCTGGGATATCCTGGTTTTTGGTCTGGGATATCCTCGTTTATGGTCACGGCCCATGATCTGAGTGCCCAGCCCCAGGTGTTGGTAGCTCCTGTAGATGCCAGCATGAGCTGAGGTGATGGAGCACATTGCAAACTGTGGGCTGTAAAGCTTAATCCCAGGCTGGATTTTTAGTAAATCCCACAGCTGGTGTCTCTTTCCAAGGGATTTACTGTTAGCAAGTGACACTTCTCTGATGTCTCTCTTCTGCCAAGGTGAAGGGGAGGAGGAGAGAAAAGGAGGGGGTTTTGCTGGTGAAATGCAAACATTTGAGGAGAACTGAAGAGTGGAATCCTTGGCTTTGTCTGCAAGTGTGCAGATTTCCACTCAAGCTGGGATGACTGCAAGGGGATGATTCACTTGGGACATCTAGGCTGATGTCTCCAGGCCACTGCCCTAAAGGCCATTCACTGTCATGCATGAGGGAAGCATGTCCCTCTCCAAGAGCAATGCTAAACATTTTTAAGCAGCAACGTAATTGCTTCACAAGCTGGCAAAAGGATGGAGCTGAATTAAAAAATCCTAATGGCAGGGAAAATTTTATGGTGAAAGGCTGGTCTGTGTTGTTTGCAGATATTACTGAGAGAGAATTTTTCCATGTTCTCCCTTAAGGTTAAACAGTGAAACGAAAAACTGTAAAGCAAGGGTAGGAAAGGAGCCAAAAAGGGGAGGTGTTGAGAGGAAGGAAAGAAAACTTCGCCATTTTATAGATGCAAAGCCTTAAATAAAAGTCAAAGCTTTCAATCTGCTGAGGCCCAAGTGTGGGACCAAGATACAATGTGAGATACACTACGGTTAAAGCAGGAAGGGAAAATTTAGTTACTGTGGTATGCTTCCTTTTTACAGAATTACCTTCATTTACTACTCAGCTTCAGGGAGCAGATTTCGGCAATAAGTTGTTTATGTGAGTTGTGTCTCATGGGAAAGAAAGGCTCTGTCCCCAGTGCAAAGTGGAAGAGGCACTTACCTGCTGAGAGCACCTTGAGACTGTGCTTGAAAAGTGGCTTGAAAAGCCACTGCCAAGTCATGAGCACAAAGATCTGCTTTTACTCCCAGTTTGAGCGAGGCCTTGGCCTCAGCCTCTCACACCAAGGGATAACAACTTCAGTTAAATAAATTGCATGGTCCCCAAAAGAATATACAGAATTACCTCAAAGTTTGATTATGTGTAGTAACAGAGATGTCCAAGAGTGGGCTCTCAGTCACGACGTCTCCGTACAAGCCAGAATTTAGCCAAGCTGAGCGGGTTCGCCTCTTTTTCTTCTCTTGTTCCTTACGTTTTCCAGGCTTTGCTTTCTTTTTCTTCCCTGACACCTTCAGGGGCTGCTCCTTGTAGGTCTGTGATTTGTTTGTCTCCTGAGTTAGGTATCTGCTCTCATCTTCGCTGCCAAACCTGACAGGGTAGTTCTTGGTGTTGGTGGCAGGTTTAGGGTTAGGTGACACCTCTGACGTTGCGCGGATCTCTGCAGTGTTGACACCTTCGATTAAATTTTGAAGGAATATTCTTCTTCGCAAGTCTTGGATTGACTTGCCCTTGTCATGCAATAGCTGGTGCTCTGATACAGCTCGTTTGCTAAAAGAAGAAAAGAGAGGAGAGGGAAAAAATATTTAGGATTTGGTTATTGCCCAGTGTTTGGCAGAGCTCCTCTCTTCTCTGGCTGTGGTGGCCACAATGATCATGTACCAGGCTTGGAGACATCCAGTGAAGCCAGACTACTGGAGCAAGTCCTGCTTCATCCTCAGAGTAGCTGCTCTCAGCAGAGAAGTGAAAGACCCAAGTGGGTAATAATTCTCAGCTGACTGATCACACACCACTGGAGCTGGATTAGTCACAGCTCTGTTCTAGGAAAGCATCATGACTCTTAATATATCACACTTGAGGCAGTAAAAGCAGGAAGGCAGTTGTCAGAGATAGGAAAACTAAAGGGTCAGATAATGCAGGAAGAGAGGGAAAACCCAGCACTTGTACTGGAGTCGGAAGCAGTGTTTATACAGCATCATTCTAGTGATTTTCTTCTGCTTAGTCATGTATTTCAAAAACATAAACAAGCACATAAAAGTGCATTTTACTCCTACATTTAAAGAAGTGAAATACAGGAGTATAAGGGAAAAAGGTTTGAATTTGGGTGCCTAAAGCACAGGCACTTCAGTCCATAATGAGCTATCCAAGGAAGCAGCCTGAGCATCAGCAGAGATGAGCCTCAGCTACTCCTGTGGATTTACTGCTTGGTCACTTGTGTCTAATTATGATTTTAGATGCCCTCCTAGTATTGCTTGAAGTGTGAACCTTTGGGGCCAAATTTCTTGTGTGCTGTGCTGTTTGAATTTTATGCTAACCCTCTTCACTGGATCTTCTTCAGGAGCATCCTGGTTTGTTAGAGTGGTTTTTCCAGAGTTCATCCTGACCTTTTGGTATGCTGAGCTCTGTCTTGTTTTCAAGGAACGGGGAGTTGAGTAGCTATCTGTCTTTTAGAGATGTTGTACTGGCAAGGAATGTATTAAACATCTGAGGAAAGAAGATACAAATGACACCTGGATAATAAATAACCAGAGAAAATGTAAGAAAATACATGCCTTTTTCTTGAAGTGGAATAGATGCACAGCTGTGCTGTGAACCACAGACAGAGCACAAGCTTGGATTTTAGCTGTGTTCCCATGAATGCAATAATACAGTTTATCCTTCCAATTGCTCTACTCCAGCATGCAGAGTTTGGCTATGGAATCTCTCCTCTTGCATCAGGGTAGGGCATGCTACTGGATTCTCACTGGCCAAAGAAATTCCATTCACTGCTTTGCTTGTCCTATAATCATTTGGTCAATTAGCTGGGTAAGAAGTGGTTTTTGTATGTGGGTGAACTGGAAGAAGACACATCATTGGGAATGAATATTTCTTCCTTCCATCCCATCCTGCTATGTTACCAGATTTGAAAATGCAAAATATTTGGGAGTGTTCTGCAGGTACTCTTTCTCAGTCCCCTCAGCCAAACTCTTCAGGTTTATGACTTGATCAATAACAGAGCTATTGGAAGTTGGCAGTTTAAAGTAACTCTGTTTTAAGGGAATCCCCTTCAATTTTTGTATTTGTAGGGCTGCACTTTTTGAGTACTGGGTTCAAAGGATGGATTGAACTGATACTACATCTCTGTTGCTCAGTGCAAAATTCAAACAGCACCTTTCCCCCATTCCACAGTGAGACTGGAAGATGACTGTCAAAATCTTGCTCAAAATCAGCTCTGCATATACAGAGGTTTGTGAGTACATATGTAATCAAATATTGTCTGTGTTTTAAGTGTCCCAAAATCAGTTTTGAATGACTTCAGCCTTTAGGACAAATATTTTATGCCCCTCTTCTAAATGTCCCTAAGCAAAAATGCAATGTGACAATAATGCTAAGCTGATCCCACATCGTGTCTTTCTCTTCAGTGCAGCTGTGACCATTAACACAAGCTCATGATCTGCCTCAGAAGAAGTTTTTTGAACAAGAGCCATCTCCAACACCCTTCTCATTAGGGTCAGTCTGACTGGCAAGTAGGCCAATAAAACCAGCACCCTGGGCTCCTCTGTGTCACTGCCTCTGTGCTGCCTGTCAGGCTGTCCAGTGTGACCCAGGTTACATTCCGAGCTTCACTAGTCTATTTTCTCAGGAAATCTGCATGGCAAATGCAGTTCTGCTTTCACTCTTCTAGTTCATAGAAAGTGTATGAATCTCTCTGCTTTAGGGAGTGTAAACCAGTGTCTCATGTGATGAGCAAAGCTTTCCTACTGCCTCTTGTGAACTACCAAGGATAATTCCTTCTATCACAGACAACCCAAAGCTGCCTTAATCCTCTAATGTGTATTTGGTCAACTTCCCCACTGTGACAAAATCTTGACTCTCCAAAGCCTGTTATTAAAGTCCTCTTGATTGAAAACCTATTCCATTTTACAGAGCTGAAACCTAAACATTTGGTTCCAGTACACACAAGGCAGTCAGAGAGCATTACAAGATCTACATCTTGAGTGAGTATGCATTTCCAAAATAATGCAGGGATTGACGTGTGAGGGATTGGTGTGCCAAAGAGGGTAGGTTTCTCTTTAAATGTCTGTATGATATTTAGCATCAAGTCTGGCCCCAAATAACATTCTGCTATTCCAGATGATTGTATAACATTATGTAGTGTTACATTTCACATGACTTTTATTACTCAGCCAGACTTAAGGATTACATTTTGCCTACCAGCTTCCTTTGTATACTCTAGACCAAAAAACCTCCTTGAAACAAAGATGTGGTAGATACGTATCTCTTTGACCTTCTGCCTCAGTTATTCAAATAACTCCTATGTTTGTAAGTCACAGAGAAAGGCTTGCCCAAGAGGACTGATGTAAGAAGTGCTTCATAATGGAGATATCAACAATATCTCACCCACACACTCAGAGGAGGAAGGCAATGGAGACTGCAGTGATTGCATTCACATATTGGCCACAATATGGAAAAAAACATTAGGCTGTTAGGGTTAAGATGACCCACTAGAGGTCCCTTCCATCCTTCTATAAAATACACCTCTCTTCCAAGGAAAAGAATCCTGTACCCAAACCAAGAGCAGTATATGCTAAGCTTACATGTGGCAGACACTTTTGAGAGAGGGATGTTGATGGTTTGTACTTGACCAGAGCATCCAAACTGATTACTGGATCCAAGTACACTGTATACATATGAGGCTGAGTGTCTCATCATGGGGAGAGCAGCAGAAATCCATGACTTGTGGCTATCCTGATTTCATGTACTTCCAGATAAGCTGTTTTTTTCAGGCACATTCCTCCTTTTTTTTTTTTTTTTTTTTTTTTTTTTTTTTTTTTTTTTTTCCTTGAGATATCTAGCATTTCTAAAAGGCAACATTCTTCAAGCTACAGCTTTCTATCTCAGAGAGCTGCTCTTATTTAGCTGTTATTATCCTTGACTGTTCATGTTGGGTCTGATCCCAAATTCAGCAAAATAACTGAGGAGGATTCAGTCAGCTCTCTGTATTTTGCAAGACTGAGTGCCCTTGCCACTGACTCCAAAGGGAGGGAAATCTGCTCAACCTATCTCAGGCTTCAGAAAAATATTTTGAACAGATCTAGGGACATGATGCTGCGATGTCTGGACATGATGATAAAAATATGCAATTTCATTTTGAGGCATTACTGGTTTCTCAGAAGTTCTTTAGCAGCTAAAGCACTCCTATAACAAATAACATGTCTGGAAAACTTTTCTTGGGACAATTTGCTATTGCTTTCCATGAGATATTTGCTTCAGCAAAGTCTGTAGAACCAGGCCTATGTAATTTTGATTGTTTTTGCATGTCTATAATAATGTGCTTCAGTATTTTCATCCACTACTGGCTTAAGTTTTTGACTAAGAAAAAAAAAATCTCAAAGCCTAAATGAGTTATTAGCCATTAACTCTAGGAATAGTTTGTGGTGATATTAAAACAGGACACATGTTTGAGTGTGGTGTCTGTGTTTGTGCTGTGCCCACAAACAAAACTACATGAATGCCACTAACTGACAGCTGACTGGTTTCTTGTGTGTGTTTTACATGCCAGAGCAAAGAGGGAGCTGAGAAATGCTTTTTCACTGGTTAGCTTAGTAGCTTCCCCCCTGTCAGGACAGAATGGGGAAGTTGGGAAGACCTCTAATCCTGACCTTTAAAAACAAGTGTTAGAACTACACTAACTTCAAAAAGAGAAAGAGTATTTCTCTTCAAATCTATTTTTTTTTTAACAACCAATTTTGGCTTAGATCCAGTTCAGAGTTTCCTAGCCAAAAAAATAACAGCATCTAACTGCACTTCAATTATTTTCTTTTTTTTATTTATTTTTGAAACTTAAGTTTAATTTCTCTATATAATATAGTCCCAAAAGAAGGAAATAGCCCAAGAACAGCTTTCAGGAGTACAAAGCAGTTAAAGGTTAATGGACTGAGAATAATACACTGTAACATTATCAGCAATAACATGTTCTACACAATTTGCTGTAGGAGATTTGTAATAGCTCTCTGCCTGGTGCCAAAATTTAGGTGTGTCTGAAGTCGCTTCACCTGGGGTATTTTTTTTTCTTTTGTGTGTTTGGGGTTTTTTTAAATTATTATTATGTGTGTTGCTTAACTGGCAGAGGAAATGCTATTTGGAGATCTTGTCCTTATGTATGTAATAAAACATTTACAAGGAAACCCATCTGAAATTGTTTGCTGTGTCATGTTTCCCTGTAAGTTGTGATCGGATTTTCCAGCACTCTTTCTCCAACTTGGCTTCCTTTGGAACTGAATAACAATACAGCCCTCCCCAGTGTGACTGAGGTGTTTCTTCCTTAGAAAATCTGATGCAAGCCAGCGAGTTAGATGTGTGAGACAGCTGCTCCTGCATCAGCGCCGAGGCTTCTCCTGCACTTTGTGTATGGGTATTACTATAAACCAGGCTGATTATTTTGGAAGAAGCAAAAAGGTCATTTCCTGAACAGACTGTCTTAAGTTACACTATCATTTATCAAAAAATATTCCTCTGCCTATAAGTAAGATACTGGACTCCCTTTGGATTTTTTTCCCCCTGAAGTGGCAGAAATCCAAAGAAATTGTTCAGTACTTCAGTGTCATGATAGCCCTCACTTCTGCATGTTTCCCCTACTCCTATCAATATTGGCTCCACGCCAGAACCGAGGAAGCGTCTGTAAGTTAGGGCAACACACAGCGTTTGGATAAACCGGGATGCTCCCTGCGAGGGTCCCGGGCAACTGCGCAACAATCACCCAGGTGAGTCGGAAGAGAAGCCCCTCAGCTTTCACGTCGCCTCCCCCAAAGCTTTGCAAGGTCAGGCAGCTGCAAAGCGCCCTTTCTCTGCCCCGAATGTGCTCTCAGGTGAGCACCTGGGGCAGGTAACCCGGGCCGGCCCCGCGCAGAGCCGGCAGCGCTGCGGAGCCTCCCGGGCTGCCTGCCTCCCTCCCTCCCTCCCTCCCTGCTCCCCACCCGCCCCGCGGCCGCAGCGAGGGCGAATAAAGGCAAAGAAGAAAAAAATAAAAGAAAGAAAAAGAGAAACTCACAGTCTGCGGCTGATCCCCTCTACTGATCTCCCGTAGGAGGGCACGGAATAACTCAGCAGGAACACAGCGAAACTCCACTGCTGGAAGAGTTTAGCGAACATTGTATCCTCCGGGGCTTAAAACCTGCAAGGAAAGAGAGGTCAGTCCCGAGGGACAGATGCGCCAGCGCCGTCCTCAAGGAGTCCTAGCTTCGGCTCTACCAGCTCCGAGGCTCTGAAGGAAAAACAAACTTTCTGAGCTCTCGGCTTACTCCTTCCAAACTTCGCTCTGTCTCTCTCCCGTCCTTGCTGTCTGCCTCTCCCTCCCTCCCTCTTTCCCTCCCTCCCTCCCTCTCTCTGTCTCTCGCTGCCCGCAGGCAAGATCTCTCTCGGTATTAGTTCAAAAAGCATCTAGCTCTCATTTGAACGGGGTTAGAGCGGGGTTCAGTGAGTTCCCTCAGCCCTGTTTAGTTCTAGTCCGCTAAGCCACTTTCTCAGGGCTTTATGTTACAGCAGGAGCCCTCTTTGCAGATAAGGAAAGATTCCCAAAAAGTCAGCTCAGCTGCTCGCTTCTCTGTAAACACGCGCGGACACACAAACACACACACACACAGGCTGAGGCGGAGGGGGAATGCATCTCCGCATCTGTCTTTCGGTATACCTCTGCAAAAAAAAAGGGTCAGGTTCACGTCCACTGCTGCCAGAAAGTTTTGGTCCCCAACAGTGACAAGGAGAGAGACAAGCGGTGACAAGGAGAGACAAGCAAAGGTCGCTGCCTATCTGGAGAGCCCGAGAGGTCTGGGAGGAGCGGTAGCCCCGGGAGGCTCAGGAAGCACGCTTGGCTCGGCAGGTTGGACTGGGCTGCAGCCTGCGTTGTTCACACGCTCCGGAGCAGCCTCTGGGAGACCTGCGGGAGCACGGAGGGTTTTGCAAAGAGATGGCGCCCTAGGAACATGTGCGGAGAGAGCGAGAGCCCGGGCGGGATACCCACAGCCAAAACGGAGACTGGGAATCAGCGCTTCCCGGGCCCGCAATCAAAAAGGAGAGAAGAAAGGGAAACACCGGGCAGCACACGCACTCAGCGCACCCCAAGGACTCCGACCGAACTCTCGCATCCTCTGCAGCCGCACTCCTCTCTCGCTCACCTTCCAGCTCCCCCTTTCTGTGTTTACCCCCGGGTCAGCGTCTCCCCTGCCGCGGGGGTTCCTCCCATCGCTGGGAGCACTTTTTAGCTCAAGCCCCAAAGCGCTGCCCGGGACTGCCGCCGCCTTTCCTTGCACGCACCTACCGTCGCTGGTCGACGTTCCCCTATTAGCCGGAGGGTCGGTTCCTAATGATGCTAATTGTATGCTAGTGAAGGGAGGGGGGAGCTCAGGGGGAGGGCTGGGGGAAGGACTCGCGGTCTATGAACACAGGCGCTCCTGGCCAAAAAAGTAAACTAGTGGAAAGTTTTCTCCTCCTCTCCCTTTTTCGCCTTCCACTTCGCCCTCCTTCAGCCTGGCCAGGGCGCTGCAAACCGCTGCGTCAGGTTGCGCTCCCGTGCGAGGCGGGCAGGGACGCGGGGCTGCGGGGACAGCGGTGGCCGGAGCGGCGGGAGGGCAGCCCCGCTCAGCCCCGGTCTGCCCCGCTCAGCCCCGGTCTGCCCTGGCCACCCCCGAACCCCGCCGGGCACCGCCGGACGACAGCCCCGCACCCCGCGACGGAGGCACCAAACTTTTCCATCCCGGGACAACACTCGTGTAAAGCCGAAGGGGACGCAGCCCGCCCGCCTCTCCAGCCTGTTGGTGCCAGGAGCTGCCCCGGCTGCCCCAAGGGGACACGGGCACAGAGCCGGGGGGCAGCGCTCCCCGGCGGCTCTCCGGGAGGGAATGCCCATCTGCACGCCCATCTCCTCACGTTCGTGCCAGCACACCTGGGGATGCAGCTCCGTGCCCGCAGCATCCCGGGAGCCCTCGCCCCTCGGCGGGGCTCTGCCGAGCCTCTCCAGAGAGCGCGGCGGGGGCAGCGGGGTCGCTGTCTGTGCCGCTGACAGCCTGATTTACAGGGAATGCTTTCCCAACACCCTCGCCAGCCGCAACAAAACACTGAGGCGTGCCGGCTGATTGCTTCTTCTCATCCTGCCCCCGAATTAAAGCAGGCCCGCCGAGAAAGTTTAGGTGCAAAGCAAAGCGTTTTTCTACCTGCAGGTTATTTGAAGTTAAACGACGCTTGCTGACACGATTTAAAAGCCCAGATTCCGCACCACACAGGCAAATAAAACCGACAGCATAAGAGCTGAAATAGAAATCATGCTGAAAACATTAAATCGTTTATGCTGTAAATAAATTCCCTGAACACCTGGTAGGCTATAAATTAAAACGTATAGCTAATAGGCGTTTTTGATTTACACTGCCCTTTCGACTAATTAAAAATAATTGTGACATCCCCAGAAAATAACCCCCACAAACTCATAAGGTCTATTGCTCATGTTAAAAGTAAAACTTCCACCAAATATTTTTAGAATTTCCTTTCCCCAGAAATGATTGAAAAAAAAAAATACACCAAAAACCAACACACATCATCTTTTACAGATTCAGGAAAAATAAATTGCCTCTATAAACTCAGAATCCTGAAGTTTCTTCTCAATTTAACACTTCACCTTTTCCTTGAGTTACAGCTGTCTGTGCCTCTCAGAGATCACTCTGGCCAACAGTGGTTGCTCTTCTCAGCAATCGCTTCCAAAACTATATTCTATGCTTAAGAAGGAGTAAAAATTAAAAAAAAAAAAAAAAAGAAAGAAAAAAGAAGTAAATGAATAATAATAAAAAATTAAAGGCAATACTTTTCAAAAATCCAGCCTAAAAAGCTTTGATTCTGCCTGCAACAGATTAGGGCTAAATAAAGGGTGTTAAAAGCAGGTGCTTTTCTCCCTTGCTGCTCTTTTTATTATGAAGAACAGAAGTTTCCCCTAATATATATAGTGAGGGAGACCCTTCTCCATTGCTTTTATTGAAAAGACCAAACTTGTGACATCACTAACCACCTTCCTATGGCTGAGTTTGCCTCTTCTCTGCCTCAGTGGGCTTGAAAAAAAAAAAAAAAAAACACCCAACTGTGTCTGTGCTAATACGGCAGGACCTGAGCAATGCCAAAGGCTTTTAGGAGGCTCACTATCACCCCATGCCCCCCCCCGCCTCCCTCCTCCCCGAGGGCTGCCATCTGTCGCAGGCGCAGCGCCTTGTCACCTGCCACGTACACGAATGAGCAAACTCCTGGTCCTAAGCCTCACCGCAAGCCTGAGCCCTCCTCCGCGGCAGGATGGGGAGAAAAGACCCCTCACCTGGGGTTTAAACCTTCCCTTCCCCGCAGGATGCCGCGGGAGATGCTCTCCCGGGAGGGACCCGCCGCCACCTGCAGCCTCTCCCCGTCCGGCCCGGCCGGCTCCGGTGTCTCCTGCCCTCGGAGGGGTAGGAAGGGATGAGGCTGGACTAGAGGATGGACCGGCGGAACTTTGGGAGCTATTCCAACCCCCACACCTGTGCCGAGCACGGCTCCGCTCACGGAGAGCCCACGGCCCGGTGTCTGGAGAGGGAAAACCCCACACCTCTGGGGGCTTTCACCTGCCGGGCCCGGTGGCGGCAGGGCTCCCGGCCAAGGCGAGCCGCTTGCGGCTGCCTCTTGTTTCTCCAGCCGGGATGCGCGGGGAGAACCGGTGGTTTTGTCTGACCCGGGAAAGGCTTCAGCCGTGGACAGGTGAGGCAAGACCCCGTGTTTGCCCTCCTGGCCAAGCCCTCTCTGCCGCGACAAGGCAAACTTTATCATTTTAGGTTTTCTGACTCCACTATCTCCCGTCTTCCCGCCTCAAACACAATGAGATTTTGGAGGAATGCCGCGCTTGGCTTCTGCCTCCTTTTTCCATAAGTATAAACAGGCATAAATCAGCTTTTCTACGAGGAAGTTGACCTGGGAGGTTGGCTAGAAAGATAAGTCCCTGTCCCAGGTTTTCCCGAGCAGGGAATAGGGCCAGGGGCTGCGGGCGGGTGTGTGACCTGGCTCCCCCCAGAAGCCGCTCTAGGAGCGAAACAAAAGCCAGCAAGTGGGACAGGTTCAGATCTCAGGGGAGAGATGCTCTTGCAGCCTCAGGGAGGCAGAGGGAAATAATGACTAAACCCCCGCCCGGCGCTCGGAGACCGGCTAAATCCTCAGCTCCGCGAACTTCCCATCCTTCACCTCCGCGAAGTTCCGCCTCTCCCTCCTCCCTCTTGTTTTATTCACAATAAAGCATTTTCGTCATTTCCCCTCCCGGATTTCTATAACCTCAGTTGCACCCGTCCAGGGCTTCGGTTCAGACGGAGAGTTTAACCTCCCCAGTCTTCCCAGGGTGGAAAAAATGGTGTTCAGCAAAAAAAAAAAAAAAAAAAAAACACAGGCGTGCTGACGGCTGGAGAGTCTGGCGGGGAAGGGAAGGGAGCGGCACCAGTGATTGCTGGACTCGTCCTGCGAGCACCAGAAATCCCCTGACTTGCTCAGCCTCTCTGACCCAGCGAGGTTAAAACCAGCGAGCGCGGCTCTCGGCAGGCGGGGTGCGAAGCCCCAGAATATTTTTCCAAGGCTCCCAGGGTGGGCTTGAGGACAAGGCTGCGGTGGAATTGGTAGCAGGCACGACTGCTCGCAGGTTGAGGCAGACTTTCTAGCACACACTCATTCTTGCCCAGGACCCAGCCCTGCTGCGCTCTGCAGCGCCCAGCTCTCATGACGGGTCCTCTTCTCTCCTCCGACTGCCCGGTGGGAGTCGGGAATGAGAAACTCCCTCTTCCACGTCTGACATGGTGTCATCTCAGCATGGAGTGAAAGGATTGCTCTGGGAGAAAGAGAAACCCGCTTTTCCCCTCACCATCAGCAAGCCCCAGACGTTCTGTGGTGCTCCATGCGAGCACACTAATCTTTATTAAGCAGTGATAGAGTGGCTGAGCAGAGCCGCCTCTAGCACCCGAGGGGCGGCCGGAGTTCCCCAGCTCAGCCATTGACACAACGCGCCGCTTATTTAGACAATATGCATTTAATTTAATGCACTCGAGAAAGGGCGGGCGGGGCCGGGAGGGGGTAAAGCAAAAACACAAAAAGCTGCGTGGAGCTGAGGAGAGCTTTGCCAAATCTTCTGTCTGGTTCCTAGAATCCAGCAGACAGCGAAAGGAGTAATTTTCAGATTTGAGGGCGAGGAGGCGGCGGTGGATGCCGGGGCTGCCCTGCCCCGCAGCGCCCGCGGTGCCGCGGCCGGCCGAGCGTGGCCCGGCTCCAGCCCCAGGGCGCTGTCCATGGTGGTGCGGCCATGGCCTGGAGCTCCACCTTCCCTCTCTGGCTAGGGCTGGTCTTGACTTCAGCTTGAGACATATCTTAACACAGCTTGAGCTTTTTTTCTTTCTTTCTTTCTTTCTTTCTTTTTTCCCTTTTACTGAATATCTATCAAATACCAACAGGAAGAAACGTGTCTGGTCTGTTTAACTCACACAAAACTAATACCAAGTTGGGCTGGCTGGAGAACAAGAATTCAATTTAAAGAAGGGGGGGGGGGGGGGGGGGGTGAAACACTTGCAATTTGTTTTTGTGCTATGTTGGAACAAAATCTATCCCCTTAGACACTTTTCTGAGACGAGACAGACTCACCTCCTGCCTTGGAATAGCTTAGTGGTTAATGTACTCATCCGGGCTGTGGGACACCAGAGGTCAAGTCCTCCCTTTCTCTGAGTCCAGGAGTCTTAATTCCTGGACTCTCAGTTTCTCTCAGTTCCCTCCCATCCCAGACCTAAAACCCTTTCCGATTACATTTGTGATGATGAATTGATATTTTCCAATGGGTGAAAACTGAATGCTTAATAAAGGAAAAATTCCCACCTAACAGTTATTCTGAGAAGTTATTCTTGGATTTTTTTGGTTAAACAAGGAGAAGTCCAGCCAGTTATCATACAACAATGGAAAGGGATTGAAAGCTGAGAAAAGAAGGGGTGAGCTAAGAAAAATTCTCCTTCTCTGGTGGCACACAGGGCTGGTGTGGTTAAGACATACTTTCTTTATCTTTATCTTTGCAGATTATTTGGGCAAAAAGGCTATGGCTTTCCCATAGCCACAAAGGGCTAGTAGAGTTGGATATGGGCTAGTTCCTTGGATATGGTTTTGCTCAATCATTTCTATTCCTTTAGCTTATGGAACACAAGAGAAAATTGTAGTTTGGATCATCTAGTCTCATTTGACTTCCCAGCTAAGAATACAGGCTGCCTTTCCACACTAATGGAGAGAACTGGTTCGTGTGAAGCTTGAAGTCATGTCTGGGATTCTGGGCAGCAAGGTGCTGTAACAAGCTCTACCTTGAGCATAGCCTTTATTAGCTAACATTTCTGAAGTACATATCTTTGTTTTATGCATTTTGCTTTTGTTAAGCTAATTACTTTTGGTAATCTCCAGTCTGCCTTCCAGGAATTTTTCTTCTTCTTGCTGTTTATTTTAAAAAGTAGACATGACTGCAACTGTTACGTGCATCCTCTGCTTTGACTCAGATATGCTTTCTTCCTTCCTTTGCTCCTATGCAAGTGAAATGATCCTGTATTCTCTTCTTTCACACCACATTAATTATCTGCTTTCATATCCCTCACTCCCACTGAACAAGTTGCATCTTTAACCTCTTCCCAGAAGTCATGGGATCCAGTCCAGCTCTCATTGAAGCCAGACTGCTTCTCTTTGTTCACTTCATTTGGACGGTGGTCAGCATCTTATATGGCCATCCCTTCTCTGAATATGGAATGTCCTTTAATCTCAGTGTGGTTTATTTTCCAGACATGATGTCCCAAAGGTTGTGAACTCTAGGCTGCAATTAGCAAAGTGGAATGACCACCTCACTTGCTTTAATCAGGCCTTGCACAGTGAAATGTAGCCTGGAGAGCTGCCCATGACACAATGCATAATAAGCCTGGACAGCAGGAGATGTGAGCAAGCATGTCTTTTAGGAGTTTCAATTAACCCTTGAAGGTTAGGGTTCTAAATTTACTAGATTATCAAATTTGAAATTCAATTAACCTGAAGGAATAACTAGGGATAAACTGTAAAAGCTATTCGCTATTATTTGTTTATCCCAAGATAAGGAAAATGTTTCTTATAACAACTTGCCTTACACTGAGATTAAGTTAATTGCTTCTTGACCTCCAGATTTCATCTTTCTTAAAACTAGAAATATTACTCGTGTGTTTGGTCTGACTTGGAAATGGTACTCTCTAGAAGCTGTTTTCTGTTTGTTAGGAATTTAGACTATTTTTGCCAGATGCTTGATGAAATTTCAGTGGCTGTGGGAGATGGAAGAGTACAGGTGCCCAAAAGAGTTCTGGCTCTGGGCAGGACTGGATGTTTACAGGCAGACTTCCTGCGTTCTGCTGCTCTTATTGATTTTCCAAGCCCTTGAGACACCTTGAGTCTAACCTGGGTTCTGGAGCTGGCAGGTGAGGGAGTGAGAGCTGGGAGTTTTTCCCAGATGACTCAGGGCTGGCCCCACACAATGCATGTGGAAACAAAGCCAGCTATGCTTAGTGCAGCCTGAGGACAGCTTCAGCAGGGAGCTGGAGGTGGCTGTGCTGCCAGGAACTGAGGTCCAAGGTTGTAACACACACCTTGACATGAGCAGGTCGTAGCCATCGCTTCAACCTGCAGATCAGAATAACAACAAGGGCTTGCATTCTATTGTGTTGGAAATATTTGGGTTTCTCAATGGCTTTTCAGGCTTCCAGGTTAGAAAAACCATCTTTAAGTTGGTTTCCCATCTTTGTCCTGTGGAAGTCTTACCCTTGCTCTCTGACTAACTTGAATTGCCCTCTTGGATAAGCCTTGTCTCTGCAGCAGGGCAAGGAGACCTAAAGTGAACCTAAAGGATCCAGAGGTCTCTGCTTCACGTTGCACTTGGCACAGGGCTGTAGCTGGGCATGGAAATGTGATGAGCTGCTTGCTTCAGTTCTAAGTGATGTATCAGTTTTGAAATGATGACAGAAAATGCTCCTGGGCTTTCCCACAAGGAGTTAATTCATTCAGAGTGTGTGGCTATTCCAGTCCTTTTCAGAGAATCTTTCAGACCCAAGCCATTGCAGAAATTCCTCATGAGAGCACAGACCCAGCAGAGTTCCCCCTCACTTTCTTGTGTTCCATCTTTGAAAGCACAGCACTGAAACTCCCACAAGAACCTTGTCCCAAGACCAACGGACCAGAAAAAAAATGACATTAAAGTGGAGGGATCCCATTTGTCTAAAGAGCCTGCAGGACTCAGGGAGAGGCATGTCAGATCTCATTGAATCTGTATGGTTTTTCATTAAGCATCCATAGAGTCACAGGAATGAATAGGGAAAAATTGTGCTACAGGTGGTGAAGCTTCTCAAATGGTTGCTTATCACTGGTTATCCCTGGGATGCTTTTGTCCTCTTTTCACCAAATATCACTATTTTTGCAGTATCAGGCAGAAAGGTAATCAGTGATAAGAAAGGCCTGTCCTGTCACAAAGGCAGGGTTTGTTAGACTCCTCAGTTCTGTCATTGCAGTCAGGCTGTGTCAGACTCTTTGAGGGCACAGTCATAAACTCCTTTCACGAGGCCAGCCAGCACAAAGGGCTGGGTATGTGCGTGGGAGGAAGGGAAGCAAACTTTATTTCAGTGACTCCAGCTATCAGAAATATCAGCAAGCTGCACTGTGGAGGCCACCTGCACACTGTGCAATCTGTCTTCCCAAGAGCTTCAGAGCAGGTGGTTTTTAATCAAGGTCTCCAGGTGCTTGTTTGTGAAATACTTTGTTTCGAGGGACACATGCGCAGTCGGAGCAGGAGGGTGATATCTGTGCAGACCTCTGGAATCCTGTACTCATTAGTAACTAGTGATGATGTGCTTGTCAACACCTATAGGAAAGCCAATTTGTACTAAATTATTTAAACCTTACTCAAACAATGATCTTATTCGAGGTGCAGGTGCTCAGCTTCAGGCTCAGGCTTGTATAAGCTGTTTACTTGTTATGCCTCAAAATACATTTACTGACAAAATAGAAAAAAATGTGAGCGTAAGAATGCACAAAACAACACCTTTGTTAAACTTTAGGGCCTGTCCCCATAAACACACAGAAGCTGAACTAAGTTTTGTTAAGTTTTGCCAAGCCTCTGAGATCCCCTGTATATTCTACAGAGTTTTGCACAATATAAAATATCTCCAGGCTGCCTGTGAGCCAAAGGACTGCTGCACTTGGTGCTGTGTGGAGTCCTGGGCTACAGAAATATCTTCTGCTTAACAACCCACTTTAAGGATAAGTTGCAACAGGGGAACAAAACAAGCAAAAAGGGATAACAGTAATCCCAAATCCATTTCAGCTAGCTCTGTATCAATCCAGCTTGCTGTCTGTAAATCAAGGTAGGTAAACCTTCAGGCGAAATTTAAAAGTGTGCAAGGAAATTGTTTAATGGTATAAGGGATACAAGGATTCATGTGGATGACCAGACAGGGAAAGAGGGAAGTGCTATTAGTGTGAACACATGAATATAGAAAGAAATGAACAGCCAGGTAAGGCCAAGTTCAGTTGTGAAAGGACCTAAAAGGAGGGGTAAAGGGTAGTTTGTTTTTTATTTGGGTTTTTATTTGTTTGTTGTTTATTGGGGGGGTTATTTATTTGTTTGTTTGCCCTTTTAGAAAATAAGGGGGAGGAAGAAGAAGGTTGTGAATTATATAAATTACAGGACTGAAATAACTAGGAAAAAGGATGATTTGGACAATTCCTTTAACAGACTAGTTGATAAATGATTTGCAGTGGCTGAGGGTTAAGATTTAGGGGTGAAGCATCCTGGTGAAAGCTTTTGTGTTCAAGCTATCTTCTGAAGATGTTGAAAGAGGAAAATATTTGAGAATAGAGCAAGTGTTGAAAGCAAAAAATGCCTCAAACCCCCTTTCCCCACCACCAAAATGAAAGTCCAGAACCATCACCCAAGAGACTGCGTGTTTGATAAGACTTTTATCAACAGGGAGAAAGAATAAAAATAGTGTGTGGATTTGGAGCTCTGCTGAGATTTTAACAGCTGAACTTAACAGCTGAAGTTCAAGACCATACAGGTGAGAGATGGAATGAAGGATGGAACTGGACAGAGGCAGTTTCCTGTATCATCATTCTAAAGGCAGTTTGAGAGTGAATAAAGGTGCTGTGTCCTCGTACTGTGGGGTCTCAGTCCACAGTGAAGTTTTATCCCTTATAGTAATGCAAACACACAACAATCACAAAGGAAGGGTTGTGACAGAACAGTGAAAAGAAAAGTCCAAGGAAAGGAAAGTGGGAAAGGAGGAAAGATCATCTGGATATGGTTCTAAATGGTCAGGTATAGGAATGTAATGAAACTCAGTGCCCAGTGCAAAGTGAAATTTAAACAGGGTGTTGCTGAACAGAAGAAATGAGTCGTTTATGAGCATGTGGATGGAGGAGGAGATCTGGGACTTAGCCAAGAGAAAGGGGTTGGAAACTCATCTGAGAGCTGCATTAGCCAAAAGATGAGGCTAGAAGTCAAACTAGAGACAGCTGTGAATAGTATTAGTGAGAAGAATTCTAGGGCTTGTTTTGTTTTTTATCCCTTGGTGTTGCAAAAGTCACACAACCTCCTTTGCAGGGGGAAAGAAACAGGAATGTTGTCAAGTATGGGTTATTTAAAGACAGGAAGAACTACGGCATGTTTAAAAAAATGTTGTGACTTTTTCTGTCTTATTTCATCCCATTGGTGTAGGACAGAAATATTTTGCCAAGTGCAAAGTTCACAGGTAAGTCATTCTGCTGGAACTGTAACTCTTATATGAACCTCAATCAACTACAGCTGGGTTTCAGCACAGCATATTTGAGTCTTCCTGTTCCTGAACTTTAACATTAGTATGAAAAGTAGTTTTTTTCTCTGTTTTTTTTTTTTTTTTTTTAATCTCTCAAGTCTATCATTGCCCTTTGTGGATGTCTCTCTTTTGTAATAAGTTTACCTCCTACAGTTGGTTTATACCCTGATTCTCAAGCTTTTGCATGCTGACTTTTTTATTTTTGTGTACAGTTCAATCACACCCCTCTGTTACCAGAGCTATTTTAGAAACATCTCAAGTTTTACATTACCTGCTGAAGTAATTCACACAAGGTACCAAGTCTTTCAAGTTTCTCCAAAGAACCAAACCACGTCAGCCAGCTCGCTGACCTGAAGCCATTCTCTCAAATCCCAGGTAAAGGTGATTGCTTAACCCATCCTCAGTACTGGAAGGTTCCCCAGTAATATTGGCATGGGGACATAGATGAAGTTTTTCTGAATTTCTCTCATTGTTAGCAGGGCCTTGTTGGAAGCACATTATAGATAATGTAATCACACCTTTAAGTCCCAAAATTTCCATGTACAAAGTTCCATGAAATCACTGTGTGAAGGAATACTGGGACTTTTATCTCAGCCTCTTTTACAGAAATTATAGGTTTCATGATCTTCTGATGAGTCACGTGAGCACAGTGCTTGGTCATAAAGAAAATATGAATTTGATGTATTTATATTATCTTGTTAATTTTGCTATCTTTTCCATCTTACTGTGTTTTTTATTCTACTTATAACACCACAGAACTGATAAGCTTCAATGGTGTGAGACAGACAATGAATGGCTGCTTACTGAAATGATCAGTAACAGGGGAGCTGGCCTTATAGGAATAAAAAATTAAATTATATATTTTATGTGGAAAATTAACAAAACCAATCTGAATGTCAGTCTTTGCTTTACTCCAAAAGTTCTCTGTCTCCACAAGCCTACTACAGCACAGACAGCATTATTGTAGCTC
This sequence comes from Pyrgilauda ruficollis, assembly GCF_017590135.1. NCBI lineage: Eukaryota > Metazoa > Chordata > Aves > Passeriformes > Passeridae > Pyrgilauda > Pyrgilauda ruficollis. The sequence continues at coordinate 2,128,383 of NW_024529155.1, read as the reverse complement.
TGTGATTGGAAACAGTTTTCCCCAAGACTTCTTTTGACTTTAGCAGTTGGAATCCGGTTTTATTTATCATCTATAAAAGATCATTTTTGTAATGGAGGCTGTTTTAAAGCATGAAGCTGTGTCTACTTAAGTTCTGAAAGATAAATAATTTAATTGTTATTTATAACGTCAACAAGTTGATTATTTAATCAAAACGGCTATTTAGTAATGATAGGAAATATAGCAAGGGTCACAGTAAGGTACAGCAAATTCTTAGCTATAAAGAAAGAAGTCTATTGAGATGGTTTCTTTGCTAATCAGATGCATGCCAAATTTTCAGGCTCAGGAAGTTCATTTAGGTTGCAACAAGGCAACAGTATATGGATATATTGTTCGGTTTCAGGTTTTTTTGCACAAGCAATAACATAATCCTCAGACACAGTATGACAGAATAGGAGGGAGGATGAGAGAAAATGACTGTACAAATGCCTGGAACCAGAAATGTATTTATTTATTATTAGAATTTATGAATTTAGAAGTTAAGAATATTTTTTCCCCTACAATTTCTATGTGACTACCCTTTTGCAAAGTAATGTAAAGTGTTTGGAGATGTATCGTTTGAGCTGCTGACATAATTAATGATTTCATTAAGAGCATGAAAGAAGGCTCTTGTATTTCTCTGGCATTAACAAGCCAAGTTCGTGTCCAAACTCTAATAACCAAAGTTGCTCTTGCTGATCGAGACTGTTGGTCCTCTTGTTGCAAAATAAAAATTTGAAAGCCAAATATTATACTGGGCTGAGATACTTCCCAACATGTCAGGAGTGTGACAGGTTTTAAATATGAGCAGCTACTATGGATTACAGGCTGGCAGAAAATTTCCCAACATTTCAAAGAACAATGCAAAGGAGAAGATCATAAACAAGGTCCGCTTCCAGAAATTCAAAGGAACCCAATTTAAAAGTTACCACTTATCACTCCCAGTTTTCATATAGAATCCTTGCTCAGGTAGTCTGCACTCCAGAAATAATGTTGATCCTCGAAAATCGATGGCAATCCTGAGAAAACTGCAGTAGGATTTGTTAGGAATGAACCATGAGTTTGGGACATTGGCGTGCCCTTTCAGTTCTGCCCTGTCTGGCTTTTCATCTCACCAGAGTCAGGCTAACATCCTGTGTAGGATTACAGGAATTCAGTAATTAACCTTGATAACTAATGAACAACAAGGATACAGGTGCTACAAAATCCACGCTTTGGAGGGAAGGGGAGAAGAGGAACAAAAACTGCGCTGGAAGCCAGAGTTGTGCGCTGGACCCACCAGGAGACAAAGCACAGTGGGAGTACAAACATCCCAGGAGAGGGAGACCCACGTGCTCAAGGTAAAGGACAGCTGAGCTGTTCTGCTTCAGGGGCTGAAATATTAAAAGGCTTGGAACCTGCCTAAGGATTGAAAGGCATTCCAGGACTACACAGAAAACTTCTGATGCTCGCCTGGCCTCAGACAGTGTTAGCTTCTTCAAAGAACATTGAAATCACACAGTCCCTGTGTCAGACTTCACTATATATTCCTCAATTTCATAAAAAACCAACTTGTTGATGATGTTATGGTTATGAAGTAAATACTAGAAACCACGCTGAGCATATGCCTACAAGAACTCCTTTTAAAATGAGCAGTCACACACTAAAACAGGAGCACAGGCCAAAAGCAAGCCAGCTGTGAGACTGGGTAGATATTAACGGGGGAAATGACCCTGTGTCATATGTATTTTGCTGATTTCGTGTTAACATGTATGCTCCCTTCATCTCTGCACTGATTTGTGGGTATTACATTTTCATGAAAATAAAAGGAAAATGTGGCAGCTCTCTGTGTACGTGCATTATTTCATAGGACCTACACCTACACCAACCCTGACATTTAAATTCTTCAAAGAGCCTGAAAATCATCCTGTTAAAACAGAATCAAGGTGCAGCATCAAGGTGTAGCTAAACCTTTGGATTTCCTGTGGCAGGACCCAACAGCAGACACAGACATTAATATAAAGTGAGTCATCTCCCAATTAAATTCTCCTGTCTCTCAATAATTGTTGGCTTAGAGAGGGACTGGTAGGTGCATTGCACCACGAAAAAAACTTATTTTTCTGACTTCTACTCAAACATTTTCTGGACTTGGTTAAAGTGCTGGCCTCCACAACATCCTGTGGTTGACTTCCACAGTTTAATTATTATGTAGTGTGAAAAATCACTTCCTTTTGTTTGTTTTTTTTTTTTTTTTTTTTTTTTTTTTTTTTTTATATAGAGGGAACAGAATTCTCCCTCCTGTTTTATGTCATGAGAAAAAGGGAACAGTAGTTTTCTGCTCATCTTCTCTTTGCCATTCAGATTTTTGTAGATGCTATTATATTTCTCTTCTGTCATCTCCTTCTCCAGCAGGAAAGTTGTAGTCCTTTTCCTTTACCTTCCTGTGCAAGCCTTTCTTTAATTTAAGTTGTTTTTCTCAGCAGAGTTATGCCCTGCATCTTTTCCACTTCTACTGTGTCATAATTATAAAAGGACAATTGGAATTAAGAAACTATTCTGAAGGGTGCAAATACACCTTGAAAGAATGTGCAGAACTCAGCTTCCTTTTCCTCACACTTTTATAGGATTTCATTTCCACGGCAATGTCCAGCCACCCGCTGCTGTTCTGCAGGTTTTGTGTGCAGCTTTAGTGCTTCTGCTCCCACAAGGTTTCTGTGTATTCTGTCCTATGGGAGTATTTATAAAGAAAATCTCAAATTGCTTTTCCCCTCTAAGCAATCCAATAAGAAGGAAAATATGCATTTTTTACTTATTTGCCTGTTAGATTCGAAGAAGAGAAGGCAAAGGAAATGGAAAAGTATAAAATACGTCTGCAAATTCCTCATGTATTTTTCAAAACTCTAGAAGGACCATTGTCAGGCATTACCTTTATAAGGAACTTAGATTCCAGAATGTGTGTGTTTACTAACTTTTCCTTGTAATTCCTGTTTTTAAAAATCTGTCTTTCAATTTTTTCTTGGGTGTGTGGTTGCATTTGTATATATATATGTGTGTGTGTGTGTGTGTGTGTGTGTGTGTGAGCTCACTCACTTTGTGCTGGGGTTAATAAAATATGAGGTCATTCTTCCTTGAGAAAGGGTTTTGTGGTCTGGCTAGAGGGAAAAAAAAAGCCATGTTCAGCATTTTAATCTGTCTCTTGCTGGGGAAAAGCTCAGCTTTCTTGAGAAGCCCACTTATCACAGAGAGATCTGGGCACGGAATGGAATCCTCTGCTTCAGGGTGCTCAGTCCTAATCCTCTGCATTTATGGGACTGTTACACAGGAAGAGAAAATGCAATTTGTCATATATACGTGGGTCTAGATGGGCTGTGCTTTAAGTGTAATATAAAAAAAGTTTATTATGTGTTTTGCATGTGTATATTATATATGGAGATATGCGTACATGTGCTTATACTTGTTACACACATTATATATATTTATATATAGATATATCTATTTGCAAACAATAGTAAGTCTGGGATGTAACAGGAAACTCTTCTGTCCAGGAAGGCCCTCTTGGAGGCAAACAATCAAGGTATGGTGTTTATGCTCACTCCACTTTTGAGACTCTGACAGAATTTCACATATTGCTCAATTCATGTTATGCTTTTATTCCCAGCTTCTGTCTCCTTAGGGCAGATATCTCTTACACCACCTCCATGAGATGCCCTTTGAAGTCTGCAGCTATAACTGCAGCTACACTGCTATTGTTTGATGCTATTAGTCACATCAGCAGGAGACTCAGGAACCTTTCCACGAGTCCACATGCAAAAGGTGCAGCTTGGGTGGTGATTTTTGGCTGTGTGAGTGCAAGACCTTCCTTGGAATGGATGGGAGGTGTATGAGTTCAGAGTGCAGACATACGTAAATGAGATTTGCTCAGATAGAAACCCAGCTAAGGAGGAAATTCTGTAGTGGTAGAAAGTGGGCACAGGGTGTTTGTTTCTTCCTGAAGTGGATTAGTTTGGGAAAGTTTTAAGCAACAGAAAATTGAAGATTAAAAATGTGTAGAGAAGGAGAGGGCCCAGGAATGATCTGGTTAGTGAGAAAGGGTTGCCAAAGGGTTATGAAATCTCATGTCTGGGACTGCATCTTGTGGTAAAGAAACATTCACCACAGCAACCAATGTGTACTGGAGGGAGCTGAAAGTCTTTTCTCTCAGTCAACCCACTTAAAATGAACTTTTACGATCCAAAATGCTAAACTGTACTTGTGTAAACTGCACGTCTGCACCTAGAAAGCATCCATTGTGAGGTTTTCCTGGTTTCTCCCAGGGTGCCACACACCTAGCAGTGCACAGCACTGGTGAGTGAGAAGACTAACAGGTGTGACTGTAATGCAGGATTCAATAATAAAACCTTAAAACCAAACTGGCATTTAATGGTGAAGCAGGCTGACAGAAAAATAAATCTATTTTTACCATATTTTTCTCAGCACCATCAGCCCTGACTACGTGCCTCTTTGCTTTGACTTCAGAGCTGGGCTGCAGTTGCATCAGGCTCCTTTTCAGTTGACACATCCAAAAAGAAACACCTCATGCAACCACACGCTGAGTCAGTGCTAGCTTTAATGGGAAAATAGTAGTTGATGCCCTTTAGGTATTCAAACAATAGCTGAAGTATTAATCATTCTCCTTTTAATGCAGACATGAACAAGCCCTTTCCTTAAAGTTAAATATATTTATTTGAGCATTATTTCCATGCCATTACTGATTCAGTTCTCCCGCTATGCTCTGACTGCTAAATGGAAAGTAGGAAACTATTAATTAAAAATAAAAAAAATTACTGTCTTGTTAGATTGTGAAACTGTGATTAATGGGTGTTTTAACAAAGTGTGTGCAGGTTTTTAAAAATTTTGTTTGTATACAATTCTACAAGAATTACATTATGTATTCTATTCTTGAAGAATAATTTATCCTGTATGAACACCTACACCTCACAATAGTTTTTCTTCCTTATGGAGCATCTTCCCTCAGGGTCCTTCCCCGTACCATAGAGAATTAAAATATAACTTGGAGATCTTAACATGAGCTTGCTTTAAGGCCCAGGGAATGACTTCTATTAGCTTTGATGTCTCTACATTACCCCTAGATACTATAGCTTTATTAATTGTTAACACAGGATGATCAAAAAGCATTTCAACACTGCAATCAGTACTCCATAATATTTCATGAAAATACACACAGGAAGAGAACTTAGTACCTTTCAAAAGCTGCAGCAAAATTAAATGCAGTACCTTGAGAGAAGTTTGAGTAGGACATGAACATTATTTTTGCCTAGTCTACTTACGGGACCTGTGGAATTTCAGGTACCAAAAGAGCTTTCCTCTACCTCCTCAAATCTTTGTGTAGCCTATTTTTGGTATATATGGATCAAAAGAGTAGTTAAGGAAGGTTACATTAACAGGGCTTCTTGGGAAAAACGTTTGGAATGTTGTCTTGAAATAATTAATCTACCGGCATTGCTGGAAAGTGAGTAAATAATAACCCCAGAGGTAATCCTAATAGTCTCAGCCAGAATGGAAATTTTTAATTTCCAGACCCTTCTTTGCAGAATTCTTCCCTTTAGTTGGATGGATCATGGAGGTTCAGAAGTCCTCTCAAGGTGGCCTTTGAATATCTGAGTTTGAGATTTTTACACAAACGGGTCTCGAGATGACATGGAAACCATGGGAATTGCGTTTTCCTGTCCCCTGCCAGAGCAGGCTACTGTTTCTCCTGCCTTGTTGGAACGCTTTGAGCTCAGCTTCTGCTGAACAACTGCAGAACCCTGGTGTGACCATACCTAAGCATGCTCAGCAGGGCTGGATGTAGCACTCAGTTACTGCAGCTTCTGCTCCATCAGCTCTGCCGGCACAGGCGCAGCTCAGGCCTGCAGCTCCCCAGTTTGGAGGCAATACCAGGCAAGCACTGAGTGCCAGAGAGCTGGGAGCGCTCCCAGCACAACCACAGCTCCTCCAGGAATGCTGGGAAGACAAAGGACACAGAACTGCTCTTGGGCAGGAGGTGGGTGTCTGTCCCCAGGGCTGTGCTGGGATGCTCAGCCCAAAAGCAGCAGTTCTGCCCAATCCAGAGCAGACCAGATTGCAGCTCTGCTCCCCATTTCCTTAAGCACAGGTTTTTCTTCCCGATGCCTTGTGGGTTTGCTGCTGCTTCCACCGTCCAGCATCAACAGGGCGTCAGTTCACTGATTTCTCAGAATCTCAGTTCACTGCTTTCTGGTAACCTTGTGCTGCTCACTTGCTTCCCATCACTCTCTGTTGCTGCTCTGAGGGTCTACTGCAAGCACAGAAATAAATGAAGTATGACCATGTGCCTGACCTTCGGAGGTGTGCTGGTTTCCCTTCCTCTTCCCTCACCAATTTTTTCTCCATCACTTTGTGTATTAGGTCCAGATAAATTTGGTGTATTTAGTTCAGGTTGTCACACCTTCAGGGGGACCAGGAGCTGCCTCATTTTCCAGATGGACACAGGGTTCCTGTGACAAAATAGCAATGTTTTCCTGCCACTGAGGTCTGCAATACATGGACTTACAGAAGGCAATTGTGAATTTGTTGGTTCTCCACCTTTGGAAGACTTACAATGGAAACTAAAGCCGTAGCCTTCTCTCATTAGCTATATCTATGCAATTTCACATTAGTTACAGCCTTTTAATTAACAGATGTCACAAAACAAAAGCTCTACTCTAAACAGCCATTTATCATTCCCCATTGATAACAAGTGACCTGCAGGCCTAACAATGCAAGCAATTTTCAACTGAGTGTCATGAGACAGAAAGAGGTCATCCAGTTCAGTACAAAACGTCATTCCCTGTGTGAATTGGACATTTGAGGGAGATGTACAGTGAGTTCTAGTTCTTAATTTTACTTTTAAGTGATGTCTCTATTACATATTTGCTTGTAACCCTCCCTCTTCCTTTCATTCAACTCTCTTTTCTTTGTCAACAGCTCCCACACTCCAGATACCTCATCCCAGTGACTTATTCTTCCTTCCTTGTTTCCTGCCACCATTCCATGACCCCACACTTGCTGTTGTAATCCTTTGCCTATTACACCCAGTCCCCTTGGTGGACTGGCAGAGGGATTTTGCATCTACCAGCCCAAGGCATTGCCATGCATGGAGATGTTCAGGGTGCAGCACGAAGGCAGACACAGCAAATCTCTGGGGGTGTTCGCTACTTGCCAAAATAACTCCGGAGAAAAAAATGATGATTTTCAACACCTCTGTTATTTGTCCAAATTTGAATTTATTAACAGTACCAGTGAAAGGCATGACACTGGCCCTCAGGCAATCCCCACTTCTGCCAGATTTCAAAGACAAACAATGGAGGTGTTAACGTTATTTGAAAATTGATTGAAAGAATCTTAGGATGGAAAGCATTGAGCAACTTCCATACAGGGGCTGGTGCCAGCTCCCACTACAATAACAGTCTCGTCTGTCTCACCATGCCCAGGCACTACAGGATCAGATTTGGGGCAAAGTGTCAACTGCAGCCCCATTTTGATTCCTCTTTCAGCTTTTCTCACTCACTCCCTTTGCTTAACCAAATGGTTCTAATCTCACAGGGGAGAGTGGGGACAGCTTCAGCCCAGCACCTCAGAGGGATGGGCACTAATGGGGTGTGGGGAGTGGGATGTCCTGGCAGAGAAAACAGCCTCAGAGGCTGTGTAAACTGCATGGGGCTTCTTTTCGTGGATGTTTTCTCCTCTCTGGTGCATTAGGGTCTCCTTGAAATGTCATTAATCGGTCTCCCTTCTGCTGTGGGGTTGGATTCTCTTCCCATTTATTTCAAAACCTGTCTAGTGTCCAGCAGTGCTTTCTGTCTGGCTGGGATGCCTACCTGGGACAAATGGAATTAAGAGGGGAGATCAGGAAAAGCAATCCTACTCTGCTTGAGCCTCTCTAAAAGGTGCAAGAAACACCCCACAGCACATGCAGTGAATGACTGGTCTCCCTTCACACCTTTTTTGGGGATGAATTTCACTGGAGGGCTGAATTTGGCCAACTGTCTTTCAGTTTCTATTTATTAATCTCATTTAATTTAATGGCAGGAAATGAGTAATGAAATTCAGCAGTGACAGGCTGCTTATTTAGGCCAAGTGATCCGCATCTGAATTGAAAGGGCCCCAAACCATTACTTTTCCATGAGATTTGCTCTGCTGCTGGCTAATTCAAACAGAGAAAATTTTAAAAAACCCCAAAACTTTAATGAAAAAATTAAAGCATCAGTGGGAGGCAATACTAGGAGGTGTTAGCTCTTTGGACTCTCCCACAGTGGGTTCTGATGGCAATGTCCACTGCCACCAGTGGCAATGGGATGGTGTTTATAAGCTGGCCACTGTTTGCAGCAAGATGGGCAGAGGTGAGTTAGCAATATTTACTACTTCTCATATGTTCCAAGAAAAACATGCACACCTGCTGGGATAATGTCTCAAATGGTGATTTTCAGTTTGTTTCCATACTCCTTCATCTGTTGTGTGTCATTCCGAGCCACAATGAGGGGGAAGGAGGAACAGAAGAAGCCAGATGAAGTGAGATATTTTTTTAATTTAAATGTGAAGGTATTGCCTAGAGGTATTTTCAGCTACAACCCGAGGTTTTGGAATAGAACTTTAATTGATGTGATGTCATAAAATAAATAGAATAAATTTATGAATTGATGGTCTCTCAGTCTGGCTCTCAGTGGGTGGCAGGTATCTACATTAAAAAGACCATCAGGACTGGCACCTCTCTTGGCAGTGTCAGCCAGGAACCTAAGCATTAATTTGGCATGGGGATTACACTGTCCTTCAAGGTGGTCTCTCCAGGTGATGGCTTCAGCACCATGTTGCATTCATGAGGGGAGGTCTGGGGGTGGCACAGGAGGCAGAAAGGACTGTCAGTGCCCCAGCAGGACCTGTGCATGCACCACTGAAAGCTGTCTTCTCCAGCGCTGTCAATCTGACATCTGTCACCACCACTAAGTGAGCTATTAAAATTTCAAGGAAGTTGTTTGTTTGTTTGCTTTTAATGTTTGGGTTTTTTAATTTTTTTTTTTTTTTCTTTTTGAGTGCTGAAGGGCCCCTTGTTAAGAAAGTGCTGATGAGATCAGAAGGGTTTGCTGTGCCATATTCCACACGGTCCCCACGCTGCAGGACTGAGCTCTGCTCATGCTGAGCACTCAGTGCTGGGGGTGTGGGGTGTTCCAAGGACCTTGGGGCCACAGAGGAGCAGCGATGCCAAGGATCAGGGCTGGCTAGAAGGGGAACTGTCTGAGAACTGACAAGCAACTTGCTGAAGTTGAGCCTTGAAGGGGACAGGAGTTCATCTAGGAGGATCACTGCCAGAACAGAGTCTGGAAATGTGGGTCCTGCACATTCCCCTGACACAAGGATACAGGTAACAGGGCTTACCCCCACTTTTGTAAGATGAAACTGGCCCTGTGTGGGTGGGGACAGATGTTGTGAAAGCTGAAGGGCTGTAACCAAACCCAAATAAGCATTTGCCTTTACGGCATTACATTGTAACTCCAAATTAGGGTCTGCAATTCCAGCTGCTGTGAATGTAATAGCAGGCTAGTAGAACTCTGCATCCCAATGAAGTTTCTGCCAAGAGCCTCAATCCAGATGTACAGGGTGAAGGTTATTTTTTTAAAATCACTATTTGTTAAATTTTATTTGGCAGAGGGTGAAATCTACACCTTCAAGCAGAGGGGAATTTTCCAGCACTACCCCTCAGTCTCCTGGGGTTTAGGTGAAATACTGAGATAAGAGATGGTGAGGAAGGGGAGGGAAACCATTTCCAACTTACTCTTGGTGTCTTAATGAGGGTAGCTTGAAAAATAACTATCTACACATGCCATCTTTCCTATGCTGAAAAAAAGAAGACTTTCAAGCAACACGTAGCACAAGAATTTCTCGTAGCTCTATTGCATTAAGGTACTTTGCCCAGGCAAGCATGATTGTAGGGAAAACTCTGCCTGCCCATGTTCATTCATGGATTCCTGTGACTATACACATTATTATTTCTAAATATAAACTGTCCTAACAGCAGTTTTGATTTAAAGAGGTGATGGAGACAGAGGAGTTGTATGGTCTGGGACATTACTCATTGTTAAAAAAAAAAAAAAAAACAAACCAAAAAAAAAGCCTCATGAGAAGCCTCAGAATTAATACTTGACTGAAGTAGAAATTGTCATAATTATGCCAGGTCTGCACTATTATTTTACACCTCCTCAATACCATGTGGAATTATAGGATTCCAGTGAATGGTGCCACGACCATTTCATCACACAAATACATTCCAGTTGCTACTTTTCCTTATTTTTGGTATGATCATTGCTCCCCACAGTTTGAAAAAAAGCAAATTAGTAGGAGTCAGAGAAAGTAAATCCTGGATTCAGTTGTACACTTTTCACTTCCTTGCCTCTTTCCCCTCATCTCAAGTCTTTTATGGTTAATTTTTAAAGAATCCTCTTGTAATGCTAATTATAATATCTTTTAACATTTACACAATTTAAATAAAAGCTATCAAACTTTATTAACAAGAAAAAAAAAGCAGCATGTGATAATCTTGTTAAACCATGCTAATGAATATATGCTGAGTCTTCGTTTCTGTTAAGGTATTTTTTTATTTCAGAATGGGTTTTGTGGTTTTGGGATTTTTGAGGAGGAAGAGAAGGAGGAGGTGGAAATGGGGGCCTCTGGCCATGGTCCACCTACATGAAAGTCTGGGAGAATTGTTTTATTAATTCCTTTTTGCCACACCTCTTCTGAATTATGTTTTTGTCTTCCCAAGTCTTAATCTTTGCATCAACTAATTGCTCTTGAAACTCTGCTTTGTGGCCACACTAAAGAATTAATCAAGGAGTATTTCCTTTAATGCTTGGCATTTGCTAAAGCTATAAATGTATGTGTATTTGCTTGTGTATATGAAGACAAATTATGAAGGAAACCATTTTATAGACAATATATTTGAATAGCAGTGAATGGGATTGCCAGGACTGAGAAAGGAATTTCTATTTGTGCTGGAAATCAGAATGGGGCTCGTGCAACACCTGAGGCTCAAAAATAATCTCAAGGTAGAATTCCTGAGATTTAGCATATATAAATATATCATAAAAGTCCAGACAGATTCCCTCCCTTGCAGAAAGTTGTGCTGGGCTAGTCAGAAAGATTCTAAATTCTCTGTAAGGTTATACAGCAGAGGCTCTGCTATCAAAATTGTATCTTGTATTTGCAGCAGGAAGAATCCCTTGGTGACTGATAAGGACTTTATGTTTCACTTTGGCTCCCAGGCAGTGCAGGGACTTAGTGTGTATACTCATTTTAAAAGGATGAGAGACTGGTACACTGCACAAAAGAGCAGTCAGGGTCTCCAAACAGATAAACATAAACATTAAAATAGGTGAGACCCAACACTGTACAGATCTACACTGTCTTGACTGGAATTCTACTTGCATATTCACTTCCCAGCCTTTTTTTCTCCCCACTTTTCCCTCCTCTCCCTTTCCATTCCCCTTCCACTTTTCTTCCTTTTCTCTTTCTTGCTTCCCTCCCATTTTCTCTTTGCCTTTTCCATTTCTGCCCTTTTCTCCATTTTTCTCACCCTTCATCCCTTTCCTCACTATTCTCCTTTGTCGTTATTATTTTCCTTTTTTCAAAACCTTTTTAACGTCCTTTCTCACTCTTTTTTTTTTTTTTTAATTTTTTTTAAGTTGAGCATGACTTCAATCCAGTTTGGGTCTCTCAAGTCCTCAGGAAACAGTGCCCAGTCTCCCCTTCCACTAATAATACTCTACTGCATTTACTGCAGAGCAAGGAATGTCAGAATTCAAGGATAAGGACACTGAATACATTCCCAAGGTGATGGAACCCACTCTGATTTATATGGCAAACTTGGCAAAAGGAAGTATTTGACTCCCTGCCCCAGGGGAAGGGTGGAGCAGTTGTGTTACACTCAGTTCAGAGCGTGTTCAAATACAAAACTGAGCATGCTGGAAACAGAACGCTTCTCAGTTTCTGTTGCTGTTTGTCTCTAGTGTTGAAAAAGTGCCCAGGTACGTGTGGCCCAGCTCAGGAAAGAGTGCCAACACCACATTATGGAGCAGATCCTCCTGAGTGCCACCACACAACACACACAGGACAACCACGGGGTCAGCCCCAGCCAGCCCAGGGCTCTAAAAGTCTGGTTTGATCCCATTCCATGACAAGACATCCCACTGAGTGGGTGAGGGGAGGCTGTGGGTGTTGCTTACCTGGACATGGGTAGAGCCTTTGACACTGTCTCCCACAAAGCTCTCCTGGCTGCTTGTGGCTGGGATAGGTGGACAGCTCCCTGGTGCAAAAGTGGCTGGATGGTCAGGCCCAGAGGGTGGGAGGTGGGGTTGGATCCAGCTGGTGCCCAGTCACCACTGGTGTTCCCCAGGCCCATTCTCTTCAATGTCTTCATCCATGATCTGGATCTGGTTGCACTCTGATGATCTTAAGGGTCTTTTCCAGCCCAAATGATTCTATTCCATTAGAAAGTCAAGGCCTTGGAAATGAAGAGCATTTGGTAGCCCCAGGACCTGTTGGATAGCCAGGAGCTGAGCTGCTGAGGAGGAGAAGGGAGCTGTCCAACCAGCCTTTAAGATCCCTATGCACAACATGCCCATTGCAGATGATGCAGTGTGGAAATTAGGAATGACATTGAGCTGTCCTCCAGAAAAGGTCTGCATTCATTTTGAAAGAGGTTTACTTTTAATGGCAATAAAGAGACATTAGGGAATGTTAGGGAATGTGCTGGAGGTCACCTACAACTGCCTTTCACTGTTTGCACTTCAAAACGCCCTAGAAATTTCAATATGGTGGTGACTAGTAACTGTAGTGAACGCTTGATGGATATTTTTCCATTCTTGAAGAGCTTTATTAGTTGTCACTGAATCAGTTTTGTTAATTTAATTTTCAAACATTTTAAAGTAATATTTTTTTCCTTCACCTCCCTTGTTCTTCTTCCTAAGATTCCACAGACAAACTATTTCACTGATTTAACTTACAAACATGACAGAAAAATAACTCTTTTTCTTCTATCCTGCTATGGCAATGTGAATAAAGACAATTAGTGTATATACAGAACCTCTGTGTAGGCAAGTCCACGTGCATTTTCTCTCTCTTCTATTAAATCTTTCTGGAAGGGTGTAAGCAGGCAGGTTCTCCTTTGTGACCCTACAGTGGTACAGAGAACCTTGTGAAATATTTATTTTTCTGCAGCTGAAAGAACCAATAGGATCAATCAAATTAGAGATGGCAGTAGTAAAGATAAAAATATTTGGTCCTTGCTGATCACACTAAATATGGTTTGGAGAAAGAAGGGAAGGGGAACACCTGAGCAAAAAGCTATATGTGCTTGTTCCAGTCATGTTTATGTGTCCTCTGGTAGTCTGTTTTAGTAATCCCTGTTTCAGCCCCTATACAGAGTGCTCATGAAGTAAAGGCATCTTTTCTGTTCATACTGAATTTGAATATTTTATGGGGCTTAGAGGCATTATTTTGGTGCTCTGCTCAGGCATGCATTTCTCCTAAGCATTGTTGGATCATTTTTGCTAAACTGGAGTATAACTTGAAGGACATTTACCGGATTTCTAGAGCCAGTGGATATTAGTTTGGCTCTGTGACATAAGAAAACATTCCCGTGTTACAGATGTACAGTCAGATTTGGCTCTCAGTCACTTAAGGACTAAATAAAAATAACACCCAAAGCGTCTGTTTTGCTTCTCGTGGCTGAGAAGAGCCCTGCTCTTATGGAGCACTCCAACAGCAGCGGGCTGTGGTCATGGCAGTGACACAAGTGTGGTCCTTCTGAGCTCCAGAAGTTGGGGTCACAACAAGTGCTGCCTTGCAGTGAGGGATTTGGGTCAGTGCTGTTCCACGTGGAGGCTCCGGTCATGCTTCCATGGGAGTTTCACTGGCTGAGCTGCACTGTCTACTGTGGTAGACACTTTCCCAGGGATTAAATGTGTTTACATTTGTGGTTGCTTTAAAAGCACTGTGAAGCCTTTTTATTTAATTAAATTAACATCTATTCTCTTTAGTGAAACATAATGTGCATTCTCCCTTTATATTCATTCTTCACCTTAGGCAATTTGGATAACATTGTTGGGTTGTTAGCAGAGATTAGCTTCACATAGGATTGTGCTGTCTTTGCGAAATGTATTCTTTCAGATCTTTTCAACTCTTGAGTTTGTTTGGTAGTGAATGAATAAAATGTATCATCCTGTAGGCTAGAATTCACCTAATTGCCATCTATCATATTTCAAGGGAGCTCAACCAAATAAGTTATTTCCTTACACATTAAATATATTGCCTAATCTTTTAATTCCTGGAAGCAAAAGAAGTATCCTGACTGTTCTATGTGGTGCAAAGTAGAAAAATAATTTTTCTCTCATGGCCTCTGTCTTTTTTTTTATTTTCTCCCTTTTTTAAAGTAATAATAAGTGTTCAGACTTTATCAAGCTGGTACATGGCGAGTTCAAAAGACTGCAAGGAATAAAAAAAAAGGCTTAATGGATATTTATAATAGGCAGAGTTCATAACTGTCCTGAATTTTTGTATTTTATGTGGTCCATTTCCCTCCATGTAAAATGTAGACTTGCAATATGCATTTGTTTTCACTGTTTCACTTCATCTCAGTCAGAACAGATGGAGATGCCATTTCCTTGAATGAATAAAAGGACATTAATCTGTGCTTCACACAAAGTTTCATTAAGAACACCTCTGTGCAGTATCAGGGGAGAAACCAGTTGTAAGAACCAAAAAAAATCTTAGACCACCTCTTTTTTTTTCCTCCCCCTGTAGAACAGGAATTAGCAAGAAAAAGAACTAAGAAACCAGTGTATGGGCATTTCCTAGGGACTGATAACTAGAAAAACACAATTAGAACTGTGGCCAAACATGAGGGACTTTATTTGAAAAACGAAGGCTTAAAAACCACTTTTATTTTCCAGTTTGTCCAGTCCTCATGTGGCTGCCATACAGATTGAAGGGGTAGCATTTTTTGAAGTAATCCAGTTTCCCTTTAAATTTGCCACAGTGAAAGTAGTTTTCAAGAACCTCTTGCCAGTTTTTAAAACATCATGATGGCTATTTCTCAAGAAATGGCTGAAGTCATTGCTATTCTGAGTGATTACAGGACAGTGGTATGGGAAATCTCATAACTGACTCAATGTCAGTTTGGGTACATGTAAGAAATGGGATTTCTAGGTAATACATTTCTGGTGCTATTAGGTAAATCCTGCTCGGAACTGGATAAATATAATCCCATGGATTTGGTGTCCTTCCCAGATTTCCTTCTATTCTTCCTCCTCTGACACTCTCACTGTCTCTTGCCAGCCTGTCCATCAAAAAACCCAAACAAACCCACTTTTCTTCACCTGTATGTTCACCATTTGTTGCTACTCCCCCTTTCTGAATGGTATTTGCAGGAAGAAGAAAGGAAAAGATGTTTCCTTTTGGCATTGTTTAAGGCTGAGGGGAATGACAAGCATAACCTGTTGGTTAATGGAGACACTGTTTATTCTAAGATGTGGTTCGTATTATGCAAGAGAAGCAAGTAGTTCGCTGCAGACTTCCCTTCCACTCATCTGCTTGGGCCAAATTCTGCTCCCGTGCTCCAAGTAATTGTATGAACTAAACGCAGAGCTTTTCTCCCTGGAGTCACAGGGATAGGATTTTTTATCCAAAAAAGAGATATCAGGAGAAGCAGTTAGAGAGCTAGTGGAGAATTATCTGCCACAGTTATTTTACTGTTTGTTGAAACTGCTGGCCTGCTGAGGTGGTCCTTTCTGCAGAACTACATTTGTTGTGAGGAAATAAGAATCAGTTACAAATCCTCAGAAACGGAAAGAAGAACAGAAAAAGGGATTGAAAGAATGAAATGCCTTGGCCCACATGGCTCCTGCCAGACACAGATGATGCAGGCTCAAGGGATTGATCTGAAGGAGACAAAGCAGGGATTTGCTTGGGGATCTTGCAGCCTCTGTGTGAAAGTTATGGTTGCTGAGCAAAGCAGTTTTCCAAACATTGGAGCAGTTCCTAGCTCTATCCTATTGAAACCTGGACAAAGAAATGAAGCAAAGGAGAGAGGAAGGGCAAGAAGGAAGATTTGCTGATTTTCAGGACATATTAGATGTTTCCTATGCTACTTGTTTTCTATGCAAGTATCTCTCAGTGAGGGTTTAAACTTGGAGTCATAACACGGGTGACAGGTCTGTGTGCAAGTAAAGTTAATGAATTCCCATTTCTCTCACCTTCCAAATCATCTTCTGATGTCAGATCTCTTCTCAGGAGGTAAATTAAGGTAAACCTCAAACACAATATGTGCCAG
Organism: Pyrgilauda ruficollis; assembly: GCF_017590135.1. NCBI lineage: Eukaryota > Metazoa > Chordata > Aves > Passeriformes > Passeridae > Pyrgilauda > Pyrgilauda ruficollis. The sequence continues at coordinate 2,112,008 of NW_024529155.1, read as the reverse complement.
GATCGACAGAAGTAAGGTAGCACATTTCCTTCCATTTGAGAGTTTCCTGGAGATGCCTTTGAGCAACTGTTGGTTACACTAGATCTGCTGCAATGAATCCTTTCTTTTACTGACCCTAAATGTCCTTTGCACTGGAAAGACCAAACTGTCATGGAACTCAACTCATTACTAGTTCCAAACACTGTTAAAGACAGAAGAGCTGATTTGCATCTCTGGTACCAAAGTTCAATCAAAGTTCAGCTGAATTATCCTCACAGTTGTTTGTGTTTTTCTATTTTCACCTTTCTCTGAAAGTAAGCTCAAAAGAAGAGAGCCAAACTAAAAGTTTTTCTAATCTTTGGAAGAGCGTACTGGACAGAAAGACTTTAAGAATTTTAGTGCTGCTGCTCAGACTGAGGAAATGGAGAACTTACAGAAGTTACTACATGGATACTTTGATTTAGTCTGTGCTTCCAAAAGCTGGATGTGCATGATTCTAAATAAATCTTTTGCTGTTTAAAGAGCTTTTTAGTATAATTTAATATCTCAAACAAATTCAGTACATTTGGGAATTGTTAGTCCTACTGTACAAATTGCTAACGTTACCTTGGGAGGAAAAGGAGGTGGAAAGTAAAGACCTAAAATGTCCACAGCAGTAAAGATCAGATCAGAACGAAGCTGAAATGTTTCATTGCAGTTATTAATTACTTTTGTACTTGTATGAATAAGTAGTGCCCATGCAGAAGTGGCCCAGACCCCACTAAAAACAATTGTGAAGATGGCATATCCCAAAAATGGGAAAGACTTTATACCTAGTCTGGCATGAGGTACGTTAAAAAGCTGATCAATTTGTTTGTAGGGCTTCCAGGAGAATCAGTCCACAAAGTGCTACTTTAGATTGCACATGGTGAAAATTATTGGATTATGTTTTCAAAATACTCAAAATTTTATGTTGAATGATTCAGAAATTTTCACCCATAGCACAGTAATTCCCTGTGCATCAATTGTATGTCTGAATATCTAAAATACTTGCATAGATGTGGTGATCAAGTTGATGGGTAAAATCTTAGGTTGGATCAGGGAGAATAAGCAATAGTAAATGTGGAGATAAACTCAGCTGAGTAATTAAAAAAATTGTACATATGTGCACAGATTACAAACAATTAATTTTTAGAAAGCTTTTAAGTATATTTTTCCTTCTTTTTTGAGCATATAATATCCTATCTATTGTAAATACATGTGAAACTCAAGAGCAGAATAAAATAGCACAGACCTTCCAGGCTAGGCTATTTTTGGCTATTTTTTAGAAGAAATTTACCTACACTGGTCTTTGTGTTTAATTAGTTTTATTTTGGGCTCTGATATAGCTAGAAGCAACAGTTGTGTGTTTCACTGGGATGCTGGGAAATTCTCTCTTCCAAAAGATATAAAGTTCACTTATCTAACCCTGGAGGGCTTCAATTTATCAGACTTTAAGATAATTACCTGTTTATATATATATTTGTACATGTAGGTACAAAAGCTGTGGCCTGTGACAAAACCCTGCCCAAGCTGAGCCTCCTGCAAGAATATCAGATTCTTTTGTGGTTTCCATCTCCTATATTAAAGAAGATGGATTTGTGTGTTAGAAGCAAATTATGTGGCTGAAATTTAATTACTCTATTGCAACCCCTTCCAAAACAAAGGAGAAAATTTTCAGAATGTCTTCTGAAGAATGAGATAAAGTTGGTATTTGAAAGGATCACAGAGGCACTATAGGTAAGAGGTTACAGATTGAAAAAAGTCAATAATAATACAATTCCAAAAAGGTCAAAATTCCTACTAGGCTGTGTGAACCATTTCCAGCTCTGATTTTTCACAGGCTGAAAAAGTCAGCAGGACAGCTGCAAAAATGATTGGAGTCTTAAGAAAAAGATAATGTAGAGAAAAATGGAATGAACTATGGATGAATAGTCTACAGGAAAAAAAAAAAAAAAGAGTCAGCTCATCTTGATATACACAAAAATATCTGTAAAGACAAAGGGAATAACTTATTTTCTTATGTCTTTACTGGATAGGACTAAAATAGGGCAAACTTGATGGGGGAGTGCTTAATCCGGATACTAGGAAAAAAACCTTCCTAATGTTAGGAAGAATTGCTTCTGGAGTTTACTGACTGTGAGCAGAGACTGAAGATGCCTCAGCTGAGTTGATATTGCTTGGTCCTCTTTTGGGCAGCAGGAAATATTCCACAACCCCCCCAGGCCTGTTCCAGGACTATTTTGTATGACTTCACTGACATTTTGACATATAATCTCCTGACAATTTTTCCACAAAGTGTTTTACAGTGATTTGGTCCCAGGTAGTGAGATTATGCAGAATCACTCTTTTATCACCCATTTTTAATATTCCTGAGACATGCAAATTTCTACTCATGGATCAGTTGTATTTTTTTCACAGAAGGTTCTGTGTCCATAAAGACAATATAGAGTGAGTTTAATATCTGTGCTTATGCAAAGCACAAAAACAGGAGGGGAAGTTGGTTAAAATGCTGTCTTAATAATAAAACTTTGGCTGAAGTGTAGTAAGATAGTTTATAGCTGTGACACAGTGTTTCAGTTCATCTAACCACATGTAAGTTCTTCCCTTGGCCTCACTGATGTTCCCTAAGCTTAAGGTGAGTTAAGCTTTGTGATTTGACTGTCTATAAATGCATCTCCATGAGTACATGGTTTTGTTAGCTGTCAGGAATTTGATAGGATCATGCTCTTTTTTCCTGCCTGTGGGACATGAATATTGTCCCTACAGTTCAAGACATTGTCATACCTGCCTCTTGGCCCCAGTGGGACTCATGATTATGAGTTTCCTTGAGCTGAAATGACATAAAAACATAAATGAGAAATATTACCTTTTCATTTTATTTAATGGAAAACATCCAGAAGTGCTCCTTTGGGAGACAGCCCTGAAATGGCTAATTTTACCTAGTAAGTTTCTAGGACTGAAAAATAAGTGTGTATGGCTTCAACTCTTGCAACTTTGGGAGGAAGGAGAAATGCTAAACCCTCTTTTTTCCTAACTTTTTAGCACCAGAAAGTCTTTCTGGTATCATGCCATAAGCAAGTACCACATTATTTTCAGTTATGAGCGAAGATAGGCTGCATAATTGAGATGCAGACAATAAAAATAGTTACTGATTCAATGAGATGCTCAGGTCTGCAATGCTGGGGTGTTTTAAATGCAGTCAATAACAGGAAATACATGACTGCTGGAGTAGGACAGATCGAGTGACTTGGTGTGCATCATACCTGCTAAATGCTTTTGGAGATCCAGGTGGCGTGTGAGGACCTTGTTCTTCCACCCTGAGCATGCACATTTCTTGCCTTCTTTGAAAGCTACTCTGGGTTTATCTACATGGTGTTTTCCAGGCTGACAGGAGTCTCTTTGGGCCACTGAATGAACCACCATGGAGCTTCCATGAGCTCAGCTGGGAGAGAAGCATTGTTGTCTTTGGCCCAGCAGCCTGAGCTGTGCTCAGCACTGACCACACTCTGGTCACTGGCTGCCTCTGCTCTGGGCAGCTGGGAGAGCCAGCAGGCTGGGCTGGCAGCTGCTCAAGGCACATGTAATCCTGGCTCTGGCCTGCAGACCAAATGGCATGTCGGCATTCCCACCATTTTAGCTTAGGAAGTTGGGAAAAGCCAAAAAAAGAGGGTTGCTCAAAGTTTTAAAGAAGCGGTTGAGTGTATGTGACACTGCTGTGAAAAGGCACAGGAGGTGAATGCATAGTTTCACAGGCTGAGTAATGGTTTACTGAGGTGTACGTAAAAGATAGGGTGGATTTGTGTAACTACAAGCTTACCTTTCAGATCTTGTCCTCCTTCACTTGAGATTTCCTCTGCTCAGTACAAAAGCAATTGTGCATTGTGTGGTTTCTGTATTGTCTGTTGGCATGGAGCAGAGCCAAGCTTCCTCAGGTTTGCTGGGCAACCAACCACGATTCTATTGTTCTTTCACCAGTCAAGGAGGATTTTCATAACCCTTGGTGTGCTAGATATCTATGTGTGAAATCTGATTTTAATCTGTCTCTATAAACACACCAACATATCTCTCACTAGCCCTCAGGGCGTTAATGCCTGAGGTAACGTCTGGATTCCGTGCTCCTCCCTGCATTGCTCCCTGCTTCCTCTTTCACACAAAAGCTTCTTGGCTCAGAGGGTTTAGTCCCTCATCCCCACCAGATTTTTTATGCAATTTCTCTTTGCTCACATGTGGTAAATACCTCCCATGCACCTGCAGAAGGAGCAGATGGCAATTTTTCTGATGTGCCTTTGTGGCCCCATAGTAACCTCTCACAGAGAAGGAAGAGCCTTTAGGGTCCTTGGCAAGACTGTGGTGTGCTGTGTGCCATGCTGTGCCTAGACTGCCTGGTGACCAAAGCTGATCTGGAATCTGTCATGAAAGAGTTGAACATGGTACCAATGTGCTGGTGTGCATTCCGGGGTCAGAGGTTTGGCAAAGCTAATCACAGTGTGAAAAAAAGAGCTTTGCCACCCTAGGTTTTTAACCTAAAATTTTACCACCACAAAATCCAAAACTTTACCTGGTGCTACCAACCCTCTCTTGAATCCCTTGAAGAGTAAGAAATAACAAAATGGCCTTGCTTGTGAACACATCTTATTTCAACAGAAATACATTCCAGTTCATTTTTTGTTTCGTGTTGAAAACAAAGATGAGCACATAGAAAGATTAGCTCCACTTCCAGATGATAAAGCAAAATGGATGTCTACTTTTGGTAGGTTTGTGCTACAAATTTCCTTTTTTGGCCAATATGCAGGTGGTATATCCTTGTTACACTACCCAGCTTGCAAGCCTGGATCTTTAATTAGTGTTGTACCTGCACAAGCATCAGGGTCTGTAAATCTACAAGGTGGTGACTGAAACTTGGGCCCATTGCGCTAATTAAGAACTCACTCTTCTGGTAGGGAGAGGTTAGATTGTTTCCAGTGAACCTAGCTAGTCCTTCTGTCGTAACAAGCAGTGCCCAGTCTTGCACACGTGTGTTGTAACACCTTATCATCACCCTCTCATTAATGCAGGAAAAGCACAGAATGCAGAAGGGTTTTTCAGGCGTGTGTTGTGTAACTCAGCGCTGACATGCATCCCATCATCGCTCCTTGGGGAGGACAGCAGAGAGGGGCTGCTGTTGAGATATTTGAATTTGGGCCATCTCTCCAGAAATAAAGTCCCCTCTGTTTCACATCAGGTAGGGCATGGAAGTTTGGCTCTTTCAGTGAATTAACTCCGTGTTAGAGAAGAAATCAGCAAAGGGCAGCATGTAAGAACCAAGAGTTAGATGTTGGTGCTAACCCACAATAAAAGATCTCAAAACTGCAATATGAGCTGTGGAGGGGTTCAAATTTGCTTCAGGACTAAAAGTACAGTGAAGATAATTAACTAGGCTTCTTTAAGTCCTCTGGGAAAGTGTTTCCTGCTTGGCTAACGTTAAGAAAGCTACAAGTTTGCAGACGTGTACAACTGAAAGCGATGGTTCTTGAAGAGACAAAGAAGCTTTTGCAGCTGATGGAAGTTCTAGCCTCTTTCTCACTGAACTTTCCAGAATTCCCCATTGATTTGAGGGGCAGCAAAATCTGGCTCTAACTACTAAAGCCAGGCAGACATTTAAGAGCACAATGTCACTTGGTGTAAGCTACACTTTATTATAATAATTATTGTGTTGCTTAATGGCAAATGAATAGTATTGACTCTTACAAAATGTGTTTTTCTTTGGAAATGTTTATATTGTCATCCAGAAAGGGGGTTGCAAGAAAGATCTGCCCTACAACTAGTGCCCTAGTGTTTCTTAGGACTTAAGAGGACCTTAGTGCCTAAAACTGAGTACATTTGTATACATCATAAGGCAATATACACAAACTTCATTGTACAATAGCAAAAGACATTTAATGCGGCCACTTTCATCACACCTCTTTGCAAAGGAATTTTAAGGAATGGCAACACGTTGATCTAACCACGCAATTGAAAATATATTGAAAATATTAATATATATCACATTGCTTTCAAATAAGAAGCAAAGTAAATTAATATGTAAATCCTATGTGACTGAGAACAGGATGAGAGCACCCTCTGGAATGATTTTATTATCTGGCAGATATATAAGATTCTACCTATCTTGTGGAATGTTAAACATGGAGCAGACCATGGCTTTTCCTTCCTCTACCCATGGTTATGGCTACCAGGAAGGCATGTCTGAAAGAATTACACTGGGATAAGAAGGAATTACACTGATGGGATAGCTAAATATTTTGGGTGTCAATGTGACATGTTGTCAAGCACATTCTCTAAGCTGGGGATGGCAGTGAGAAGTAAAACCCTTTTTTCCAGTTTAATTCAAGTATTGAGAGTCCAGAAGGGGACAAGAGTTTTCCAAACCACAAGTAATTTTGATGAAGGAAGCATGGAACTCTGGCAACTCACCTGCTTCCCAACATTGTGCCAAGAGAGGATCAAGTTTGGAGAAGCTTAGGGAAATTTGCAGGGGGAGAGGAGAAGGTGAAAAAGGGCTCTGGAGGTGAGGCAGAACCAAGTCACAGGGCCATGACCAAGGTGGAGTCAATCCTACCAGAGGATTTGCTGCAAAACCCTGTTTTGAGCACAGCCTCTAGCAGAAGAGACCAGAGACAGCCTCTGCATCTGGGCCAGAAAATAGAAGTGTAATGTTGATAAATCAGGTGTTTCACAGAGGAGACAGGAGAATGATGAATGATAAATGGTAAACAGAAAGGATCTCCTACTGCTCAGTTTAACAAAAAGAATGACATGGAAAGACTTGTTAGCAGATTATATGCACCTAATTGGAAAGGAGAAATATGCTAATAGAGAGAACATGCTCCTGAAGACAGGATCTTAATGTGATTATGCTGAACATGAATGAATGAATCCTGGAAATGGAGCGTGAATTTTGGAAACAGTGTATCAAACATTTCCATGGATGGAGTTGTGTAAATCATCAGATAGCAATCAGTCAAAAATCCTTACAAAGACAGACAGAGAGGTGTAGATTGCTGTCTCATTCCTCATTTCACATGGCTATTTAAAACACCAATATTACAGCATTTCTTTTTTATCAGCCTCTGAAGATTGATGCAAAGAAGTGGAAAATGCTTGCTATACTTGCCTAAAGATTTACATTCTTACTAACTCCACAGAAGCAGTGCCCCTAACAGGAAGAGAATGCCTTTTCCAGATATGTTTCCTTCAGCACACCCTGTGTAGGAAATGCAGGTCTCAACTCCAGAAAACTGGGTAATTTATAGAAGAGCTGATTGCTTTACAGCATGAAACTGAAATCTACATTTCACTGAAACAAGTAGGCTGTTCTTGGAGTGGGACTGCTACAGTGATAAATCCTAAAGAGCTGTGGTAACATGGATCCACTCTAACAGCTGTAAGGTTTTACAATGTTTACAGGTAGCAGTGGCCAGTGAATAAAACAGAGCCCTTTTTGCTGCCAGCACTTTCATTGAACTGGTTGTTAACTAGAATTTTTTGATTTGTCAGAGCTATTTCAGAAGGCTGAAAAAAGTGAGGGAAATGTCCCTAAACAAGGCATGAAAGGCTTTTCCATCAGAGTAACATTTATTAATCTTAAGAATGGTCCAAGTAGAATCAAGACATATTCTTTTGCTCCATATCAGCGAGAGATGACATGAAACACATTGAAAAATTGTCTTGCTTCTGAGAAGAAGATATGATCACATACTTGTATTCTTTAAGAAATATTTTCTTTGTCTAGAAAGCCTTGTTACCTTGAATGGCAAAGCTACCTTTTTTTTTCTTTTTTTTTTTTCTTTTTTTTTTTTTTCCTTTTTTTTTCCCCCCATGTTTGCATTCTAGGAGCACTTGACCACCTGCAGAGTTCTGATTGCAGGGCTGGGATCTTGTTTCAGCTGCTTGTGTTTACACTTTTTACCAAAATGAAAGTTCATTCCAGAGGTTCCAAGTATACAACCAGTTAATAGGGAGATCACCCTGTAATCACGCAGGACCATTTACAAGAGTCCTCCAGTTAAAGAAAAAAAGCTTTGTTAGGGAGGAAAGAAATACTTACCTACAAAGCTTCTGAGGAGTTACCATCTGGGACATAATCACAGACAAATATTACTTTTCCCCTTGAGAATCTAAGTTGGTTATGCTGACACATGAAATTGAGTACTGAGAGTGTGACTGTTTGTGTTGTCCTATATGGAGATGATTATATATTATGTATTGCACACTGTATAGGATTTTATCACGTATTTCTTTTGTCCCTTTTGTCCTTAAAGCAGAAGAAAGAACCACAGCCATTTCAGGTAGTTAATCTGTGTCAGGAAACCTGTTGATATTTCAATCTATATATTTCTTGTTCATCAGCAATATACAAAATTACTGGGCCAAGTTGTGGCTGTTATAGATGGCAGTCATTACACACCCAGTTTAATAGAAAGGAAAAAACCCATGCAGATTGAAAGGAATGCCATAGCAATTATCAAAGAAATACACAAATAAATACTACACAATCTTTTCCCTTTGACCCATTATCGCTACAGATTGCCTCCCTATGGAAGACTGTTATTTGTCCCAAATAAGCAAAATCCACGCCATATGCAATAAGCATGCTGAAGAAAACCTGCCTCTACTGGAGGAAACTGAGAGCATGATAATCCACTAAATAAACAAAGTCTCAATTATGGCTATTAGCTTCAAAGGAGAAAGCCATTTCTACTCAATTTAAAACAATCATAACACCTTCCCTTGCACTGGTTTGGAAGGAAAGCAAAGAAAGCAAAGAAAGCAAGCAGCACCTTTGCAAAAAAGGTTTAATGTATGATTAGAGACAGTAGCTCTAAAAATGTAGCTTTTAAAGACATTTTTTATGTATCTGAATAATTCTGTTTATGAAGTATCTGGGTCTATTTCTATTCTTTTGCAAGTAGAAATCAAGCCCAGAGTCTCTTCATCCACTGAGGGTCACAGCAAGAAAAAGACCTTAATAGGTATATCAATGACTTCATCAATTATTGTCACTAATGCTAAACAAGAATATTTCAGCATCTACATTCTTAACAAAATACAGGAGTGAATTTCTGAATTACAGGTTTATCTCCCTCTGTATTCTGTTCATCCACATACAACTTGTCTATCTCCCTGTCTTTTTGTTATCTTTCATTTTACCTCTGAGCTGTTCTCAAGATCCACTGGTATTTGAATGGGGGGATGGGGGGGAATTGTTCCCCTTCACAACAGCTGGGTGCATTCAAGCAAACTGAATGAGCCTTCCTTACCCCAAAGATATGGAACAAAGGGATTGAAAATTGCTGTGTGGTCAGGATTTCTAGCCAGGAGCTTTTGAAATGCCAGGCAAACAAATGCAATATCTAATGTCAGAGCTGATGTTGCATCACAAGTCATTGGGAAGACATTTAGTGCTTTTCTCCCCACTGTTTGTTGTTAGAAGAGCGGTATTTACTGTTGCACCTTCATGCCTGCAAGCACACATAAACTCATCCCCTTTTTATTATCCTAATACTTCTGTCATTCACAGTATGATTGAAAATTTCCTGGAAGGACAAATCCCGACTTAGGGAGGTGCCTTTTGTGGGTTCCAAAAATATCAGCTTACATTTGGTTGATTCATAACTGTGGAACAGGCATTTCTCAGCCCACAATTTGAATAGTATAGGAGGTTTGGGTTGGGTTTTTTTTTTAGGGGAGGCATTGGAAACAGGTCAAACCCCTACATTCAGTAGCACAAAGCATTGTGGTGTTTCACATCCACGATTTAGCAGAGTCCAGACTCTGTGGCTACATGAAAAGAAGTCCTTCCATTTCCTTCTGTGTGTGTGTGTGCTGGGGAGTGCTGACAAGGATCCAGCAGTGGGGATGACACTCCGATCCCACCTCGGTGTGTAGGGGAGCAGTGATGAGAGACGTGGGCTGTGCTGGCACTTGGGCTCAGGAAACCCTGCAGGGGCTCATGGTGCCACCTGCTTGTCCCACCTCAGCGAGCTGAGAGGCAAGAATCCAAATTTTACAGAGGGATATTCTGAGGGAAAAACCCCACCTTTTTGCTGTGGGTTACCCAGAGAGAAGAGAACAGCTGTTGGAAGGTGCCAAGAAGTACGGAATGGTAGAAATAGTCCCAGAAGAGGGAGGTGAGTAGGGAAAGGCCAGATGAGGTTTTCAGAAGCACATAATAAATTGTGAAGCCATGTTATAACTATTATGCAGTGCATGGTTCTTCACTTTATCTTGCTGGAAGGATGACACCACGAATACATTTATGCACGTGGTGTATATAATATTTACAAAGACACATAAAACACTTCTGTAAACAGGACCCTATTTAGAGATACATGCCCTGCTGTGTTTTGAAGTACTGCTGGCTTTTTCTTTTTCTTATTAATTTGGTATTATATTTATTAGTATAAAGATAGCAGTGGAATGAATAAATGTTCCTGAGAACTGGAATAGCTTCATCCTTGGCTGCTTACAAGTTTTGCACACTTGTATAAACCATCTGGTATCAAGTTCAAAAGGAACTGTATCAGTGACTGAGAAAAATCAAAACAGATGCTCATTACATTTGTCTAAGATAAAATTAACTGAACCTGTCATATTTAGTGGGTAATGCTTCTAATATCTGCAGAACAAAGCAAATACACTTAATTCACTACAGCCTTTAGTTTATAGGTCAGATATGGCCTTTCAGAGCTATTGTGTTTGTGTTTAAAAAGCTTAGATTTAAGTTTGAAAACAATAAAACTGGAAATGTTTATTTTTGTGGCCTGAGATAATCATCCTCCCTGAGTTTCTGTTATCTAATTCAAGGTTTACTCTTGGATGGAATAACCAGACTCGGCACAAATAATTCATATGGGGAAAGGGAACTCATGAAGGGTATTAATGAATTTAACTCTTACCTCTTACTAAGATAGTGGAGGAACCTCTATCTTAAATAGATCTGTGCCAGAAGAAAGACACGCCCATGTATCTCCAGAAAACGCATCTGTCTTTGTTGCTGTACAGTTTGACTTGATTGGAGAAATTGTTCTTTCTGCTGGTGTGCTGACAGGTCTGGGACAGTGGTCTTAGTTCTTCATGCCTCAAATTTTCCAAACAATAGAACAACCCAAATGTTTACCTCTTATCAGGTATCTCACCATTGTCTGCCACTCCCATATCAAATTTGGGGTGATCCCACCATGGCTGTAGTCCTTGAGATGACAAAGGCTGAACACATCCAGGGATGTATGAGCAGGAGTGTTGCCAGTGGGTGATTCCTCCCTTCTGCCCAGCCCTTGTGAGGTGGCTTCTGCACTACTGGGTCCAGTTTTGGGCTTCCCATGCAAGAAAAATGTTGGCATATTGCAGTTAGTCCATGGAGATATGAAAGGGGCAGTGAGAACTGGAGTTGTTTGCCTTGAAGAAGAAAAGGCTGAGTTGAGGATGGGAGGGATTTTCCTTTTTGTCTTCAAGTACCTAGAGAAGAATTATAGAGAACACCAAACTCTTCTCAAACATGTGCAGTGAAATGCAACAGATTTCAGGAGGTCCTGCTTAGACATAAGAAAAATGTATTCACTTGAGAGAGGCACAACCCTGGAAAAGGTACCTACAGAACCTGTTGGATTTCCTTAAATCTTTAAAACTCAGTCAGACAAGTCCCTGAGCAGCTGAGTTTATTTACAAAACAGACATCAGGAGGCTAGTCTAGGGACTTCCAGAGGCTGCTCCCAAACTCAGCTGTCCTGTGACTCTACGGAAGTGGCCCTGGGTTACTGCCACACAGTTCCTTGGGAATTCCCCATCTTCCTCTTTTTTGTCTTCACTGCTCCCAAATTTAGAATATTCCTCTCTCCAATGAAAACATCCCCACCTTTGGAGAGTTCAAGTACCAGTCAAGAGATTAGAAACCAGGTATGTCATGCACCATTCAGATCCTAGAAACAGCATCTATATCTTTGACCTTGTTCACAAATTTATGACTACTCACAGACTGTTACTGCATTGTTTTACCCAGTTCTACATACACAGTTTTTTTAACAGCTCAAAAAAAATCTTTCCAGACTATTTTTTTAATCTTCCAAAAATGCACCAGACTGTGCCTCATTGTTTTGAGCAATGGAAGAAGGGGGCTGTAAAAGATATACTCAGTGCAAGACTTTGCAAGGACTTCATAATCTTGGGGAAAAATCAGAGAGGGTCAGAAAAGAGGTGGTTCTGACCTTTAAGTACTTGTATTTTGAAAGAAATACCAGGGATTTTTAAATAAATTATTCTGCATGAGCTGGATTCTTAATATGAAATAATTCTTTAAGTACGATCTATACAAGGTATGGGATATTGTGCCATTTTTATGGCACTCAGTTTCAAAGCAGAATGGTTGGGGTTTATTAGACACACAGGCCTTCAGGGCTCTTTTCTGGTAATTAGACACATAAGTTAAATCCATAAAAGTGCTTTCTTGGAACCACTGCGGCTAAAAGGGTGACACAATTTACTTTTGTGCTTGGCATGAGCCCTTGAAGCAATATATACTATTTTATTTCAGGATGTGTAAACTACACATTATTGTCAACAGTAGAAACAATTATAACTAGACTTGCTTACTCATGCTAACTCATAACATCATTATAGAATGATTTGAGGTTTAAGCTGAAAACACCAAAAAGGTACTTCTTATTTTTATACAAAAAACCACTGCCACAAAAACCTCTGCAGAAAACCAATAGGAAGATTTAATAGACGGGAAAATTTCTGTGTGCAATCAGAAATAAGAGGTTTGTTCTATACTGTGATTTGAGAGGGAATGGAAGAATATGAGTTAATTATGAGACAGAAAAGAGCACTTTCTGTTTACAAAGCTGCAGTTAGTCCTACCAGTCAAAGCTATCCCCACAGCTGCTAGAGATACACCTCAGCCCTGATTTTACCCTGCTGGAATCAACATAAGCAATAATTTTTCTAGAACGAGTTCTGCCACACTTCCCTGTGAGGCCACGTGACTGTGAGATCACGTTTCAAAATGAAGCAAGGAAAGATGTTACCCTTTTGAACCAGCATCTTTATAAGCTTCAAGTGTTCCTTGTAAATGGCAACACTCACGTTCCTGTCACATCCACGTGCTGACAGATCTTGACTTCTAACCAGTTGCAGATCACTTAAACAAGTGCTTGGCCATTACTTACTTATGGTAAACAACTTTTCTTTCTTAGGACACATAAATAGAGACAGGCACCAGATTCAAATCAATTTCCTAGAAGTTCATAAAAACTATTGCGAAGATGCTGAGCACTGCACTCTTAAACAAGATAGCTGAAGCATTTCAGATTTAGATCATCCAACTAAAATGTCAATCCAATTTAATAACCATTTAATAGCAGTGGTATTGCAAATACAAAGGAGAAAGGTATCTAAAACAGCATTTTAGATTTTCCATGTTAAACAATTATGGAATATCATGCCTATCAAAAGACCAGAGTGTTTTCAACTCTGTTTTGATAATTCCTTTCTCATGCCAAACACTTCCCAGCTGTTTGGGAGCCTGTAAGAATTTATTCAATTTGTAGTAGAAGGCTGTCTGTACCATTAATAAAATGATCCATGCTAAAATGGGCTAGTTTTTCCTCAGGCAGCTTCAGAGAAAATAATGATTTAATGAATGAGGGGAATAAATTACTCTTTGGATAAGGTTTGTCCAGGCAAATTTCAGCTGCCCTGTCAAAATAAAGTTGATGGAGTGTGTGCTTCTACTCCCTGTGTCACACAGCTCCTGTGAGCATACAGAGATGTTCACTCTTGGGATTTCTCAGATTGTCTTCTCTCACTGGGAATCAGATTCATTTTTCTCTAGCAAAACCCATGGGAATGTCAGTGCTCAAATTGCCAATCTCTGTTCCCTAAAGTGGATAGTATAGCTGAAAGAGTCTCCCTAAGGGAATCTGAGTCCCACTGTTTCCCTGCTCAGGGGATATCTGGTAGTCAATAAAAATAGAGCTTGAGCCTGCTGACATTGCTGTGCCAGAGTGCTTTAATGAAATCTCTTCTACATCTGCAAATAGAGTGCCTTTCCAAGGCTGCTGGCAAACACCAAACGCCTGATCTGAAATATTGAAACACACACATGAAAGGGTCACCTGAAAGGAAAACAGCAGAAAGAAGTCATGAAAGGAAGAAGAACCTTTTAATGCACAATATCTAGGGCCAGAACCAAGACAGAAATAAAGAATCATGGTGTCATAGAATCATAAAATTATTTAGGTTGGAAAAGACCTCTAAGTCCAACTATTAACATCACACTGCCAAATCCACCATTAAAGCATGTTCTCAAGTGCCATGTCTAGAAATCTTTTGAATCCTGTCAGGGTTGGTGACCCAACTGCTTCCCTGGGAAGCCTGTTCCAAAGTGTGACACCTCTTTCTGCAACGAAATTTTTCCTAATATCGAATCTAAACCTTTCCTGGTGCAAACTTAGGCCATTTCCTCTTGTCCTGTTGTTGCAAAACGAACAGCAACATCCTGTCACTTGTCACTTGGGAACAGAGATTGACGCCCACTTTGTTACACCCTCCTGTCAGTGAGCTGTAGAAAGCAATAAGGTCATTCCTGAACCTCCTTTTCTCCAGGCTGAGCCCCCACAGCTCCCTCAGCCACTCCTCAAAGGACTTGTGCTCCACACCCTCCACCAGGTCCATTGCTGCTCTTTGGAAGAGGAACAAATGGAGCAGGAATCAAAAAGCACCTGAGTCTGGTGTCAAAAGCCAAAGTCTGAAAGTACAGGAGGAGCCAAAATCTGAGAGTGAGGGCCTGAAGCACCAGCTAGCTGGGGAACAATGTGGTCTGCTTCAAAGTTTACCTGTGGTTACGTTGTGGTTCCCAAAGCTCAGGCTGAACAGAGCAGTTCTTTGATCCTTGCTAATGAACCCCAGATATTGGGAAGTGAGGCCAAACTCAGAGACCTCAGAGCAAGCCACAGCAGAACAAGCTCCTGGTTTGTTTAAGGGCATGTCTGAAGGCAGCAGATGAGGTGAACTGCAGGGCTTGGGAGGCTCTCAGTGGCACACTGGCACTGTGCTTGGCGCAGTATTTTGTTCAAGTATTTTGCTATTATTCTGTTTCTCCAGTAAGAACCAGATATGGGAGAGAATGTAAATATGGGTACAGTACTCCCTGTCCAGCAAGTCAAGGATTTTGTTCCTTTCCATGAAGTTTGGATCAGGTTCATGAGGTCTTTAGGAGCTCATTGAGTGTGATCATAAATAATTTTCTTTCTTCTCCTACAGGTACTCTTCTTTGGCAGACTGACTGCTGCTGTTTTTCAACAACCTTGAGAAACAGAATGACAGGAAATATTAGACAGGGTAATTTTCCTGTGATGAATTAGGGCGGGGCATTCATTTGTTCCTTTGAGAAATCTTTGATCTGGTTTTATATCTTAGCTATCCTTGATGGGAAACAAACTGAGGCTATGTCAGGTAGTCATGAGTGGCATGATGCCCGTGCCTTAAGTTCTCACCTCCTCCCAGAAGGTTTCATCTGGTGATCATCTGGTTTCCTCTGACTCCTGACAAATCCTATAACAAGCCATAAGGGGAGAAAAGCAGGGGAAAAGTAGTATAGGTCAGCACTTCAGGCCATGTTATAAACTGTGTGGTAATTTGGACTGCTGCATTTACAGCTAAGTTCTACCAGATGACACATAGAGAATGAATCATAACATGCCTGAATCTGCACACCCTTCTCACTGCAGTGAGCTTAGGGCAAGAAGGGACAAAGGGATTAACTACTCTGTTGTCTCATTCCCCAGGATGCCAAATCAAAGACCTGCCTTCTGCTTTTTGGATCTGTTTTTTGCCTTGCCATAGCTCATCGCAGCCCAGAAGCCCATTATCAATAGCTTCATATACATTTACTTATATATTGCATATATTTATACACACACATTGTGCCCAACAATATAGACACACTAATTTCCACATGGTTTCAACATGGCTTGCTTATGTCAGATGTGTGACCAGTGTTAGAAGGATCATCAGCCATATGAGGGAGCAAGCTGCAATTGCTACAAGCAGGTACAAGCTGCTCCTTCACTTCCCAAAAACTCATGGCCCAAAATGATGGAGAGAAAGACAAAGCTCAGGAGACTTTTCCATAGATTCTTCTGAAATGAGACTCCTGCCCTTTCTCTGACTTCTGGTGTTCTTGAGGAACTGGCAGTGCCTATTAGGAAAGAGGGCATGAATGTTGCACTCAAAAATCTCTGATAAACACCTGTCTATCATGGCTCCTTAGGAGGAAAATGCACTTTTGCCATTGCTCCTGGCATCTTGGAACAACAGCACACACTATGTGGTTCTCTGACCTTACCAGCTGAGTCTGGCTGCACTTAGAGCTCAGTAAAAACAGAACATGGCTCAGTCCAGAACATCTCCCATCAGATCTTTTTTTTTTTTTTCTTCTCTTTGTAAAATGTTTCCCACAAAGGACTTCCATGAGTAAATGCTTCCAGCATTCCTACGGTCTCATTCAGCTTTTTTCTGTAGGTCTTGTTGAGACAGGAGGGTGCAAATAAACACACCTCTGGTGAATGAATGGGTGGCTTGGAAATATGTAGTAGGCTGTGAGAGATTTCTTTTTTCCTTTTTCAATGCTTTTAGTCCTGGCTAGACTTCTGCTGCCTTTGTAGCAATTGCCTTCTGCATAAGGAGATGGCATCAGCATTCAGGAGTGATTTTTTTCTTTCATAGCCTACAGATCTTCAAATATTATTTTGAAAACAAAAACTTTGTCTTTGAACGAAGCCAGAGAGAGAGCCTGGGAACAGTGAAGTCTGTTCTCTTCAGCTGAAAAAAGTGCATTGGGATGAAAAGCTGAAGTCTTGATTTTGGCAAAAGTACCTGATGGATATTGAATGAGCTCCTTCCCCATCCTGCTTTTCCCATGGTTCCTACCAGCTGCCCTCAGATGGTGATTGTCATGGGCAATTTCTCTCGTGGAGAAGGAAAGGGTAGTTAAGGGAATTCAGTGAGCTCAGTTTATACCCTCATATGCTCCCAGTAAAGCCTGCCTGAGGCTGTTTTGAAAGGACTTAGTCTAGCCCAGTGACAGCTGTTTCTTTCATCATTGGTTTTTTATGTCACATTTCTATTTAACATTGCTCTCTCTTAGGTCTAATCACTCTTCTTTTGAGGGGCAGCTTTCAGAAAGGGGTGCAAGAAATTATTCTTTAAAAAAATGCTGCATTGAAAAGGACCTAGAGAGAAGTATATTACCCTGTGAAAAAAGTCTTGGTTTGGCTTTAGTGCCTGGAAATGTGTTAGCAGAAATGGAGGTAAACACCTTATAGGAATTAGTCATTTACTAGTTCTCTACTTCCCCTCTTACAAGAAGACAGCGAGCTCAGGGCAAGTCCCTGGCAGCAATTGCAGAGCTGGGTGGGGATTCCCCTCCACAGCAGAAAGAGTGATTATTCTCTATCACTGCTTGATCTATTTTACAACTCATTTTCTCTCCAATGGCACGAAGTAGTCCTGCTGTTCTTTCCCTCCTGTCTGTTCCTCTGAAAGCCACCGAGACCCACATGTAGAGGATCATCACCTAACAAGGATGGAACAATTCCAAAATAATAATAAAAAAGGCTAATTTTTACTAAACTCAAGCTAATGACTTGATGCTGAAATTTCAAGCCAGTGCTTGCACAGATTAGATTCAGAGATGAGACTTTCCAGCCGTTCAATACTATTTAATTCTGCGCCACCAGAAATGCTACTTGATTTCTCTACTGAGAGAAAACCAGGGAGGCTGAGGAGAAAAAAAAAGAGGCCAGGAAATCTTCTGAGGAGAGAATTCAGCAGGAGTAGAGGTAGTTAACAAGAAGATAAGAATCTAGGGCAAGGTTTTGCTAAGGTTTGATATATTGGTTTTATTTGTGAAGGCGGGCTAATTTTGTGTC
The DNA here is from genome assembly GCF_017590135.1 of Pyrgilauda ruficollis. NCBI lineage: Eukaryota > Metazoa > Chordata > Aves > Passeriformes > Passeridae > Pyrgilauda > Pyrgilauda ruficollis. The sequence continues at coordinate 2,094,042 of NW_024529155.1, read as the reverse complement.
AGAATGACCCAGAATTACAGAAACTTTTCCATCTATGTACTTAGGGGCCATATTTCATGCAACTTTTATGTATTAGAATACTTGTATCTCATTTTACTATCTCCTCCTGCATAAAATAAACTTAATGCAAAGAAATGGTTGGGATTTCTGTATTGCTCTGCGTTTTCACAGGTCTGACAGTGCCCTAATCATTAAAAGAAGGTGATGATTTTCACCACAGTTTTTTGCACCATCATTCAGAAAGAATCCCAGCAAATTTCAGAGATCTGAACTAATTAAAACCAGCAGCAAACATGCCTCTTCAGTTTTGATTCAAAAACTAAATCAGACTCTGATTTCCGGATATAAACAAGAGGCTGATTCCATAACTGTGCAGCATAAATATGGCAGGCTCCAGCCACCAAACGTTTTCAATTTTTATTTAGGACAAGCTAATAAATCAGGCTCTGACCTCAGAGCATAACTGGAAACATCAAATGAAAGGCAGTTGTAAGGGTATTGTGGGAAAATGTGAAAAACCGGATAGGTAAACATAAATACTTTAAAAGTATCACTATAAAATATTGCTGCAAACCGATGAAAGGTTTTCATCTCCAGGGTGTTTTATTCCAAGACTTCTCCAGACTTCTTTTTGCTTTTCAGCAAAGCAGCTGTGCTTATGCAATCTAGCATTGTGTCAGGAAATGAGCTGAAGCTGCTTGCAGGGTACCAGTTGTGGGAGTGTCCTCAAACCAGCTCACAAAAATCTGGGATCTCAATGCTCCTGATTGTGCCTGTCCTGAGAGACCCAACTGCAACCAGAGGCCTGTCCCAACAGTGGCAATACAAAGATTGCAGGGTGGTCCTTCATGGATGGCATCTTCTGTGGTGTCCACACACACTACATCAGAAGTAGATTTTTAATCCATTATTTAGGAATTCATTTCCAACCTCAGCTGAGGCAAGCATCTTCAGCTCAAACTCCCTTATGGTCATTTTTGTATCTCAGGAATAGAATGCACCTTTATTTTTCCATTGTTCACTGACAATGCAAAAAGCCCTGCTCTCTAGCTTCATTTTACTTCATTTTTCCTTTGCAGTCCTCCAAAGGGAAAAGGAGTTTTTTGCCAAATGCTGCTGTCAGTCTGACATAACTGTGGGCTTGATCACATGAAAATTGAAAGTGTTTCTCTTTTCAATTGATTAAATGATTGAGTACAGACTTCTTTAATAGAGCAGTCAGCATAACTCACCCATAAACTCAGCATGGAGCCCTGTGTTCACCATGCTCTAAATTGCTGACAAACAGTTTATGGTTTGTCACATTTGGCAATGTCTGTACAGGAAAAGGGCCAGTCTTCAGCTGAAATAAAAATAAGTGCTTTGACCAGAACTTGGAAACAACTAGTAGGAAGAGAGGTTGTGCAAATATATATAAAAATGTTCAGCTTTTTGTTTCCCACTTTACCAGCTTCAGCTTTATACATCATCTTAACTGTCCTTTTCAGTCACCTTCCCATCTGTAAATAATGCAATGTAAACAACTTTAAGATCTTGTATTTTGTAATTAGATATCATTTCTCACATATTCAGTAAATGCTGGGTGTTAGTGAAATAGAATGACAGCTAAAGGAGCGAGGAAGGTGAACTTGAAACACATCTTGACTTCAGCATTTTACTCTCATAAATCTCATAAATCTCACAGCAGGTGACACGGACCTTAGGGGGTTGCTTTTTTTTTTTTTTTTTTTTTTTTTTTTTTTTTTTTTTGTTTTTTTTGTTTGTTTTTTCTGCTCTCGTCCTTTTGGTAATGTGTTGAAAGTGAAAAATTGGTTTTTTGCTATTTTTTTAATGTGTATTATTTTGACTTTTTACAAACATCTAGCATTAGGAAAAAAAAGTCACACTTGATAATTTTAAGAGATTTTTGGAGAGGTAAATGGTTCCATTTCTGTAACGCTATAATTCTGTCCCAGCGGGGCACATGGAACAACCATTGCCTCGAGGTACATCATGGAACCATAATCCAAGTGGCAGCAAGCAGCAAAAACAAAGTGCAGAAAAACCTAGTAGTAATATGGGTCACATAGATATATTTTGGTGTAAAGTGCATGGTTTTCCTTTATAATGTAAGAAAGAGCCATCTGAGAATCCACAGGTGGTGTCAGCCTCTTCAATGGCAGCTGATTTATTTGTTGGTTAAAATTACGATGCTTTAGCAAAGCCATATGGGGATTAAAGATTAGAATAGCAGAAGTACCACAGATCAGAATTCAGCAGCTTCTTTATATACTTGACATACCTTAAAAAGCCCAGATATTCTTGACCTGGTTTCATCTGCTCTCTAAAAAGCACTCAAAGTCTGCATGGCCTGCAACTGCCCCAAGAATAATGTTCCTGCAAAGACTTGTCTCCACTTAAGTAGAAGAAAAAATTCAGGGCAGGATTGCTGATTTAATTTCTTTCCATTTGTTCAAATCACAGCAGTGGTTATTGTAAACTCTGACATTCAGCTTCTGTGGCCAGAGGACCTGGATGAAGAAGAGTTATCTCCCTAGGACATGGTTGGCACTACATGTGTGGAGCCATCAGGTGACACAAGGAGCTCACAGGCTGGATGAAGCACTTCACCCACAGATTTACAGCTGGCTCGAGGAAAAAAATGACAGATGAGGAAGTCAGGAGCCAAGACAGGACAAGGAAAGGTCTTCATCAATTTCTGCTCTCCGGTTTTCTGCCTTTAAATCTGAAGAATGTCTCTTGCAGGCACGACTGCCCTCTCAGCATTTAGATCATAGCAGAAAGCTATGGCTCTCCAGCATTAAGGGGTCTAAAAAATCCATTATTTTCTACCTTCTGTTTTACCTTTTATGTAGCAGTAGCCATAGAATAGACTTTTCTGTGTTGGGAATATACAACTGAACATGTTGTATATTCAGGCTGCAATATTTCAAGAAGATGAATGGTACAGGAATATTTGCAAAATGCTTCATCTTTCAGAAGATCCTATCATCTTGAAATGTGCCATCATGCCAAATCAAAAGAGGTAATTAACCTAATTTTGCTATTTTTTTCATAGTGAACCAGACCTTCTTTATACCATTTAGTGCAACTTGTCCATCCAGTCACAAAGAAACCACTTTCTGTACAGTAATCCCTGATTTGAGAATAGTAAAACTCCTTTGCTTTTTAAAACCTTTGTTCCATCTACCCCTCACATATGCTAATAAAACACTTCCCAACACAGAAATACATTCTTTGCTTCTGACACAAAGTATGAGAAGGAAAAACTCCATAACTGACAATTTTCCTTACCTCATTTATTTTTAAAGCATTTTATAGATGCTAATAAAGTGTTATGGGTGTCATCCAAATTTCAGTGACATAAGTGAAAAAACTCCCACCACTTCAGTGACTTCAGCGAGCTCTGGATGTTGCATGAGTAACATTCATTGCATAAATCTGGACAGATATCATTCAGGCAGGATTCTTGGATTTAAAACTTTATTTTTTTTCCAATAATCTTTTTTGTAGTTTGTTTCCATTTCATGCAGAATTTTGACATGTTTAGTTTCTCATCCAAATCAGAATGAAGTCAAAAAGCCTTGACAATTTTATGACACTGGTAATTTTGTCAGTCTGATGTAAAGAACTACCACACATCAAGAAACCAAGGTCATCCAAGATACAGACACTGGAGAAATTGAAATTATGACTCATTAAATAAATTACTACACTAAAATGTAGAAATTACAAAACCATCAACACTTGACCTATTAATATTAATTTAAATTTCTTTATTTGTTAATCCCTTATTGAAGAATTAATAGAGATTCAAAAAAGGTCAAACCCACAAATGATGAAATTACTAGAGACTAATTTTGAAGTTAACCAGTTTTATTTAAATGGAATAGCTTCTTACTAAATAGTTTTCAATTTGTCTTCATGGTAAAAGGCATTCTAACAAACATTGTGCCTCATTTGTAGATTCTTCTCACTTGTTAAACTTTCCTAGGTGTACTCCTGAATAACAGAGAGTGACAAGAAAAAGTATTTGGTTTAGAATGTGCCTGTGTCAGGCCAGCCTCTGGATAGTGAATTCAAATATTTCAGAAAGTGTTTACAACATTTGAGGAGAGCCTTCTATGAGTAAAGGGCCACAGGTATATTCTGTTTAATCATTTTTCAGCCATAAATCTTTGGGCAATCTAAGGAAGATAGTAGATAATATTATAGAGAAACGGAAATTATATTTGTAAATGGAGGTATGAATTAATTTATTTTTCTAAATTTATGATTCAGCATTGTCTAGACACTATCTAGAATATCTACAGCAATCTTACAGAAGCAAATTACTTACAAAAGCATTGTCATATAATTGTGAATAACTGCAAGTAGAATTAAAAATACATTTCTAATATCCTTTCATGGAAGTTGATAAAGACGTGGGGTTTTTTAGTGGCAACCACCTCGTAATCAATTAATTTGATAGAAATACAGACTTCAAGGGAGTCCAGGTAAAAGAAGCTCAAAGAGGTTGTAGGCACATCATGCTGTGAGCTGACATCTTGAAGGAGTCATGGATCACAATCATACAAGTATGTAGGGCAAATGGGAATTGTTGGATGGGAATGGATGGGAATTAACAGCTGTTAAAAGCTGACACCAAAATTTACATTTAAATGCCTTCTAGTGTAGTGGACCTCCAGCAGCTTCAGTGCCACGGACATATCCAGCATCCAGAGGGCCTGAAAGGAGTGAATTTCCTGATTCCTGTGGGTACTTTCTCAGCACTACAAATGCATTGGAAAGACTGGTCCTAGAGAGGCTTCAGCATTGACAGCTGAAGTAGAGCTTCAGAAGGATCCAATTTAATTCCATCTACTTGATTACCTATTCAGTTTTTTGGGGGGTTTTTTTTGTTTTTTTTTTTTGTTTTTTTAATAATTCTGAGCCAAAACTCTCTTCAAATTTGGCATTGCTGCTTCCATGTGTGATGTGTGTAGATGACAGAATAGCACATGAAGATGAAGAGCATTTCTCCCTCTCCTTCACTTGCCTTGCAAATGAGCATTCCCAAGTAGTGAGTACTTAGCTCTTGGCAGGTGACTGTTTAGTTGTGCCTCACTTGGAAAAAGGCTTTCCCTTTCATCCAACAATAGAAGCACAAGGACACAAATCACAAAGGGGAAGTTTTATTCAGACTTTGCCATTTTTCTGCTTTATGTGTTATTTTTGAAAGTAGTCCTAGTCAAAATCTTCATCAGTTTTTACATATTGAGCTCTTTTCCTAGGTTACCTCATACTTTGTGGGCACTACATCATGAGGTACCACTCTTTATTTATTAGGATTCAGTATTCCTTCAGAGGAAGGAAGGCAAAGGACATGAGATGAAGAAGGGAGGGACAAACCAAGAATGTGTATCACTGTGGTGGGCTGAACTTGTCTGCCAGCCAGGTGCCATCCAGAGCCTTTCTCCCTACCCATCCCCAAGGTGGAAAAGCTTATGGGTTGAGGTAAATACAGAGAGCACTTCCCAGTTACTGACAATAGGCAAAACACACTCAACAGAGAAAATTACTTTATTGCAGGAAATAGACAACAAATTAAACTCCACCACCCTCCTTTTTTTCTCCTTTCAGTCACAACTTCTGTCCTTCAGCCCCAGTTTCTCTATATCCTTTCCCTTACCCCTGGGATGGTGAAAGGGGGCATGACATCCTTCATGAGCTGCAGCATGGAAATCTGCTCCAACATGGTCTTTTCCATCAGCTTGGTGATTATTTGTTCCACTGTGGTCTCTTTCACAGTCTTCAGAAGAGTCTCTTGCCTGCTGCCTAAAGCAGCTCCTTTTCTCCTCTTTCTCCTCCTCCTCCTCTTCCTCCTCCTCCTCCTCTTCCTCTTCCTTCATCTCGAGCATTGATTGCTCACTAATATATAGGAAAGTGAGAAAATCCAGTTGAAAATCCTATAAAATTCAAAAATTCCAATGAGAGGGACAGCATGAATTCACTCTCTGTTCACCTGACTTTCCTAATATATCTCCAAAGAAAAAACAGTGTCACATAAGACCATGCTGGATTTTTCTGACTCTTTGCAAGCAGAAACACGCAGAACTGCTTAATTTTTGTAGCCATTTCAAGCACCCAGGTAAGAACACCTACTAGCATCTTGCTTTGCTAAATGGCATTTAAGGCAGTGTGCAACAGTGCAAGATGTTGTTGTGCATCCTCTTACCTGATTTCAGGCATTTCTTCTCCCCTGTCATACCTCCTCCTGCTTCATCTCTTCTCAGCTCTGGCATCTCCAGGAGGCTTTCCTCATCACTTTACTGCCTTGTCCAGCTATTTCCTTGTGTTGTCCTTGCTGTCTGTGCTGGCTCCTTCTCAGGCATTACTCTTCTCTTGCTCCTATTTGACTGTTTTTTGGCAAGTCTTTTGTCTTTTCTAGCTCTTATCACTGTGCCTTCCAGCCTTCACTACCTGCTGGACTTGGCAGAGGCAGTGGCAGCAGCACGAGATGAAAAACAGGCATCAGACATTCTTACCCCTATATGGCATCCCTGGTGTGATGGTCAGTATGTTTATCCCACCCTTGCTGTGGACTGGTCAGCATATGTGTTTTTCCTGGCCACTTGGTGTAAAAATAAACCAAAAACAAACCGCAGGCACTGTAAATTAGATTAATACAATAGGAGTGTATCTGACCTTGTTTATGTCAGCTGTACCAAGCTGACGTAAGCATGGTCCCTCCTGGTTTACCTGGCTGTTTGTGCAATTTGGGCAAATTGCTGTCAAAATCAACTGTCATGGAAGAATAAGGTGAATTTTGGCTTACCTGCCAACTCCAGTATTACACCAGTATAATGCCTATGAAATCAGTGGCATTGCTCTAACATAAAACTGCAATAAGCTGCAGGGAATTAAACCCTGTTTTCTTGCCTCTGGGAATTCTCAGAGGCTGCCTGATATGGCATGAGTCAAAAATATTTTGTTATTCACTGCTTTTTCTAATTATCAGATTTGTCTCCAGTCCATTTTGTGGTGTTGGCCAGGCACTCGATCTGAGTCAAATTTTCCATACAATCCACACTGCTTTATGTTTCAGTGCTTTTTTTTTTTTTTTTCTTTTGCCCTAAAACCAGAACAGAAGAGCTGGCTAAACATGTACAAACCTGCCTTAAGAAAAGACTTGTTTTTCCTTTTCCCTTAACCCTTCTTTTCTATTTAATGTCAGTACAAAGATGAAACACAGATGGAGTGGCACAATTGTTAGAATTTTGATCAGCAGATTCTCAATCTGTTCACTTGTCAGTGGACCACTTTATCCACATAAGTCATCCCTATTAAAGAAGCCAACCTCTTGGAGGTAGCATTAATTTTTGTAAGGAGCTGTTTTACAATCAGGAGCTGACACTGGTTTGAGAACACTGGTTTGAGAACACTTCTTCCAGCATTCCTTCACAGTCGGGGTTTGCCCATCGAGTTATTCAGGGTAGAAAACCACCTCTAGGTGCATAAAACACAAAATAATGCCATGAACAACCACAAATCCTCTCATTCCTCATCACTGAGGGGTCTCATCACTTGGCCCAAGATGCTGCTGCTGCTCTTCCCATTATGAATATGATGCTGGCATTGTTTTTCCCACCCATGGCTCCAGGTGGATGGAGGCTGTTCACTGCTGAGGTTTAGGTGAGATTTCACGTGCAAGCTGCTTGCTGTCAGTTTTATGCACTACAATCTGAATCTGTGACAGACAATTTGGTGGAAAAAAGGGATTATTTTGTCTGGGTAATGGATAGTTTTAATAAATTTTCTGAGCATGGGGTAGACCTTAGAAGCATCATTGCAAATATTGATTCAAACAGACCTATTTCCTGCTGCAGAGCGCAGCCACAGAGGCTCCCAGGCCTGCTATGTTGACTTGCTTAGTGAAAATATGCATTAAAAACCCACTTTGGTTTACAAGTCATGGCTGAAGGAGCTCCACAGATGAAGCTGTAGTTTTTGGACAAAAAGAAAATAGTTTCTTGTTTATATATTACACTAAAAAATTTCAGCGTTGTTGGCTTTGATGGAAAAATCCCACTGGCATTGACTTTGGACATCAGAGATTATCAGAAGCCTGGCTTGAAAACCTCCTGCTCTAAACTAGCTTTTCCTGAAATTTCCAGCTCACCAGGAATGAAAAAAAAAAAAAAAAAAACAAAAAAAAAAAAAAAAAAAAAAAACCAACACAAAAAAAAAAAAAACCAAAAAAAAACCCCAAAAAAAAAAAAAAAAAAAAAAAGAAAAGAAAAGGAAAGGAAAAAAAAAGCTAATAGCTTCTGTTGCACTTAAGTTCCTCTTATTTTTCTGAGTGTGTCTTTATGTGTGTGCTGCCTTTGTCTAGTCCAGGGTCAAAGACATCCAAACAAAACAAACGTTTCTGAAGTTGAAAAAACATTAAGCTTCTAGTCCAGGTGGAACATCTTTATGGTCCAGGTGGAACATCTTTTTTTTTTCCTCAACACCAAATAGATATGAGTGTTACCTCCAGCCTTGAATCTCTGTTTTGGCTTTACACTTTTGAACTAATATCTTTTTCTTACTCTGACTGATGTCAGCTGAGGAAAGTTCCAAGTAAAACGCCCTTTACAGTGCTATTTTAGGGCTGAGGCCATTCTTTCTCTCTTTTCTTCATCTTTCCATTTTTCTGATGCAATCCTCAGTCTGGCCTTGGGCTCACCTCACAGACATTAAAAATCAAAACCAAAAACAAGTAAAACCAGAGGGACCCCTCAAACCTCAAAATTTTGCTTTCAGAAGCTAGTGATTAGCTTCCTCTGAAACAGCTTTTCTGATTCCCAAGTTTGGAAAATTGGGATCATCAAAAGGCCTGGTGGCAGATATGTATCTTTTCCTCTTTTTTCATTGAGCCTATAACTCAATCTGGCAATGAAGAGCTCTAGAAAAGAAACAGTGCAGAGAGAGGAAGTAGCTCTGTAAGGCTTGGCAAATCCTTTCAAAGAATAAATGTTTTTTCAAATTTGATCACTACAGACACAAGCAAACACAAACTGGTTTATTACCTTATCTAGGATTTCTCTGATGAGCAGGAGGGGTGCTTTGGGGGTACTATCCTGCCATACTGACTCAGTTCTTTTTGCAGCAATTAATCTTCCCTGTTTGGTTTTACACTGCTTTACACTTGGCCTCACCACAGTGCCAAGAGGTCAGCTTGCTTGTCCAAGGTCACCAAATGACTCAGTAGATTAAGTGAAAACTGAACTCAGAGGACCACCCTGCCTTTTAGCTTTTGTTTTTGGGACTCAATCTACACAGCTTCTCTGCTATTTCGTACATTCCATTAATCCCACTGGCTACCAGCCACAAAGATACAGCAGAAAGATTGAATACATGTAAATGTGCACAGTGATATACAGCTTCAAGCTGATGGAAAATACATTGGACAAGCATGTTACGTTCCTCTGCATTAAAAATACCCTTTAGGCCCATGGCTCAAAAACAAAAGAACATGAGAATACTATTTGTGGCTTTCCCTGCATTTATTAAGATGAATAAGATGAACCTTTCATCTTATTTCACTCTTGCACTAACCACACATACTCAAAATCCCATGTTTTTGCATCCAAGATCTCAACTTACTCCTATCTGAAAATGAAATTAGTAGCTTGACTGTTATGACTAGTCTCCTGTTGATGTTGTCTGGATGCAGAATAGATAAATTCCAAGTTTCAGGATAAGATATTTGTTTACAGTTTTCCCCTTTGTAAAAACTGAGAGCTGGAGATTGATGAAGTTCTCAGTCCACCAGTAACTCAGTCCACCAGGTAAACTTTCACCTGAGAACTTGTTCCCTAGCCAATAGTGAAAATCTTACAAAAGCAAGAAATTGCCTCATTTTAAAGTCCATTGTACTCTGAAGACATTTGATCTGGAAATGGAAGAGTTAATGAGCTACTTGTTATTTCATTAAGGAGCCAAATAGGACCTGGCCCTTTGTGAAACTGTGTGTAAAGTGCATAAAGCCCTGTGCTGCTGCTGCAAGGATGTCCCAGAGCATTGCAAGGTGGATAACCAGCAAGAAAAGGAGCTTGCTATCATTTCCTCCTTTAGGACAGCATCCTTTGACTTCTTATCTTAAGCACTAAGTGCCTCCCTGACCCACCAGTTTGCATAAACTCACAAGAAGTACTTGGATTAAAGAAATCTCTCAGCTGTCTGAGGTTCTCTGTGTGTCCCTTCCCACACACCTCTGTAAAACCAAGTCTGACATCCTTGGAAAGAAACCTCTTCCCTTCAGAACTTTGGTGAGAATCTCCCAAGATTGGGCTTTCTGCTGTCATTAGCAGCATTTTAAGCCTTTTTGCTTTGAGTTCTGGGGAGATCCTAGAAAAGGTATGAGTCACTTCAGATGTTTTCTGAGACAGTTTGGTGCTCTATTTCCTTCTGCAAAAATGATCCCATCAGCCAGTGGTGGTAATCAGCTTTTGAAGACCTTTTAGTGAGTTTTTTTTTTCCTTCAGGTGTCCTTGCTGCATCATAAGAGGGCAAGGAAAACAGTAGAAAAAGAGTTTCAAATATTTTGCAGGGAGAGAAGGTGGTTACCTGTTACCCAGAAAAGGGAGTCTGTACGTGTTGCATAGCCTGTGTCTATCAAATTGAATAGATAAGCTGCTGCAGGACAGTGGTCAGGACTGTAATCAGAGTTCCCAATTTCCACAGTACTCTCAAAATGTCTGTAAATTGTTTTGTTTGATTTATGTCAGCTATGCTTTTTTGGAAACTCCACTGCTTCCCACATCTCCATAGGGAAACACTGCCATTTTCTCTTCATGTACTCTCCAGCCTCATCTGTAAGTCAGATGTGCCTGGAGGGCCAGAGGAATATCTCCTGGGAGGAAAAGACTTGCATAAAGCTCTGCTGTGAAGTTGTGTGATTTTCCTCACTGATGGATCAGAACACAGGTGCAGAAGTACTGCAGGAACGTGGTGTGCAGTGAAAGTCATCCTGCCAAAAGTGCACAGGGGCTTGGAGGATTTACCAGGCAACATTTCACCCTTCAGAGCTCTTGTCAGAGTCAGGGAGTACAGCCCTGTTCCATGTGATGTCAGTCAGCTACAGGGGGCAAATATTAGTGTAGTTCCTTCCACGGAGCCTAGGAGTTCACAAGGTGGGGGCAGAACCTCAATCTCCATTACTAGGAATCCTAATTTTCTGCTCCATCCATTCCCTCTGCCCATTTCTATCCCTTCTTTTATTTGCTAGGGATAAAACAAGGGATTTGCTATCCCTTGTTTTTTCTGCTAGGTGGCTTAGAAGACACTTGCATGATTGTCTGCTTGGTACAAGCATTTATTTTTAAATGGAGGCAGTTGCAGGATCAAAAGGTGAGTTACACTGAGCAAATAACACTTGCTTAGAGATGGTTCTCCCACGAGAGCTAAGTAAAAGCTTGTTAGAAATACCATGACTAAAAAATAGCCATGTTAGAAGGACTGGGCTCACCTGCATGTGGGGGTTTCAAGGTTCACAGTGAAAGACTCCCACAGTATTTATCCATTCATGGCTTTACTGGACTTCTTTAGGTTTTATTTCTTGGTCGCTCTGGAAAAATGTTTTAGTAGCCAAAAAATCTGTACTTAATTAGACACACAAAACCAGCAGACAGGAAGTCTATTTCCTCGCAGAGATACTGTGGTTTATACATTCTGCCCTAATATGAACAAGTCTACTATTATTTTCTGATGTCCCTCTTGTTCAAGGTGCTTTGAGTAACATGAAAGCTCTATTTTTGCACACCAATCATGAAAGATACTTGTCAAGATCCAGGCATGCCAGACATGACAATATTGGATGGTTCCTGATTCCATTTGAAAAAAAAAAAAAAAAAAGGTTCTCTCAGATTTTATTTTCTAGAAATTAAAATAATTTAAGATTATTTAAATGTAACTCTGGATAAGTGTGCAGGCTTGGGGCAAATCTGATAATGGCTCTGTACAAGTGCTCCCACCCTGAATATTTCCAGTGTTATAAGCGGTGTCTTTATTTCCTTGTTACTTGGGGTCAGTCCAAATATCCAGTGATTGGACGTTGTTCAAGACAAGGGCTCTGTGTTCATGAAATGTGTCTCACAGAAAGGGCCATCAGAAAACTGCTGTAACATAATAACCAACGAAAAATATTAATATCTGCAGCCATAAAATTAGGTGAGTTCTTACCAGGGATGTTGATTATCCTCACTTAAATTTAGAAGTTGTGTGGGAAAAGTAAAGTTTGCATCCAAAGAAAGTGTTTTAGTTTCCCTGAGAACTCTAAGCACGTGTTAGAAAGTCTTTCTGACTTTTACTATTATTTTTGATACTGTTCAAAAAGAATTCAGATCTTAAGTGATGAGTAGCCAAACAACATTCATCCCCTTGAAGCAATGAGGGAAATTGTTGTGGGTTAGAAACTAGCACTATTTATTAAATATTAAGTATTAAGGTTATGCAGCATGACTAACATGGCAGGACAGCCATAAATAACCTACTCTCTCTGTGTTATTTTTCTTTGCTGGTTTTTTTTTTGAGGGAGAGTGGGGTTGTTTTGGTTTTTGAATTGTTTGTTGGGATTTTTTTCTCCCCCATTTTTTTTTTCCTTAGGATAATTCTTAGAATATAATTTATTATGTCTTTGAATATTCAAAGCTTTATTTTTGAAGTCTTTTCTTGTGAACCCAGAGATTTCCCACTCTACTGTGAAAGTTTCTTGAACTCAACATTTGCTCCACTTTTCCTCCTCACTCTATAGATTTCATCTTTGCTTCCATACCACTCCAGTCTTCTGATTTTATCTTCCTCCCACAGAGCGAGTAGTATATTCCATGATCATCATGAAGGCATAAAAAGGACTTAAAAAAACCTTGAAGGTGGTGCCAATGACCATGCTGGAACAGGAACTAATGAAAATCTGATCAAAGCCAGGAGATGTGGAAACAGAGAGGAGTCTCTTAGTAAGATTTTACCCCACTCCATCACTATTATGAATATATCTGAACTAGAACAGGAGTCAAAAACAAAAACCTTGGCAGTAATCAGTAAGATCAGAACAAATAGTGAAGCAGATACAGTCTTGTGTCTTCTTTCCTCTTACACCTTCCTGTTGTGGCCATCTGTGGTGAGATCCCCACCAGACAGACACAGGGTAGGGAGGAGGTGCATGTGGAAGAGTTCAGGTCTCTCAATGGTTCTGTTCAAACCCTTTTGGAGCAGGCACCAAAAGCCCTCAGAGACACTTCTTCTTCTTCCTAACCATTTATCCAGGTAGGAAAAAATTCATTAAGCCCATTTATTGAGCAACATTCCCATCCACGTGTAATGGTAACTGATGACTTCAGAAGAAAGCCAAGGCCTCACTCATTGATGGTGAGACCTCTCTGCAAGGGAGCAAACAGGCTGGTAATGTTTGGGCCGTGTAATCCCCTTCCTTCATTTGTTTTTTAGATCCAGCATGTCTGAGGAGACTTTCAGTACTACAAAAGTATTCAAATTTTCTTGACATCTCCAATATTCACCATCTCTCTTTTTACAGAAAAAAGCCTGATGCTTATTGATGGCATATGAAAATATAATCACTTCCCTGCCTGACCACTCACAATCCCCCAGTGCTCTTTTATCATAACTGAGGGAAAGATGGAAGAAAGATGGAACTTTTAACCACTTTTTTTTGGACAAAGAAGGAAAAAATACAGCTATCAAAATACCAGTAGGCTCTACAGTCCCTAACTTCATTGAGGAAGCACAGAAGAGGGATGTTTTTCTCAAAAAAAAAGTAGTCTCTCCAGATTATTTTGTGATTTAGTGCAGTGCAAGCTGCTCTGAGAGACCTACCTCTGTGGCATGCCTAAATTCTAGTGTGTTCTTTGCTACAGGCGAGATAAGTGATGTGAAAAAACCAGCCCCAGTGGTAACATTATTGGAAAGCAGATTCCTGTTCAAACAAGCTTGAGATTAGTGAGATAGATTTCTAGTGACGAGACTCATCCCTGGCTTTTGTCTTCCTGCAGCGTGAAATAGAAGACAGATAGCTTGATTGGGGAAAGTCTGGCAAAGGTAAATGGCAATGATGGAGCAAAGGAGTCATAACATTCTCCTGACAAAGCCTGGATGTCTGAGCAGTGAAACACAGAGGGAAGGTGATTAAGGGACTGCCAGGCTCCCCACGGCTGCCTGCAGTAGCTGCACTGCCCTCCCAAAGGCATCCCAACAAAGCCAGCTCAGATCTTCCTTTTCTCCACAGACATGTCTCCAAAATGCAATTACCCTCTCCCACAGGGGGCTGTATGAACATCACCTGCTTCCCTGTATTTTGCAAAGCATATTACTCATTGTGACTGCTTCTTAAGGCTGAAGCTTTTGGTGGCAATTTCCACATTTCAGAGTCCTCCTGGGAAATCTAAACCTATCTTTTAAGGAAAATGCCATTCCCTGTCTTTATAATTGACAAATTAATAAGTCCAGCCTCTCTCTGACTGTGCTTCAAAAAATAATACCACAATTTTTGTAATATCTTTTTAAAATAAGCACTATATTGCTTCTTTCCAATTAGACAGAATATTCGGTAATTGTAGGAACGTAGGCAGCAGAATTGCCTTTCCTAAGGATACCTTCAGATACAGAAGCAAAGCCCTAAAAGATGCGCAGCACCACTTTACTGTTTTACAAAGTCAAGCTGTGCAACTTTTACCGCTAGAAGGGAAACAGGTCTAAAATTTATAAATATGTTTTCCGGAGAAAACAAAATCTACATCAAATACTGGAGAAACTGCCAAAACAGCATAGGCAGTGATATTGGTCCAGTAACTCAGAATCCTTTTCCAAAGGCAAAAACAATCAATACACTTGGAACATCTTGACTTGATCTTCAAATGGCATATTAAGTAACCTTTTCTTTCTCTTTTTGGTAAACATCAGTAATGTGAGCAGGAGAATATTTCCCTACCCAAGTCATTTACATGAGCATAAGGGACATCCTCTGCCATGGATCAGACTGAGCCAGAGTTAATATGGGTTAAAAAGACTGTTTCTTCCTAGGCCTACAGCAGCCATTTTCATTCTAAAACTGGCAATTTTGTTATCATGTGGCAACTATTTTAATACATTCAAATAACAAAAGAGACAAATACAGAGAATTTTCCTTTTAGGCTGGGTCTTCCACACCAAATGAGGGTATAAATGAACACAATTAATAGCTTCCCATTAAGCAGAAGCACAGAATAGCAGAAGCTGTTTCATTCAGGGCTTTTGAGTTCAAATTTGAATCCTGCTTGTAAGAGCTACACCGAGCGATGTTGCTTCTGTGAATATTGATCACATCACACCTTTAGAAGGCTGCAAAGGGATCCACAGCTCCCAACATCGTCCAAAATGCCTTGAATGTTATTTGATTTTGGGAAAATAAAATTCCTGCCCTGCAAATATTTATATTTTTACATAAATCTCTGAGTTGCTGCATCTGGAACCAGGTAACATAAATGAATCAATTAATGTGTTTAAAGCTGAGCATCTGCAGAAACACTTACAATCCCAAAATCTAAGGTGTCAGTGGTTTCTTTTAAGTGGTTTAGTTACCCCAGATTTCTAGAGAGAGAGTCTGAGTACCAAAGGGACCAAGGTGCCTAATCTACATTGAATCAAAATTCTAGGATGCCTTTAAAAAATGAGAAACCTCCTGGTGCCCTTTCATTAACACTGAGAAGGACCTAATTTTGCAACAGTGCCCCCAAGTTGTCAATATCAGGCTTGTGGAACACAGCCTAGGGATGTCATAGGTCCTTCTCTTCACAACACCAGAAGAGGAAGAAAAAGGACTGAGACCTTCACACCCCCTGACCTATATGTTAACCTCTGCAATAGTGTCTCTTCTGGAAGAATTCCCTTACGTTATTAAAACTGTTCAGTATTGAAGGGCTTGGTAGCTTATGTTCAGGAAAGTACTTAAGCAAGTACACATTGCCTAGATTTTGAAATTTTAGTGGGTGGGGGGGAATCAGCATTATTTCCTCCCTGAGTTGTTTCAGTGTGTATCAGTATTCCTGCTTCTAACACTGGATGAAAGCAGGAAGCACGGATGCTTGCAAAACCAGGGATCAGCCAGGGAATTGTGGAAATTAATTGCTCAGAGCTCGTAGGTGAACTGAGGCTGTGCTCAAACCCTATGACAATTGGTTGATATTTAAATCCCAAGAGTAACATACATAAGGTTCTTGGGATTTTTTCCCACTGGAGTAACAAAAGCAGTGCAACCAAAGGGCAGTTGTAAACTTCAATGCCATTGTTAAGAGAAAACTCTTAACTTCAATAAAAATCAAGCAACTTTGTGTAAGGTATTCTTAAGAATTACATTGATTTGTGTAAGGTATTCCTAAGAATTACATTGATTTCACAACAGGTTTTTAATTTGGCTTTAGCCTGCAGTCACCAGCATGGCTTCAATTCAGACGTGCATCTTGCACTTCCCAAAAACTTTCAATAAGGTAACTAGCAACCTAACCTGTGAAGAGAAGAGAAATAGAAAACTCTGCTCATAAAATAGAATTAAAACATCATTTGAAACAGATTGAAGTATATGCAAGTTGCAACAGATTCCCTTAGGCACACAAAACCTGTGTGCTTACAACAAGAGATAACTCAAACTGATGCTCAATTTGCCAGTTTATTGCGATGGGGATATTTTGACTTGTATTAAAGAGTCTTGACTGATGACCTCTCTAATTCGTTCAGTGCAAATGTTTTCTTTCAACATTTTTTAACCAACTACTTATTTGAGAGTAAAATCTATCATGGCCTGTGCAGACAATCTGGATTTTTAATTGTCTTAAGGGTTTTTGGAATCTGCTAGACAGTGCCTGAGAGCATTTGGTGATTTGATGCATTGATTAACCTGGAAACATGCTTGTTTCACAGGCTTGGTTCTACAGAGTTTTTGGCTCTTCTTTCAAATAGAATTTGCCAAAAAGCAATTACTAGCAAGAGGCAGAAAAACATGCCTTACGGATTTTAAATTCACTTTCTCCTTTAATGTACCAGGAATCTGAGCATGCCGCCTCCTGCTTCTTATCAGCTAAATATTTGCAGTGACACCAGAAAAAGCAACTGTGAATTCTGCAATCCTGGTTCATTGGAAGTCATCATATGGGGAGCATCTCTAAAAGCAAATGGTGCCAAGCCAGCATTTAAAGCTATTCATCAACTCTGGATTTAATAACTACCTTATTTATATCCCACATGCTAGGAAAAATATTGTAATTGGGATGGATTATATAAAACCTGAGGAACGGAATAATTGATGGAATAATTTAAAAATCTGCAGTCTGCTTTGCTTCTGAGATATTTGTTTGAGACTGGCTGATTCAGGGGTAACAATGGAATACCATTAGAGTCCAATTCCTTTTGCTTTTCTAGGCGACATCAGTGCTCAGGTGTGAGCATTTTAATGGAGGAGAGTGCTGGAAGATATTTCCTTCTGTCTCACCTGTAGGTGACAAGGGGCCTGCCCAGCTTGCTCCAGGTTTTTGTCCCTGAGTGCCCATCCCAGAGGCTGGTTTGCAGCAGGACAACCCAGAACACGTGCACCCCACATCTTAAAACTCTCTGAGAGTATGTGTGCAGCAAAGCAGGACAGGAGGGTGATGCCCTGACTTCCTTTCACCCTGCCTGGGCTTTGCAGGTTAAGGAAACGCCGTGTCCCTGACTGCCAGCGAGCCCTCGTCTGTCAGCACTAACCAGCCCCAAAACAAAGGGGAATTCAGTGTGTTGGGACTTGCACAGATATCTGATGCAATCTGAAAGGGAGACAGACCTGCTGCATTACCTAACATGTCTAAATGAATGTCCCATAACCCATTTTTTTGGGCTGAGGAGCTGCTGATTGCACCAGCTGTTCATGACTTACACCTCTACACCTCCAGGTCATAATCTAGCAAGAGAAGGCCTTTATAATCTGACATATTTAATATACATGCTTCTTATTTAAGGATATCAAGAACACTGAGAGGTGTTCCAGCAAAGGGGGACTTGTCCTGAAGTTCAAAGGTTGAACCTTAACCATGTGGGGAGGAACATCATCAGGATCCTTTGTCTTGCAAAAGCTCTCATGCAGGATTTCAAACAATACCTTCATTTTGAGTAGCACCTTAAGAGGGAAAAGATTTTTTAATAACCTAAAATAAAACTAATTAAAATACATTACACATTTTAATGGTTTTCTTGGTGTTATTTTTATTATTACCTTGAAGAGAAGAATGGATATAGCAGATTTAAATAAATAAATAAATCAAAAAAACCCCACCAAACCCAAAATGAAAACACCCCAAAAAAAACCCCAACAAAAAGCCCAACCAGCAAACCAAAAAAACCCACCCCAAATCTCACTTGTGGAGATACATAGATTTGTATCATGGATACATGGATACACGGCTATGCAATGAAACATTTAAAACATTCACTGACCCCTTATTAATATGCTTGTCAAAACCCTACATTTTGTAATGTACCTATCTGGAATCAACTCTTCACTTTTTTGTTGTAGGCAGAGTATTAAAAAAAACCCTCACAAATTAGATATTTGATCCTGGAGATAAAAAAGCAGAGAAAGTAGTGTGTGTGCACATTACAATTATATTATCAAGGCTTTCTGTAATGCTATTATAGGCTGTTCCAAGTTACCATGTATGAAAACAAACCACACTGATTCCAAGCCCCAAAATGAGAGAAGTTAGAGAAATATAATCAGTGCAGCTGTGGCAACAATACTATTGTTAAAGTACAGGGAGATTTTATAAACAGTGAGTAAGAAGTCAAGAAGGAAATAGTTGTAGACAAAATCATTGCTAGAAAACATGAAAGCAACTCTTTCTTTCCCATCCCATCCCATCCCCTCTCCACCCTGTGAAAAGATTATCCATGGAAGGGGAAAAAAGGGTGAGGTTGAGGGTGGTGTCCCACAGAAGGCCATAACACACAAAAAATATGTGTACTTTTTTTCTCTTGGAAGAAGATGAGGGGGGGAAAAAAGAGCCTGGAATTTCTTTTGGAACACATACTGTACTTTCAGGTGCCATCTGTGGACTATGAAAAAAACTCTATGTTAAAACAAGAATAAAAGAGGTAAAGGACAATCCATCACAGCCATTGCCTGCAGCACGACAGGGATGTTCCCAAGCAGGTTTGGAACAGCTCTGCTGGGAACACCAGTGGCACTTCAGCTTCTCTGCCAGTAATGTGTAAGACAGGGCAGCAAATATTTCAACAAACACTAATTTATCTTGCCCCTTATTGACAAAACTGCAGATGCCTTAGCAAAGAAAAACAAATGCCACTGAGTCAACAGCTGTGCTTTACAGCGGTTTCCATCCACTTTGCTTTGGCACTGTGTGGGGAACCTCAGTGGCATTGCTCCTGCTTTACATCACTGCACAAGAACCACTCATAGCCTGATCCTTTGATAAATCACATTTCAAAAGAAATTGATGGTGCAACTCCCCTCAGCATGAGAGGCCAGGCTTCAACCCCCACATTTTTAACTGCTTCTATGAGGCTTCAGTGGTGTGATAGAAGAAACCAAAGAGATGAAACTCGAGTAGTGTATCATCTATATGCACATTACAAAAAAAGATAACCTTCTCTCTGTAGGAAATAGGAACTGCAAATATATGAAATGTTAGAGCAGTGTTCCCTGATATCACCAAAACTAAAGGTATAGAGAAGGACAGTCTAGACAATTTTCACCTTCCAGTTTTTAACAGTGTTTGGATCATATACTCAGTTTAAAGCAGTTCTAGATTGAACCTGGGGAGTATGGCAGAGCTGCCTTTCTTCTCTGCCAAGATAAAATATTTTCATCATTTCTTTTGAAGTTTAGAGTCTATTAAGCAGCAATATAACATTCACATTTTGGAAAAATAGGGTTCTTGTGAACTGGCAGGAAGCATAACATGACTTCCTGGTAATTATTTCCATGATATTAAGCTATTCCCTTTTGAGGTTTGCTTTGAATATATGTATTTGGTGGAGCTAGGGAAGTTTATTGAGCAAATGTGCACACTGACGAGTGACAATGAAATTTTAAAAGAGCTGTGACTGTTTCTTCAGACCACTTTGATATGATGCAGACATTCCATGCCAGATCTTTGAGGGGAGATGTACAATGTCAATTCAACTCTGGAAATTGAAAGGCTCAGTAGAACTCAGTCCCACAGACAGTAGGAATTCTCCCTAAAGATTACTGTATCTCTTAGCAATAAAGATGATACCACCACTCCTATCTCACATCTTATCTTTTTCAGAACCAGGTTACTTTCCCTTAACCCCACCACCAGTTTAACAACTCCTCAAAAATAATTTCAGCCCTTTTTGACTGCACTTTCTCTGTAGTACCTTCAGCATGTCCTCTGTCTTCTCCCTGCCAAAAACACTTCCTGTCCCCCAGACACAGAGCTGGCAGTGAGGAGTTGGGTCAGCTGTGAGAGGTTTCCGTGGAAGCAATTCAGGCTTCCTGGCTGTGGGAAGGCAGACACTGTGGGATGTGATGGGACTCACTTCACACAGAGTTTTGACCTCATCCAGTCTCTGAAAGTGCTCCTTGACCTCCAGCCCAGCATCTCCACTGCTGCTACTGCCCAGAACACAGAGTTCCCAGACAGACCAGGTGTGCAGTGAGTTCTGTGCCTCCCTCTGGTACCGGAAATTGTTTGGGATTCAGCAGAATCCCAGAGCAACAATTAATGCTACTAATTTTTCTGACAGGAATCTAAATGGCTTAGAGCCAGTCATAGCATCAATAGAGTTGCTGCCAACTACTAAAAACAAGCAAGTCAACCATAATTTACTGGCATTCCTGACTCTTTTTCTGAATTAGATTAGTGCATTTTGAGAGTTTTCAGAGAACATTTGAAAGAATTCAGCTGGAAGAAGCACAAAAATTGTTTCACCGACATAATTTATTGGGATTTGTAAAGCACTTTTGACAATATACCTCACAAGAGGCTAGTAAGGAAACTGAGAGGTTGTGAGGTGGGAATTGCAGTTGTGTGTTGATCACAAGCTAGCTGGAAGAGAACAGCATGGAATAAAAAGCTCAGTTTTCAATATGGCAGTGGTTAGCAGCAGAGCACTGACAGAACTTCACTGTACTCATGGCTGTCCTGGAAAAGGCCTTAATCAGCCTGGTGGCATGGTTTGCCATGGAACTGTATTTTAACAAGGAACAATTATTTAACTGAGCAGTTGTTTAAGGTAGTCAAGACAAACCTAGGCAATTAGGCAGCACAATGGCAGAGGAAGTTCATGATGGAAAATTCAAAATAAGGTGTGTTGGAAGGATATTACTAACACACATTGTTGAATTTTGAATTAACAGTAACCACCCAATAAAATGACCTGTGTGTCACCTTGGAGAGCTTAATAAAAACATCTGCTTCGTGTGGAAAGGCAATCAAGAGCAAATGAAATGTTACCACAAATAGAGAAAGGGGTGGGGTCCCAGTGAACCTGCTCTGGCCAAGCCTGCCCAGGATGTGGGGACATGTTCTCACTCTGCTGAGCAATTCCAGGATGAGCTGGCCGCTCCCCCAGAGGAGAGGAAAACCTTGAGTACCTTTGACATTCCTTCCCCTCCTCTGCCCCCAGTTCTCTCCAAAAGGCCTTCCTGTGGCTGCAGAGCAGCTGTTCCCAGGCTTTTTGCTGTTGGAAAGAAGATGAGTTCATAAAGCAAGCCCACCAAAATGCAGTAATTTAACAGCATACAGGATTTCAAAACAGATGAATAACACCCCATCCACTTCAAAATAATAACAGAAAAATCAAGTAAGCAGAGTTTTCAATGCAGTTTTTTTGAAAATTGGTCCAAATGCAAGGGCTAATGTTCCCAAATATAGAGACCAAGATTTTTTTTTTTTTTTAATTCCATAACTCAGTAGTCTGTAGGCTCAAAAGCTGTGAATACTTACTATGTTGTCATGAAGAAAGATGGACAATACAGGGCAGCAGGGCTCATGAACTCCTGAAAGCCTAAATTAAAAACATCAAGCACCCACAATACCCAATTAATCACCAGGTTTTGTCTGTGGGAGTTCTTTGCACCTCCTATAAGCATAATCCCATAATGTCAAGATACTCCATTGCCTCAAACTTACACACTATTATTCTGCCTGTAAAATCTCATTCTCTTTGCAGGGAAGGTGGGGATTAGAAGGACTGATAGAACCAGTCCTGCTCAAACTTACAGCATGAGGCAGAGATCAAACTTTGATTATATCTAGTGGAGAATGCATTTTTACTCCACTTCACAGCACACTAAGTGTCCTGTACATGTCTGAAAACAGCCAAAATAATGCTGACTGGAGGTAAAACAAGAAAGCAGCTGATCAAAATGCATAGAGGTGAGGAAAAAAAACCCCAAGCAACACAAACCCCAGAATTATTGATTTACAGAAACAGTAGGGAACAGGGGTGTACTGGAAGGAGAACCAGTGGCCACATTCATTTGCCAGGATTACTTTGTGCTTGCCATACAGGTCAGGTTTAGGTTTAGGAGGCACATTTCAAAATATTTTGTCCCTTTAGTAAGTAAAGGCAGGGAGAGGGAAGGAGGATGCTTGAATAGACGGTGAGGAGAAGAAGAGGATTTAAGTCATGGAAGACTGGAGGAGGGAATAATACTGAATTGGACTTTGACAGGAAGAAAGGTCATATCATGGGAGATATTGGTGAGGTCTGGGCACAGCAGAGGAAGGGATTGATAAGCAGTCATTCCCATCAGTCTGGAACTGAAACTGCCTGAAATTCCAACTAAAGGAAAGCTGGGCCTAGACGTTCCCAGTGGGCTGGATGTACATAAGCATGAGTGAGAGGAGAAAGAGCTGTCCAGTGAATATCTGCTGGCCCTCCTGGTAGCTGTACAAAGAAAGTCAATCTGAATCAAAAAAAGAATCCCAGCGGGAAGCAAAGAGACTGGTCCTGGATGGAACCAGGATTTATCAGGGATCATGTTCTTACTTTGGTAGAAAAAAAAAAAAGTATTATTTCTGTTTATGCTGGTTCACCTAGACAATGGTTAGTCATCCTGCAATCAATCACTTTGTCAGTTCATGTAGGGCAAAGCAGTACAGTGGATTTGGGTTCCAATCCTGCTGACATTTCCATGCTGCCAGAATACAGTACTTTTTTCCAATTCATTTCTTAAAAATTTAAGAAGAAATAAAACATTACATGGCAATTATGCACTATGGTCATAATGTCAACTGTTAACATTTATGAAAAGCCCAAACTAGAATTATTTATGCAACCTTCATTTGGCCACCATATGCAGGGTTGCAATATCATATTTAATTACATAGTTGAAGAGTTATTATACAAAAGATCCAAAGTTTTTTTCAGTATAATGAAGGAAACTTTAGCTACAGCAGAAGTCCAAGGCAAAGGGAGTCATAAGGCAGAGAACACAGTTTAAGAGAATGTCCTAATGACTATTAGACACCAGCTTAGAGAATTCTCTTCCAGACTCTGGTACTTCCCATGGAATATCAGACAGCTGACTTAAATTCGTCTTTCCCAGGTGATCTGCAAGTATGTTCTCCATTTTTTAGGCATCTGCTTGGTTTATAGAAATACCTGCAGCTCAGGATCCCATTGGGTATGTATGGGACTTGTGCTTTGAGCACATGAAGTGGTAGATAATTCTGAAAAGATTGATTTCTAGGCATGCAAGATCCAACTCACAATCAGTGAAAACTTCTGACCTCGAGACCTTTGTGTTTCTCTACCCATAATACTGTGTTCCATGAGAATGTCTTGTGAAAATTATACCAGAAATATTTGTGAACCATTCATAAAGTGTAAGCATGAATATTAAGCAAAATAGGCCAGGGAGAAAGGAACAATTCCGTGTTTACATCAGGGATCCAAGGGCTTGCAATAAACAGGGCATTAAATCACATGCTGAAGAAAACTCTGTATTAAAGATGCCAGTTCATTAACTGAAGTCTCTTTACCCTCTGTCCTCAACGAGACAGAGATTCCCTGGAGAAAATTAAAAATCAATATGGTCTTTAATCTCACAATCTCAACGGACACGAAAAAGGTGACACAAAATTCTGACAGTCTAAGCACTTTATGATTTCATCATACTATAAAAAAGTTTAAGGCTTTTAACTCAATTTGACCTATGTGTGACGATATGCAAACTGCTCTTTTGTAACAAAGAAAGATGGACACAATGTTGGGTGACTTGATTAACTACCAACAATTATTTGCATCCTATTTTACATTAAAATCACATCAAAACCCATGGCAAAGAAAATTCCCAAGATTTCTCTATGTCAGAGCCCCATGATCCTCCTCAGTCCCTTTATTTGTGCAGCAATGGGATGGAAATTGCATTGGCTCCATCAGTCTGAGACTGAATTATGACTTCATGGCTATGGTAACACTGCAAGGCTTCTCTTCCACATTTCACTAGCTTTCATATTACACAACAGTGGTGAACATTGCTTTTGAATTGCTTATTTCTCCCCTAATTTGTTCTTCCCAGAGCATCTCATGCAAAATTCATTTCCTTCACTTGAAGGCTCTCTGAGGAGGGACTACACTGGAGATCTGCATTGTCATCTTTCCTGTCCAATGTGTATTTGAGACTGTTGGCTGAGAGGGAAGTACCTAGCATCCAGGTATTGTTTCTAGGGTGTTATCACAATTTTCTCACTCCTCCAACCACCAGAGCAGTAGTGCCTTGCCAAAAGTCTGGGCAAACTGCAGAAGGGGTGAAATCTGCTGATGCACCCAGTGCAAAAGGGATTAAATTGATGGCATGGTTGGGCATTGCAGCTGAATTTGTAAAACCCCTAAATCTTTCATTGTTTCACTATTTCTTACTTTTGCAAACCTGCGGTTTTGATGGGTAGCAGCTGCTCTCTGATCATAGAGCAGAAGCTACCAAAATGCTGTATTGCCTATGCTTGAAACATTAACTGTGGAATTTCCTGTTAGGATCCTTGCTTTCATACTTCAGAACTGGACTACCTCAAAGTAAACTACACTGGGTGCAATCCAAAATCCCACAAAACACAGCACCAGAGGGAATCTGTGGCTGTTAGCAGATCAATATATGCCCCCAGTGCTCCCTGCTGTGGAATGATTCCTAGCTGGAATATAAGAACTTGATTTTGGCTGCAAGGTGCTGGTTGTGAGTCCCGAGGACCTGGGTTCTCACGGCCTGAGTAGACACACTGTGTGTTTTTGGCCTAAGTCACCAAAGGCTGTCTCAGTGGAAATACCCTTGGAAAATCTCTCTTGACTTGAGGGACAGCAGGTTACCTGTGGAGTGTCCTCTGCTGACACGCCTCAGCTTGGGAAGGACTCTCTCTCCTCCTCTTCCTCACCCCACTGCATGACAGAAGTACTCAGCTGACTGCCACAGGAGTGGGATTTTGAGGGAGATTTGGGATGATATTCCTATGATATATGGCAGGGATAGCCAGAGGATTTACAGCCTTCTTCTTGTGCTTTCCCGTAAGTCTCATTAAACACAAATGTTGAAGATACCTGGGACGCAGAAGGTGCCTGGCATGTGCCAGGTGTCCTTGGGCAATGGGAGATGCAAAACCAGTTTCAGATTGCAACCCCATGCATAAAAAAAAAAAAAAAAAAAAAAAAAAAAAAAAAGGTGAAAGAAATCCTTCTGTAGGCAGAGAACACCATCACAGAGATGTTTTCTGTCATTCCTTTCTTTGGGCCAATAAAACCCTGCAAACTTATGAGAATCTGCACTTGTTATTTCATCACTTATGAGCAATGTAGCAATTCCAAACTCATGTTTATAAAACTGTTACATCCTTTCAACATCTGTTTCCAATATATGTGAGAGCTGGGCTTATCTTTGTTGTCTGCTTCAGTCTGGCGGTTTTACTTGGGATTTAAATCCCCTTTGAATGCACTGTTCTGTTGATCTGGAATTTTGGACCAATCCAAAAAAGCTCAAGTGGAAATGATAGATCCTTATGTTACATAAATGTCTTTCTGAACTTTTTAAAGTTCATTACACTGATGGACCAGAATATTCAATTATTGTCCTTCCTATCACTTTTTTCTTCTACTGTTTTCCTCTATTATGATTATAGAGTCAGAATCCATGACATGATGGCTGAGTAAGTTGTCTTGGCTATATTTCACACAACCCTATGAACCATCTAGATTAACCCTAAGTCTGTCACTTCCTAAGGAATTATTTCAAAATACATAATAATATGTGGTAAAAATTAATGCAGGGTAGATGATTTGAGGTAAATTGAACAGATTTGGTCATGTGAAATTTTATACTACTGGAAGTTAAAAGATAAAAGGCAATTTTTTACTGACCATTTTCATGATACTGATAGTTATTTTTTCCAAAAATGTTCAAAAATTGCATTAAATTTGGAACTAGTTTTCCCTACCTCAAGTAGATTTTTTATATAACATATTCATAAGGGTATATTCTTCCTTTCCTATTCCCATCCTTTCTGTTTTTCCTTACTAGCCACACTATTACTGTGGCTGCCAGATTGGCTGTGCTTATCACCTTTATGGGACAAATAAGGAGAAAGGAAATAGAGTTTGCTTCAACATGACTTGTGCCTGCCAGCACAAATATAGGCCTGAGATTGGAAAGACAATTTATTTCATTTTTTTAAATCAAAGACTGCCAACATATGATCTGATGGAAGTTGCATGAGAAGCTCCAAAAAGGGGATGATCAGAGACAAAAGGAATAAGATTGAATTTGATTTAAATTACTGTAATACACTGACACAACTACTTTTGTAACAACCTGGGATGAGTTCTGACAACTTTTCCTAGTTTTTATTCACTCATTATTCAGGCAAAACTCCCACTAACTTCTCTCCCACGGTCTGACTAATATTTATGTACATTATCTCTATGTCACCTTGTTATGGATCACACAGATCTTACTCATTTAGCTTCAGGAGACAAGTATTTCACACTCTGAGACAGGCAGAGCTGTTACAGCCTAAACATGAAAAAGGATTAGAAACATCATAACACTCATTACTGCTTCTCTGTGCAGCTTTATGCTCCCTTATGTAAAAACCTTTCTTTCCAGATGCAGAACTGATTTCATTATACCATTCTGACAAATAAGTATGTAGCCATATGATGGCAGCAATATGCTTAAATATGTGGATTCCAACATTTAATATGTTTTACTTGTCCAAAAAAGGAAGATACAACTCAAACCAGTGTTCTGGAGAGCAAGACACAGCAGTCAAACATCACATTCAGACTGAAGCTGTCTCAGTTTTTGACTACAAAATAAAGATTGGCTACAATTTTTGCTGCTGAGTACAATTCTAACGAATCCAGTCATTTGTTCCAAGACCATTTTAACCTCTTTAAATGCAGAAGAAGCATTTGACAAAACAATTTGCCTTAGCACGGTACATGCAATGAATGACATGGAATTACCTGTGCACTCATCACTCCACAGTAACCAAAGGAAGATTAAAAAGTGCCACAGTATCAAAATGAGGTCTAGAGGGAAGATCCTGGAAATTTAAACTTTCACTGGTTGATCTAAATTTCTCTGAAACAGATCTTTTAGCAGGTGATGAAATTGAATGAACACTAAATACAAGCCAAAATGGAAAAGAGATTTCATAAAAGTGCCATGCTTGATAAATTATTCAAATTATTTACCAGAGAATTCTTAAATTCTCAAAAAGATGGTGTAAAAAGAGAGGTATGTAAAACCTGCATGGACATACAATCATGCCTATAAGGCTTGGATAAATAATTACAGCATTGTCAAAGAACACCTTTCTTTGTAATTTCCTGGGTTTTCTCATCTTGTGATCACTGGCTTCCTTAGGAGATCATGCTATCTAGGCTGTACAAGAGAGCTCTTCTAAGACTAGAAGTACAAAAAAAAAGGAGGTAAGATCTGGAAGGATAAGGGGACACTGGAAATATATTCCCTTAACCCTCTGGTAGTAATTTACACTAATATTTTTCCCAGGACAGCTCCACTGAAAATTTATTGAACACATATTTCTAGCCAGTGAATTTGAACTCCTCTGATTCCAGGAGGAGAAATGCTTCATGGAAAGGAAGTGGCATGCCTACAGCCTGGCCAGTAAGAGACTCTTTAGATAAATACAGACAGATTCAAACAAAACTTGAGGTCCCTCTAGACTTTAGTTCAGAATAAAGGTCAGAGCAAATCAGAAATTGAGGGGTCAGTTCCCCTCTAGTACCTGCTGTGTAATTCCAAATAGACCTTAAGGGGCATAACAGTGTTTGAACAACTTGAAGGAAATTGGGTAACACAACTCCACACCTCTTCCTTCTTTATTTTAATTGCTCTCTCAGCCTTTTTTCCCTAATCTTTTACTAATTTGTGCTGCTATTAAACAAGGAAGATTATTCAGAAAAAAAAAAAAAAAAAAAACAAAACCAAAAGAAAACATATTTTCACTGATTTGATTTCTTGTTAGTGGAAAGAAGCATTTTTTAATTCAACAGCTTAAACATATTACAATAGCTTTTAATATTTTAAGAATGTTAAAGCACAATCTCTCATCAAGGGATCCAAATAATTTCTGGAAACAACTTTGTGGTAGGAGATGATATATGGAGAAGATTAGGGTGTTTTAAAAAACAATAAATATCCATTTGGTTTGTGTGTGTCTGTGAATTAAGAATACAGAAGACAATTCTTTCTTTTTAACAAATGTTTTCTTACAGATCATTTTGAGGGTCCTCTTGTATTGTCTACTTTCATGGCCATGAAAAGAAATGCAATTCATAATGAAATGGAGAACAGGAAGGTTTTGTACCTTAATAGAAATAATTAAAATCCAAAAAAAAATCCTGAAAACCACACGGTGCCTTGTTCTTGACAAATATACTTTTATGTATTTATCAGCAACCGAGCTCTGATATCTACTGAATGCTAAAGATTTCATGTCATTAATGGACAGGTTCCACCAAATGAAAAATACTAAAGTAATATGATTTTATTTTTTAAAAAGTAGCAACTTTTAGAGAATATAAATTATTTTCAGTGAACCTTTCAAAATTTAAGTATTTGTACAGGTTTTAGAAATTAATGTTTACAGCCAACAGGAGTTCACACAAACAGAAAATCAGTTAAATCCAGTAAAAAGTTCTTGTTCCATTAACCTCTCCCACATTAATATTATTTTATATAAGAAAGGGAGGTATGTCATGTTTTTCATCTCCCATTCTTGCACTATTTTCTGGTTTGATCCTGCAAGCTGCAGCTCCAAAGCTCAGATCTTTCTCAATGAGCTACACTTGTATAGAAAAAGTGTCTTGAAAGAAATGTGGCCTCATAGATTCATTCCCCAGTTATCAATCAACCTCACCTATCACCATCCTCACCATGTTTTCAAGTTAAAAAAAAAAAAAACAAAAAAAACCCTGTAATCTGCATTTAGGGAATTTCTTGTAATTGTTACAATCCTGTTTCATTCATAATTCAGGCATGAGAAGTGTCTGATCAACAAGTGCTTTATCAGAGAACACCTTGAACCAAAGCTGAAGAAGGCAGGGCTGGAGAACCTGCAGGGAACCCAGGTGTCTGTAGTCTAGCCTGACAGCCAGTCATCCTTGGTCTACAAACAACACTCTCAGCTTCTCCAAATCTTCACCTTTGGCCATCAGAAATCGCAGAAATGACCCGTGGACACTGCTGGCCTTTGGACCACATCTCAAATGTAAGGGAAATCTGTTTAAACAGGTGGCAGTACTACCATGTGAACTGAAAAACACCTATATAACAAGGTATAGCAATGTCACAGACACTTTACCAAATGTATACTTCCACACTTAACTATGACTTAATGGGTGCTTCCACTACATTCAAATTTTCCCTGTGTGTTTTGACCTTTTCTCCTCAGAATATTGCTTCTAATTTTCGGTTATTTGCCATATGAGACGAAATCCACACACAGTTCATAGAAGACTCTAACAGAGTTTCTGCTGCTTCTGTTTTCATTTTATTTAGGTTTATTTTTCTAAACCACATGTTACCTTATACCTTGCCAATGTAACTGGTTTGGAAATAACATATTAATTCAAACAATGTTTGTTTGGAGGAACTCTCTGATAGCTTTCAGCTGGCTAAACACACTTAGATAGCATCCTGTTGGTTTCTGAGACAGAAGTGAAAGGCTGATCTGCTTACCAAGCGACAGCTTTGATGCAATATCCTTACAATATATGAGTACTTACACTTCTGTGTTCCTGGTGGTAGCTTTTTCTCAGGAGTCCTTCAAGTGCCAAAGTTCACGCAGTTCATGTTTATATTCAATTAAAACCCCAACTAAAATATTTGCAGACAAATGCTGCATTCTCAAGCTCTACGGAAGCCATTCAGACACATCTTCTGCACAGATAACAGCATGGGCTAAGTAGATAATTCCATGACAAATCACCTCTACTGCTGTTTATTTTGGTAGAAAGTAGTTGCTAAATTTGTTTTCATGCATCCAAAATGAAATGTAACTTGATAACACTTCTACTGAAAATACAAAATGAGTTCAGAAAAGGAAACTGCAATTCAGATTTGTTTTAAAACATTTCACAAACTGACTGATTATTTTGTTTTCCAGGGGAAACAAAAATCTAAATGTGCCATGTGCAAAACTGTATGAAATTCAATGTGTTTCTAGAGTGAACTTGAAATACTAGTACTTAAATATAATTATTCATAACCATGTTTTGATAGTGCTTTTCTCTTTTACTGCTCTCTGAAAGCCTTGTAGGAGCAATCAAGGAAAGCAATTATAAACAAATGCAGTATGAATAACAATATACCTCTTTTTAGCATATTTCCCTTCCAACTGAAAAGAATTAAGCTATTTCATTAGTGTTGTGGCAACATATTTTATTATCTACTGTAATTAAGCTCAAACCCCCTGAAATTTACTTAGAGAATGGTCCAACAATATAAAATACCTTTATTATGGCACACCCATAGCCACACATTAAATGTTTCCTTTTCTAATGATTTCCTTTTTTTCTTTGTCTATGAGAATGGCATTGACTTAAAAGTAATTTGTAAAAGAAGGATACAGTAAATAAATGTGTTGAACTTTAGGTAGATATAATCATTATTATTACAGCACCATGTAATTTACTGCTTAACCATTATTTACTGCTAAACCACTAATGGTTCAGGTTGATCAGGACAGCATAATCAGGTGATCAGTAATTAATCATAATTAATAACATCCAAGTTCGATGATGGTAAGACAAAGCAAGTACAGAAAAACAGCATCCATCACTTGCCTGTCTCACAAATGCCCTGCTCTATTTATTGTCTTTATATAGAAGAAGAGCATCTTTTGTGGGATTGTGGGCAGGATATTTGATTTTCTGTGAAGGAAAAGGTCTCTTTCAACTACCCAGCTTTAAAAAAAAAAAACAAAAACAAAAATGAGAAAAAAAGAATTAAAGTGAAATACAAGTAAAAATACAGAATGTGAATAATTCCAAGATTCTCCAGTTTACCCATTTCTGGAAGCCATAAGCACTTTCCCACTCAAACCCCTGCCTTTGAATGTTATTTGGAGAGGTCCATGGTATGATTATTGATAGTACCCTTCCTTTCAAATCCCTGATAAGAAGCCATGACTGCCACTGACAGTCTGTCACAACCAGACACTGTCTACACATCATTCATGGGGGTTTTCTACTCTCATTTCATATTTGCTGCACAAAAGAATCATAACTGGCAGTGTTGATGTAAGTCTTAAGTAAATTTTGACTTCAGTCAAACCTCAGGATATTTGCTGGAGTAAAGCCAAAACCAACCCACTCTAAACAAAATGGAATCCCTGAGAATGAATCCCTTCCCAAAACTAAGAACAGGTTTGGTCCTGCGCTCCTGAAGCTGGATAGATTCTATCAGTACCATATAATTACTCTCATAGCTTCATACAATGCCTGCTAGAACAGAGCAGTAGACCTGAAATGTGTCAGTGGACATCAGAATGACAGCCATCTTCTGAATAAAGGATGTTTTCTGTCAGCAGGCCCTGTACCAGCGCATAAAATTTCCTGGTTCCTTGGGATAGACCTGCACTGCTGCTTGCGCACAATCTCAGGCTTAAAATGTAGTTTCTGCAGCAGCTTTATTGTCTGTGTGTAAATGCACGTTCAGACTCAGCTTCAGCATATACCACCATGCTCACTGGCAGGAAACTGTGTGCTGGAGAAGGAACACGATCAGAGGATTAGGTCTGATTTATGATTCAGCTCTATTGTTACAGAAAGCAATGGGCATGGCTGAATTAATTTGTCCTGGCTCAAGTCCTCCAAAAACCATATCAGCTTGCCATGTCCTTCCACCATGACTCAATAGCCACATAATCTCAGAATTCTATTAAAAATCTGTTAGGCATGAAACACACTTGTGCCTCCTGAGGGAGTCTTTATGGGATTACGTAGCTCTTACATGAAGCAGTTTAGTGAATTACAATATAGAAGAGAATTATGTGAGCCTAGGAGAAAAATAAAATTTTTGAAAATATTTAAAGGAAGAAAAACGTTTTCCTCTAACCGCCAAACAAAGGAGGCCACAGAGGGAATATGATTCTGATCTGGATGCTACAGGAGAATACAAGAGAAGATTAAAAACTGAAGAATTTAATATTTGCTCATACAGATCCTCAATATCAACCAGCCCTGCAGGGACACAGATGCCTGTTCCATGGAAAGCAGGGTGCATATAACCTACATGATTTAATTTTTGAGCCCTTGTAATTCAATGGCAGGACCACAAGTGAAATAGGTAAGTTAGGCATATCCCCCATGATGCACTCGAAGTATGAGACCACAGGGCATCAGTCCCTAAGAGGGTGGATTTTGGAAATCCCTCTGCCACAGCTGTGGATCCTACACACGCCTCAGTTGCAGACCATCACTGCAGGTCCTGTAGAGCAAACCCCACTGACTGCACAGGCGTAATGCAGATGTTTGCAGTGGTGAGCGCAGGTGTGAGGTCTGTCATGAAAGGTGCAGTACATACGGAAAAACTGGGAAATTTAAAATTCTATTGTGAAAATTTTCTAAGTGTTTGATCCCAGGATGAGTAAACATAAGCTGTGGGGACAGTCTGTGCACAACTCCGGGGGCTGCACCTTTCAGATCTTTCATATCTCTGTGAAACACAAAAATATGGACATACTAGAAGGTCAAAGTACAAGAGAATAGGTATCATACTCTAGAAAACAGGTATTTGAACAATTATCTGGTGAAAATTCCTATCCTACATACATCTCCTACTTTCCTTGGCATGACTGAAAATGAATTCTCTACAAACCTAGTTAGAATAGTGTGATGAATTGAAAAGCCATCACAAAGTAAACCTGAGCGAATAGAAAATGTACATTGCCTGGGATAGCACACCTTGCTTCACAAATAGGTATACAACCTATGTAGAAGAACATTACTAATGATGAACTTCAAAAAGTACAGGCACTTTTATGAGTGTGAGCTGGGTTTATCCCTGCAGTGTCTGTGGAATGTGAAGGGTTAGGTGCAGGCAAGCCCTACAGCCTGTGGGGTCAATCTCACATGAGACACACATGCAAGTGTCATTTATGTGCTACAGAGCTCGCTAACACTTGCTGACTTCAGAAAGTATGTGCACAAAACCGTGGGCAAGACTGAACAGCCACTTTTCAAACTGAAGTTTGTTCACAGAAATGCAAACACTTTTTGCAATCTGATTCTAATTAACAATAGAGTCATTCATTCATTCTCTAACAAATGAGCAGAAATCCCCTTCCTTTAGCAATACACAGACATTTGATAGTAACTGTGTATTTGAGGTGATTATATGTTACAAGATCTGATTCTCTTGTATTTAAGACTCAAGTCTTGTTTCCATCTCAGCTATACGCCACAAAATCCACTGTGCTGGATTATTTGCTTTGGGGCATTGGAAGAAGGAATCTTCTATACACAACTGCAAAGAAAGCAGTGTTTTGACACAATGAAGAGAACTTGAGTTGTCCTAATACTTAGCTCACAATCCACAGAACAGAATAGAAAAGTACCTGCTGAGTGTCAGCAGGAGCAGCTAGCACAGTTCTTTTTTATGGTCTGAGATCTCTCCCACATGAAGCATCCCAGTGATTCCATTGATCCCAACGAATAAAACTAGATCTGTGAGGAAGCATCCCTCAAGCTGCTGGCAAAGCCCAGTTGCTAGTAAGCACTTGATGGAGCTATCAAGCTATTGCCACTTAAAAAAAAACCCAACCAAACCAAAACCAAAGAAAAAACCCTGCTGACCATTAAGCAAGTGTTTTAATTACAAAAGAAAAAGCAAAATGTTTGCTACACTAGAAATTAAGATTCCTGCCACAAGAGCCTACTGTTGGCTTATGTTCAATTTGCTGTCCACCAGAACTCCCAGGTCTTTTCTAGCACAACTGCTTCTCCAAGAATCTTGTTTAAACCATAAAATCTTCAAGTTTGGAAGTACATTTTTGCTTTCTTCACTCATGCAAACAATATACTGGCGTGATATTCCATTATAATATGCTAATAAATAATGTTATTTCCAATGTACATAGTGTACTAAAATGTGGATCAATGGATTAAGGTCAAAATTCTCCTGAGTAATTTTGCAAGCATTTATCTAAATTTTTTTACCATGTGGACACATTTCTTAACACATATTTTCAAAAAGACAGATGTTTCCATTACTTTTAAGGTTTAATAATCTTTTGTACAACTGAAAAATGCAAATTTTATTTTATATGCATAAGTTATCTTACAAACATCTTGCAAGTAAACTGAGAGATTGTAACATTTCAGGCCATGCCAGGTGTTCAATACTTTCTCAAAAATTGTTGATTGCCCAAAGTAATTCTATGCAATTAATACGGCCCATGGCATAGGGTTTGGAAATAAATGATTTTTAAGGTCCCTTCCAACCCAAACCATTCAACGATTCTGTGATATTAAAGGATACAAAACCACAAAACACTGGGACCTAACTTTCAGGGCCCATGAATTTACCTGCAGTGTTCCCAACAGGAATATTCCTTTGCTCATTGTGAAATGAAAATTTTGGTTCATGAAAGCCACCAACAATAGTGGCCAGCACAATTTGCCCACTGAAATGTCTCACCAGAAAGCCAAGAATCCATTTTTTTAAATTGCTTTTTTTGGTAAAAATAATTGCCAAGCATTTCAAGTACCACTGGCAGATCATGAGTAGAGGTTAATTTCTAATGTTATAATGGCATCTTTTGAGGATTAGATGTAAGAATCTTAGTTTATAGTATAGCAAATATTTTACTTTTGCTTTTGTAATTAAAATACTTGCTAAATAGTCAACAGGGTTTTATGTTGGATGGGTTTATTTTTTTTTTTTTTGAAGTGGCAATATCTTGATAGCTGCATCAACAGAAGATTTTCCTTCTAAAAACAGTACCAGTTGCTAGCATTTAGAACCTGCTTAGCAATTTCTGGGTTTTCCCAAATAACCATTTTTAAAAAAATAATCATTAGGAGCATCTTTTTCACTCATTTTTCCTGTGTAACAATGTAATTTATGAGTGTCAAAAGTCTACAGTGCTACTTGTAATTCTTTCCTTGACAGGAGGTTTCTCTGATACACTTGCACATTAGCAAACATTTACCTATTTTCAATAAAAATATCCAGTCAAACTATCTTTTTATGGTCTTAAACTTTTGCATAGAAGCTTAACTACTTGGAAGTGTTTCAAATAGAAAAGAAACTCTAGTACATGAATGAATAATCAGGATCAGAATACCAATCACCTATTTGCTTGGCAGTTATTACTATAATGTTATTCCCCCAAAAAGGACCACGTGGTTAATCATTCTCCCTAAAATTTACTGTGAAGAGATGGCAAAACACGTCTTCATTCAGGAAAGAGAAGTGGAACAGGAGTATGTGTTCCTTTCAGCTCTGTAATTTCAAGCTCAGTCTTTGCCTATATGTAGACATGGGTATGACATTCCTGGCGGTGCAATGGCCCGGCACTGTCGGATTACTGCTGGAGAAAGGAATGGTCAGTCCCCTCTGACTGCCAGTGGAAGGAATGCCATTCCCTGGCTAAGAGCTGTCCAACAGTGATGGCTGCAGCCACCGCTGCTGACAAAGTCCAGGTCTCACAAAAAGGTGCACACTTTTTACGAGAACAAATTGAGGGCTTTTTTCTTCCAGAACCTTTCTGGCTGTTTGCCTGAGTCTGTCTCAAACATAACAAATTCATAGGTGGTTATAAATAACTCCAGGATTGCATTCAGACGCTTAGTCTGAAGATTTTTAGGTATTACCACAAACTATTTTTAACAGTGGATATTAAGACACTCATAAGGAACTACATGCTAATATGCTGAACAATCTGAGGCAGTACCTGGTTCCAGCAAGTTTGGTCAGAGAGGATTCCAGGACTGAATAATGTGGCACTGCATCTGGTTCAACTACTGCACTGGAGTCATGCTTTGCACAGTAGGACAGACAATTCCAAGCAGCTGTTCCAAAACAATAGTATTTGTCCTTCTTTGGGGCTCCAGCTTGTCCCCTGAGTAACTGAAATAGTTGCTCATGCAAGTTCTCTGTAATATTTTACATCCACCTTTTTAGCTATTGGATCATTTACCTGACATTTCTGAGATTCTAGAAATTCTGAGATTCAGCTCTGAGTTTCAACAGCTTGGAGGGAACTCTGCCAGTTCCTGCTTAAGGGAAGTTCAGGATGGACTGCATGACTTCCTAGATTACCTAATGTCTATTTCAAGTCCTTACTACTAACAGCAAACTCATTATTATAAATTTTCCCAGTAATCTTAGCAAAATAATAATAAACAGCCAAAATTCCTATGATAAAGCTCTATCCTTCAAATATATGTACAAATATATGTACAAATATATGTACTAAATGTAAAGAAGTGGCATGATTTAACTCTTTTCTTGAGTTAGCCTCCACAAAACTGTGTCAATAGCATAAATACAGTAGTGCTGCAAAGCCTGTAATTTTCTTTTCAAGTATTTATTAAAAATTAAAATAAATGCAGAAGAACAACAACGCAGCAAAAACTTAAAAAGAGGACCAAAAGCTTTAGGAAAACTTTTGGTATGTTGAATTTCTCTGCTACTGGACATTAACCCACAACATCTGCTTAACTTCATGCATTTTGGCAACATTGTGGAGAAGATACTGATGATGTTATAAATAAAGTTGTGTTTCAACCCAATCCATAGAAGTCTTGAATACTGAAGCTCTAAAAAAACCAAGTGTGAAAATAGAATTGTTTTCAAGTGGCAATACTTTTGTCCTCTGAAAGGATTTCTTCTGGGAGTTCTTACCCTAGGTGTTGAGAGAATTTATGGACCTTGCTTGTCCACTCTTTCAAACACCCACAAAATATGTGTACATTAGCTGCCAGCTGAAGAATCCAGTCCTACTTGTTGGTGAGGTCTGGCTGATTTTAAGTGCCCCAAGTATGTTCATAATGGCTTTAAAAAGAGCTACTTGGACATTTCCCTCACAGCTAAACCATTCTCCCAGCACTTGTGCAGTTCTCTGTGGTTAATTAGGTGACCTCTTTGTGCCCTATTGTTTACTCTGGAATTTCTGTAAACTCAAAAATTTATTTATTTTGACATTAAATAAGGGAATCTAAAATACTGTAGGAAATTACTACCTGAACTAAGAGCACCGTTCATAATTGCTCTTCCAGATGTAAGCAAAAGCTGATTTAAAAAGAACTGTGCTTGTGACCCAAAAATCTGTCTTAAACCTTTTAACATGATTTCAAAAAGATGTCTCCAGTGTAGCATTGCTGCTTATATAAATGCACTTAACATATAAATCAATTAAACCAGGAAAAAAAGGTAGCTGAAAAGTAGATCACTGATTGCAAATTCAAAAGTATTTCCATGGGATTTAAAAAACAGCAGGATCCAATATTTAAAACAAAAACACCCAACCCAGAAAAAGACCAAAAGACCAAACCACCTAGTACCATGTTTATTTAGATGCACAAAAGCCGTGATAATTAGAGAAGGTTAGTTAGGCAGATACTACTAATTGACTGCAAGGACAGGACTGCATGACTCGAGATGGCAGATACAGTACAACATGTTACCAGAATGATTCTTGGTGAAGCTGCAGAAACCTTGGCATTTCTGCTAATAAACAGATTCTATAAATGGTGGGAAAAAAAAACAACCAAAAAAAAAAAACAACCCAAAACCCAACACTTTAGAATGTGGCATCTGGGTTCTGCTACTGTCATCTAAGAGAATAAATATATTTTAATAGGTAGAGGAGAAACATTACTCTATAGCGGTTTTTGTTTTACAGCAAGAATTTTAACTGTCTACTTTTAGTAAATTTTCTTGAAAGGAAATGACAATGATTTCTATACTATGTTTTTTCCTATAAAACCCTAAAAGGCAAACAAGTACAGTATGCCTTGACTGTGGGTTTTTTAGTGGGTAGAAAAAGGTGGCAGAATTTTGCTAAGCTGGATTGTGGTCTAGCAACAAATACACTTTTGCTCTATTGCCAATTGTGAGATCTGAAGTACGTGAGTGCCTCAGTAGGGTAAAAATCAGAGATTTAAGTTGAAACAAATTAAATTATCCTACACATGACAGCTACTTTCACAGTTAATACAGCATTTTCTTCTTCTGCCCTTTCAAACTGACTCGACATTGCTCCTAATAGTGACCACAAGAATGAGAGAGGATGTTGGTTCTCGTGGAAAGGGTAGTGTGGCAACAAGATGAACTTGGTCCATTCTTCCCTGCTGATCACCAGTGGATCATAAAGACTTTAGATTCCCTAAGGTTTGACTGTGTTTGAAAGAAAAAAAATAGTGGTTACCTTTCATATAAAGAATCTCACTGTCCCACGCCCCATTGTCTCCGTCTGCTTCAGGGTAAGAAAAGTAAATAATTCATTTTTTTGTGTTCTATCGCCAAATTCCCTCAGTATGGAAGTCAGCCCTGTAGGTTAATGATGGCATTTAGTAGTGGTAAATCAATCCATATCTACTTTAAAAATCATGCTTGTTTAACAGTTTTGCTTATTTCTCTACTAGGATTTAAAAAAAAAAAAAAAAGCCTCGAACAGCATTACAAACATAGTTTCCTTTGGAAGACCCACAAATATGACTGGCTTCATACCACACAAAAATGCTCAAATTAAGGAGGGTAACATCCACCTATTTATAGCCAGCCAGTGTTACCATGTAAGGCTGAATGAATTAAAAAAAAAAAAAGTTCCAGAACTGACAGGAGTCTCTATAAACTTTGCTCTCTAGGAGACAAAACAATACCATTCAGCCCAAATAAAGATGTTTTTTGGTCTTAGATTGGTTCAAACTATTTTGGGTACAATTATACTGGACCTTCTGCTTTTCAGTATTATGAAAGGTCTTTTTCATATTTCATAAAGCTTTAGAGACAAACATAGTTTAAAGCTGAGTACAGCTAAAAAATATAAACAATCAACCTTTTGCTATTTACTACATGCAACCTTAAGCCAAAATACAAGCCTCTCATACAGCTTCTTCTTCCTGATTCGTTCTAAAAGCTGTAATCAGTGTATAATTTGCAATGTGTTTCCTCCTCTTGCTTTTTTCTCTATTTGCTGAATTTGCATTTAATAAATTGTCCACTTCAAGGAATGAGTCTGAGGCTGAGGCAAATGGATTTTCTTGTTTCCCTTTTGCTTCTTTGCTCTTCAGTTTCCCAAAATACAGTGGCTGTCGAAAATCAATACTGCTTTGGAAAAAAATGCCAACAATTTATACTGACAGTCTGCCCAAACTGGGGTATTCAATGAAATGCAGTGCAGGACAGTAATAAAATTTTGGCTCTATTTCCTCAGGGTGTGCTACAAAAAGAAATACTCCTAAATTTTAAGGGGCGTTATCCAGGGAGATTTTCAAAGTGAGCTTATGGATGCCCTGAGACAGGCCAGATGAAGTAAGAATTGAATTAGATTCACCAAAAGCAGTTTATTTCAATGACTACAGTGTGGCAAATCAGTAGGGAAGATAGGAAGACGATTATCAAAACAAAACCACATCAGACCACAAGAAAACCCCAATATTTCCAAAATTATAGCCTTAAAAAACCCAATAAACAAGTAAACAAAAAATCCCAACCAGAGATAGAGGCCTGTGTTACAAAGATCTAAATTGTGTGGAAGAGATGTTGAAATGGATTTTTGGACAAGCTAAATATAATCAT
This sequence comes from Pyrgilauda ruficollis, assembly GCF_017590135.1. Taxonomy (NCBI): domain Eukaryota; kingdom Metazoa; phylum Chordata; class Aves; order Passeriformes; family Passeridae; genus Pyrgilauda; species Pyrgilauda ruficollis. The sequence goes on along the minus strand of NW_024529155.1, from coordinate 2,053,742 downwards.
ACACAAAAAACCTTAATATTTGAATTATTTTTTGTGCTCCTGGTATATAAATTAAGAATAGAAGACACAAAATTAATGCAGCTGCTTCAGTGCAAAATCAAAACAAAAGTGTTTTCATTTTTCTCATCTACCAAATTCTGACATGGAAAAAAAAAGTAAGAAAAATCTGATATTGGTCATAGAAAGATTAACTAAATTCAGGAATAATAATATTGAAATAATAATAATAATAGTAGTAGTAGTAACAAATAATACATTTACTTCTACTAAATTTCAAAATGGAGAAAATAAGCTAATTAGAGAAGTCTTCATTTTGAGGGGACATTTTTCTTTAGATAAGAAGAAAAGTGTAAAGTTATATGTACTAAATATTAATTTTCACAACCCAAAAGGCACAGCTGTGCTTTAAAGACAGAGTGAAATTGTAATTATCTAATTTGGCTTGGTAAGAGCTACTTTTTCTTGGCTTTTTGCCCAGAATACACTTATTCTTCCTGCAAGAAAACAATATATCAAATTCTAAAACAGAAAAGAAACATGCTACAAAGATGCAATACAAGAACACATTGATGATAAACATAACATACTTGTGGATTACTGCCTTCAGTAATCCAAATTTACATTAATCTGTACAAAGAAAATAATATCTTGAAAGTAAAAATAAGCAAAATCTTCAATTTATTGACAAAACAGGAGCAGGCACTCCCAGCCTCAGAGCAGGTTTGAACACCACCCTGGAAAGAACCTCCTGAAGTCCTGAGAATCTAAACATTCACTTTTAGCATTATAGAAATCAACCAAATAACTACTGACTAAGACTTTATAAAACCTAGTGAATGTACCAACATTAATATAGAATATTGAGAAGGTGTTTTTAGGGAGATGTTTTTCCCCTCTACATCCAAGAAGAAATTCTACCGTATGACTGATATAATGGTCTTTAGCTGGGATAACACTGTGGTAGAAGATTAACTAATGCAGAAAACAAGACCTTAATTGCTGTTTTTGCCTGCTGAGTATGAATGTTTCAGAAACTTCTATCAAACTGTCAAATTTTATAGTGTTCAGCACACAGGCACAAGCTTTTTTTTTCATGGTGTATCTTAGAAGACTGATAAAGTTGCATGCTATTTACCCTTCCAAAAATTCATGCCCTATAACTACCTTCAGGAACACTGCGGTCAGGTATAACGGGACACAAAACCTACGCCATAATGTCTCTTTATTTTTAATAATATTTTGGTGAGGCCCTGGCACAGGTTGCCCGGAGAAGCTGCGGCTGCCTCATCCCTGGAAATGTTCAAGGCCAGGTTGGACAGGGCTTGGAGCAGTCTGGGGTAGTGGAAAGGTGTCCCTGCCTATGGCAGGGGTGGAAGATGATGAGCTTTAAGGTCCTTGCAAGCCAAACCAATCTGTAATTCTGTGATCTTATGTTTCTTCATGTAGTATGGAACAGCAAACTGCTGCAAGGTACTGCTGCAGTGGCACAATGTTACATCTTTTTCATTCTATGACTTTTAATGTACTGTTCATTAAGTATCTTTCTACTAGAAACTGACACAGTTCTGTTCACAAAAGAGTTCAGTAGTGAAATTACTGGAGGTTTTTTTCCTCCAGTTCATCACAATGTGTCATTCACAGCTCAGCAGCTTGCCCTTCCTTTGGCCTCATTATGCCATGTCCTCTCACAGAACAGCACAAAGGCTCATCTCCTCCTGCCCAGCCCAGGGCTGGCACAATCGTCACTGTCCTGCCAGTTCCCGATTCATTTCCATGCTTCTCAGCACAAGAAAGACAAGGAGAAGGGTCACAAAGGTGATGAGTGTGGAGCAGGTCTCTGATGAGGAGAGACTGCAGGAGCTGGGGCTGTTTATTCTGGAGAAGAGAGGACTGAGAGGGGACCTTGTTAATGCAGATAAATATCTCAAAGGAGTGCCAAGAGAAAGGACCAAACTCTTTCCAGTGGTACCCACTGACAGTATGAGGAACAAAGGCCATAAACTCAAACATGAGAAATTTCATTTTAACATGAGGAAGAACTTCTTCCCATTGAGGAGGGCAGAGCACTGGAACAGCTGCCCAGGGAGGGTGCGGATACTCCCACTCTGGAGACATTCCAAACCCACCTCTGTGTCACCTGCTCTGCGTGACCCTGTCCTGGCAGAGAGGTTGGACTGGATGATCTCCAGAGGTCCCTTCCAACCCTCAGAATCCTGTGATTCTGGGAAGACACTGAAGAGACACCGCTGCTGCTCTGCCACGCACCGAGCCTACGGCCGGGCTGGGTGAGCAAACACGGACCGGGAACCAAAGGGCAAGGGGCAGAGGCTCCATCGAGGGCCGGGGGTGATGCCAGCCGTGATCCCAGCCAGCATGCTTCCAGCCGTGGTGCCAGCCGTGATTCCAGCCGTGCTTGCAGCAGCTGCTCGGCAGGATCATGAGCGGCGGGGGCGGCCCCGAGCCCGGCCGGGATGAGCAGCAGCGCCCGGCGCTGCGGGGGCTGTTCCCGGCTTTAGGAGCTCCCTAAACATAAACAGAGCAGTCTAGAAAGTTTACAGAATAATTTCTGTTTATTCTCTAAAGGGCGCACAGTGAGGCTTTCCACAAACCGCGCTCAGGTGGTAATGACTCGCAATCTTTTGTAAAGCAAAACTCACATGGACCCGCCTATCTAATCCACGCTCTCCGCCTACTTAATGCATATTTATCCGATGATGCAATCTTACGCAATGCTACAAACACAAGGTTGTTTCCTTCATTAAGCAACTCGTATTGTAGAAGTTATCTGACGCCATCAGTTGCGTTTACACAAGGTGAGACAACCCAGCCTGGGGACAGACAATTCAGCTCGGAGGCATCAAGGTGACCTCGGCCGCGGGGAGCGGGGGGGCGGCGGATCCACATCCGGGTGAGGCCGCGCCGGCGGGAGCGGGGACGGGCCGGGGCAGGCCGGCAGGAGCGGCGCTGGTCCCGGCTGGGTCAGAGCCCTGCCAGCCCCGGCTCACAGCCCTGCCAGTCCTGGATCACAGCCCTACCCACCTAGGTCACAGCCAGGAGTCGTGCTGGCCGAGCGGGCGGCAGAGCCCGGCCGGAGCGTGGCCGCAGGGACGGGCCCTTCAAGGTCCGGCTCCACCTGCTGCCATTCTCCTGCCTCCAGCTGCTTGCAGTTTCACCTGCTTCCTCCTGCCTCCACCTGCTTCCACTTGCCTTCACCTGTCTCCTCCTGCCAGCACCTGCCCTCTCCTGCCTTTTCTTACTTTCCCCTGCCTTCTCTTTCCTTCATCTGCCCCCTCAGCTGCCTGCCCTGTCCGAGCCGGCTGTGCCGCAGCACTGACCGCCGTGTGTGGCGCTGGTGATGCCCTTAATGATGGGGCATAAGGGTCGCTACCAAAGGATACTTTAGAATTAGTTCAGAGGAGCAGCAGGGGCTTGCCTTCCTTCCCTACGCTTTCCTTCTCTGCACCAGAAAATTGGTGTCCCTATCAACGGGAGAATTCTTGGAGTAGTTCTCTAGCCCAGAGGTTTGGAAATCCTGGCTATGAGTTCTTTGCTCTTCTGCTTCCAAGGCCAAACTGTACATGGCCAAGCTTTCAAACATTGTCCAGAATCTTTTAGTTGGGAAATATCCTGCGTGATTTTTCAGAGGTGTGTGGGGACCTAGTATCTGTTACTGTAAATGGAGTTAGGTGTTGAAGTATTCCTGAAAATCTCTCCGAATCTTCAGGCATCTAAACCACTTTCTGTAAATATGGTCTTTAAATATTTTAGGAGTTTAGAGGCTTCTGATCTGTGTAACAGGGTTGATTGTATCCTCTTGATACCTCAGTGCCCGAGCCTACCCTTCTGCTCTGGGGTATTGTCATGATGAGCTCTGCCTGCAGCTGTGGTTCTTCTCAGTGGACTCTAGTTTATTTCGTGAGCAGTTTTTCTTTCCTGTCTTAGCAATTCTTTTTGCCTATCAGTTGCACAATGTGAGCGCATCTTTTGCCACCTTACTGCAGCATTTTAGTGGAACTTTGGGTAGTGTTTATCACAGTGCTTGAACACCTGTTTCAGTAGACCTGCTTAATAGTTTTTGTTCTCAGCACTTCCTGGCTCTTTGCCTTTCTGTTCTTCAGATTTTGCTCTTCCACATATATTTTTTTAATATATGACCATGATCTGAGCGCCTCCACATCCATGGCCTGACTGTCTAAAGTAAATGTTGATGCAAGTGTTGTAATTACTTCCTTGTTTTTCCTTCAGGGGCTATCAGTTTCTCACTCCCTAATACTGGAAGCAGACTGCTGACCATCCTCAAACACAGACTGCAGGGCAGACATTGTCTGTTGAGTGCAGTAGTCCTCATGCTGGTAGGATCTGAAAGAAGAAAATCACAGTAGCGTTCAAACAGGTGATGCTTGGAAGCTCAATGAAGGTTAGATAATGCCAGAGCCCTTTTTCAGAGCCTCTTAAAGAGATTCTTAAGCATATTTTGAAAGGAAGACGATTAAATACAGGAGATAAGTTTATGTGCCCTGTGCCTCAATGTGTCTGTGTGAATTGTTCCACCAGTAACACCTTCTGCTGTTAGTCTGGGACACTGAAGCTGAGATGGTGTTTTACTGAGGGGGTGGATGGGTCATGTGCACACCAGATTGAGACAATTGGCATTAAAATAGGGTCTGTTGCCTTTGGATTTGTTTTCATCCAGATCTTTCTCTGACCGTTGTTATAATTAAGTTTAAGACTTCTTACCAGCTTGATTCTACCTGGAATGGTTGAAAACTGAGCATACCAGATGACACATTTGCTTCTGTTGTGTTCACACAGAAACCTCCAGGAGGATTTGGAGACACAGTGATCAGACCATGCCTCACTAGAACTCTCAGTGCAGTTTTAGTTCTTTTGCAATTGATTAGGAACTTCTTGACTGTTTTCTGCATGTCTTTGGAAACAACCATGGGCTGTTGGGCCAGCTCCTTCACATTTCTTTCCAAGTGACACAGCTACTGCCAGAGCTTGGTGAAGCATATCTGCTGTCTAGGTACTGTTAGCTGCTTCTATGGTGTCAGGCTGATGACAACCACACGGATTTAGAGATGCCAAAATGCAGTTATGCTATGAAGCATGTTTCTGCTCCAGAGGAACAATTGGATTGCAGTCTTAAGGGCAATAACTCCCCAAATCTTTACGGTACTGCTGAGACAGATACCTAAGCGTGGTGTCTCTCTGAGGGCTTTGCTGGATGGCACTGAAAACCCAGCTTCCAGGAAAGCAACACCAGGTGGGAAAAGGTTTGTGGTATGATGGAAACACACTTTCTGTGAGTCCTTAAATGTAAAGTTCACAGTGCCTTCCTGCCCATATTCAGGTGCTCAAGGTGTGGTTTGTGTGTGCAGGGCATGATATCCTCATGTGTGCTGTAATCTGCTGCTGTCCATCTGTGCAGTGCTTCATGCTCAAGTGCCCTTACAGGGAAGTTCTTTCTGCTCAAGGAAAACTAATTTGGTTATAATAATGAAAGAGAAAAATTCTTGTTAAACCAGTCTTGATATTCAGAACTTCTACAGCTGGGTTTTTTTGTTTGTATGTTTGTTTGCTTGCTTTTTGTGTAGGGCTTTCCCCTCAGTACACTCCAAGTCTCATGCTACAGACTAAGTTTTAAGTCATGTGGATTAAATCTGCCTTTAAGTGCACTGTAAGTGGCAGATCATCTTAAAAAGTTTTTCAAGGTGACTTTCAGGCACTGTATTTTAACATCTGTTACGTTTCACTACTTTGTTACTTTGATATTTATGAATGTAAGAATACATCAGAAATTCAAAGTGCAGGACTTGTTTTTCTTTTTTCTACCTCATACTTCTAAAGACTTAACATTTATGTGGAAATAACCCCTGCTGGTGTTAGTAAAAATAAATACCTTAAATTTGAAGGTTGGATTTATCTTTTCTGATAAGGTCTCTTGCAACCCTAGTCTTCCCTCATCACTTTTCATCCTTTAAGCAAAGGTATCTGCTCTCCAGACCTTAGTCTTCAGAAGCAGTACTATTTTTACATATGAAATTTAAGTGGCTTGTAAATTTCTTAATGTAGGAGTATATTATCTAAACTTTCTTGTAGGATTTGTATTACTTTGTCCTGAAAAGTTGGGATTGACCAATGTGAAGAATTTTGCTTTTCTGACATAGCAGGCTTTTTTTCCTTTTCATTGTTCAGTTGGCAGATTTATTTTAGGTGTGACTGAAATGAATTCTGGGGATGCTGTCCACTCTTTCAATTAAACCATTAAAAATGTAAATTCCATTCTAGGGAGTGGTTGGAGAAACAGAATTATGTACCCATAAATTTCTTTATAAGTAATCACAGAGGACTTTCTGAATTAAGAAAAAAGTGAATTAAGTTTTTTTACTTACACATACAAGTAGCAATGGATGTTCCTCAAGTGGTTTTCAGGGATGTAATTTTTATAGAGTTTTTCTGCAGTTTTCCATCAGATTTATGTGACTTCTGTGTCTGCCTTAAGTTTGTTGGCATTCATGAGGCTAAAATTTCCTGTGATCACCTTGTTACAGACACTGTGTAGTAAACATTCCCATCCTTTGAATCACAGCTAGAGGAATGGATATAATATATATACAATAATATATATACAATATAATATTTTGGATCCTCAGAAAGAGAAATAGTTATCATACCTATATTATGCCCATAAGAGAAAAGCAGGTTTTTGTATTTGTCATTGGAATGATAAAAATTCATTCATTTGAATGTCTTTCAGAGAAGAATTTGGAAATGGATTTAGCTTAAAAATATGTCTTGTGTTATATTCGCAAAAGTTCTAATTTTCAGTTTTAAGAAAATCAAGTATGTCTAAACTATAGTGCTAATTTAGTAAGAAAAAAAAAAAAAACAACAAACCAAAACAAAACCAAAACAAAACAAAAAAACCCCAAAACCACACCTAAAATCTCAGGCAGTTTGTAGAACTCTGAGGTCTTTAAAAACCTTCCACTCAGTGAAAATGACATAGGGCTAAATCCTGATTTTTAAGGCTCCCATGAACAACTGGGGTAAGTTTTAGAATGTAGAGTTTTCACCTATTCAGAATTTTCTTTGATTAAAGAACCAAATTTGAACTTTTTTTCGATAACATATGGCATCATAATACTCAAATATTAAATAGCCAGGCAAGTCTTCACTTGTAGTGAAACATAAGTCAGGTTCAGACCCATTCAGACCCATTCTTCCATACACTCCAGGAATATTCCTCTCATTTTAGTGCAGTCCTGGAAAAGATGACAAAATTTTGTGCGCATACATAAATTGATTTACTGTGAAACAGTAATGGTTGGGGTTGTTTGTTTCCTTTCAGAAAAAGTAATTAAAATGCTGATAGCAGAGGTGGTTCCAAATGGAGACTTTTGCTTCTCTTCATCTTTCGTCTGGATGATAAGGCTGTAGCAGATCAATCACAGCAATATCTGCTGGGGGGTAGGTTGCTTACAGGAATACAGTTGGAATCTGGCACTAAGGGCTGACAGTATTTAAAACTTGGTATCTTTGGAAATGAAGGGTTTAGGGTGTGCAAGCACATTTTGAAGTGTAAATCATCCAAACTCAAATTATTCCAGTGTGAAAACTAGTAATTTCAAGGTTGTAGCCTTGGATCTGTTACTAGAGCTGTTGCTTTTCCTTCAACAAAGGGTTTAAAAAGGGATTTAACGTGCTGTGGTATTTCTAGAAAAGCAGTTCACAGGGACATTGCTATCAGTGTTTGAGCGTGCTGGCTGATTGGGTTTCGTTTTTGTACATACTGGAGAATTGTACTCTGGCTAGGAACCATGGCATGGCATTCATGAGAGCTCTCAGCACAGCCACACCAAAGCACTGCATCTTTTGGTCTGAGTAGAAGATGAAAAATTCACAAATGGCAATCATCTCTTTCAAGTGACAACAAGTGTGTATGAAAATGGAGTGGAAATTCCATACTTCAGTACGGATATGATAGAAGGCACGTCCTGTGAGGAGCAGCCAAGGACTTTGGATTTGTCCAATTTGGAGAGGGAGGCTGAGGGATGCCCTCCATGAGGGTGGCTAGGCAGGGCAGAGGCGTCCAGGTCGGTGCCCCGGGCGTGTCCATGTCTTGGAGGCACTTGGATAATGCCCTTCCTAATGTGCTCTGACTTTTGGTGAGGGCTCAGGCTGTTGGACCAGCCTGATAATTGTTGTATGTCTGTTGTAGCTGGAACTAGTCTGTTCTGTGAACACTCTGGGGAGGGGATGCAGCTGTGGGAGAGGATATTGAATAAATACGAGCTGAAAGGGATGACAGATGCTTGCCCTAAGCTGTGGATATTTCAAGAAAATCACTGCTGTAGACATCCTTGCTGTTGCACATGTGCTTTTGGACACATCAGCTGGAGGCAGAAGAAATCTGGAAGAAGGTGAACAGTTTTAGAGGTGCTTCATCAGTTAATAACCGTGCTCACAAAAAGAGAATATAATCTGCAGCAAAACAGGAGATAACCTAGCGCTGGAAGTAGTTTAACATTAAAAACCCAGCTGAACAAACCCCCTTCGTCTGGGAAGCAGAAACTAACAATCCATTACATCAATTCATAAGCAATTTGATCTCAATATACAAGATTATGAAAGGATTCTTTGTAACAACCTTACAAGCCTTAATATTAGAAGCTCATAAGTAATTTTTTTGTCTCCTTCCCAGGTGTTTATATTCAAGTGAAATGATTCCACATAAAATTTAAATATTTGAAATACAAAACTTCCAAAGGTTTAGAAATTATTTTGTTATCTAAACTTCTGTTAGATTGTAAATAAATAAATGCCCTAAATATTATGAGTTCATTCTGTGTTTCCTTAATGTTTATTCTGTGTCTCCTTAAGGTTTCTGAATAAAGTGAATGCAGGTAAAGGCTACCCAATATTATGTGTATTGTTGCAAAAACTTAGTCTTGTAGTTCTTTATTCCTAAATCCCACTTTGGCAGAATCCACTGCTAGAATTTTTTTATCTTGAGGTGAGTTTACAGAAAGATGGAATTGCTTTACTTTGAATTTGTTTTAGTATCCATTTATATTAAATACCTGTGTTTTCATATAAGTATCTTCTGTTTATTGCGGAACACAGTGATGTTTGGGATTTTTTAAACATTTCTGAGGAAGAGAGACCTACAGTCAAGTTCTTTGTGCTAGGCTTACTTTTTTAAAAATTTTAACAACACATTACTGTGTTACCGTTCTTGAGCTTGGTGTGTGTGTATAGAGAGAAATAAAGTGGAAATCCTGTCTCTGAGGATTGGAATTTAGTGTAGATTTAGATGGAAACCAAAATATTTTAGCATGCATTTGCCAGTTAAGCTTTTAAAAGGACTTTCCATGGGGTGCAGCTTCTGAAATAGTGCAGTAGTGAGTTTCTGAAGAGGTTTCCACATGATGCACATGCCATAGTCAGCTTGCTTTTACTTCATAAGTGAAAAATTAGTATCTTGGCCTGATCAACATACACTGAAGAAAAGTTGTACTTACTTTGAAATCTTGGAATTTTTAAGGTTGAAAAGACCTTCAAGATGGTCGGGTCCAACCATTAACCTCACACTGCCAAGTTCACCACTAACCCATGTCCCCAGGTGCCACATCCACATGTCTTTTAAATGCCTCCAGGGTCGGTGGCTCCACTACTGCCCTGGGCAGCCTTTTCCAGTGCTTGACCACCCTTTTGTGGAAGATTTTTTTCCCCCAATATTCCATCTAAGCATCTCCTGGCAGAGCTCTTTCCCCTTTTCCTGTCTCTTGTTCCCTGGCAGCAGAGCCTGACCCCCATCTGGCTGCACTCTCCTGAGTTGTGGAGAGCCAGAAGGTCCCCCCTAAGCATCCTTTTCTCCAGACCAGACATTCCCAGCTCCCTCAGCCACTCTATTCACTCTGTGCCTGTTCACCCAGCCACTTATTTTACCCAGCAAAGAGTGCACAAGTTCAAGCCAGCAGCAGCCAGTTTCTCTAGGTGAAGACGTTGGAAAAAGATAAGTTCTATTAAAGTCCAGGTAAAAAAAATCCAAAGCCTTTCCCTTATCCGAAAAGCAGGTCACCTTGCCACAGGAGATCAGGTCAGATCCTCCTTCCCTCTCTCTTTGTAGGTGGGAGGAATACTTCTAATGTCCAGCCAACTGGGACCTGCCTAAATAGCCAGGACTGCTGGTACACGGATGGAAGTGGCTCTGTGGGCTCTCAGCAGCTTGCTCAGCACCCTCATGTGGATCCCAGCCAGCCCTGTAGATCTGTGTGAGTCTGAGAGGCACAGCAGCATCATCTTCTGGAATGTGGGGGTTCATTCTGCTCCCTCTCGCTCTTTTCCAGCTCAGGGCTGGCTACTGTGGGGACACCTGGTCTTGCTACTGAAGACTGAGGCCAAGACAGCACTAAGTACCTCAGACTTTTCCTCATTCTTTCTCACTATTATTTTCCACTGCATCCAATGAGGATGGAGATTTAGCCCTCCTTTTCTTGTTGTTGTATTTATAAAATAATTTTTTAATTGTCTTTGGTGGTGGTAACCAGGTTAAGTTTTAGTTGGGCTTGGGCCCCCCTGAATTCCTCCCTGCAGAACCTCATGCCCTCTTTGCAGTCCTGATTCCCTTCTGCTGGGTTAGATTTCTAGCAGACACACAGTAAAAGGGCCAACAATCATGAGACTTTTCCAAGTCCTTTAGAGAATATTTCATCTGTCTCTATCCTGGTTGGGTGGGCTGTAACATATTCCCACTGGGATATCTGCCTTGTTCACCTTTCCTCTGATTTTTACCCAAAACACTTTCTGCCCCCCCCCCCCCCCCCCCTTCTTATTTTTTTTTTTCCCTCTGGACAAGTTCCTGCACATTTGTTTAGCACTGATGGACAATAGCATTGTAAAATGACTCTGGAAGGGGTCTCAGAAACTGAGTTTAAAACCACTTTTGTTTAATCCACTTAAAAATATTTTTACAGAAATTCAGAGTTAATCACAGTGCGATGAATGATAAAATGAGATATTGATACTCTGAGACCAGATTAAATTTATTATTAGGAGCTAAAAAATAGATTCTGCTTTACAACTTTCATAAACACATTTGCTAATTAAAGAGCGCTCAAAAAGTGCGATACAGCTATTTAACTTCCATCAGTATTGAATGTACCTGGGGTTTAGTTGAATTGTCCTTACAAATGCACTTATGAGCTGCCTTTAATAAAGAGGCCTGACTTGCTTTCTTGTTGGGGTTGAAAGAACAATATTGGTTTAAGAATTTTTAAGTGGAGAAGAGACAAGAACTAATATGCTTGAAAATTTCAAAAACCGAGTCAAATTATAATTATGTTTGGAAGCTATTTCATTTAAATTGACTGTGTGCCCTGAAGACTTTGCTATACATAGATCCTTTTGTTTTACTATCTGAAAATAAGTGTGTTCTTTGTCTTTATATATATATATATATATATATATATATATATACACACACACCTATATCTAGGTACACACACCTGTGCTACTTTCACAGTAGAGCCAAGTTAGTAGTTGTTTCTTTGGGTTTTGTTTTGTGTTTGTTTTTTTTTCTTTTTTATTACAGCAAGCTGAAATAATGTAGTATAAATCCCTAGTACTTTCACAGCATACCTTTAGAAGTTAGCTACCTTTGTCATTCATTTATGAGGGACCAAGGTAATACTGTTAAAAAGTGAACTTATCAGTAAAAGGTTTCAAAATGTTTTTACAAGATACTGGCTTGCTAAATTGCCTTAATGTATTCCAGAGTGTGTTAAGGAAAGATGGAAGAGGTTAATTTATTGATTATTGTGATGTGAACTGTATAAAGACATGTTTTTAGTAAAACAGATTAATACTGAGTAGCAAGAGTACTCTAAAATAGTTACAAAAATGTAAATCACTTTTTACAAATTATGATCTAGATGTAGTATCTGTAAAACAGATATGAATTACTGGAATATGAATTACTTGGAAATGAAGTAATTCTCCTTCTAACATACTTGAATTTTTTTTCTTTTTTTTTTTTTTTTTTTTTTGGAAAAAAAGGAAAAAAGTTAACAAAGTTGTTGCAAAAAAAGAATACATTTTGATTTTAAATGGTTGTCTTCCAGTAACATCTATGCTAAAATCTTTCCAATTTCCTCATAGTGTAAAATGCACCTAATAATCTGATTAGAGTGTCTAGTTAATAAATAAGGGTTTTGTGGAGTTATTTTAAAAAGATTTTTTTTTTAATGTTAATTTTTATGTCATTCAATTTTCCATTGAATCCCATGGAAAAATTATTGTATTAAAAAAATTATGTGTATTTAACCTGGTTTAACTCTACATGACTGCAGAACATATGACGTTGGTCAGGCTAACAAAGGATGGAACACTGACAGTGCTTTGGTACAGCGGGGGCTAATGATTAGTTTTTGCTTATTAATCCAGTCCAGGTTCCTCCATAAGGTTTGAATTACAAACCCACACACCAAATAAAAAAGTGAGGGAAGGCTAAAAGGAGACCAACAGTCTCAGAGCTGAGTTTAGTTCTAGTCTTAGGCAGACTAGAACAGGCAGGCTCCTGGTCAGAATTCTGGTGCCAGCCAGCCAGGCTCCCTCCTGAGCAGCTGCTCTCATGAAATGCACTGGGTCTGAATTTCTTAAAATTATTTTGGCATTTAAAAGGGTTTTTTCTTTGTTCTTATTTAGTGAAATGCTTTACAATATTAATTTTCTGTGTAAGTTGTGCAGTGTGCAATATTTGTCCTGGGGAAAGTAGTAGAAGTTTGATGATAGGAATAACCTATTAATTATGAGTGAAGGAAGATAGTTGTGAGTTTTTCAGTTGATTTTTTTTTAGAATCATATATTTTAGAAGATGGCTGGATTATCTTGAGGTTGGCCATTCACATACATTTCTTTGTCAAAGCTTCTACAGAAGATTATAGTTATCACCTGAAACTTTAAATTGCTAAATGTGTTGTTTTTTTTTTTTTAATTACTATTGAGTAGTGTAGTGATATTAATGGTTAGTGTTGTGATATTCAAGTTTTTTCTTGCTGACTTTAGTCAAGCAGAACTTGTTTTCATTGGGAATTTTGCTGACTGAAGACTATGTAATTGCCCAGTAATTAACATAGTTAAAAGATATCACTCTACGTGTAGTTTGCACTTTGGAACCCAAATGTTCTGTGGGTTTTTGCAGCATTGCCAGAAGGGATACTTTTGCATAGCAATTTGAATAAATTTCAGTAGTTCTCTTTAAACAGTTCTGGTTTCAAAACCCATTCGGCTCTGAGAATATATAAGGCGCTTGTTACCTTAAATAATTCCATGAATTCTCAAGTATATTATTTCTAATTTCACTGTGTGCTTCTATAAATAACTGTCCACTACAACTTGTTACTGTTTTGTTCTTGTACGTGCATGTTCTTGTATGTGCATATTCTACATGCATGGAAGTTTTATACTTTGGGATGAGTATCTGTTAGGCATGCATTTACTTCCAGTTTAGCAAAGGTCTTAGAGGACTTACAGAATTGTGGTTTAAAATAAATTAAAGCTGGGAGAAGGAAAAATTGGTTTCTTTTAAACTGGGAAGATGTGGAGCATTTTGCTTTTGTCTGTTTGGGGCTGGGGGGAGTTTAACTCTTCTTGAATGAGAAATAATTTTTTGCTTAATTGTTAACTGATGTGTGATATTCTTGGTATGTGCCTTCCTCACTTACTTGGTCCTTAAATGTCCTGGTAACTCGCTGAGTATGGAACCTCTTAGGAAACGTCTCCCTCTTCCTGAGAAGGGCCTGGTAGTTCTGACAAATCTTTGTCAAAAGCTTTGGGCCTGGAGAAGAGCTGTATTCTAGAAATGCATAGTAGGCATAAAGAATCAACCTGAAGTGATAAATTATTTTAAAGTATTGTGATCTGATTAAAAGAAAAGCATTTAGGTGTTGAGCTCAAATCCTGGTTTTGCTCTGGCCTAATCTGGAATCTCTGTTTGCAGCTCCCTCAGCATATTCCAAAGGCATTGATGGCAATCAGCCCTTTCTGTGACAAATAAATATTTTATATTTCTTGATTGCAACAGAGAACATACAATTATGATAATATCCATTTGGTCAAAGGTAATGTGATAAAAAGTGTTGTGTTGCATGCTTAGGAGCAGACCAAAAATGAAGATGAAAAAAAAGAAAATTAATGTGCACAGACATTCTGGCAGCACTGTTTTCTGTTGGAAAGCACATTAGCATTTTCATTTTACTTGTTTTTGAGTTGGGAGTTGGACAATGTGAAACCTCTCCAGTTTGCTTCATAAGAGTCATATGAAAAGGAATTTTAAGTCACGTCTGAGTTGCTTCTTCACGAACCGGACTATCTCTTTGGAGAGCATGGAAAATCAAGTTAATCTGATTAATATGTGAACAAAAAGTCATCAAATCTTCTTTTGAGTATTAGTAAATGGAGCAAAAGGTGCAATGATGATACATTCTTCTTTTTGTGTGGGAGGGAGAGTAATATCTGACTTTTTCTGCTTCTAACAGTATATTTAGAGTTTGCAAACAAAGGTTTAAAAGGGTTTTTAAATGATCAGTTGTTTGTACTTCAGTTTTTGCATTAAACTTCCATAAAATCTGAATTTCTAATAGGTGGGCAAAATGAATATTATTAGCGTTATTTAAGGTTTTCTTTTTCAAGACCAGAAACTGAGTCATATAAAATCAGAAGGACTTGAAAATTTGAGGCATAATGTCATGTCAAAGGAATAGATTAGTGTCTTTTTTCGTGCCTGAAATGAGTACCTTTTCCTGTGAGAGGTGCTGTGCTTTCAGGGTTTGGAGGAAGCTGAGGGGAGTTGTTTTATTAATTGGAAAAGTGAGTCTTCCAGTCCATTAGGAGACATAGAGGAATGATAAAAGAATGCTGTGTATTTTTATTTAGTACAATCCTATCTTAAATAATGTATTTATTTAGTATAATCCTATCTTACTATGCTCTGCTAATTTTTGGGTTTTTTTGGTTTTTTTTTTGAAGTATCCATGGTCATGTGTCAGCTTTTTTAACACAGGATTAGAATGATAACCTGTACACGCTGACATTTCACAGTTTTTGTGAACTGTCTATATGTAATTTAAAGAGTATCTTTTTCATAATATTTAACTATGAGGTGTACTGTTTATCCTTTGTATTTAGACCTTTACTATCTTATTTTACTTTTAATTAAGAGAAGAGGCCTCATTTTTAAGTGCATAACAAGATGATCTACAGAATTTTTAAAGGTTGGGCTTTTTTTTTTCTTTTTTTATTTAAAGATTCTTCTTCTTGTGAAAGAGTGTTGGTTTTAGAATAAGTGATTCACTCAGCACCAGATTTTCCTAGGCAGTGCATCCTGCCAAAACCTGGTATTACCCTGGGTTTGGTTTTGTTTAGTTGGGTTTTTTACTTTTTATTTTCCTGTAAAGCATATATTCCTTCTTAATGTAAAAGGTCTTGAGCACTCTTTTCATAACATTAATGACATTTATTAGTGCAAGTTACCACACATCCATATGAGCATGCATTCAAAGACTAGATTTTTGTTTGACATGTTGTTATATTAAATGGTGTTGCTGTGATGCTCTTACTGTTACTAAGATTGTGTCAAACCTTCTATTTTCACATACCTGTTCTGTGACAAAGTTCGCTTGAGGCAGAACTTGGTGCCTTTTACTCTTGGAAAGCTTCTCCATTGTGCAAACACCTCTTTTTAAGCTCTGTTAAAGCACATTACTGTGATTTGCTGGTAAAAATAATTGATTGCATTTGCTAATGCTGCTTATTAACAGTAACATGGAGAAGCAGGAGAATTTCAGTTGTCAGTCTGAGTTCTTGAAGCTCAATATTTTAAGTGGGAATGCATTTGAAACATGTGACCCTTTCTTTTTGCTTTTAAACTGTCCATTTCTTAAGTTTATCAGACATGAACTGTAGAAGAAAGGCCATGGTTTGTTCTAGCATTCCCAAACTCTTAACAGGAGGTGTTTCTGTACCCTCTATTTGCTTCTAGGTAAAAAGATTATGTTCCTAAATCAGCGCTGTACAAAGATCAAGCATATAGTTGGAGTGACTGGCTGCATGAAATTCTGGGAACTGATACCAGCTCTTCTCTTGAGAGGGAAGCCCTGAATTGCAAAGCACTGTATCTGTTCAAAGGCTGAGAGGAAGATGAAGGCTGAGACTACTGAAACTGGCTCAAAGAGCCACTGATTCATAATGAAGCGTTACACTTTTCTTGTTGAGAAAAAGAGTTATTTGTAATTGTCTTGCCATGTTCATGATCAAATAGTACCATTTAATGATTCCTAGGAGTGGTTTTGAATAAAGTAACGAATTAACAAAGTAATTTATTACTTCCAAAGAAGAAGCATCCCCATGCAGTTCTGCTTTCTTGTCGGGATATTTTTTCCTTAATGCCAAAAGTTCACCTCAGCCTTTCTCAAGAAACATTTCTGTGGGGTACAAAGATTTATGTAAGACATTTTTTTCTTTGAAATCATGATGAAAATATTTCTCAGAAACATAAAATCATAGAATAGTTTGGGTTGGAAGTGATGTCAAAGCTCATTCATTACCAGCCCCTGCCATGGTCAGGGACACCTTCCACTATCCCAGGTTGCTCAGAGCCCCATCCATGCTGGCCTTGGACACTTCCAGGATGGGGCAGCCACAGCTTCTCTGGGCACCCTGTGCCAGGGCCTGACCACCCTCATAGGGAAGAATTTCTTCCTGATAACCAATCTAAGCATCCTCTCTGTCAGTGTGAAGCCATTCTGCCTTGTCCTGTCACTCCAGGCCCTTGTCAATAGTCTGTCTCCATCTTTCCTGTGGGCTGCCTTCAGGTACATTTCATTAGGCATTCAGTCGTTTTATTCCTCCTACAACAATGAAGATTCTAGAGCTACTCTTTCCCCTTTATGCTCCTCTCTTGAGGTTGGTTCTTCTGCCATCAGCAAACACAGTCTGAAATGATCTTGGACAGATGTTGGTAGTTATGAGTACAGTTCAGCTGAAGAACAATGTCAAAAGTGTATTCACTTTTTCTTTTAATGATACTCTTGTGGATCAAACTGAATACATTGAAACACAGACCATCCATGGAAGGAGCATTTGGAATTTTCTAATCCAAACCACTGTGTAAAGCAGATCTGGTTAGAACAGGTGGGTCTTGGCACTTTCCAGTCAAATTCTTTATGATTATCCTCAGGAATAACTCTTTGTGGTAGGGTAATTCCTTTTGATTATCCTCAGGTCCAACATGTTTGTGGGCAGCCTGTTCCAATATCTGGTCACAATTTTCACTATTCCACCTTCTGTCCTAAGGGTTTTCTCCGATCCCAGTGCAGCTCTGAGAACAGCCTGGCTCTGTCTTTTAGAGGCCTGTGTTCAATTTATGGGTTCCAGTAAAATTAGAATACTTTATGTATGAGACTTTTTAGTATACCATGGTCACTTTTTCTCATTTGTGGGATTTCTGGTGTCTGATCTTTGTGACCTAATTAGCACATGACAAGTCAGGCTTTTATCACTTTTTTTTTTTTTTTTTAGTTTTGTTGTAGAATACAAGCTAAATTCCAGAATTCCAGACCTTCTGATTATCATTAGACTGAATCAGGTTTCAGAGATTGTTGTTCTGGACTAGGTGTTGATTAATTGTATGTATTGCCTACCTGTACTTAACACAAATGTTTAATTCCAGTTTAATTCAAGCTGCTTTCTGAGATTTTTTTGGATTGGCGAAAGGAAAGGGATTTCCTCCAAACACAGTATGTTTGAATTGTATGCACTTTGCCAGAATTCTCACAGAAGTTTATGTGCATTTTGTAAAAATGTGTGGCTTTTGAAGTAAAAGGATACTTGTGATAGAGAAAGCTCAGAGAAGGCCAATAGAGAAATGTGAAAAATAGTTAACGGTGTGATTTCTTATTTTTTTAAAGCAAAAACTAGCCTTTCCATGTTCTGGTCACAAGAAACCAATTATAGTGAAGACTGAAGCTCTAACCCTTGAGTTCCTGAAATTGTTAGAATTAAGTCTTGGGAAAGATAGTTTCTGCAGGTATTGAAATATGCTGAATAATACTATATTTTAATATTTCTGCTGGAGTAGGTAATGTATTACTTGAGACTATCTTTGGATATCTAAAGAGAAGAAGCTGGCATTTTTTAAGTAGATGATTGTCAAAGATGGGGGAAATCTCATAGAACATGGGTTTCCCAGTTTTCTCTGTTAGTTTTTTCTAGGATATGGTTGAGGAATTGACAGTTTTTGAATATGTTTTCCACACAAGGCTGTGGTGCTGTGGGTTGTTTTTTTCCCCCCCTCCTATGTCGTAAGTGAATTTGAAAACCAGTACTTGCCCTCTCTGTAGGAGCTCTCAGAGCTCATTTTCCTCTTGTGGGTAAAAGTGGAACTCTTAATTTCTTCTTGTGTGGTTGTGTTTGAACTATGGAAGTGAAATGGACTTGAAATTTGTGTTTCATTGCTTTGTCCTGCTTTGCTCGCTGTTTAAAAAAGCCAAAAGGTATATGATGAAGAATAGTGCCCTCAAATTCTAAACTACAAATTTTTGTGGAATTGATTTTGTAGATTATCTTAATACCAGTTTTTGTGGAGTTTCTGAGGTTTTTTCTCATACAAATTCTCATTGAAGATGAGAATATTATTTCTAATGATTATTCAAGTTTCTTTAATAAACGCTATATGAAACTCAGGTGTTTATTTATACAGTGTGGTTCTTTTTCCTTCTAAAAAGGCTTTTAACATTGGGAAAGGCAGTTATGGAAGTCCTACAAATCGTGTAAGATGGTCTTGCTACATGAAGCTGATACAAATGCTAGAGCTTTTTCTGTAACTATTTTGTTACTTGCAGCATTGGCAAGTGAAAGTAGAGTTATTTCAAAATTATTGGTGATTATAGGTGTGGAGCATCACATCATAGGATATGGAATCTTACATGTTTTTTGCAGTGTCTGGATCTTTCACTTCAGGGGATCTCCTGACAAAAGGACTAACTGGTAACGAAAGTCCCTTCCCTTCCCTTCCCCTTTCTTTCTCTTAAATTCACTGAAGGATTTGATAGAAGAATTTTAGGTATTGCCATTTGGTTTATAAATTCTGTTTTGTGTAAATTCATCCTTGACTTTTATTGTCTCATTCGTTAGTGTGTGTTCTTATCTCTAAACACTGAAACCTTCTGGAAACTCTTCAGAACAAATGGATCAATGTGTAGACCTGAAAGGTGAACAGGAAAAGAAAATTCTCTGGGTGTTTTCTCCAGTGCTTGACTGCTGCTGCTTCTTAGACCAAAGTTCCCAGTCCTTGCAGATATTCTGAACTTGACTGAGTGTAGCTTTAGGCAGTGCCAGAGCTAGCCTTTCTTTCAGGTTGGGTTACATGAGTTGTCCTGAGAGGCTTTGCAAACCAAATTGTGATTACTTTAATGTCAAGCTGCTTTATTTGGGCTGTGGAAGAAAATTCATTACAATGGGCTGGGCTTTAATTTTTTCTTAAAAGTACCATAGATTTGAGTGGAATCAATTGTAATGTAAGCAACTGCTACTGCAAAATAGATGGGTGTGCAACAGCTGTCTTTTTTTGGGTTTTGTTTTTTATCTATTAGAAAAGTTTTAACATTACTTAATGTACTAAGTGTTTATTGAGTCAGTACTGAAAGTGAAATCAGAGAATAATTTAGGTTAGCAAAGACCTTTAGGATCACGGAGTCCAACCATTAACCACCCACTGCCAA
This sequence comes from Pyrgilauda ruficollis, assembly GCF_017590135.1. Classification (NCBI taxonomy): domain Eukaryota; kingdom Metazoa; phylum Chordata; class Aves; order Passeriformes; family Passeridae; genus Pyrgilauda; species Pyrgilauda ruficollis. The sequence goes on along the minus strand of NW_024529155.1, from coordinate 2,033,958 downwards.
GTCCAGTCCTGAACCACATCCCCAAGTGCCACATCTACATGTCTTTTAAATACCTCCAGGGACTGTGATTTAACCACAGCCCTGGGCAGCCTGTTCCAATGCTTGACAACATTTTTGATGAAGAAATCTTCCCTGATATCCAATCTAAACCTCCCCTGGCACAACTTGAGGCCATCTCCTCTTCTCCTGTCACTTTCTGCACCCTCCTGTAAGGGAGTGGTAAGGACTGATAATATTCCCCTGATCCTCTTTTTCTCCAGGCTACATGAACCAGCCTCAGTTCCCAGGAAATATTGCTGTGACACATTCTGTGTTCTTTTTCCCCATAACCTTGAAGTATCTTAATTGTCAGTGTGGGTGGGCAGGCTCCTGTCCCCTGTTAAAGTGAAGGTGCTAACAGCCCTGTCACTGTGCCTGTCACTGCTTCCTGGCAGGACAGGTTTCCCACATGTCCCTTTTTTATGATGGGGTCCACACCAGAACATGATGGAGAAAACTGAATTGAGAAATGTGATAGAATTGAGGAATTTTGTATTTGGTCAAATTTTCAGCGTTGTTATCAGTTAAATTTATAGTGAATTATTAATACATTTAGTGTTGCCTGGTTTTCACTGCCTTATGATGGGGCAGGACACACAACATGCAGAATTGTTAGGGTGATTTTTCTTCTGTAGGAAATTCTACAAATGCTCTAAATGTATTTTAGTTTCCATTATGCTTTGCATTCATATTCTGTTCTTTCTTGAGCTAGGCATCCTTTGGGATATGTGTATTCAGTAATTAAATTTTTCCAATTGGTAAGATCAGGATGAAAGCCGGTATCAGCCAGGTAAAAAGAAGGAAGTTTGTTCCTGAATTTTAAAATTTGTAAGTGGTACTTGGAGTTTTGGTGAAAGCCATGGGGAAAAGTGCATGTGAGCTAGTTAGACCTTGGTGATACAGAAATTTATTATCTGCCCTGCTCTTTATCACAAAGGTATTGCCACTGTACATGCTTTCTAAATGACATCTTTTTAGTTTTGTTTGATTGGGGTTTTTTAGTTTTCTTTTTCTTATATATATATATATATATATATATATATATATTTTTTTTTTTTTACATCTCACATACTTATCCTGAGTAGACTTTTTAGAACCTGCAGTATTGGCCAATAATTTATTCTTCAAATGCTGTGGTCTGTGTTATGTCCAGTCAAGGGACAGCTAATGGCCTGTCCTGGACTGAACACATTGGATGAGGCATTTAGGAAACATAAGAATGAAAGTAAAACTGACAGGTTGTCATAGATAGGGAGTTACCCTGGGGTTTGCCAGAAATACAAATGCAGCAGCCCCACCCTCAGGCAGCTCCACATACACCATTCTGACAAAACAAAAAGCAGTATATTCTGCCAGTTTTTCCATTAAAATGTACAAAATCTGGCCTCAAACTCAAATTTATAGGCCAGGTTATACAGAAGTCACTTGATTGTACCTGGCAGAATCAGATCTCAATTACCTAGACAAATTTAGATTATCAAGACTTGATTAATTTGAATTCTCACTAACCAGAGGGGGATGTGAATGAGGAATTCTTCCTAATTCACAATTTGGTCTTTCCACCACTTTTGCCTTCTGGATATGAAGAATACCAGGATCTCTGGTGGGATTACAACATTCTTTCTCCCCCTAACTGTTGGAATGGGAAGGAGGGGCTTTTTTTTCCCGGCTTACATTTTTCTGCCGTATTTCTTGGGAATGGCTCTTGATCTTCCTGTGTATAAAAACATGCTTTTGGTGTGTCTGTTAGGTAAGTGCATTTCACAAAGTTGTCATGACCTGTTTTAGGCTGCTGTCCAGGCTTTGGGGACTGTATTTGGCACAGGAAAGCTTGTAAGCTTCTCAGGTATGAGAATAAATCTGAATAAATCCAACATGCAGCCTTACCAGCCATGCAGGAGAAAGTCTTGAGCAACCTCATCTGAAATGCAGTGTTGACCCTGCTTTGAGCAGGAGCTGGGGTTGGATGACCTGCTGGTCTGAATTTTGGCAGAATTTACTGTTCCATTTGGTGGATTCAAACTTGTTGATAAAACCTTCTCAAAATTCAGTGGCTTGCATATTCATTGTCCATGGAAAGTTTCCTTCTTTTCACGGCATGTGACTGGAGAGCTTCTCAAGCCTTTTAGGACATGATTGTCTGAGAACTGCAGTGTTTTGGAAATGACCTGGGCTGGATGACCTACTGTGTCTTTTCCAACCATAATTTCTATGACTCTGTAATTTTGAGGTTGACTTCTTGTTGCCCAATTTTACAGTTACTTAATTCCAGTATCGGGCATATTTCAAGAGACCACATTTAGTCATGGTAAGACTGTGTGGGTTGTTTTGTCTTTTTCCGTTATTTTTCAAATCCTGAGGATTGTCAGCACTTAATGTATTCCTTCCTATTCCAGTGCCACAAATAATGTTCCTGCCCTGTGAGGAAAGAAAAGTCTGATTCCCCATTTTGGAATAGATGGTTGATTAAAAGAACTTGCTCCCGGATTTATTGCAGCTCTAAGAAGAGGTGTTAGGCTACTTCTGTTATTCATTTGTACCAGAAATGTATTTCCATCTTGAGAATAAGGGATAGAATTGGGAAATTTTGTGTTTTGTCAGATTTTCAGCATTGTTATCAGTTAAATTTATAACGAATTATTAATACATTTTTAGAGCTAAATGCACATGTACTTTGAGGACTGTGAATGTCTCCTATTTCTTTTTCTAAACATTTTCTATTACATTGATGTGGCCCTATTCCCTGCAGAAGGCTCCATTTTATGCAAGAAGAGATCATAGTTTTGGGAAATGCATCGCCTAATAAGAACTCTTGCACCAACACTCTCTGAAGAGAACCTCAGCCTCTGAGTTTTTGAAGTGCCTTTTTGAGTTTTTGAAGTGCCTTATATCAGCACCCCTCAGGATTTATTCCATGCTTTCTATCTTAATGTGGTGCCTGCATATTTATGACACACGTCAAGTTTCTGGTATTTTTAGATTTTATTTTTTTTGTCCACAGCAATCAAAGCATGGAAACAAATCAGGATTTCATTTTGAAACAGAGGTGCATATACATGTATGAATATATGTTATACACACCCAAAGAGCAAGCAGACCTAGAATTCTCTCACCTGGGAGAGAATCACTTGACCTGGAATTCCTGTGGGGTTTTTGAAGAACAGGAAATTGGAGGATTAGCATCTAGGTGTGAAAACACCATTGGTACTACAGAGACTTGTTTGGGGTTTGTTTATCTTTTGTTCCATTGGAGTGATATGTGGAATAATTCATAAATTGATCATGCTGTTACAGCCACAAAATATTTGTGTTTAAAATTTGTGGGGTAAAGGTAATCTTAGGTCAGAATAGTCCTGGGATTGTTACCAGGCTTAAAAAACTGTATATGAAATGCAGTAAAAAAGATGATGGATTCAATAACAGGTTGCTCTCCAGTTTTTCTTCTGCCCTACATTCTTTTTCTCTATCAAAAGTTCCGTTTTATTTATGCATAGTTTCTTATAAATGTTCTTGAAGGAGAAATGGAAATCCTCACATGTTTTCCTTACAGGGCCTTCTGTCTTTACTGCCTCAGGTCAGTGTTGTATTTGAAGAGAAATCAAAGTAGTTAATCACTTCTTAGAACATGATTTTACATATTTTCTATTTTTGTTGCCTTTTATTTTTTTAGAGACTCTCCATTTTAGCATGCCTTTGCAAAATTGCTTTAATTCTTGTTGAACTCCTCTGAACTTGTTCCAGTTTGTGTTTTTTAAAATACAGTGCTGAATGTACTTTCCCTGGTTGAGATATAACCAGTTCTGAGATGATGGGAATAAGGTCTCATGCACTTTGTGGAGAAGATCTGCTTTGAAGGAACTTGGTGTAGAGCCTGTAAGACCTGTTGATGTGATACAGAATGTATCACAGATAGAACAGATAAAATACCTGTTTGCCTTCCTAAAGGCTCACTTTCTCCAGCTGGCTGCTCTGCCTGGTGTCTGAACACTGGGTTGTGCAGTGATTGTGTCAATCACCAGTCTGGTTTGGGTGGTTTTTCCCAGAATGTGGCATGAGTACAGCGACATTCTCAGTTTGTGCTGTCTCCATCTGCAGTCCTGCGCTGTCCACACAATCTCCATCCATCACCGGTGCACACACGTACTGCATTCTTCAGCTGTCTGTTAAAGCTCTGAATGTTGATAGACTGCATGAATGTTTAACAAATTAACCTTAACACCGATTGGAAAAATACCCAGCTACCTTCTTTGTCTCTTGGAAAATGAACCAGCACAAAACCCAACCAACACAAACCCAACAAACACCTCATAGTCCCTAGAAAGATACTTAGTTCTTGTGCCACATGAGACTATTGTACAGTATTTCAATTTAGACAAATATTTCTAGTTACACTGTGATAGTGATGATTTATCATTGAATCACAGAGAGGTTTGGGTTGGAAGGGATCTTAAAGATCACCCAGTCCCATGGCAGGGGCACCTTCCACTATACCAGGTTGCTTCAAGCTCCATCCAACCTGGCCTTGGACACTTCCAGGGATGAGGCAGCCACAGCTTCTCTGGGCAACCTGTGCCAGGGCCTCCCCCCCCCCGACATTAAAGAATTTCTTCCTGACATGCAATCTGAACCTACTCTCTTGTAAACAGTCCTTTTACATTTTTTTCTGCAGTAGTGAAAGTTTATCCAGCCTATAGACTGTTTTAACTGAAGTCAGTTAGCTTTATAAACATTTTAACATCCTAAAAAGACCATATAGGTTTTTTGGATCATCCTTCATTTACCTATCAGAATTACAGATATATATATTTTGTTAATACATAATACCTTTCTTTCAACAGCTTTGTGTATCTTGAGTTAGTTTCATTAGCTGAGTAACTTAGCCTGCTTTTTTTTTTTTAAAGGAACTGCAATTTAACTATAAATATATCCAAATGCCACAGAATTCAGGGCTGCAAGTCAAAAATGCTGATCAGTTTGTAAAATCTTAATCAGTCCCTCCACGAAACCTAGGGACAGACCTCTGTGGTAGCAGAAAAATTTCCAGAAATTCACCACAGTCTTTTTCCAAGCTGCAGTTTGTTCTGATGTTGCCAGACAGCTAAGAAGATATGGGAAAAGCAGGAAATCTTTTTGGATTTAATCACAGTGCTGATTTGGAAAAGCAACTTAACAATGGAAAATATTTTTTATGCTTTAAATCATAAACACAAAACTATGCGAGGTCCATGGTAGATCGTGACTGCATTAAGATAGATTTTTTTCCTTATGAGTAGAGATAACTCTTCAATTTGGAATCTGGTGGGCAGAAATCCTATTTCCTAGACATATTTATGAATTTATTTGTTTGATTTTTAATATATATATATATATTTCCAGACTAGATTATCTGATGGTTGTAGTACCATTTGTTGAGGTACAGGGACCAGTTTACTATACCTGAAATCTTTAGCTATAACTTTTAGGTAACATCTTCCTATTTTCCTCTATGAGGAAGCTTTTCCTGCATTTTTGCTTTCAAAAGATGTTGGACTATGTTGATGGGCAGTGATTGTGTTTTCCCCTGAAGTTATTCAAGTTCTGTTGTAAAACACCCAATGTTTACTATTTTATTCGATCAATAAAAAACCGCTTCTTAAGTGAGATCTTGCAGTTCTTGGCCTTGCATCTTCTGTGTGAAAAAGTTCTTATTTAGGCCCCTTTATCTGTTTTAGGACTTAAAAATGATGGAGACTTCGGGTGGACTGTGGAGATGAGACTGGAGGGAAAGACTGAATGCTCATTTCTGAGCGAGCAGGGGATGAGGTTATGAAAATGTTTTAAAATCAAGATTTCTTTTGTGTTCTAGTGCCTGCTGAAAGATGGATGATGATGACTTTGGAGGCTTTGAGGTATGCTGTTTGGATAACTTTGCTTTGAAATTTAACAATTTTCAACTATTTTATGGACATTTATAGAGTTTTATAAAATATGTAACAGTTTCTTCTTGTTTGCAGGCAGCAGAGAGTTATGAGTTTGGAAATGGTGAAAAGCAGACCACATCTCCTGCTATTGCTTGGGCAGCATTTCCTACAGGTATTGAGAGAGTCACTGTGAAAAATCTTAATATTCTATTCCTGTCCTTATGTACTCACTGTAAAAATCAGGACTTAGAAGGGTGTATACAATAAAATAATGCACAATAAAAGAGTAGCCAGCAGTCAAAACCTGAGCATAAGAATGTTCCTGAGCAATTATTTTGGGAAGCTGCACTTCTCAAAGTTAAACTTTAGAGAGGAATGAAAGAGAAATTCAGTTTATACAGTAGAAAAGGAATGGAACTTCTTCATTCAAAGGATAGTCTTTTCTACAGAGTGTGGAAGATCTGTTGCAAATTGTGGGAAAACAGAAAAGTTAAAAATAGGATTGTGATGAAGTCTTCTACTTGCTTTGGGGATGATGGGAGTGATGAGAATGATCGTTTTTACTTCAACCATTTATATAGTTGAAAAATATATTACATATTCTTTATCTCAAGCAGAAGCAGAAACATTAGGGAACTGATTTATTAATTTTTACACTGCCTGGTGCCTGTCTGGATTTTAGGAAATTGATAAATGTATATTATCAGTAGAACTAAAATATTATGGAGGTGTTACCGATTTTGTTGTGGTCTAGATTTCACCCTTTCCACAAAACAAAACAGCACTTTTGCTGCACCAGGGAAAAATGACCAACAACCCACATTGTGTTGTTATGAAGAATAAATTATGCAAAATAAGGCAGGGGTTTTTCTTAACATGAGCTCTCTATAAATCATGTTCTTAAAATGTTTTTATTAATTTATTTCTGGCTTTTATCTGTTACAGAATAATTAGTTTTATTTGTCATTGAAACAGAGGGAAACAAATACTAAGGAAACAATATTTTTCCAAATAACATTATTATTCATCTTGTCATTTTGACTGATATTTAAAATTACTGCTGAAATTCAGAAGCATGTTTTATTGTGTTTAATAAATTAAGTCCAATATAGCTGGGCAGTGTCTGTCAGTGAAGTCCATTAAAATCCTGTAAGGTGTGTAGAATTAAAATTATTTGTACGTAACACAGAAGCTTTTTGTATGATTTTAAGTGACACAGAAGTCATAAGATAAGTTATACCAAGGTATTTTAAGCATTTCAAAATTAAAAGAAAACTCCTGTATTCTGGATATTTTGTTACTGTAAAATCTTTATGTGACTTTTTCATGCAAATATTGCTGTGAATAAATTAGTTTATTGCAATAGGCAAAGTTTTAATAGTATTGGCCAAGTGTTTCTTGGGCACTGACTTGTAGATGAATGTTTTTAGTAACAGAATTAACTGAATTGTCTGCCCAATGTTATCTATATATAAAGATGTTCCTGTCTGACCCTAGAAATTTCTTAGTAAGGCCTTGCTGAAAAATTCAAATGTATTATGGTGCTATTGAGGTGATTTTTGATAAATTTGGGGGCTGAAAACATTGTATGCACCCAAGATTTGATAAACTTTCCAGAGGAGGAGTTACTCGTCTTCTGAATTTCCTACATATCTGCTGTTTGAAGTTATAAAACAAAACACTGAAGCCTGTGGCTGTATTTTTAAGTGTGCAGGCAGAATTCAGAAATTATTTCTAAGGCCCTCAGTGGTAACTTCATTACAGCCCTTGAAATTGGTCTTGAGCTTGTTACTATTTTTTTTTTTGGTAGTATGGACCACGTGGCTGTAGATTTAAAATGTTAGAGTAGTAGATGCAATTACTTTTCTTCTAGAATAGTTTGGCTTTGGAGGAATAAAATGTGGGGAAGAGCTTTGTGCTGTGAGTTACCAGAAATCATCTTGAGGGTGCATCAGAGTGGTTTTTCCCACTGTGGTCACAAACCAGTTTTAAACTCAAATTTTCTACCTGAGTGTTACTTATAATGAAAATGTTTAGGGATAGAATTTTCAGTGTATGCAGTATAACTGAAAGTGTCCTTGAATTATATTATCAAGAAAGGGGAGTTGAGGAAGGAAATTTAATTTTGTTTCTGGTTTTTTTTTTTATTTTTTTTATTTTTAACAGCTGAAACCTACATGTAGGGGAACTATGCTACAAGTAGTTTGCAACATTCTACAAAAATATGTCAAATAATTAATATATGGTCTTTTGCTCAGAGCCCTGCTGTCATATTACTTCTTAATTGCTAGATATGAGTAACATCCAATTAGTAAATATTACCCATGTGATACATTTGATATTTCACGTCTTCATTCTGAAACTCAGTACGAAGGATAAGACTCAATTGGAATGTTGATTTAACAGTTCATGTTCATCCATTTGGTTTTGTTTTCAGAATTTCTGATCCCCAGGGAATTTTAATAATTGTTTAAGCTGCATTGCCAGCATAAAGACACAGAATTTTCCTTGCATTAGCAAGCTTGCAGGCTGTCCCTGATCTCTGCTGCTATTAGCAAACTGCATGGTTCTGGCAGTTCTTACAAATTTATGACAGAATATTCTTAATATTGGGAAGCCTGGTCTTCAGAAATTATTAGATAATTTTAAAGTACAATTCTGGCAATATCTGCATCTTATTTCAGCCTTTTCAGGTGGTATGACTTTTGATATACCTTCAATTGAGTGAATGCTTCTTTTCTCTATAGAGCTGCAGCTTTGATTATTGAACAATAAGTTTATTTGAAAATTCATCAGACTTAGCCTGCTGAAGTCAGGTCAGGTGGTTCCAACAGAGGCAAGTTTTTGTTTCAGGGGTTGTGAAACTGTTCCATTATGGTAACTAAGGCATGGTAAGCAGGAATGATTTAGGGGTTCTCTTTATAAGCGGATTTTGAGCTGAACTAAATGCAATTTCACCAGTATATACACAAGAGGAATGAATTAAGAGAGCTTGAATTACAGACATAGCACATATAGTTCTAGGAATGTCTAATTTATGAATCTTTAGCATTACTGAAAAGTAAAAAGAAGGTTTTGCAATAAAAGATGTCTGAATGATACCTTGGAAAGTTGCCACCTTTTCTTGTCTTCTGCAAGGTCATGTGTTTAGTTGAAAATTTTAAACCAAAATGTTCAGAAGTGCTCACCAGTGGTTGCTCCTCATTTCCTAGGTTTCATTTTGACGTGGGGATTTTGTTTCTGGTTTGTTTTTTTTCTCCCCTTCAAGAGGCAAAGCATTCATTACTATAATTAGAACTACCGAAAGCTCCACCTGATTGTAGAAGATTCCACATAAAACTCTAGTGTTTTGTCTCTAGGATTGGGCACCCCAAAATTTGTGAATACCTAAAGCTCTAATCTCAGCAAGGCTACATTCCTCATATGTGCCCAGTCTCCATTTCTGTTTTTACTTTTGTGATAAATTATTCATATGTGAACTATGCCTGTGCTATGGTAATCCTCACCAAAGGTTGAACACTCTCATCGTAAGGATCATGGTCAGTTTTTCCATGTGAGCTGACAGTTTTAGTAAGAGAACCACTTGCTTGCTTGTTCAGAAATTGCCTGGTACATTATTTTAGCTGCTTTTCCATCAGATAGAAATTGATTTAAAATTGAGACTCAGGCCATTAAGTGATAGCATAAAGCTGAGACTTTAAGGTTTGTTTAGATACAAAAAGATCATCTTCTCTGTCGTTTCACTGCCATTTGAACTAACAGAGTAGGTAATTGTTACAGGAAGCTGCCTTTGAAAGGAGACATTTGGAGTGGGAGGGGACTTCTATTTTAAGGTACTTAAAAGAAAGCCAAAAAAGTCCCATTTCTATTTCTGGAGAAGAGTTAACTATTAAAATGCAGTTACCTAAACCAGTTCCTGTTCTGTTTGCTGAAATACTCTCCTCTAGGCTTTTTAGCCAAGTTTCCATCTTGTGCTGAGCTCTGATTTTTTCTTTTTCTTATTTTTTTTTGATCACATCCAGATCTACTGTCATTGAAGTTACCCTACTGATACTTTTCTACCTCATGGTCTATTTTCTTTCTTCCTTTCATTCAATGTGGTTTGCATGTTCCTCTGTGTTATACCTGAATGCTAGAACTGGCAGCTGAAGAAGATGGGACAGAGAATCCAGAATCCTGGATTCAAGGATTAGTGTGCCCTTTTGAATGCCTCGAGGCCACTTACACACTCTGGTTTGTGCTGAGTACTTGTGCAGTATGAAACAGAGGCTGAGCCTTGCTCCAGGCTAGTGGCATCTTTTACATCTTGCCAGAGTTGTAATAATAATGGGAGCTGCTTTTTCTGAAACAATTGGATGTGCTTTTTTGCCTATTGCAAAGACACACCTGGAGCTGACCATGCCAAAGTTTGCAGGACTTTGCTGTTAAGTTAAAAATGTGTGCAAAGCTTTATCTTTTTCTTTCTTTGCATTTAGTTTGTTTAGTTTATGTATTTTTTAAAACCAAGATTTTCTCTTGTGCTGGGTTGGTAATGCTGATCCACTGTTGAAGGTTTTTATGGCATAACTGTAATTTGGTATAGAAGAGCTCTCAGTCCAGAGTTGATTCCACTTCAGTTTTATTAGCTAGAGAGTTACTTACTTTGTTCTCTTTTTATATCTTAAAAAATATAAAGCTGTTTTATTGTGTGTCTTGGCAAGCTGTTTGTTTGTGGCTTCTAAGATTGTTGTGGATTATTTTAGCTTAAAAATGTATAAAACTTGGGAAATTATAAGTATAGTTTTCCTGTTGACTGAAACAGGTTAAAGATCACGCTGAAGCTGTAAGGCTGTGTGAATCAAAAGAGACAGAGTTAAAACTGATCCTTTTGAGAGCTGTTGTCTTGTAAAACCTCTGTGTAAATGAAAAGTCTAAATTTATTGTGACTATGATTTTGATTGTCCTTAAATCGATACTGCTGAAAAACACAGGCACTTTGAGTGGAATTACTTTTCAGTGCAATTGAATTATAAGAGGTACATAAGCTTACACTGGTATGACTAGACTTGTGATGGGTTTTTCTAGGCATGGACTCCAGAAACAAATTAATTTTTGGGTGTGTCTTCATATTGTGTGTTTTCTGTTTCTAGTACCTGAAGTCCATAGATCTGATGTTCTCCTGGAGCACTCTGTGCCTTCTTCCTGCCTGCTTCCTTCTGACTCTTTCATTTTATCAAGTGATAATGTGGCAACAGTTATTCAAACAGGCAAGAATGTGATAAATCCAGCTGTTCCTGAAGAACAGGTAAATTTTTGATCTTCAGTGTGAGAATTCAATGTATTAAATGTCAGTGTTGTATCTTTTCTGTGCACATTTAGGTTGAAATGCTTTTTAAGGGCAAAAGGTCCTTGGATTTCTGTGATGCAGACTTTGAAGTAAGATAATTCTTAGATTGTTTATGAAACCTGTAACTGATAGAAACCATACTACTTTGATCTGAACTAGAAAAGAGGTAACTGTATTGGAGTTACTAAAACTTGAAGGCATGCTGATGGTGCTGGGCATGCATGAAGGAAATATCAGCAGGAAGGTTCTCTCAAAAAAACTGGCTGCTGTTAAAGCTTGTCATACTTGTATGTTTTCTCAAGTGGTTTGAGGACTAGGTTTTTAGGATTTTCAGGATGGGGCTCTGAGCAGCCTGGTCTAGTGAAAGGCGTCCCATCCCTGCCCATGCCAGGGCATTGGAACAAGATGATCTTCAAGATCCCTTCCAATCCAAACCATTCTATGATTAAAGAATTAATGTTTAATCTTTACCTAATTATGATTAAATTAGTTTTAGGGGGGTCTAAATTTTACTTTGCATTACTTTGTTTTTTCCCCATTACTTTTAAAGTTGATTTTTTTGTTTGGTGGTCTAGTTGTGGGTTCTTAATCTCTCAGATGGCTGCAGCGCTGCTGAGAACTGAGCTTTGTTTCGTTCTGTGATGTGAAAATGTTTAACTTTTAACTAAACAACTAGGTGAACAAGGAAGAAAAAAGCCTTTCTGCTTGGAGATTATCATAAGAATTCTGACAGAATCACAAGAACTGCTGCAGATGAGACTTAAATAGATTTATCCTTCTGAGTTTTTACTGCCATTAATTGCAGTGACCCCCATTTGAACACTTTAATTCATTGTAAACTTCCCTGTTTCGGGATCTGGGATAGTACATACTTCAATTAGAAAAGGCTCTTGCCTCACTGTGAAGCAATCAGTATTTCGGGCTATTTGTCAACCCTCCTGTTTTCAGCACTTCCTTGATTTTTTTCTTCTTCAGGTAGACTTACCAAGTCTTAAGGCTGCTCCTGGTGAAAGTTGAATTTCATAATTAAGTCAGATTTTCATTTTCTGATCATTTAAATGCATTTCTTTAGAGCTTTTGAAACCAAATTCACAAAATACAAGTTTTGCTTTAATTGAGCCTTATCTTTTTCCTTTGAGGGGCATCTGTATGTTCACACTTCCAGAAAGACTGTGGCACAAATTGTGAATTGATTAATTAATAAGTTACCATTTTGTGTTTGTACCCAGGCTAATGTTCTGTGGGAAACCTATAAAAAGTGAAGAAGAGATGTGCCCAGATGCAAATGATACCAAAGAAATTTATAAATCCAAAAGTTACATTTTTTTTTTTTTCTTGAGAGGGAGGAGTGTTTGTTTTCTTTTTTGACTGATGCCAGGCACGGTAATTTTCTGTGTTGAAGGCTCTTCATCTGGCTCTTTGACAAAGTTTTGATAAGCAAATTTCTTTTACTGGAAGCATGATCAAAAAGTGATTTTCTTCAGCCACCACAGATCCTGCCTTTTTAAATTTTGGCTAACAGTGAATAACCTTCAACCTTTCTTGTTTGAGCTAGGCCAGCAAATTTAGCTTTTGTGTTCTCTGGAAAGAGCACTTGGGTTATTCCAGAACACTAAGGCTTAGGGGTATTTTTTTAAACTATAAAGTCATTTAGTTAGGTAATCTTACAGAAAAATAAAAAATACACTTTGTTACTTCAGATTAAGTGTGTGTGCAAATTCTAGTTGTAGTCTGTGTTTCAGTTTTTCTCATCTTGTTCTGTTCAGCTACCGAGAGACCCATCATTCTATAAATTTTCTGTAATGCAGTATGTAGTGCAAATTAAAAAACTTTATTAACAAGTCCTGCTGGAGGGAGTTGAGTGCAGGTCCTTTAACATTATTTTGAAATGGAGATGACTTTGCACTATGGAGTAAACCAAAGGAAAATGGTGGGCAGAAAACTAAAATAAAATACTCTTATACCTATTAGAGGGTATATTATATATATTAGAGGGTAGTAGGACTGTATTCTTTTATAATTCTATCTCCAGAGCCTCTTGAGGTCTCAGGTAAAAAAATCCTTCCCTGTTACAAGTTCCATACTCAGTTTTTGGTGGTGCCAAACTCTAATCTTGAGTACTACTCAGAAATGGAATTGGCAGATATGGCTTCTCTTTGCTTCTGATAGGAGAATTCAGTGCACAAACTGCAGTTTTCTGTCTGTTTTGTCTGCTGTATCTTATATATTCATGTACAGTCAAGATCTCAGCTGGTTTTGTTTGTTACTTTATTTGAATAATTTGAGAGATATTTGTGGGAAAGTCAATGCATTATCTAAATGTATGTTTGGAATAAAAAGGTGCTAGGGGCTGGATTAGGTCAGATCAGTCAAACCTCTCTTTAATAAAGACACTGAGATGTTCCTTTCACCACCCAAATCTCAAGCATGCTTGGCTTTCAGCTTGTTGAAAGAGTGGCAGCTGAATTAATATGCCAGTTTTTTCCTTGGAGTTCTTTTGTGGCAAAAAGAACAAGTTTTTGCCCCTTCCTTTATTTTTTTGAAGGGGAGAAATAAAGCTTTTAATTGTTTTATCTATACCACAAAATGTTTTAAACATCTTAACTTTATTTCTGAAAATGTGGGCTTACCATCAGCATTTCACCTGTTTTCTGTACTTCCACAGTTTGCTGAAATAGCAGTCACTAAATGTTTAGAGATGTCTGGATTACTTTTATTCTATTAGTCTAGCCTAGGGATGAGATATTTATTTTAGCACAAACCCTTTGTATTCCCTCTCTGTGACCACTGATTGCAGTGTGCACTCGGTGAGAACATGGAATGACTAATCCAAGGAGAGTTTGTTTCCCTGAGGCATTGAGAGAGATGATTCAGTTCCACTTTTCTCCTGTGAACTAGGCTCAAGCAGATATTCTAGTTGCCTCTTCAGATGCAACTGAAGACAAGACTTCAGCTGATGTTGAGACAAAGAGAGCAAATGAACCCAAGAGCTGCCTTCAACAAGCTGTTGCAAACCTTGAAATCAAGCTCTGCAGTGCTGAAGAAGAAAAACTAAAAATCAAAAAGGTATGAATAGTCATTTTGAACGAAAACATTTGGCATTTATATAGGAAGTAAATATAGGTGGAGCTGGCAGTGGTTTAAAACTAATTTGAAATTCATTTTTTTTTAATAGAAATTAGCCAAATTCCAGAGAAACTGGCCCAATTTAGAATCATAGACTTCCAAGACTTCCAAGATTATCAAGTTCAGCCTGTGCCAGATCCCCACCTTGTCACCATCACAGAGCACTGAGTGCCACATCCAGGCATTCCCAGGACACTTCCAGGGATGGGGACTCCACCATCTCCCTGGGCACCCCCTGCCAGTACCTGACTGCCTTTTCCATGGAGAAATTCCTCTTGATGTCCAACCTGAACCTCCCTTGGCACAGCTTAAGGCCATTTCCTCTTGTTTTGTCCCTTTGTCCTGGGAGCAGAGCCTGATCGCCACCTGGCTACAAGGGATAAGGTCACCTTGAGTCTTTGTTTTTTCCAGGCTGAGCCCCCACTGCTCCCTCAGCCTCTTCTCCTCAGATTTGTGCTCCAAACGCTTCCCCATCTCCATTGTCCTTTTCTCTCTAGAGACTGGCCAGGACTGGGCATACCACTCAATTTAGCTGAAATACTTTTTTTTTTTAGGTCTGGTGTCTATTTTAGGCTGAATTTTTGTAAACTGTCGGGAAAAAAAATACTTTTTTAGCCTAACTGATAAAAAAAAGAAAGGGACCAAAAAAAAAAAATAAAGAAAATATAAGCTTTCTCAGCATGAGCTTTGTTTTGATTTTTTGGGGGGTGGGAGTTCTAGTAGCTAAATTCTTCATATTCCTTCTGATCTGAATACAATATGAGCACCAAGCAGGGCTGTGCCTGCAGTTACACATCTGAGTTAGCAAAAGGTCACTGAGGCATGGGAGAGTGAGTTTAACTTCTGTTATTCTTAATACTGTTTCTTGAGAGGCCTCAAGTTGTGCTGGGGAAGGAGAAAACAGCTTTTTGGAAATAAAAATGAGGGTGAATAACTCGAGCCAAGGATGAGGAGGTCTGCAATGGGCTGGTTTTGCTAAGTGTGTGAAGGAAAGGTTGAAGGGAAGCAGGAATACAGGCTGGAAGAGGAGACAGGTTGAGAGGGAGGCTTTGGTGTTCCACAGTCTGTTTCTATCTCACCAGTAGGAATACAGGCTGGAAGAGGAGACAGGTTGAGAGGGAGGCTTTGATTGGTGTTCCACAGTCTGTTTATATCTCACCAGGGAAGTCTCTCCTACTGTTTTGACGATTTTGTCCAAAAGCAGGGTTGAACTAAGACCTGCTCTGTCCTCCTCATGACCCTCTGGGTCCTGCCTTTGTTTGAATAGCTGTGCAGTGACCTGGCAGGTCCTTTGTTTCTACACTGGCTTCCTGCATGGCTTGGAGAAATAGATGCTCTTGAGCAACTGAAGGGGTGCCAGCAGCTTATGTACAATAGCTATGGGTGCATTAAGGAAAAATAAAAATCTTTAGCTCTTTGTGCAGCAAATAATTTTGAAGTTTATTGTCAGTGGTGTTATTCTCCTTCCTCTCTATAGGTTCATGTTGGGCAGGCTTCCAGAGTGGCTCTCTGCAAGATCCCAGAATATTTTAAGATTTTATTCATTTTGGAGATGTAGATAGAGATCATTGTGAGAATGCATAAATGCCATAGCATTCCTGCCTTTTCAGTGAAAACATTTGCTGACAGTACATTTAATATGCTGCTTTTCAAGTGCAGAAAGGCAGAACAAGATACTAAAAATATTAAAATAATTGGAACAGAATAGAATAGCTCCAGTTGGAAGGGACCTGTAACAACAGGTCCAGCTGCCTGAACCCTTCAGGGTTCAGAAGTTAGAGGTTGTTATTAAGGGCACCTTGGCCACTTCTCATAGGTCATTCCTTGTACATGGGACATGCCTTGGGCTTTAAATACCTCACACTTGAAAATACTGTGCCAATTTAAAGACTGCAGTCAGATTTTTCTTGCACAAGAAAAATCTCTTGTGCAAAAAAAAATCTTCTCTTTTTATCTCTGTGATAATTAATGAAGCAAATATCACAGTTATCAGAAATTAAATTAGTTTGAATGGTTTAATGAGTCTGTATTTTCACAGTTCGCAAGTGTTTGTAATTTCAAGTGTTTTATTTTACGAACTTTATAGGAATTGGAATATTTGCTGGAAAAACATAGTGTGCTAGAAATGGATTTCTTGAAGGAAAAAAAAGAAAAAGTGCTTCCACATCAAGATCATTACAAGACACTCCAGGTAATTTTTTTCTTGTAATATCTTTGATTTTCAGGAGGGTTTTTTATAGAGTATATTTATGTCCAACAAATATTCTATCAGCATCTGTGGGCCTGCTCCAAAGCGTTTTGAATTTAAAGAATTTCTAAGGTTTTTAGATCAAAGCCTGATTTTTTACATTAGCAGGAATGCAAGTTTAATATCCCACTTTCCTAATTACATTTTTGTAACCCAGAACACTCTTCCTTGTTAGGAGCTATTTCATAAAACTGACGAAAAGGAAACCACTTTGCTCAGTAGTTGTCTTTAACAGCATGACTTAGCATGTTCTAGAGTGCCATGGCCAACTGTTTGTGCTGTTTTACCTAACTTCAATATGGAATAATTCATGCTGCATAATAAAAATCTGTTAAGTGTAATTAGATGATAGACAGTGGAATTAGATTTGTTCCCATTGTAAAGGTTAACATCTTCCATTAAATACATGTGTAAAGTTTCACATTCCAGACAAAATTTTCCGTAAATTTTTCAGTCATCTTCCAGTGTTAGAGCAAAGCAAACTATGTTTCAGCATTGCAGAAGCTTGTGTCTGTAACTCAGCTTCACTTAATTTTTTTGCTGCTGTGGATGGTCTCTAATAGCTATTGTATTGTTTCCCATTTTTATTCAAAGGGTTGCTGTAGCAATTTGTTTTGAATTCCTGATAGCAGTACATTCTGGAATTTACAGTAATATAATAATCTAATACTGGTGTTTTTTTCCTTTTTTGTGTGTAATGCTTTACTCAATGAAAGAAATGTTTGCTTAACCATGATGTAAAAGGAAGTTCAACTTAAAACCATCAAGATTTATGGAGTACCACAGTGGTTAAAGTTATTGCTTGTCCTAAACAATAGAATGGGTGGAATGTTGTTAATACTTACTTCTCCTTGAAGACCACTGTGAATTTGAATAGTGGGAATGCTACTGAAGTTTGCAGCTATCAGCCTATATCATAACTCTTTGAGTCAGGTACTGCAGTTTTCAAAAATGCCAATAAAAGGGTCATAACCTTTAACTTTGTAGAAATGGTCATGTGCTTCCTCTTGATGTCTTCTGGGTACAGCCAGAATCAAACCATAGGAGGCAAGTGAGTCATGCTTCTAAGAGCTGCCTATTAAAGTTGCTTTCATGAGACTTGGATTGTGGATGCCTTCTGTTACTACAACTTGTAGTTTCTTTTGTCTTCCTCTTCTGGCTCCTGCAGCATGAGGGTCACCACCTGTGGCCACACACGAGCAGAGCTGGCAGCTCCCGAGGACAGATGTCTGCCCCTGGCTCTGCCTGTTCCACTGGTTATCAGTGCTGGTTATCAGTGCTGGTGACCTGAAAAACTTTAAAGCAGACTGCAGTGGTGCCTCTGGCTTTGGGAACCCTCAGGATGAGATTTCCAATGGAGCTGATGCCAGCATCCAAAGCTGTAGGTGTGCATTGACTTAATTCCTTTTAAATGAAATTGCTCTGTTAATGTTTGAGTAAAAAGTATAAAACGAATGCCTCAGGAGACTTTTCTAACTGCCTTTTACATGAATATGCCCTGTTTCCTGCACCTTTATATTTACTGATTAACTGGCTTCTGGCACTTGTGGCAGGGAATTCTCAAAAGCTGCTCTAGATATAACAAAGCCAGTTAATCTGTTAAAACCTTGTTTTAACAAGGTGGTATTTAGATAAGACCCTTTTTTTGAAGAAGTTACTGTGCTTAGTTCTGAGAGAAGATTTCAGTGATCTTTGTCAACTAAGTCACTACTCTATTTTTTAAAGTATCTTTTCCTATTGGTTTCTGCCTCAGTCAAGGGTGACAGTTATGTTACCCCAATTTTGTTTTCACAGTTTTGTTCTCACAAAATTGCATCAATTAAATATGTTTTAGGTTTTTTGATGTAGAAAAAAATAACTTTGAAAGGCAAGGCAGGAACATAAAAATATTTTCTCTAAGCTGGGTTACCATTCTAATGAAGCAAGTTTTGTTCTGGACTAATCAAAAACTTTCTTCATCGTAGGTGTGCAAAAAAGCCCCAAACTGAATTTGGTAGTTCTGAAAAATTGAAGAATTGAAGGCTAGTGATAATCACTATTCCTAAGCATGGGAGGCAGAATTCCAAATCTTTGGTATAGTGTTAACATTTAACCAATGGATGACAATAGAGTTATCATACCACATTTATAATTGCGTAAAACCAAAAAGTAAAAAGTTCTGTGTTTCATCTAAATAAAATCAGCTTTTAAAAAAATCAGGATTGAACAGACCATGTAGTATTTTCACATTCTTAACATTATTTCCATATGTAACTGCAACAACCAGAGACAGTAAAGGGGCAGCAGTGGATTCATAAACAGAATAAACAGATTGCTGTTAACTGGTATTATAGAGTTGTTTGGATATTTAATGCAATGGTCTCTTTGAGATCTTGAATTTGTATAAGCTAATAAAATTAGAGTTATGATTCCCACATTCCTGCTTCAGTGTTTGTACTATTTAAGAGGCAGAATAACATGGTATATTTCTAACTTCTTTACTTGCAAATTGGAACTGAGTTAAAATTGCTGTGGGAAGTGTAATTTTAGGGGTTTTGACTTGTGTGCAGTGTTGCAACCATAAAGTTGCAGTCTTCACCTTATAATTGCTTATTTTAGGCAACAGAGAAACAGGTGCAAATGTATGTCTGATTTTTATATTTGCTTGGTTGGTATGTCAGTTTTATATTTTTTTGATCAGAGTATATATATTCATTTCAACTTTTAACTTCAGCTCTTCCTTAGGTGTGAGTTGCTACATATTTTTAAGTCATTTGGGGCTAGTAAGTCATACAAGGTTTTGAAGATAATGCAGATTTAGTGGTCACTTAATCCTATAAATCTAAAATTTTGTTGTAGCCACATTACAGTAAGTTGTAGAAATAAGCAAAGGCTGCATTTTAAAACTACCAAACTCCAACTTGTAATGCAGTGAAAACCATCAATAGCAAAATTAACATTCCTGTCCAGTAGGTGATGTTCTCTTGTTCACAGATCACTGAAGGAACACTTGATTTGAGAAGGGAAAGTAGTGCCTGGTTTCCACTGCTCTGAACAGGAACTCAATTATTCAGACAGATTGTTTAGCTGATAAGGCTCCTGATGTTTGGTCTGTCTACAGACAAATGGTTTTGATGATTCACTGAGAACTGGATCATACTTTTCACTGCTATTTGTTTGATTTACCACACACTCACATTTGAAGAAGTGCTGCATTGCCACTGGAAAATTCTACTTGCGGTTGTACACATTTTTTCCCATCATCATCCCTTTCTGGAAGTTAAGCAGGCTGTTTTTCTAAAGAACAATATAGTTGCTGTGGTGTAACCTTTCTTTTTGAAATAAACTTCTTTTTTATCTTTGGACAACAGACTTCTACTTTTTCCAGCTTATCAAACCTGTAGTTGTTATGAAAACACCAACAGTTTTTTTTTTTTCTTTTGGAAACCATTGTTTCTGTTCCATCTTTCTTTAGGGAATATCTTAGAAAATTTTATTTAAAAGGGGACTTTAATATGCTCATTTTATATAACAATATTACTGTTACTGCAAAGAATTGTGATTGGAAATGAATTGGTTGCTAGTGTGACTTCACTTTACGTAACATTTTTGTGTGTAAGAAAGCAGTCAGATAGGCTCCTTGTTTGAGTGGATTTGCAGAAGCGCAGGAGAGGAAGATTGTCCTAAGGGAAACATTGACAGAACAGTACAGAATGATCCAAAGGACGTTCACTAGGTCATGCAGTAACACTAGCTGCGACTAAAGGTAGCAATAACCTAAGTTCAATCATTGCAGGTGTTAGGTGTTGTTTCATTTATGTAATGGTGTGGTTGTTGATGTTTTGGGAGATTTTTCATTTGAGTACCTGTACAAATGTCACATTTAAATTATACAGCTTCAAATTATGAGGAAAAGTCTCTAAATGCAGTTATATAAAGATAGAAAATGGTAAACCTGAGATTTTGGACCAGTTTGTTCCCTCTTAACTCTGAAGGATGACTTTATTTTGATTAACATCTCTTGTTGTTTTGGATGTTTTTTTATATTAGACCCATATATCACACAAATTCACATGAACCAGGATGCATATTTGGTAGTGTCTGTCTCCTTGTTTTTGAAGTTAGTGCTTCCACTTCCCTTTTATGTCAGAGTTTAGTGTTCATCCATGCACACTTCCTGCTGCCTGTGCTTGACTTCCAGCTTGTCCCTATGGACCATTCTAGGGTTTGGAGGAGATAATCCCTGAGCAGGAGGAGATAATCCTTGGAGGAGACAATCCCTGAGCAGGAACCAGATCCTTTGGAGCTTTCTCTTTAGGGTGCTGTCCCATGTCCCAGGCAGATCCCAAAGAGGCCAAAGCCTTCTTCCCTCAAGTCCAGTGTTGTGATCCTTGGTTTTGTCCTTCTCCTCAACTCACCATCTCATGGTCACTGCAGTCAGGGCAGATCTTCACATCCTCAGAGAGTCCTCCCATGTTTTTAAGGCTCGGGTCCAGCAGAGTGCCTCGTGGATTGTTCCTCAGCTGCCTGTGTTCCAGGGCTTGTTATCCACGTGCCCCAGGAGTCTCCTGGATCGCTGTGCTGTCCCACTGTCAGGTTCCAGGGTTGTAAAAATGCAGGTGTTAGAATGGTAGGTGCTGCTGCCTATTTCTTGTCCCCAGCAAACCCCTCCTGGTGAAAGGCAGGCTGAGTTAACATTCAGGCAACGCAGTCAAACCCCCACACAACACTCACCACAGCTGGCTCAGCGAGAGAGGCTGGAAAGGCCCTTTTTGCAAGGTTTTATTCCAGCAGGGTCTCACGTAGCTGAAAGGGAACCCGTGGAGAAAGAGGAAGAGCCAGGTGGAGCAGGCGGCTTAAGGAGGGGAAGGGGTGGGCTGGGCAGAGGGGACTGGCCTCCAGGGGAAGGGGGTGGCCACCAGAGATGCCAAGCCAGTGAGGGCACAGGGGAAGGAGAAGCTAGGGGAAGTTGTGACATAGAAGTCCATGGGGGAGTCTGTTTTTCCCCCAGGAGGGATAACTCTATGGTCAGTAGTTACAGCTGTTTCTAGGGCCAAGGGCTTGGGGATTGGCTGAGGCGGGAGAGTTCATGGGATGCTACAGGGCTGGACACGTTCCTTGTGAGGAATCATGTGAGGCTCCCTCCTGTTGTCTGGAGAAGATCTCACCTGCCCTTATCCTTCTGGAGACCGTCTGGCACAGCAATTCCCACTTTGCTGGCCCGCCTGCTAATCCTGAGCCCCAAATCCTTCACTGATGCCCTACCCCAAGACAGAGCTCCACACATTCCAAGTGCTCCCTCACACACGAGGCGACGCCCTGTCATCGCCTTCCTGGCCTTTCCTTCCAGGAGAGTACGATCCTGGAAAAGGTGTTCTGCAGGAGCTTGGAAACAGGTCTTGGAGGTAGGTGGTTTTTATGGCTGGAGTACTAGAAAATGTATGTTTTCTTACAAAACTAATATATGACTTACATCCTGTTAAACACTATCTTCTAAGAAAATATTTAGGTTGGTTTTAGGTGCAGACATAGAGGAGACAGAATGTTAATAACAAAAAGAAAAAAATAGGTGTGAAAAAAAAGTTTATGTGCTGTACCTGCAAACAAATTTATAAATGAGATTCCAGGAAATTTCATGGGTCACAGCAGGGTTTAAAATTACAGAATATGGAAAAAGGGGGAATTTCAGAAAAGACACTTTAACAGATAGCAGTGCATCTTTTTGCTGAACTGCTAAAGGTATTTATGGATATGGCAACAATCCCTTGCCCACCTCTTTTTCAAGTGAGTGCCAGATACCTCACGTTTATTTATTCACCTTTAATTTTTTTTATGTTACTCTCTGTACTCTTCTTTCAGACACTCATTTTTATTCAAAGTCTTTATTTATTAATAATTCCAGAGCTGTTTACATTTTGGCCTGTTTCCCCCCTGCCCTCACTGCCCCCCTCTCCCCTCCCCCCCCCCCCCCCCAGTTTTGATGTCTTATTTCCTCTAAATTATTTTTCCATTCATGAGGAAAAATAACTTTACTTGTTTCACAGAAAGATTCTGCTCTTTTGACTTATGTTTTCCTTTTAAACTTCAATTATTTTATTAATGGTTTTGTTGTCTTGTTTCAGGATTATTAATTAGAAGAATGAATGTAAGACTAAGCATTCTAATTTTGTTTTAAAAATATACCTCTCTTGTGCTGTTGTACTGTTATTTAACAGCTTTGAGATGCCCAACTTGCCTTATAATCTGATATTCAGTTACAGTCATAGGGCGTGGCGAGCATTTTTTTACACTTATGTGCCTCCTTTACCTCCCTGATTTTAAAAGTATTAAAAAAATTGTGCTTAAATAATGTTAATTTTCTTAGTGTGCAAGTAGGTTCTAGCAAAACATTTTAAACCAAGTTTTGTGTCCTGACTGCTTTGTATGTGTCCTGATCTGTTTTTTGCCAATGCATCCTGGATTTGAGTGCATTTACTGATTTATGTTCAGTGTGTTAAGGTCTGTGCCAGCTACTGCACAACTCCATTTGCACATTCACAGCGAGTGCATTCAGAGGGATTAATCTTTTACTTTTTCTCCTACTTGATATGGAAATTCTACTTAAGAAGGCTGTGAAATGACCGATATATTTAGCACTGGTTGGTTGGAGTTCTTTACCACCAGTCTTGTCTCATCAAGATTTTCACATCAAGATTTTTCCTTTGTAGGTAGGAGTAGTATCATGTTGGATTTTTGAGGGAATAATGAAAATGTGCAAAATGTATCAGTAAAGAAACCTGTGTAGAAAGGAACTTGGGTAAGTGTATTGCTACGACAATACTTAAGGCCAGTTATTTGTTACATGAATAAAGTTTAAAGGTGTAGCAGGTTAATGAGCTGTAAAATTGTCAGCAGTCTGTAGCTGCTCATAGTTTATTAATGAACTGTGAACCAGACAAGCTGATTTAGCAGTTAAAGAGAAATGTTGCAATGCTTGCAGGACAGTTACCTATTACTTGGCATCCTTAAAAAAATGTGGGGAATGGTGCATCCAAAGCATCTCCATATCTCTGGGTCCACTCAAGTCCTCTTTGTGTTCAGCGTGAGGCACCTGAGACAGGGTAATTATTGTGAGTACCTGAGCATTACTCACCCCCAAAATAATAAATCCTAGCCAATATTAGCCAAAATTAGTCAATACTTTTAAAAGAATTTGTACTTCCTGTTTATACACTTGGAGGCAGAAGATGCACAGTAAATATCAGGATGATGTTTTGGGGAGAAATTTGAAGGATTGTCCCTTCATTGTCCTTTACCTGTTAAATCATCTTATTTGGTTTATAATTCATTAATAAACTATGAATGACTGCAGAATTCAGCTTAATACATTACTGAAACTTCTATTGCTAAATTAACCTGCTACACCTTTACATTTACTTTTTCAGTCTGTATTAAATTTTATTCATCTATAGTATACACTTGGTGTTGAAACACAGTTTACTTGTGTTTCTAAACCCAGCTGAAATGTATAATTTGCCAAATATTAAGCAAATTTATTTGTATAAATGTATTCTAATACAACTATTTCACACACTGGAAGTTACAGCCAACAAACTCATGTGATTTACATATCGAAGTTGAACTTACTCATCCCTTCTAAGTTCCCTTGGAAACTTCCTTATTAATAATGGCTATACATTTTTTTATTTGAGTGAACTGCCAAAAAGTTAATACGTAGGCAGTCTCAACAAATAACTAGTATTTTAAACTACTACTACAGGTGTGTAACAGGTCACTTCTGTATAACTCCTGACATTGAGAAAGCAGTTCCAGAGATAAAGTATTGGTTACTTTATTGTTGCTGCTCTTAAATAAATAAATAATGTTTTGCTGCTGAGACTTGTACAAGGTTTTTTCCTCACTAAAGACTTAAAAGGTCCAGAAGGGCCTGTGATATTTAAAAGAATCATGTACTTAAACTACTGAGAACTTTTTTACTATTCTTGGCAAAACTTTTATCACTGAAAGAAAGCTGATATTAATGAAAACCAGAACATCTGTTCTTAAACCTGGAGGATATTGAGATAAAACAGATTTTTCCAGTTCTATGCAATTCCTTAAAAATAAACCTACCTTAATTGAAGGTATTGATAAACACAATGCAATGTTTTGGTTTTGGATATGCATTACAAATTAAACCATTCTCAGGCAAACGATTGATTAGGATGATCAACATTAATTTCCAGAAGTGAGTACCATAATGATAAAATGAAATTATGAAAATGAAGGTCTGAATAATGCTTAAAACATAATCTAAGGCATTGCGATAAAGGACTGAGAGAAATTCTGAATTTCTTCAGTTATTATAATTTTTAAAATATATTTTAAGAATAATTTCAGCCAGTAAATGTGTGCTTAATGTGCTTCCTGTTTATGTAGGGAGAACGTAAAGTTTCTGTGCTAGGTTTTGAAAGGGCTGAGTTTGGCTTTTGAGATAAGTAAGAAATCAATGTGTCATTAAAGAGCAAATTTCCATCAACTTGCTAGGCAGAGAATTTGCAATAAGTCTTGATAACTTCAGGGAAGCTTAGAAGGAAAACACCTACTGAGCTCATAAGCAACGAAAAATGCAAAATGTTCTCCCTTATATTCAAACTTTATAACTGGAAAGGTACGTTTTATACTTGAAGAGCCTTTTTGTTAGTGGTAAGCAGAAGAGGAGATCCATTTCCATCTTTTTGAGCGAAAACCTAATTCCACACAGTGTGTGATGCCTGCTTTTACGAAAATACTTTGTGAAATACTTTTGTGAAATACTTTGCTTAAAAGAGTAAATAAAACAAAGAAAAAAAAAATCAGACTGAGAAGGGTCAGCAGAGGGAACAATTGTGGGGTTTCATATGGAGTGTGATCGTATCTGCCCCTTGGGAGTTCCACTACCTGCACAGAACTCCCAGTGGGAAAACAGCTGTGTTCAGCTGGGCTGCTGGGGAGTTCCCCGAGTCTCTGGGACTTGGACTCACTGCTTATAAAGACACATTTCAGCTCTGTGTCACTCTAACACGTTCTGTGGTGTTGTAAGATAGATTAGTCTTAGATATCCTCTGCTGTTGTTTTCTATAAATGTGGTGACAGTTGTCAACTGAGGAGAATTATTCAGGGCTTTATGGAATTCAGCCAGAAATGCAGTGGACTCATCTCCCGTGCCAGAAGAAAGGGGATGTTGTAGCTAAAAAAGACTACAGGAATAGTTTAAAAATATCTCATATTTCGCATAATATTTTTGTTGGAGAGTTCTCTCATGAATGGGGGTCTAGTGGCACTTGCCATCCTGTTTATATCAAATTTGTCTGTCTTTACTTTCACCTTTTTTTTGAGAAATTATTATTTGTTAAATTAAAATAGCAGCTCTTTGAAGCGTGTTGCAACTCTTGTGACAATATTTTATCAGCTTTCAGCACAGTCCCATTCTATCACCACCAATTAAATTACCTTATCCTGTACCAATCACTGACAGAGCTGATGAATCTTCCATTGCACAACAGAAACACAGTAGTATTTTTTAAGGAACAATAAAATTTTTATTCATTTTTATGATATTTTGTATTTTTAACTGGTGCTGCACTACTTGACATTTTAAAATGTGGCCTCCAGTCCTTTAAATACCTTTACGTATGTTTAATAAATCTGCATACATCCAGTTGAGAAGGCTATATTACAGCAGGATTTGCTTTCCCTTTTTGCAAACACTTTTAGCCAAGAGCCTTACTGTAAGCAATGTTTGTGCCCCTCTGAAGAGGGGAGCTGCTCAGAACAAGAACGTGTCTTAATCATGATTTTTCTCATCTGGGTAAGCCAATTTGTGGGAGGTCTGACGTAGTGTAAAATACCAAGAAGTTTCAAACCAAGCTAAAACACAGCTCAAGATTTCTATCGAATTCAGTTCTAATGCTACAGCCTTTTTAAAATATATTTACTTTTTAATTTCTCACTAACAACAAAGAAGAATGAGTTTGGTTTTGCCTCCTTGCCAGTTGGCTTGGAAAAGGGAACTGAGGGACTTCGAAAGGGGCAGCGTTTTTATGGTCTGGGTTTGTAGAGTTAGAGGTAACAATATTTGTGTCCAAATTAGAATCCCTCTGCTTCTCCCTCTCATTCTTTCAGCAACAACAGGGTTCTTACTGGGGAGGGAAAGTTTAGGCTGCTGTGGGATATTTGGTGGGGTTTTTTGGTTTTGGGTTTTTTTTAGGGGGAAAAGGGGGAGATTGCCTTTTTGTTCTTAACTGCAGCATATTGAATAGATTAAAGAGGGAGCTGTGGAATTAATGTAATTCAAAATAAAAAATTCAAATATGAGAATCGTGGTTTTAACATCGTTGGCAGGAAAAACAGAGTGAGGGGTGAAAGAAAGTGAGGGGTTCTCTAGAAACGGGGAAAAGGCAACAAAAAAAAGATCTGGAGCGTGAATGACTGTTAGATACAGTAATGGGAAAGTCAGTCCCTGCCTCATGGAACCTATCAAAAAATATTTCTTTTAATTTTGTTTAAGTGTTAATGTCATCAAGATGAAGAAGTAAATGGAGTGTATAAAAACGTCAAGAATCTTGAGTTTTATTACTCTTAGACTATATTTTGAAAAGCACAGGTATATGTCTATTTTTCTTATTTTCACTGTACCGTTAGAATTCTGAATATTTGTCTGTATGAATCCATTTGCTTGTTGTGGTCAATAGTAATACATATTAAAAACAGATTAGTTGATATAGCTTAATGATCTGTAATTTTTAAAATTTAATGGGTCTGTGTTTTTTAAATCACAGTTTAATTTAAAAAAAAACCAAAACACCAAAAACCAATTAAATCCTAACATAGCTTTTAGTTACCTCTAAGAAACTTAATGTGGCATCAATCATTGCTGACTCTTTCTGAATGTTCCATCTGATGTTTTTTTGGCTTAACTTAGAAAAAAAAATTGACTTTGGTTTAGTGATTTTAGTGAGATTGCTTTGCTTTGAGGAAGAGATTAGGTTGAATTTATCTTTTTCTTTTAAGAGAATGATTAGATTTACTACCTGCCCCATATCCTCAAACGTAACTTTTCTCCTCTGAAGTAACTAGTTTTGTGGTTAGTTCAGTGCCATCAGTGTTTCACAGCAATTGAAATAGAGACATTAATAAATGTATGTTATAGTTTTCACCTGGGGTTGCTCCTTAGATGCCCAGGTTTATATCTGGCTCCAAATTATAAGGGGGTTTTGTGGGAGAGGTCAGGGTGTTTGTTTGTTTGTTTGTTGCAAACCCTGTAGAATTGGAACTTCATTGATGTCAGGCAATTTGATGATGCCAGGATGTTGTCATCATCTTTGCTAATCAAGCCCAAGTTCTTTAACACATTTTTGAGAATTAAATACTGTCATCTTGATTTGTCCAGCTTATGTGTTGCTTGTAAAAGAGCAAAGCAAGGCTTTCTTTCTCCTCCCACGTGTGAATTTGACATCTATTTGTAAGTGGGGGTTTAGTCACCCCAGAGGTGGGAGGTGGTGAAAGAAATAACCCAAAACAGGCTCTCATGCTTCAACCAGCACAACAATTGACTGGGTTCTGGGGACCCATGCCAAATGTACACATACAAATGCATGGTGTCTGGGAAGCAAGCAGGACCTGAGCTTCACCATCTCAGCAAAAAGGAATGGGAGAGAAGAGGTGTCATTTGTGAAAACGAGCAGCTTCAGCCCTCAGAGCTCAGGAGTGAAGAGAGAGTTGGCTGTCACCGTGAGAGAGTTCTGCATCCACTCAGAGCCTGGGGGAAGCCACTGGTTGTTGGAAAGAGACAGGAAGGATGCTGGATGGATGCATCCAGGCACACCAGCCTCTTGGTCTTTGGGAATATCATGGTGTAGGTATCTTGGCAGCGATTTCCGGGCACGTGAACAAGGTGATTGGAAACGGCCAACATGGATTTTCCAAAAGACAAATGATGCTTGACCAATGTGATTGCCTTCTGTGATGAAACTGCAAGATTTTGGTTGAGAGGATTGAGGTGGAGAAAAGAAGCTTAGAGGAAACTTAGTAGCAGACGGTCAATACCTACAAAGTTGTCAGAAAAATGGAGCCAGGCACGTTCTGCAGAGGTGTGTAGCAGGAACTTGTGATAGACTGAAGCATGGGAAGTTGCAACTTGTTATAAGGAAAAAAAGTATTTTATGATGAAGATAAGCATTAGGATGTCTTAGCCAGTGATGTTGTGAAATCTCCATCTTCAGAGTTTTTCAAGATCTCACTGGACAAGGATCTGAACAATCTGGTTTGAATTCAGTGTTGATCTTGCTTTCAGCAGGAGGTTAAGCTAAATGACCTCCAGAGGTTCCTTCCAACCTGAATGTTTGTGTGATTTTGTGATTTAATACTTTGGTCTCAAACGGAGAAAAATAAATAGCCTACTCCCAGTCACTAAAGTTGTAAGTCCAGTCCAGGGGATATTCCCCAGGCTGAATTATTTGGAATATTTTACTCCAATCTGGCCTACCTCATTGCCAATTAAGGGCAGGGTCAGGAATGCCTGAACCAAAAATCTGATTAATGCAGTATTTGAAATGGTAAACTAGTAAAAATATCAGTTACTGTAAACTTAAATAATTGTTGTATGGAATATAACATTTTTGGTGGTTTTCAGTATATCTGCCATGTTAGAATAGGAGCTTGTACTATGAAACCTATCCATGTTCAGTGTGGGGTTTTACAGGAAGCAAAATAGAGTTGTTCAGCTGCATTACAAGTTCCCTAAGATATGCTGGAAGTGTAAAGGACTCCTTATAAAATCTGTGTATCTGTGATTTGGATACCTTTTTCTAGACTGTGGGAGATGCTCCCATCCAGCTGGAATTTTTCTGAGGTTAGGCAAAAATCCCTTCCTTGCAGAATTCATAGCAGTATCTTAAAATAAGCGAGCAGTAGTTAGTTTTTCTCTTTTCTTTATGTACTTCTTTGTTTTCTCTGGTAAAGGTGTAACTTCTATCTCTTTGTATTTTTTTTTCCTCTTTCATGCTTAGACTACTTATGACTTTTTCAGGAAGAAAAACAAATAACCAACAAGTTCATCCTGAAGTTTACAGCCTGATGTAAACTTTACAGCAGTTCTCTGATGGAGGAAAATTTTGGGAGTTCAGTTTCAGATTATGTTTGTGTTCTGGTTTGGACAATATGGTCTGACTGACAAGCATCTGAGCTAATCAAATCTGATTATTTCATATCCCTCTTTTCTCTGAAACAACACAGACAAGAGAAGCTTTTCATCCAGATCTTCAGCTAAGAAAGAATTTAAAAAGCTGTATTGTCATCTTTGGTGCCTGTATTTCTTGGAATTTACTTTATCCAAAACTCCTTGATTTGATGCTCAATTTCCCAAGCTGATGGTTATTTTATTTTTTGATCCAAATTCTTCTCAATTTTCTTATGAAAAAAATATAGCAAGTTGATGCAAATATGGATACTTGTGTCTCTGGTTGTCCAGTGAATTCTCTGAGTTTTGTTCAACTTGCACATCATCACTTCTCTTCTGGAAACCAACAAACAAAATTGTGTTTGTAGCCTGGAATGAGCATGGCAACAATTTGTGTTGAGGCTGCTTTGCTTGTACTTTGATGGGAAGATAGCTGTTGATCAGCTAGTTTACATATAGTATGTCTGCTTTGGAAATCTTTTACTGTTCTAAAATATATTTACAAATCAGAAAAGGAGTTAAGATTGAAAGAAGAGATAAGTACATCACCGTTGTTTGCTCCCAGAGTTTTAATTAAAGAGGCAGACAAAGAAAATAGTTCACATACTGAAAATGAAAAGGAGATTCAAATGTAAAGATGTAACTTACCTTTCTGTTGATTTTTGTGCTAAGTATGATTGTTTATGTTATAATGAAACTTATTTTCTATACTTCAAAAACAAGGAAGAAAACAATTAAGTTTTTTATTACCTTGGAAAAAATTTCAAAGATATGGTAATCCTACACCTCGACATAAAATTATTGGAGTATTTATGTATAGTGATGCTATGAGTTCTTATTTTGTGTCTTCTAGAAGTAAATCTTGGAAAGTTTTTATTCATGCTGAAGTGAAATTTATTCCTGCATGCTTTTGAAGCTACTTGACTGAGTGTCAAGTTTCTTTGTAGTTGTCTTGGGTTTTTAAACATCCATGAAAAGACTGAAGGTATCCTCTAGGAATGTGCTGTGAACACCATTATGTGTTACCAATAGTACAACTCTATGAAAATTCAATATACATTCTTTCAGTTAGTTATATTTCTATAGCATATGTCAGTTACTTCTCAAAGGTTAACAGAGGTGCAGATGGAAATGTTACCAATTTTTGGTGCATAAGGTGTCCCTAGTTAAAGTTTTGTTGATACAAATTGTGGGTTTGATTACTATTGGTTTTGACATTTGGCATTTCATGTGTTTGAAACTGGCAATAAAAGATTGTATCCAGAATAAATATTGGGAAACAGCATGTGTAGTGTAGTGAGCTGTATGCAGTGGGTCCTTTGGAAGGGCTCACCTGTGATAAATATGCAGCACTCCACTGTCGTTTGCTTTGTAAGATCTTTTTTAGTACTTTATGTGGAAACATTTTGAGAAAACCCAAGTAGCCTCAGAATTCATACCTAGTGTATTAGGACTTGGTGAAAACAATTACAGAGTCAGCTAAGTCAGCAAAGACCTTGGAGATTATCAAGTCCAGCCTATGACCTAACACCAGCTTATCAACGAAACTGAGTGCCACATCCAGTCTTCCTTCAAACACCTCCAGGGACAGTGATTCCACCACCTCCCTGGGCAGCCCATTCCAGAGCCTGACTCTGCTCTTTTTGTATCATCCCTTCAGGTATTTATATACATTGATAAGATCCCCCGAGCCTTCTCCAGACTTAACAGTCTTAACTTTCTCCGTCTCTCTTTATGTGTAGGATGATCCAGACCCATCATCATCTTTGTGTCCCTTTGCTTCTCTCTCTCCAGTAGCCCATGTGTTTTTTACTACTGGGGAGCCTAGAGCTGGACGCAGGAATGGCCCTAACAGTGCTGAGTGGAGTGGTGGGATCACCTCTTGTGACCTGGGGGCAATGTTTAGCGTCATGCAGTCCAGGATTGTTGTCCTCATGTTCAGCTTCTTGTCCCCTGGGACATTCTGCCACCTTTGGGGTGTGGCAGTTCAGCCAGTTTTCAGTCCACCTGTCTTTCAGCTTCTCCTGACACACTTAGGCAGCTTCTCCATGAGGATTTCAGAGAAGTGTCAAAAGCCAGCAGTAACTAAAATACCCATGAGTTACGGATACTTCTTCCAGCACAAATCCAAAACATATAAGTGAAAAACTTCTACTGTGAAAAACCCTACTGTGAAAAACTTCTACTATGAAAAACGCTACAGTGAAAAACTTCCCTCTGTCACAGGAAAAACTGGCACAATTACCTTCTCCGGTCCTGAGTTGCGACTGCCTAGCCTGTAGCTCCTTGTGGATTCTTGTCATTTCTTGAAGGCAGGGATGACATTTCCTACCTCCAGTTCTCAGACACTTCTCCAGTCATTGTGATCAGCCTTCAGGTATTGAGTGGAGCCTCACAATTACATCTGCCAGCTCCCTCAGCACTTGTGGGGTCATCCTGTCAGGCATCATGGACTTAATTATGTCCAACTTGCTTAAGTATTTCCTAACATGATCCTCTTTCACTAAGCTACCCTTTTTTCCAGACCCTTGCAATGTGCAGGTCTCCTATCTACAGAAAGAAGGAAAACTCTCCTAGTGTAGTTTTTTCATACATATCTATATGTATCATGAAGTGTATTACAGTAAATAATTACATAAATACTGATATATTTTTAAATACATTCACCATGTAAAGTTGTGTTGGGTGTTACAACTGGTTTCAGTATCAGTAGCCATTGATGGCACCCTGCAACACTTTCCAAATTAATATTTTGTTCTTTACGGACAATGGTGGAATTTAATTTGATCTGAAGACTGATGCATTTGAGATAAGAGACATACAAATATCCTATTGAAGCTCAGAATTCCTTTTATGCTTACTGTGTTGTTTAATGGAAATGCTCTCTTCTTGTCAGATTCCCTGGCATTGTTCTCCTGTTCACTCCTCCTTCCTTGCTTCCTCTTGCTATCCTGCCTCACCATTTAGATTATGTGGGGAAGTAGGAAACTATCCAGGGCATAAGTTGACCTGGCACATTTGTGGCTTCATCCCAACGAATTATCTGTGTAATATTTTAAAAACCTCAAGGCAGCCAGGGAAGGCTTCCTGAGCCAAGTGTAGGTGCTGTTTACCATATCATGCAGTTTTGGTAGTAAAATGTGCTTTCGTACTAAAAACACTTTAGCTTTAGCACTTCTTTTTATTGCTTAATATCTTCTTCAGTGGAGGGTCTCTGTATGCACATCCTCTAGGGAAGAAGAAAGAGCAGAGATAAACTATAATTGTTCTTCACAAAATATTAATGTCTTAAATGTGACAGGGTAGAGATCCTTGTTATACACCTCAAATACTCAGAGAGTGGGAACTGTAATTATATTTCAGTGTGGGGCATGTGCAGGCTCTTCCATACTATTTCCTTTGCATAGTTTTTCACATTTAATCAGTCATAGTATTCTCAGCAGGCTGCTCTGTTCACACTCACTCAACTCTGGCTCAACTCATTTCTAACTCAGCAGGAAATGTCCTCACCACCACAATGTTAGGCAGTTGTTTGTGAAAGTTCATTTGCTACCCCACTTCATTTTTCACCTCAGAGTCTTCCATTGTTATGCTTCAGGTACAAATTATGTTTACTCGTATGAATCATTGTCTCCTTGCTTCCTGTGGTGAGCTGAAGGTTGTGTATAATGTGGGGGTTTTGGTTATCCTGGGATATCTGAAATCTTTCTCTCCTCCCTGTATTTTTCCTTATCTTTAGGTTCTTAGCTGTATCTTTCACTAGGATGTTGATGATAGGACCAAAGTGAAAATACTTGCTTTGCTAGAGACCTGGAGATGCTCCCATGTCTTAGTTCTGTAGAGCTCACATTCTTATTTCACGTGGACAGAAATAGTGACCAATCTCTATTTTATACACAATAGCACACTCTAGTGTGTACATTAATTTGCCATTATGGACTGATTCTCATCATGTTTACCTCAATTTCTCCTTTGCATTCAGTATTGCTATTATTTTTTCTCTGTACTTGGGTGATTTGAAGGAAATATTTATGTCTTCAAATAAGAACTTAGCGTTTCTTAACAGAATCGTTATGATGCTAAGTGTTATTAGTAATTTTTTTTAAATGATGCTCATAAGGAAGAGTTGGTTTTATGGAGACAAAAATTTCAGCGTAGTGGACTCCATTGTGAGGACTTTTAATGATGTGATTGTGTAAAACAAAGCTGCATAAGATGGATTTAAAATTTGTCTTCTACTTCAGCTACCTGCAGGGAGCTACAGTTTGCCTTCTTGCACGAGAACTGAAATGAAGAGTGCATTACTTTCTGAGATACTGGCTCAGACTGGCAGCTACCTCTGAGGGTACCACAGCCTTACAGAACACAGGCAGTCAGCAGCAGCTCAGATACCTGCCTTGAACTTTTCCTGCAGGAATAGAAGAATATTTACAGGTGTTACAGGAATGCCTTGGTGTCGATGCTTCAAGTTGTGTTACCAGTTCACATTTAGGACATGACCTTGAACAAGTCACCTGGTTCTAAAAACTTGAGGAATTGATTATAAAGGGACAAATGGCATTTTTTGCTCTGTGTTTTGCTTTGCCTGGTACTGCGAGTGAGAGGCACTGTGCTTTCTACCAGAATGGGATGTCTTACTTCCTCAGTCAAAACAATTGGGGTTTTTTAACCTGTATAGTGTCAGAGTTTGAATGATTTGTGTTGTCAGTGATACATTACTGCATCACAGTGGGATTAAAATGATGTAGCCACATGTTGTGTGTTGTTGTCTGATGTAGTATTTAATGTGCACAGCAAAATATTTCCATCTGTAATTCTTCTACTTAGCAGTTGTTCTTGCTGGGCTTCACAAAAGCCCACAGTTTTATTAAAGAAAATGCAAATGTCTCATTAGATTTCGGCTAGAGGTGAGAGGATCGTGTAGCTGTAGTTTCCTAGTTTTTGCTAAGAATGACTCTTTCAGAAGGAAGGAATTGAGTGAGAGCAAAAATCTCTAGTTAAATACAGTTACAGTCTGATTAATTAATTTTTAATGGTCTTACATGCTTTGTTAGACAACAGGTTTTTCTTGTTCCAAACACACAGGTCTTAGGAAGCATAGAATTCTATTAATTAATTTCAACTTTATTATGACCCAAAAAGCAAAAAATTATATAGTGTAAGTTGTGTATGGTTTTGTCCTAAATTATGTTTACTTGTATGAAATGTGTCCTATGATCACTGCAAAGTAACATTTGTGATTAATGTGTTTCTGCTTTCTGCACCAAGAAAATCCAATGATTTAAACCCAAGATGATTTAAAGCAACTACATCCTGCCATATGAGCTGATGCAAGAACAGACCCTGAAGCAAAGAACAAGGAGGGAGGGAATGTTTTTCATCTTCTTACTAATTGATGATTGGAAAAAGTGGTGCTGCTCATTGATAAGGGGGAAATGCTGGTGAAAATCCAATGAGGTCTTCACATTGCAGCCTTAGCAAACTATTAGATAAAGGAAAAAAATGCTAGAATGTTTCTCTCCAGGTTCCTTTTACATAACTGTGCAGAAAATAAAAAGTGAACAATGCAGCTTTGTTTGAAAAATCTATATAGGTTTTCTTTTACAAGAAGACTTTCCTGGGAATCTTAACGAATAAAACAAATGATAAAAGAAGAGCCCCATAATAAGTAGGAGAAAATGTGCATTTCTGAGGAAAGTCAATTTGATACTATTTTATCTCAACATTTTTATTGGTAGAGGCAGTAAATAACCTTTACTAAGAAGGTCATTTGGAAGTCCTGTCATCCACAGGTATACCAAAAAACAAAGAAATTTCTGAAAAAAAAATAAATTGGAGAACCATTTAGAACCATCTGGGGTCTATAAAGTAAAGTTAAAAAGTAAAAATAAGTTTAGTACTTGGACCTACTTGAATTTAGCATATAGATATATACACACATATATATTAATATACATTATATATATATATAATATCTAAAGGATCAAGCTGTGTGCATTTCTTCATGAAAGATACTAAAACAGGAAAATAATTGACATTTATTTCTTACTTTATTTACTTATTCTCCTGAATTAAAATTGTTATGTCATGTGCCTAATGTTTTCTGTATTTTTGTACAGGAAAAGCATAAACAGGAATTAGAAGACATGAGAAAAGCTGGACATGAAGCCTTAACTATTATTGTAGAAGAATTCAAGGTAAATGAGTTGCCAAGCTAGCACAGTTTCCAAATGGTGTTGTTGTAGTTGTGAACAGGATGACTGCCTGCAGTGCGCAATTATTAGTATTGCTTGTGCTGATTGCTCGACCTCTCTCACTGTCTTTTCTGTTGCTTTCAATTTAGATTGTTTGGTCTGAAATTTTGCATGATATGTTTTCCCAGTCTGCACTTTGGAAAACTTCAGATAGAGTTGGTTAGCCATTTTCAGTAAGGAAACTTAAAACCAGAACAAACCAAACATTCTCAGTCAGTTGTGGTAAACTTTGGGTTGGATTGTTTATCACAAATCCACATTTTGGACCTCTTCTGTCTCCAGAGCTGCGCTTGCAGGAAAGCAGCATCACAGAGCAGTTCAGCAGGTTTTTATCCACACAGCACTAAGGGAAGGAGTTCTGGATAAAGTAAAGCTGAATCTGTAGTTCTTCTTTCATTCTGTTTTAGTTCCTGTCAGCTTGTAAAAGAAAAGAACTGGATGTTACCATGGAGCATAAATCTGTGTCTTTCGTTCTGTTATGGAAACTATTGGGTAGGAAACTCACAAAGGACAAAAACTGAATCGAGTTAGGAGGAGAAGGTAAAGCTAAGAATTCTAATTAGACTTAAAACTGGTAATAGGAAATGGAAATTAAGGCTGGTTTTGAAAATGAAAAGGGAAACTTAAGACCTGGTAGGCAACTGTGAGCTGAGAACACAAATCTGACAATGGAGTTAGTGAAGGGGAATTTCAGATTTTAACTGTTTGGTAGCAGTAATTTGTAACCAAAGAATGATCTGGCATGGAGGGCAGGAAGATGTAGTGGTGGGCTTGGCAGTGCTAGGTTAGGGGTTGGACTTGATGATTATATTAATATTAATGATTTTATGATAATAGGAAAGCCTTTTAATATCTTGCTAGTAACCGTTAATAGTGTTCTAACTAATAT
Source organism: Pyrgilauda ruficollis (assembly GCF_017590135.1). Taxonomy (NCBI): domain Eukaryota; kingdom Metazoa; phylum Chordata; class Aves; order Passeriformes; family Passeridae; genus Pyrgilauda; species Pyrgilauda ruficollis. The sequence goes on along the minus strand of NW_024529155.1, from coordinate 1,996,999 downwards.
TGAAATTGGCTCTCTGTAGAAATATGTCTGTCTCCATCAATATGACTTATAGTAATTTCATTCTGAACCTATCCAGAAAAACATTTTAAAAGTTTCCATTCCTGAGAGATCTTAAACATGGCCACTGGTGGTGTCCCACTTCTCCATGCCTCCCTCATTTCACTTCTGGGGCAGAATTTTGCTCCTCTTCCCTTAATTCTTTGAGGACTCTATTGCCTTGGTAGTTCTCAAAAGGGAATTGTATTTGGAGTGTGCACCTTTGGATGGAACATCTTCAGTGGCAGCATTTTTAGTTTCTGTTTTGTTCTAGATACATGTAAAATGTCTGTCTGTTCCTGTGTGGACTTACATTTGAAAAAGCTTGTGAGCTTTTGGTAATTGCTACACTTACATTTCCTTCTTTTTAGTTCTGAAAATATAACCAAATTGTGAAATCCAACGATTTTATGGTGTTGAATGAAAGTTTTAAATGTTTTTGAGGTGTAATTTTTCACCATTTTAATTGATTTGTGTGAACTTATAAAGGAGATCTCTGCATGGGTTATATTGGCCCTTTAAAGGAATAATTTCTTCCTGTGTAGTTGGGTAAAGGGATACATTTACATACCATAATAATTTCTGAAAGCTGTTTTACCAGTCAGCAGCGGCTGGGTATGTCTGACATGCCTTCTGCAAAATAAGATTTATGTTTATCAGTTTCAGTGATTTGGCACAAAAGATTAGGGAGTTAATTGAACCCTATGTTTCTAAACAATGTTTATATTCAGTGTATTATTTCTCATAGAATGTTTATATTCAAGTTACATAAAGTCCCTCTTTAGTACCATGGAACCATGACATGAATACACCTCCTACAAGCCTTCCTGTGTCCTCATGTGGTTAGTTGAACACTCTGATGAGAAATACTATCAGATATGCCAAGCTCTGAGTAAACTGCAATCAGCCCTGTCTGCAAACATGAGGTGACTTATTCATTAGGGTTTTAAAAAAACCCAGGCACGTTTTGGTTGTTTGTTTAATACCTTTCTTGTAATCCTTTGCTATGTCCTTTAAATAAAAAAAGTAACGCTGTATCATCAGTGGAGGCAAAATCTGTTCTGTAGTTCTGTTTGAGAAAATTATCTCATAGATTCTTTTAAAATGCTAATTCATTGTTAATATTTCAATATGGAACAGGGCTAAGATTTATTTTTTCCTAAGTAAACGAGTCAAATCTGGCTTTGTAATTATAAAAGTAGTATCTTACATTCTTGAAGCTTTTTAACTGCTCAGATCCTTAGGAGTTTATTCTCTTTTTCAGATATGAAAATTAGATAACAATTTAAAATTAGATAATAATTTCAGATGGCAATTAGATAACCAGATAAGGGTTCCTAATGTAGCATTTGTTTAGGAATGTAAAGTAAATCTGATTAGTCCTTTTAGTGAAAGACAGAATCGTGAGATTCATTAACTCTTTTAAATTACTCATGATTAGCCAGACTTAATTTTGTGCTGAAATACGTCTTCTTTAGATTCAGACTGTTTCACTCTAATACATATTGTTTATATGCAGAAGTAACTTCCATTTTCAGTAGTTTTTTTGTAAGTACTATCTAATTAATCCCCAAGTTACCTCGAGTGTGGAAATTCACCTAAATAAGTCTATGGGTCATTTAAAAAGGCATGGGAAGGAAAATCTTGTTTGCGATGAAAACAGGCTTGTTTTACATTCCTGGGGATTTAACAAAGTGAACTGATGAGGGTTATTCCAATCAGGGGATTGCTCAGACCCTAATTAGGTTGTGTTGCAGTCAGGAGTGTTGGAATTCTGACTAATCCTCCCTGAAACCAATCCATTATAGTTCTGTGGTGCTGCTCCAAGCAGAGCCATAGCACAACTTATAATGCCCAAATTGGTTGTTTAAGGATAGTTTGTGAAAATATGAGCAGTTCACCCTTAGTGCCAGGAAATAATCCCCAGAATGCCTCAAACCCCAAGTCCTGTAACTTTTATTTAACTTTTATTGAAACCTTGAGTGGAAGAACAGTGGAAGAAAGTGGACTGACTTGTCTTTTCTGTATTCCTGGCATAGGTGAGTGTTATTGTTGGTGGATTTGTAAACATGCCTTCCTTTTGGTTTACTGAGGTGGAGAGAGTTGCTGTTTTGTAGCTTCTGTGTCCAGTGCTGCCAAGCTGGTAACCAGAAAAACACAGTTTTCTTTCATTCAGAACTAAGTCCATTCCTTCCAGATGTCCTGCTGCAGACCTCTGTTGTTGATGTATCTTCCTGTACTTCCAAATGGCTTACACTTCCTTCTAGTCCCTCTCCTGCATTTTGGGGACTTATTTGTTGCAAAAGGGACAGTATTTCTCCACATGGATCTTCCATTAGTGTGGTATCCCTGGGCAGACAGGTACTCAAGTTTGAGGACAAACCCCCTCAATTCCTACTCCTGACTGGTCCTTCTTAATATGGCAGCAGTGCTGAAAATGCAGCTTACACAAGAAGTCAAATATTGAACTACCTATTTTCAGGGACCTGGATATACCAAAGCCCTTAGAATTAAATTCAGTTGTCTTTGGCATGTCCACTCGTTGAATGTGTTTGGAAATCCATTAATAGAGACCATTAGATGCTTTGTAGCACAAACCCTCAAAAGCCTTGGCCATTGTTAAGCATCTCACATTCTGATCTTCCTTACAACAAATAAACCATCCACAACACAGTCACAAAATCTGTATTAAAAACCACAGGAAAGCAAATTAAAAATTAACGCAGTGTTCTGTGTAGGCCAAGTTTCCCCTTCTCATGTTTACCTAATTTTGTTTAATTTCTGTCTTTCATGTCATTGTTGTTTTAAACTTTTATCCCTTGTAATTAGCCACGGTAAAGAAAAGTAAATGTAGATCTTGGAAGTTTTGCTTGTGGGATCACATCACATCTTAAGATATTTACCACAAGCAACGTAAGAATTTCTCCTGTGCTTGTTTAGTCAAGCTTTTGTTCTGAAATTGTCACAGTTCTGTAGATAGATGAGTTAATAGTTTTAATCTGTTTTATTTCTCATCCTATGAAACATCCTCTAATGTAAGCTTTAAAGAATATGAGGTTACAGGCAGGTGTATTTATTTGATGGGTTTTATTTTCTTAGATTATTTTATGCAATTAATAGTGTTCAAAAAGACAACCTGCATGAATCAGATGTGTGTTCCCTTTATAGAAATGGATTCCAAGGTGCAAAGTTCTTCCCAGCCCTTGCTGCAGTAAGAGTTTTGTCCACCAGTTTTCAGTGTAAGGTGATGTTTTTTTTTTCAGATTTTCAGAATGCAAGAACAGACAGATTTTCAAAGCATGGAATATGTGGGGGCCATCAGATTTTCTTTCAAAAATATTTGTGCCAATAATACACCTCTGAACTGAAAGGTTACCCTCTAATAAACGAAAGAAATTTTAAAGGATTTCATTACAAAAGAAGTTAATCTAGAATCAGGATATCTTTTTTTAGACATAGTTTATCCCTAGTGAGGGAAAGCTCTGAAATGTGGCCAGTTCTCAGCTCTTTTAAACATCAGCTTAGCTTATTAAGTTTCCAAGTTGACATCCTGGCTCAGAAAGGCCTGACACATGAATAAAAGGACAAATCCAAAATTGTTGCAAGGGCTTATATTTCACTTCCAACTTCTGTGCTTGTTCATGTGCAAGTCAAACTAGAATTCAAGTGAGCCTAGAATATAAAACAACATTGTTTTTTCTCATGGAGAGCTGGTGGCTCTCCATGAAACAAGAGATTCCTTGGGATTTTACAGTATAAGAGTACTTCTGTACAACATTGATGCTACCACGGAAGTCTCTCTACAGAATTTCAATAATAACAAGGTGCAATCAAGTCTCATACTTTCAGAGATCTGGCTATCAAAAATATTTTATTATTAATTAAAAGGCCTTTACATTTTGCAAGCAATTATAAAAATTGCAATGAATCTTTCCCTCCCCTTCTAGTAAGGATCAATTTTGTATGTTCTTCTGACTATAGAATAATAAATAGAGTGTTAAATATTATAAAAACTGGAAGGTTAATAGAAGATTAAGAGGGAGTTTGCAGTTTGTTTCTGGCATGAGTCTGTGAGAACATTGTTTTGTGGAAAATAAATCTTTTGCCCTCACATACCAGTAAAACTGAGCTATCTAGATAAACCCAGCATAATATTCAAACTGTAAGCTGTTGGTCCTTACTGGTATGGATCAACACTGTTTCAACCACAAGCTGTTGAATATGTTTGTGGATATTCAACAAATATCCACAAATATTCAACACATAAAAAATTCAATTTTTTATATCACTGCAAAAAAATACATTATCCCTTTTTTTTTTTTTTTAATTTAACCTCCCGTATTCCATAGTACCTAAATTGACATGTTTCATTTTCATTAAAAAGGCAGGCTCACCTGGAAATTGCCCAGTCATGAAAATCTGCAATATTTTGGGCTGAAGTGAATAAGTTGAATTCTTTTGAAAAAGACATTTTCAGAAATCTTCTAAATAGTTTTATTTGTATAATTTCTGTCTTAGCTAATAGCTGAATTAAAACCCAGCTAGTCAAATACTGCATTTTATTTAGTTAATGCATCTTTTCCACGGGTCAGGAAAGAATTTGCATTGTGTCCTCTGCTCTGTTTTATCATTCAGCAATTGGTTAATTGCATTTCACCCTTAAACTAAATACTAGCAAGTTATTAAGTGGTGGAGACAGGATGCTGAATTAGATGAATCATTGTCTAATGCTATAAAGCATAAAAATTCCAAAGTACTATTGCTGTATTTAATGCGGTTCACATGTTTGAAGCAGTGTGGTAAGCAGTTCTCATTAGTAACTTTTATTTTTAAGAATGACTTGTTTTGGTCATCCTGACTCATCAGTTTTGAAGTAAAGAAGTGGTTTGATGTACTGGCTTCATTTAGTTACTTAAACAAGCCAACGATGTTGATCAGGATATCTTTTGGATTGACTATGGCTTTTGATACAGTGCTTTTAAGAAACATTCTGAAAAATAACCCAGCAACGTGTGTACCATGATTTGTATCTTTGTTTTTCCTGTTGCCTTTATTCTGTCTAGCTTTTCCCTATAGTAAAAAGAGGGAGTTGAAAGAAAGGGGTTTGGTAATTTGTTACTCTTGGGGAATTCAGGAAGAATTGGGATAACGGTCTTATTTTGGCTATTTCATTCAAGAGGGTTTCTCATAAATTTTAGCTTCTAGCCTTACAATAAATTCTGTCTGGGCTGTGGTTTCTATTGCCAGTAGAATGAACACATTATGCACTAGGGCTGTGCAAGTAGGTTTGTATTAAAAATAGGCTGGGGTGTCCACTTTTGGCAAAACCGTAGATACTGCACTTTTGCCTTTTTAAGTATGAGGAGAAATTTTAGAGATAATGTGGTACTCAGTACATAACACACTGTAGAAATGCAGGATGAAGTGTTGTGATCATTTGTGGTTTTAAACTTTTCATATTGGGCATAGTGCAGTATTTCAGTCCCTGGTGTGTGTGCAGGAATGCCGTTCTCCAGGATTCCCACCACACAGGTAGTGTGCTGTCAGTTCCAGAGCTAAATACTCTGACCAGTGCTAAGACATGGCATAGATGTGTCTTCCCATAAGAACCTCCCAGGGTGATCACGGATCTTATTATGATATTTGAATTTACTTTCAGCTCAAGGTCTTCTAAAATTATTTCAATGTATGAAACCTAAAGCTTAGTTCTTTATCTGAGCTCAAACAGGAGTTCAGACTAATTTACTCAATTTGCCTAATTTAATTTAAGAATGTTTTGTTCAGTCATTTAGATGTGTGAAGATTTTTTTATCATGGTTTGCGGAAATAACTTTTTTTCTGTGATTTTTATAATGCATTACATATCAAACTAAAATGACGACCCTATAGAGAACTTAAGGGGTTTCACTCTATTTGTTCTGTCAGAAGCCACCATGAAGTTTTGGTTGTTGAAGGAAAAGCAGCACCAATTCTCTGACAGTTTTTTTGGGTTAGTAGAGAGATCAGAAAGTGGGGAAGAAGCCAAGGTTGGATGGGGCTCTGGACCACTGACTGGTGAAAGGTGTCCCTGCCTACAGCAGGGAATTGGGGCTACATGATCTTTAAAGTCCCTTCCAACCCTTAAAATCCTATGATCCTGTGATTCTATGATGATCCTTCTCAACCAGTGTCAAGGAAGTTCATTGCAAAATATATAGAAGGAAAAATTAATTAACAAGAGCACTTCTATTGAAATCCTACCCTGGACTTGATGCAACAGGTGCCATAGGCTAGATTCTGCTGTAACCTTACTTGAAATTATTCCATTAAAAGGTGTCTGTTTCAAGAATGCCAGCTTGGTATTTGGTCATTGGCTGTAGGTTTATGGAATGTCAGCCAGTAGCACAATTAAAAACTCCCCCTTAAGTAATTAAGGAAGAAAGTCGTGTTTCAGCAGTGATAAGAGTATTTGCCCAGGATAGCAATTAATCAAAAGACTTTTAGTGTCATTGTCATTGTAACTATCTAATATATATCTAATCTATAATATATATATAATCTGTAGATTAGAGATACTAATCATCAAGTAGCCAAATGTGTGTTTCAGTTTAGCAAATGAGCTAATTGGTAAATGATGGAGTTTTTTTTTTTTAAAACTATTAAATTTGAGTAGTTGATTATCTTGAAATTTGCCAGAGATTTGGATGGGTGTCACATATCTGTGCTGTATTTCCCACTGAGAAACCTGCAGTTCTGTGCTACAGAAGGAGATTTTTCTCTCTTTCTCCTCACTTGGCCAACTAGTGGAACAGTCAAATACAGCATCAACCCTGTGGTTCTATTTAAACTGCATTAAGAGTGAGTATGACAGAAAAGGAAGGCTTTTGTTTCTGCATGTGGAATTTTATGTATTTTCCAAAGAAAAATAGTAATAGTAAGTTAATTTAAAAAATTTATCAGCCTCTACATGCAATCCAATGAATAATGTTTATTTCATTGAAAACTGAAAGTTCTTTATACCATTTAATAGGATTTTTGCAGTTGCCAGTGAAGTCTGCACAGCAAAGTGCATAAAGTGACTCAACCCTTGGCATGAGCAATAAACTGTCTGAGAAGTGCCATGGCAGCCTAATAACCATTCTGTTACTGTGCTCCCTAAGAACAGAATTATTTTCTTTTCTTTTGTACTGGTTACATGAAACATTCCTTGCTACAATAATTTAGGCCAAAGAAAGAACCCAAACCCCAAGGTCCCGGCTGAATTTTTGCCAGTGATATGTTCTATGTTCTAATTTAGGCAGAGTATAAAGATTTATGTACAGAAGTTGCACTTCTTTGAGAGTTCAGTTTTTTTGAGTGCTCAAATTTCTATGAATGAAAGAATTTAATTTAGTTAGCGATAAATTGGCTTTTTTGAAAGTAAACTTACAGTTTGCTATATACCTTGCACCTACCAGTAAATGTATTCTTACACTTTGATTAAGCACAAATTTTAACCTTTTTAATCACTGAGCTTGTGCCAAGAACTGCTACCATAGTACAACATTACTGAAGAGCAGTGATTTTGGCATAGGAGGATAGTTAGTGGAAAATTTAGAAAGGTAATTGAAAAATTGTCAGAAGATTTTATCTTTTTTATACATTCTTGTGTTTTTTTAAAAGTATTCAAAATTTTATTTGATGTGTGTGTTATGTTCCATGAAGTAAATGTATCTCTAAAATAAAGACTGTTTGAACGATGGGGATTTTTTTCTTTGTCTGCATTTGGGCCAAAGGTCTGTTTTCTGTAAAAGTCATGTCTGTTTTAACTTACCCAGTCATTTTGACTACTTCAGTATATTGATTACTAGTTTACAATACTTTGGTACACTGTGTATAAATAGCCCAATGGATATTTGGAAAAATGACTTTATACTATCAGGGAAAAAGGCTTAAGTCACATGAGCCAGATAAATGTTTAGCTACCATCATTGTTTAGGGAAGTCTGAGTGTTATTCTCCAAATGATAATTTGGTTTCTTCATGTATCTTCAAGTTTTTTATTTCTATTTCTGCATTGAGATGCTGGAGGTTTTGCAGGGCTCAGCCAGGCGGGTGTGAGTTCAGGCGTGTGCACAAACACGTGCTCACACACTCAGCTCCTGCTCCCATCAGCTGTTTGTTACTGCCTTGGTGCTTTGACTTTCCACACTTCGACTTCCACTGCTTCACATTCAAGTGTGAACATCCTGGGGGGGCATTCTTTTATGTTTTATGTTACTCAGAATTTCCATCTGCTTTTACTTGACTTGTGGTTGTGAAGATCATGCTTGGCCCATGGGATCTTACACAGTGCCGAGAGGATGTGGAGTTTTGTCAGCCAGGGAAATATGTCTGGCTTTTTCTTCTTTTTTTTTTTTTTTTTTTCTTCTCTTCAGCAGCTTTCATATGCTCCTCTTCTTGTGTGGTCCCACTAAACTGAGTGTATTTAACAGAAATACTCTCCCTCTCTATCTTCTGTGTGCTGCTGTCTTTTAGGCAGACTGTATGAGAAATCTGAGATACAAAAAATGTTAGTCATGACTGAAAACAAGGTAGTGTTACATAGAAAGGTACTTTAATCATTGTACATTTCAAATTTATAACAGCATTCCACCTTCTGGTTGTAGATGAGTCTTATTGGATCTGCAGTTACCAATAAACATCCCAGTTATATCTTTGTTGAGTATTTTGTGCCTTTTTTTTTTTGCAGGCACTGCTACAATCTACAGTTCAGCAGCAAGAAGCAGCTATTGAAAAGCAGTATATATTAACCATTGAAAAGCATTCTCACAAATGTCAGGAGCTCCTTGATGCTCAGGTATGGATGTGCACATGCAAGAATTTCCATGATTTTCTCTTAGTATCAACTCTTTCCTGTTTGAAAAAAATATTAACACGTATGATCCCCAAAGAAAATGATCCATCTCTCACCTTGTTTCCTCAGCATGCCACTAAACACAAGTATTTAAAAATGCTAAATAAATAAGGACTCTTCATCTGTTGGGATCAAAAACGTTCTATGACACTGGAGCCTGCTTGGAAGAGATTCAAGGAGAGTGTAGCACTGAGAAAATGTCTCAGAGCAACTTAATACTTACTTCTTAACAGCTGCCATTTTCTGTGGTCTTGGAGAAACCATTCAATTGTTTTTCTTTTATGTAGTTAACTGCAGGATTTAATTGTGTGGGATTTGCATGAATTTTTGGTCCAAATTTTGAGATTGTTCTTAGATAATAGACGAAAACATGTGTTGTCCACACCTATTTTTATTTCATACAAGTCTTACCTAAAAATAAAAAGCTATGAGGAGTTATATCCAGGAATATATATGTGCATTAATGGCCTAAATTGGCTCATTTAGCATGCCTTGAGTAAAAGCACACTGCACAGCAAGTATTTGAGATCAGAGCAGTTAGAGATGAGTCTCTGAACAGTGTCAGCCTGGTTTTTTATCAGTAAGATCTTGGTTTGACTGAAGTGCAGCTCTTGAATCTAATAATAATGACCATGAGCATGGAAATTTAAAACCATTAAAAAGAAGTTAATTTGTTAAGAGCCCCCTTTTGTCACTTATATTGCAACTAAGTTACCTTTTAAGTACTGTTAGCAAGGATTCTGCAAAAAATACAGAGAATAATTTTTTAAAATTTTCTTGGAGTATCTTAGTTCTAAATACATCAAAAGTCCCCTTGAAGGACTCCACTATTTCCAGAAGTGTTTTATGACCATTTGACTGTTCTAACCATATCAATGAACACCTAGTGCAAATGTGTATTAAATACATAAGCATCTGTGTAAACAGTATGAAGGAAAGATGTCATAATGTGGAGAAACTGATTGTTTCATGAGTGAGATTATTGCACAGAATTGCAGTTATTTAATGTTTGCTATAAAGTTCTGTCAAAGAGCAAGTAAAAATGAATTTTTAAAAAAATGTTTTGTGTTTTTGAAATGAACACATTGTTTGCTAACTTCATATCACTTTCTGAATGTTAAAAAGAAATGAACCTCATGAAATACAGAAATTTCACAGGAAGATTTTTTGGGATAGTTCTTACAGACTGAGCAATAACTTGTGCCTGTGATCAGTCAGATTTGCATCAAAACCCCAAAAATGGGACAGAAGTGTGGAAACATGTTGAAGAGGTTCAGTTTTACCTGGGGAGAACCCAACAATGTAAAAAAATGTTCTTGGTCACAGGACAGGGAGTGGTTACGACAAAACACAGTGCCCAGTTCACATCATGTCTGCATTTAATACCCCTTTGGATCCCAGAAAAAGTGTAAATTTTGTTCACTAACTTCCAAGTCATTTCTCATTCAATACAATTGAAGTTTTTCACCTCTGATTGTAATGTAACACTGGGATTTTGAAGCCTAATCTAATAGACAAGTGTGGGTGCTTGTGGTTGAGCTATCAGGTTTAATTATATACTATTTATATTGGAAGATTTTATTCACTCATAAAACTTTATTGAAAGATCTGAGAAATGGGTGGTATGTTTTTTATTCTTTTTTGAACACACCTATTTTTAAATGTATTTTTGTGTGTTTATTTTCACACTTCTTTTTCTTCAAATGATTTTGTTATATGCTAACAGTTGTGTTTGATGAAATTACTGCTGATATTTATACACAGATTTCATTGCTGTTTTATGTTATGGGCTGTACATGCATAGCCACCTTTACATGGAGATCTGTGAGTGTTTGTATCACTGTAAAGAATTTTTTTGGTGCAGCAGTAATCTCAAAGTGCAAGTATACACTCAACACAAAAATCGCTTCCTTTTTTGTTCCCTTCAAATATTTGTGCCTTACAAGCAGTATTTTGGCTTCAAACTTTTAAACCTGTGTAAAACTGTCAAACCACATAGTTTTTTGGTGCTCATTTGCCATTCCTTTTAAATGTTCTGCTGTTTTATTTCTAGTTCCACACCAACAAGATTATCTCATGATAACTCCTTTGTCAGGCCTTCTGTTTACTCTCGTTTTCCCCCTAAATTCCCATGTCCCTCCATCACAAAAATGTCTTTGAGATAGAGGAAAAGCTGTTTTTTTCTGTTTGTCTTTAACCTTTTGTTAGAGTTTATTGAAGTTTGTGATTTTGAAGCTTAATTATATCAGGTGGAGGTGCAAGTTAAGATCCTGTCCTGAGAGGTGCTATCCTGCTGACAATGTTCAATGTGCAAGGTTGTGTTTTCCAGGATGGGGAAAGAAGTGAAAGACCTCATTGCATGGTCTTATCCCAGTTTCCAGCTGGAAAAATACCTGCAGTTGCTATTTGATCATTGTGTGTCAGGCTTGTCAGCAAACCAGCTCTCTGTAGGCAGCATCCTGGATGATGATCACTGGAATGGTTCCGGCCCAGGTGACGGCCTCTAGGACTGCTGGTTTTCCCAAGGAGATACACTCCCATATCCAAAGTGGTGTAGGGATCAGGGGAAGAAAATGCTGTTAAATGTAGACAGTCTTGTTTAAAGGAGCAGAAAAATGTTACTAGTATTTTAATAAGGTTGCCTTTTTCCTCAGGAGCAGGGGAAGGGGGATTCTGCTCCTTTGCCTCTCTGCTCTCCTGAGCCCAACCTTCAGGGCTACCTCCAGCTCTGGGATCCCAGCACAGGAAGGACAGGGAGCTGCTGGAGCCAGGACAGAGCAGGGACATCAAGGGGATCAGAGGGATGGAGCAGCTCTGCTGGCAGGAAAGGCTGAGGGAATTGGGATTGTTCAGCCTGGAGAAGAGAAGGCTTTGGGGTGACCTCATTGGTGCCTTCCAACACCTGAAGGGAGCCCACAGGAAAGATGGAGAGAGACTCTTGACAAGGCCCTGGAGTGACAGAAATAGCTTCACACTAACAGAGAGCAGGTTTAGATTGGATATCAGGAAGAAATTCTTCCCTGTGAGGGTGCTGCGTCCCTGGCACAGGGTGCCCAGAGAAGCTGTGGCTGCCCCATCCCTGGCAGTGTCCAAGGCCAGGCTGGATGGGGATCTGAGCAGCCTGGGATAGTAGAAGGTGTCCCTGACCATGGCATGGAACCTGATGACCTCCGAGGTCACTTCCAACCCAGGCCATTCTGTGATTCCATTATGTCAACATTTCACAAAGCAAAAAGGCACATTCTTGTGGCACATTTAGGGACACCAGTGTCGTGGTGTCCTCCATCAATGAACAGGACAAAGAGTGCTCTTTTTCTCTGTGCCAGAAATCAGTCATGTCATATACTGAATATTTAGGAAAGCTGTGCTTGTCAGTTTTACTTTTCCAGAGTTTTAACAATATCAGAAAATGCCAGTAGAAAACATCAGTTCTTTACAAGTTGGAAAATCACAAATTTCATCCTCATCTTTTTCTGAGACACAAACCTTTGATGCCTTCTGAAAATGAACATCAGCTGTGATCTTGTGGTTTTACTCATGTGCTTTGTGAAAATACATGGTGAAAAACATAATCAAAAAATTTTTGAATAGATTTTTTTTAATACTCAGAAATTTGTGATACAATTAAATCAAAGCAGTTGGTGTCAAAATGTGTCTATAGCAAAGTACTTTTTTTTTATTCTTCTTAAAACAGTCAATGATCTGTGTATCAGAATAAAATCTTAAAAACCTACAGCAGTTATTTTTCATGATGATTTTATGTGTCTGAAGCATGCCTCACATTTGTAGATGCAGCAGCATTTAAGACAACTAGAGTTACCCCCATGTCTTTAATGCTTTTTCCAATGCTTTATCATGATGTTGGCTGTAATTTATATGATAAATAGTAGTTTAAAATCTCTTGAATTAATCTTTTGTCTCTTTGAGACTCACTCAGAGTGGTTGGTTTATCTTTAATATGAAAACAACTGCTGAAAGGCCAGTCAGAATAAAAATTCCACTGGCTGGAGCTCATCTTTTAAAGTTTATGATGCTTTCAAGAACAGCCTGTGGACAAGCAGGAAGCTGGTGTGACAATAGTCATGAGCTGCTGGAATGTGATAGGTATCTTATCTTCTCTAGTATTTAGATGATTCATTTTGATGTGCTTTGCATAACCTTTTGTGAAAAGTACCAGTATGTCTCCCAACAACTCCTAGAATGCAGGATGTAGGAAGTACTATTCTTCTACAGCAATTGTTAGTATGCCAGGGAAAATGTTTGCTTCCATTGGAAACTTAGTTTCACAGGAGATATACTTCTCTTTGATTCCAAATAATTGCATTTATAACTACTCAAAATGTGCCTCATGTTTCTCTAATAATGCTTATTTTATGAACTTTGATTGTGTTTTTCTTCTCTTGAAAGAGGCTCAGTGTTTTTCCCATCTGATGGTAGTGATTGTAAAATTTTTTTAATGCCTGATCTTGAAGGGGCCATATGCAAACTAGATTCTGAGAGTCTTGTGAATATTTGCATTTTTAGGAGACATTGGCCAAATTTTTGCAGTGAGAGTCGTAATGCTAAAGACTTGCAGACTGAAAATACTAACACTGCGGTGGGCATAACCTTTCTAGTTCAATAATTCCAACTATGATAGGTTTGGAAATTATTTAGAGTACTTACCATGTCCCCTTCTTTGAGCATTTCCTCTCAATTCCCAGAAATCTTGTTTGCTGTTGTAGAAATATTTGTTTATTCATTCCCTTCAAAACCAAGTACTTCCAATCAGTCCTTCCTGTTTCATTTTCATGTAAGTCACCTTCACATAATTCATCTAGTTGTGTGTTTTCAGGTCTGCTGCTCTTTTGCCAAGAAGTTACACTTTCTCAGAACTTAAAGGAGCAAAAAACAAGGGTTGATTAAAATCCTGTGGTAAATTTGAGAAATGAATTCCTGATACCTCCTTGATTTCCATGTATATAGAGAGAATCAAAATGAAAAGAGCAAGAATCAGCTTTTCCTCTACTGGGATGGCTTTTTGTTTGCTTGCTTGCTTGTTTTTTCCAAATTCTGAATTTTTTCAGGATTTATCCTGCTTGAGCAGGGAAGTGGGACCAGATGACCCACGGTGATCCTTCCAGCTTGACCCATTCCGCGATTCTGTCGTTCCATGAAAAAACCTGGTAACAGGCAGAACTGTTTGGTAACTTTTCTTAAAATATAAACCCTTACCAGAGTTTACTGACCCAGTTTCAATATACCCACTCTCACATGCTAGTTGGAGGTTGCTTTTGCAGTCCCTTTGCACTGTTAATTCAGCCAGGATACTTTTAGCGTTTCCACCAAAAATCTTATTGGGAAATTACATTTGCTTCCTTGATTTTGTCAAGTGGCACTTGAAAGTAGCTCTTTAGAGTGATTTTTTTTTTCTTTCTCTCTTTTGCTTACATAACGTGTCTTCAAATATTCACTGCTTGTTAGGAATTTATGCCCTCAACTCTTGTCGATACTCTGAACAGCTAAGCAACACAGAAAGATTTTTCTCCTCAATGATTTTTCTGTCAGCTGTAGTTGAAAAAAAAAATTGGGTTTGTTCTGTTTTGCTGTCTTCTATTATTGAATATTTTGCTGTTTACATTGGTCATATTTTAGGAGTTCATTTCCTTTATTTCTTCCTGATAAATGGAGCAATTTGTGGAGAACTCACATGGGAAATGAATTAGATCACAAAATAGAAGAAGTAATTGATACTTTTTTATTAGTGTCAATTTTTATGAAGTTGCTTATCTCTGTATCCCCAGGAGCTTGAAGTGTGTTGTGTTTTTAATGATCTCTATTACTATGTATGCTTTCCAAGAAAAGTATTTTCATTATTGGATGTCTTTATATATCTTCCTACGTTATTTTTAAAAACAATGAAGTACTTATGCAGCAAAATGTTTTAAACCTAATTTCACCCTCTGATGTGGCTCAAATGATACAGTTTGTTCACCCACTGTATGCTGCTGAGTGGAACCCTGAGTACAAGCCTATCCTTAGTTATTTTATTACCACTATTTCACTTTTTCTTTATATTTACATTGTTTTAGCTTTTCTCACGTAATAATGTTTTGCTGTTCCCTGAGCTGCCTCATGGAAAAGCTCTGCTGCTGCTTCGTTAGACACTTGGCCCTCAAACTGGCAGAAAGATACAGTTCAACCATGCAGTAATAAGTTATAATTTGAGGAAGTGGAAATATGTACCAGATGTTGGAATTCTCAGGACAGGTTTTCCACCTTGCACTGCCAAACACTCGAGATGCCACAGATAGTGAGGACAGTGTAAGAAACCAGTTACAATTACCAGTCCTTGTCATTTGACTTCGGCAGAGCTTAGCAGTGCTGAAGAAAAGGTGCAGTATAAAAGAAAATGCTGTTAAATGTAGACAGCCTTGTTTAAAGGAGCAGAAAAATGTTACTAGTATTTTAATAAGGTTGCCTTTTTCCTCAGGATAATATTTTGAATAGGGTGTAGAAATGGGAATATTTTGATAACATTACAAAATCATGATGTATTTTTGTTACATCACCTTCCTCTCACATAGATAATAATGTTTCCCATGACCTGTGTTATTTCTTCCTACTGTTAGATCCCTTCATGAGAAGCAGAAATAAAAGTAGAACTTAGTGAGTTAAGGTTTCTTTTAAAATAGGTGAACAGATTTGAAGTGCTGAATTCTTAAGAAGCCTCATCCAGTGTTTTATTTTCCATGCTGGTGAATGAAGTGCTGAAACATTTACTAAATATTCCTGAAGATAATTTTCCCCAAGTCTTGAGGGAGGAGGATGGTTCTGTGTCCATATATTATGAAAGTACAAAAAAGCCCCAGTATTGCAGATGACATTATTTAGTGTTTCTCTATTAAGCAATTAACTAAAATGCAGTTTCATTAGATTAAAAAATTCAGTAGATACTTGTTAAAAGGAAAACTGGTCTTTCACTGAGGGTGAATTAGACATATGAATGTCTCAATATGGTGGTTTTGGTAATGGTGGCATTAAAATAAGTTTCCAAATATCATTTCTTTAATGTATGACAATTGTTTCCTCAGATGAAAGATCTGTGGAAGAGGGAAACACCAATAAACTTGTTGTAGTGATACACCAATTAATGTAAGGTCTCTTTTTCCTGTATTTTTAGGATAGTTATATTGACTTTGGTTGTTCTGTGATGTTCTTTGCTGTTTTATTTTTGGATTATTATCTAACTGACTACTTTTACATAAGCTATGAATAGCAGCTGACAAAATTAATTAATCCTGCCAAATTTGGTGATCCTTGCATGATGATTTACTCAATATTGAGAAGGAACCAATCTGCAGAAACATAAATTGGATGATAGCAAAAAAAAAAAAAAATTATTTATGGATGAAATCCTGGACACATTTAATTTTAAATGAAACAGTACAGGACTCAGAAAGAAACTACTAAAAAAAAATTCCAGTTCATGCAAGACACCCAATTTTTTTTACTTCAAATTTGGAGTTTACGATCAATAGGAATATGCAAGGAATTATAACTGCACTAAATTAGGATTAGTTATTGATAGCTTTAATGCATCATTTTAGCTGTGAAGGAACTCATCTCATGCATTATTTCATTCACCCCATAAGCTAGTGTAATATCTTCTATGTAATCCTTCGAATTATGCTTACCTGAAAGAAAAATTTCATGATTCTTCAGAAAAAAATTTAATATATAAAAATAACAAAAAAGACTGACTAGTTACTATTGTGATTAAATCTGTTTACAATGTCTTCTCTGACTCACATTCCAGGAAAAAAAAAAGAAAGATTTTTTTGATTTCTTTTTTACAGGAATCAAGAAAAACCACAGGACCTCTGTATTTATATTTGAATCTACATCAAACGATTTTCGTTTGGAACCATTGCCTAGAGAACTTCTTGCAGGGAGGAAAACATTATAACCTATTTTTGAATGCCTTTTGTTTTAAGCTGATTTTCACAAGACTCTTCTTGACCCTATCATGCTACTTTCCAGAGGGTAGGGTAGAAATACTAGTATTTCTCTCTACTGTGGAATACCACCACGTCTTAGAATAGTTTGGGGGTTTTCTTCAATTTTTTTTTTTTTTTTAAATCTCTTTCTTATGTTTTACTGGGCCATCATGTCATGAGACAATTTGCTCTTCAGAATTTTTACAATTCAGAATTTTGCACTCTTAACCCTATACTCCCTGTCTAAGGAATAAAAGAAGGTGAATTATAGCTTTGTTGGAAAGAAGTGAGAGTTCTGGGCTATGGAAACCAGGTAAAGTGATGTATTGAAGAGCTGTAGTATTTGTTGTACCTAAGCTAAAGGTTTTTTAGATCTCTCTCTGGGCATCTCTACATAGTGTTCAACTCTCTGCTGTGCCTCGTAGATAACACACACAGAGTGTGAATGTGCAGCCTAGGAAACTTAGGGTGAAAACTGGTGCTCCCAAGTGCAGCTTTCACTGACATATATTTTTGTCCCTCGCTGATTCATGCACCGTGTTTCCAGTTCTGTAGCCATCACTTTTTATCACTTTCCGTCTTTGCTCTTCATTCCAGAAACTCAGTAAGGGATATTTGTTTATTAACAGTTGGATAATTGGATTCAAGGTTCCAACATATTTAGATTGGTTTTTTACCTTTTTTCTGCTTCTTAGGTTGTTTAATAAAGGAAACCATCACCTCAACTTCTGTTTAAAAACTTCAGGGACCTTTGCAGGGGTTAATTGCTTTTTTCCAAATTCAAGGCTTCCTATGTAATTCAACGTCCTAACTTTCACAGGAAACCTGGAAGACACTTGGTTACTTTTCACAGGACTACCAGGTCTGATGAACTCATTATCCTACTTACAGGAGACAGATCACTCTGCCTTGAAAGCTTTTATTAGGTTTCCTGTTTGAAGCATGGGCAGTGTGCCCTTGACAGGTGCAATTACCAGGAGAAAGTGGCCTCTCCATTGCTTGGGAATTAGAGTTCAGGGTGTATGTAACTCAGAGTGGTTCCTGAAGTCTCAGAGGTCTTCCATTATTCCTTTAATACTGTCTGAGGGGGAGAGGAACTATTATGTTAATAATTCTTACCTGTGGAAACTGCAAATGCTGAATGAGATTCATTCAACTCCCACCCTTTGTCTGGCTTTAATTGCTGTTGAGAAAGGGAGGGTTTGTGAGATGAAGCTGCTTAGCTGTACCATTTAACTCAAGAGATAAGATCTTTAATTCTGCAGTGGGCTATTGTTCAGAGGCCTTTACTGTAGCAGAACAAAAATCTACAAGCCAAGTAAATGAACCTAAAACTTCTTGTAATCTCCTGTTGGCTAAAAACACAAGGACCTTTGAAAGCTCTCAAACGTGGAAGTGCTGAAGTGAAACTCTCACCTTCTGTTTATTTTTAACCTTCAACTCTCTTTGATAAAGTTTGTCTGAAAGACCAACTGAGGAAGCACTGATTGTATGTAAAGTTCACTGTGAGCATTTAGTATCAGACTCTGAAGTCATCCTGCATGTCTAGAAATTCAGTGTACCAAATGCTTCTCTGTAGTAAGTTCTACTTAAAAGGTTGTATGGATTATTTTAAAGTCTGAAATACAAACCTAGCTGCCCAAACTAAATAATAGCTCCGAAAGGCTTAGAATAGCTTGTGCTGCAGATCCATTAAAACTAACAGCTTGGAATTCTGTTGATACAATTGTTAATAACTTTCTTTGAATTACTGCTTTTTTTATTTTTTTATTTTTTGGCCAAAGTCTGTCTGAATGCTGTCATTATACACAAAGAGCTAAAACTTCTTTGTTGACAGAAACCTTTCCTAGCCATAACTTCCAAGATTTCCTGCTCAAGTAATATGCACAACCAAGATCCCTGAATATGCCTTTGAAAGATCTGTGCTTCTGAAATAAGGAATTCAGATGCATTCGGGTACATTCTGTTCTAGAAAATGGATTGCTAATACCACCAAGATCACTCTATTATTTTAATGAGCACAGCTTTCTGGGACATTATGTGCCTCTATAAGAGGGCTAACACTGCTGTGGGGCATAGTACTGTGGAGAAAACCACGACATTCTTGATTAGTAATTAAATTGCATATTAATTACATGCAGAATGGAAGCTTTCATGTTGTATCCATACTAATTATCTCATATGGGTTTTCTGGATTTAAGAACTGTTTGAGGGAGAAGCAGTTCACACAATATTTTATTCTGTTTTTTCCATTTCCATTTACTTTTTTTTTTCATATAATTTATGTAATGCAATAGCTTAAGGTATTTTTCTCTCTGAAAAACAAGAGTCACCAAATATAGATTCTGAAGCCAAATAAACAGTTCTCCAAGGTATTTCTCTGGAACTAATACAAGAGAATTTGCTTTACTGGGTTGTATGGACAGCTGTTGCTACATTTGTGATGATAAATGATCTTTTGGAAGTTCAGATATGAAGGTAATCATCTATGGGGGGAGTATTCCACATGAATAAGCATTTACATTACAAGGAAAGGACGTACCAAGCTATTCACAAGAGACTTACAGTATTGAAATTATAAATTCTGTACTTCCATGAGAAGTAGTGATACTATTTAGTGTAAAATAAGTTGTATTGAATTATGACAGAAGTTACTAGCTTTTATTTTGAAAGCTAATAGGGTTTGTATTTAGGGTTATTTGTAAGGACATTTAGAAGGCATTCTAAATGCCCTTACAAATACTTGCCTCTGGTATCTTGAAAAATATGAACTAACATGTTTTTGTGCTGAATTTCTGTGAATTCCGTAAAACTCCAAATGCAATACCATGTAGATCTTCTAGTCTACCAAGGAAATAGGAGAGCCTAGCTTAATCAAAGTAATCACACTTCAGTCACAGCAGCCTTCAGGTTTTTGGAATTGTTTACTTACTGGGCAACTTTTTCGTAGTTAGAGTTTTGGTTGTGATATCTGTATTTTTCAGGATTTCAGGTTCCTGACAGGTTAATGAGAAGTTAACTCTGATGGAGGTTTAGATAATGTGGAGCACTGTGGTCATCAAACTGTTTCATCATCGGGGGGACTGACATTGATTTCCTCCACTGGCCATGTGTACATGTTCTAGGTTGCATTAATGCAAATATCTGCATTCCTGGACTTTATTTTCCATGTATGTATAAAAAGACATTGAATGTGTTTTTATACGTACATGGAAAATAAAATTTTAAAACTCTTCTGGAGTTTAAAAGCTGAAAATTTTGGTCCCATTGAGAATGGTGTGAAATACGTCTGGTATCTGGCCTGTTGTGGCAACCTGAAATGTGGATACAGGTAACCCAGAAATCTGATGGACAGTCTTCATATAAAACCTGGAAATCAGATGGTCAGAGTCAAGCTGGAATTCACTGCCTGCCAGGTGTAAACTAGAAAGTCTCATCTCACTGAACAAACTGACTTCTATTTTCTTGCAGGTGTTTTCAAGATAGAGGTGATTTTCTCTAAGGAACTCTCCTTAGAATCTCCTGTGCCAATTCCCAGCAAGCAAAATAAAGATTCAGTATTTTGCTTGGCATGATTAGTGAGCTTGGATTTGTGGCACATGTCTGCGAAAATATTTGCATGTTTTTGTTTTATATTGTGTCATTGTGAAATAACGTATTTGTAACCTGTGCAGTTAGTCAAGTGAAGAGTCATGGAGAGAATTTAAGAAATAAAATCCATTTATTGTTTCATCTTTGCATTACTGGGAAAATGTAATTTCTGTAAGTGCCATGATAGTTAAAAGCTAATGTCTGAAAACACAAGAAAAGAGAGTTACAGATCATTAAGTATAAACACGATGTGAATTTTGCTACTCCTTCCACAGGTGTTTTCCATTAGAATATGTCTGCCACATTCAGACCTATTTTAAGTAAATTCAGAAGGAAATGCCTCTTTACATGTTTATCCTGGAAGGGCAGATAGGCGTTTTACTTTATGAAGCAATCTAAAAGTTTTCTATTCTTCAAATGAAAAAATATTTTTCAGAATATAGTATTGTAGTTTGGTAGAGTATTTCTAGCTGCCATTAGAGACACTTGAAATTAAAACATAATAAAATTTGTGAAAAAGAAAATACTGTTTCTTAGATATGCTGGTGAAAGGGGGATTTGCCTGCTTAATTGTATGTGTAAAATATTTATGTTTGTTATATACACTTATACTAATACAGAACTCTACTGTAACTTTCCTCTTGGTGAGCTTGTAAAATGTTATTGCATTGATACTGTACTTTCAGGTTATAGTAGATAATTTCTTAAATAACTTGTAAAAAAATGTAATGACTTGCTAGCAGTTCTATCATGACAAATACGTAGCATCAATAATTTCCAGCAATAATTTTTGGGTTTGGGAAACAGCTTATCTCTTAGAGAAAAAACCCACATCCTGCAAATTCTTTACTTGATACAGAGAAAAAAAATTGATGTGATTATGAGCAGTTTTATATCTGCATATAGAATACGTGGTCACTTCAGAGTTCATTTTCTCCCTGAAAAAATGTTTAGGATGATGAGAAATTTACAAAAAAGCAGAATTCTCATTTGTTCAAGTTTCCTGGCTCTCTAGGGTCACAATATCACAAATGGTTGAGAGAAATATATTTACCTTCTACTCCCTGTACATGCAACTGAGGTAGTGCTAGACTAATTTAAATTCTGCAACTGTTTAAATGAAATAAAGTGTGGTGTTGCTAAGACCATCTGTATCAATTGTGTAATTGTTGCTTTACATAGAGATTCATTTTTCAACTTCTTTCACAATATTTTTTAAACTGAATGGAAATATTAATTATTCAGGAAACTAAATATTTCTTATTATTGAAATTTTTCCATGACATGAAATCACTTAAAGGAGTGCTGTGAATGTAATTTAACTGAATCTACATTTGAAGTAATTTTATGAGTAACTGACAAGTCTAAGTGTCTTGGATGAATTCTTTTTGTCTGTTTTACTCACATGGTTAGCAAAATATTAATGTTTTCTCCCAATAGCATCAGCGACTTCTTGACATTTTGGAAGCAGAAAAGGAGGTGTTGTCAGAAAAGATAGAAGAAGCTATGATGCAGCAGTCGCAAAAGCACAAGGTACTGCTTTTGTTTACCAAAAAAATAAGAGACCAGCATCATGGAGTTTATTGGGAATGATCCTGTCTCAGTTACTGACAGGAAGAGGAAGCTTTCTTAAGCACTTTGACTGTTTGAAATTGTTTTTAGGCACTCTTTATTGTCTATTGCAGTTTAATTTTTCATAACATTTGCAGGAACTGCTGGATAAGTGTTTGGATGAAGAAAGACAGAGAAGCAAGGAGGCTTTGGCAGCTGCTGCAAAGGTATCTCTCATTAATTAGTGGACATGCCATGTGGATTCAATGTGTGTCATTAGAAATGCCAAGCTCAGACACTCACTTTTGTTTCATACCTGTATTTATCAAGCTCTTTGTTCTCTTTGTGCTTAGAAGAAGCTGGTTCTACTGAAGATGAACATATCTGTTATATCCCATGTCTTGATGCAGAGATGGAACTGCCTTCTCTTGGACAATAGCCTCTGAATTGTTCATAACAAGAAGTCACAGAATTGCAATTCAGTTGTTGCTGTTACCTAAATATTTGTTTTTGTGGTCCTTTGACATCAGTGCATCTTGATTTGAAGAACTAGGTAGCAGGGTCAACTGATGATCTTAATCATGTCTTATTTAACTTTCATTGAATATGGTAATCTTCAATGAGGAGAGAACTATTATTAAAGTCATATACAAACAGGGACAGTTTAACAGGTTTTGAATTATTTTATATAAGCTGATGTTTGGCTAAAAGTGACTATTCAGGTTTTGAATATGATTTCTCCTATCTATTTCATTATTAAGTGCATTGGTGTTAGGACAATAATTTTGTAATTTTTAAGCTGGAATTAATTTCTAATACTGGTGTAGAATCCAGTACAAAAGTTCAGTTGCATGTAATGATCTGGGGAAGCTGGTGGTATGTATTACCTGGAACAGAGCATCAGGCTATATTATAATTTTCTGTATGTCTTTCTTGTGTAGTATATGAGCACTGGCTGAGCGCCTCACTGAATAGCATTCAGTAGTACCACAAATATTTCTTACATGGTTGATATCTACAGGAAAATGTGTTTATAATAAAACATCCTAATTTAATTATTGTATTTTTAATATCTAAGTAGAAAACCAAGTCCCAGTGAATGGGAATAAACAGCTTTAGTTGGAAGTGTAGGTATCTGATGAATACAGTATTTTTAATCTGAGGGATTTGTGATTAAGTTTTGTTAACCCACGTTTGCTTATTTTGAACTTCAGTTTGCCATTTTTTATTTGTAGATATTATGCAGTGGTTGTCTTGCTGATAAATATATTAGTGTAGCTATGCATGTGTGGAGCTGTTGGCTTCAAATTCTCAGTGATTTCAGATAATGTTTGAATATAATGATTGGGGAGCAAATAAAACAGTACTTGTAGCATGGCTAAGGAGCTTTGGGAGGGAAGACACATTTGTTTTAACAAATGTATAGCGGCTGATTTTCTACAGAAAATGCTTGAACAGTTTTTGCACTTCAGATATTTGTAGATAAGAGCAGGAATATCTCTTACTTCCATGGGGATTTTTGGGATTTTTTTTTTTTTTTTATTAAGCAAATTAGTTATGAATGCCTGTGTTTTCAGTAGGTGGAATTTAAGAGCCTTCCTGTAACTTCCTTTTGCCTTCTGTAACTACACAAGTCATTGCCCAGAGGTAATACCTGCTTGGTAGCACTGTAAGATAAATTTAACCTCATAGTTCAGAAGTGAAAATATTCACATCCCATATCTTGTGAAGGTGATAAATATGAGTCATTCAGGTTGGGTGTGTTGCTCGTCTCATTGTACCTGGTCTGTTTCAAAGGCTGAAAAGGAAGTAGTGCAGGAAGCTGTTCTGAAAGCAGTAGAAGAGGAGAGGAGAAATATGGAGAAGATTCATGCAGAAGAAAGAAAACTGTGGGAAGCAGAACGTGATAGTCATAGAGAGAAGATTGCCCAGGCTGTTTCAGAAGCCATGCAAGAGCAAAGAAAGCAGAATCAGGTTAGTATGTTTTACCTTTCCATGCACCTGCTCTGTCTTTTTTTTGTTTTACTTTTGTTTGTCTTCTCTTGTGGTAGATTTTCCTGTGGCATCTGTCACTTAGTTGATATTTGCAATGCACAGCAAGCAGTTTATCTTCACCTAGACTGTGTGTATGGAGAGAGGCTGGCACATACAGAACACAATTCCTATGACCTTTAAAGGTACATATATTGAAATGATATAAATCATGCCTGGTTTTGTCCCCTGACTTCAAAAGGAGCCCAGGATGAGCTGCTCAGAGAGTGGCATTTATGCTGTAAACAGTTCAGATGACTTCCATACCTGTAGGAGACTACAGATGTTACATTTGTTTCTTACAGAACAGGTACAAAATAAAGAGAGAGTTATAAAAACAGGAAACGTAAACCACTAATGAACCAGAAATGTTTCTAATCACTGGAGAGGTGCTTCTATAACAATAAATGTTTGTCACTTAACACAAATTGGGAGGGATATTGCCAACAGTGCTTTTAGCATTTCTACAAATTGAAAATGACATATATTAAAACTGAAAGTAAATTACTGTTCCACAAGTTGCATTTTGTGGTCTGTGATGCTGGATTTTGAGGGGCAGCCTGTCAATTCACTGATTTCTTCGTGGCATATTTGAATGTTATAGTCGTAGTCTTCAGAAATTTAAGGAGTATATATTTCATTGGTGTGTTGTAATTTGATATTGCTGTATTTCTTTATGTGCTGCATAAGAAAAAAAAACCCAAAACTTAAGAATTTTGAAGTAAAATAAAAGTACTCTTTGGAAACAGACACCATTTCCCTTTCCATTGTTAAACAAAATTAATAACCTCATATACCTAATCAGCTACAAAAAAAAAGTTTTGATGCTATGCCATAATCATACTCTGTATTGCCTAAATTCCTAATGTAAATAGAATGATTTGTTTTTACTATATCTTCTTTACTTCTTTCAAATGTCAAGTATCAAATGGTGAAATGTCAATTTTTAAGACTTTCAGTGATCCTTCAGGCAGTCAAACTCTTCTTCAGAACAGAAGGATAAACAGCTGAGCTCAAAGCTGAATTCAAGCTGAGAACAATTGCTTGGGTTTTAGTTAGATACAAATCATCCAGACTGTCCAGAGGGAGAACTGGTGCCAGGGTGGTAGAGACTCTCTGGAAGGGAGAGTGGTAAAGTGTTCATTTACTGGAGTAAAGACAGCAATCCTGTCACTTGTGGAGCATGAAGAGATTGCGAGGAGGAGGAGGAGGACTGTGGTAATAAAGTTTGAGAAGGTTTTTGATGGATGCTGAGGATTTTGGGTGGAAGAGTCCCGTGGTGGGTGCTGGAGTTCAGCCAGGGTTTGGGGGCGCGGGGTGTCCTGGGTGTGGGAGAGGTGTGAGCAAAGCTGGGCCAGCGACTTGAGGCAGGTTTGCCTTCACTCTGCAGCCTGCTGCAGACTCTCTCATACTTGATGTTGCCTTTGAAGTTGTCACAAGACAGGATGACATTAGAAGTAGTTTAATTTGGATGGATCTATTCTTTGATAAAGGACTGTAGTCCTTTGATAAAGTCCTAAATCCGCTGCCATGTCTGCGTTTCCCTGAGGAAGCGATTCAGGCCTCTCCAAGGGACAGGTCCTTCCACTCAAGCTTCTTTTAGATCAAGTAGTTCCTAGTGTGGAAGTACCTGGTGATGTACTTGTGATGGTGAGCAGCACTGACGTGTTTGAGGCCTTTGAGATTAATTCTGTTGTAAATATCTTGCACTTTATGTACTCCTTTAGTAGTGTCATTAGTTAATTCCATTTCTTTTAATACCAAACAGCTCTGACAACTTTTATTGTAACAGGAATAATTTATCTTATTTGATTATAACATGATTAATTCACCTTCATGTCTAGTTCATTTTTCAAATACCTGATCTATTTTTACTTAAGGAAAAATGCAGATTTTTCTTGAGATTTCCAAATTCTATCACATATATCTGTGGTATATATGAAGTTGCACTCTTTATTCTCTAATTAATGAGTACAAATTCCCTGGGGAGGAAGGACTTTCATGGAGAAATTGGTTTCTTGGAGAAATTTTCCCTTCTTCCTATGCCAAGAACTTGCATGTCTCCTTTAGGCCATTGCAATTATAAGCATACACAAAGTACAAAAATTTTCTGTCAACAAAGTCCTGCAGAGCTGATGTGCCAAATGATAACTTATATGTGGTGTCAGATACAGCTTTGGTTTAACAATGAGAAACACTTGGGCCTACAAGGCACTTAGTGTGTGGGCAGTAATTTTCTCTGTGTAGAGCCTTCCACACAGAGTTGTTTCTTATTTATGTTTTGTTTTCTGTAAGATTTGTCTTACAAAAGCTATAACTGCAGTCTTGACTCTCTTGTAGTTATTGTTTAGGCAATATATTAAGTCAGCTCTGTAAAGGCCAAAATGCAAACAAGAGTCTAACATTTTAGACAATGAAATGTAAAAAACCCTAGAATAAAATTTTATTTTGCTGTAAATTATTTCAAAGCAATTTGCTTTATTGATTTGAACCCAAAAAGAAATTAAGCATAGTATTAAAGGGAAGGAGTTTTCCTTCACTGATGCAGTAAACCTGTGAAATGGGAAGATCACAAAGGGTCAGTCTGGTCTTCTGCAAATAGGTGAGGCAGAATGGCTTGCAGTCAAAATGCCACAATTAACTCTAGGAATAATTAATGGAAAAATTCAAAAACATTGAAAATTTTATTATTAGCTTCGAGATGGAAACCCATAGAGAAAAAGGCATTTTCATCTGCATGGTGCAATAGTTTATAAAGGACATATTTTAAAAACTGTAGCACCACTGTGTATCTGTAAAACATTTAGGTTATGAATGTGAGGGAAAATAAATTTCCGTGTAAAAGTGAAATGAATTTGTTGGCTTCTTCTTTACCCTCTGGACCAGAGAAACATGATTAGGAGTTTTCATTTGTTGGTTTAAAAGAGTAACTTGCCATCCATTAATTTTCTTTATTAAAATAAAAGATATGGGTTTTTTCCACTGGTTTTTAAATACATGCACTAGAAGTTATATGACTATGTAAGAGAAAGCAAATGGGAAAAAACATTAAAGTATGGGTTGTTTACATTACATTGGTTAGGCAGTTTTAGCCTAACAATAGAAGGTTTGAAGAAGAAGAACAATAAAGGTTTGAAGATCCCACTTGTGCTGAATTACGTGGTAAAATTTTCCTTCATCACCTAAATAATTTGTTTAAAAGAAGAAAAGATGAATGTTTCCTTTGCAGGGATGATCCAGGTATTATTTTAGACTTTTTTGGTGCTGTTGCTGCAGAGTGGCCAGGAAGGAGACCCAGAGGGGATCCGAATCTGGAAGGTTTATGCAGATGCCTTCTGGTTGTGAGAAATTCATGCTTGACAAAACTTTGTCCTGAAAACAAATGTTTGTCCTCAGTCAAATTGTTGTCCAGTCTGCAGATAAGGAAATACTACTTCCATTTAAAATTTATTATACTAATTTAACATTGCCAGAGAAAAATTGGAAGATGTAGAGACAGTTTAATAAATAAATAATATTTAATATGAAATATTTTGTTACCAAATATGAAACAGCCAAGTAAAGATAAACTTACAGTGAAAGTAGGAACTAAAACATACTGAGTTAATATTTCAACTTGACGGAGCAACCTTGACATACCACCTTCTTTGCTTTTTCTTTAAGAAATTAAAGGATTACAGTAACATGAATATTGTTTTGGGTTTTTTTTAATGAAAGCTTTTCATGAAAGCTTTGACTGTTCCAGTGACTTGGGGTCTTTACTTAGAGGTATGGTATTTGTACTTAAAGGTATTATTTTTTGAAGCCTTATAACTCTAAAGGGATAAATGAGATATTTTACCTCATCAGGGGAATGGAAAAATGTTTTTTACAGCATGCTCTTGAGGTTGTGAAGTAGTAAAAATCCAGATGACTTCCATTTTGGTTGAGACTAGCAGCATCTTCAGATTTTATAATTGTGTTTTTCAGGTGCTTGATGCTTTTATAAGAGTTTTTTGTGGTTTTTTGGTTGTTTGTTTTTTTTTTTTTTTAAATTTAGAAGAGCATTCTCAGTTTGGGGAAGAGCAGGCTTGCATTTTAAATCAGGAAGAACGAGCTCTCCTTGAAAAGAACTAGTAGTCTTTTGATTAAAGATAATGTTCATTTGCACAGGAACCTCTTGATCCTCTTTCAACACATTAAAAAGTCATCATAGATTAGGAACTCATCTATTTAACAGACTAGATGTAGCTTGGCATGTCTCCAGTATTTTCTTTTCTGGTTTTTTCTGGTGTTTTTTACTGTGGCATCTTCCCTGCAAGGAGAGTTTAATGTCTGGTAGTTGTCAGTGTTGAGAGTGGTGAAATTCCTTCACTAGAATTTTCTCTAGAACACCTGTTTAAATAAAAAGGGGGTATCCTCTAGATAAGGAGAAAATATAAGAGGCAGTTTGTCTGAGGCCGAAGTTTTTACTCCAGAATCCAAAATTGCAGTGAAGCTCTTGTGGTACAACTCTAAACTGAAAAAACAATGGACAATTCCCTCTATCCTCCTTTACATCTATTTTTACTCATTGAAAAAACAGAAGTCCAAAAATTCTTTGGGGATATATGATGGTGATGTCCATACAATTCTGAATAAAGGCTGCTGTATTAAATTAATAATTCGTGGGGAATGAAGAGTAGCTCCCATAGTTATAATGCACAGAGCTCTCTGCATGGCAGTTGTTATCATTTTGCAGAGCCAAATACTCAGCTACACAAAGGAGGTGAAATCTGTGGTGGTGTGGAAGAGAATTAGCAAAAGAAACTGAAGAGAGTTTATGCACCACTATTTTTGTTTTAAAATAAATTCATTAAAAGTAAAAGGAAAGCTGACAGCTGCAGGGTGAGCCCTGGAAATTTAAGTCCATCTCATAGCTTGAAAAAAATAATTCTGCTAAGGCATTTGAAGCAAAGAATCACCTTTGTCATTTCCTGAAGGCTTAAATTTAAAATACTGTATATAATCTAGTGTAGTTTACCCTAATTCTCCAGGGAAAAAGAGCCTGAGTTCATCTCTGCCATAATCCACACAGCAGATCCATTAGAGGCTCAAGTGCTCAAGTGTTCTGAAAGCTGAAAATATTGAGGAAAGAAAAGAAAAAAAAATACCTTTAATTTATTAAAAGAACTAACATAAACTCTGCTTCCTCTTGGACATGAGGAAAAGCAGTAAGGCAAAATTATCTTACCAATGGGAAAGTGTTTCAGGAAAACTGAGGCTGTGGTGTCTCATTCAGCCAAGCCACAACTGAGATATACTGAGATATACAAAGAAAAAATATTTTTGCAAGAGAAGCTAACTGAAAAGCTTATGGAAAAAAAAATTTAAAAAAGGAACTTTTCAGTGGTCTTTGATGAGTAAATCTTTAAAAATTTAAGATGATTGAGTGTGTTCACATTTCTGAAGGTTCATGTTGTAGTGTTCTTTGCAGAGCAATAAATTTGTAATCTATGGTCTTAGAAAGCATTAATACAATTTTACTGGCAAACATCTAGATAGTTGAAAAAGAATTTATTATTTAAATGGTGTTTAATGAATTTCCATGCATTTATGAATATCAGCATATGCCATTGCTTAGATAAAAATGTATAGAACACCTAAATCCTAAAATTAAAATGTATAGATCACCTAAATCCTAAAGAATGAGTCGTTCCTTACCTGCTACATTATCAAAACTTTTTTGGTTCTCATCTGAGGATGAGAACCCTCATACCTAAGGGAGTGCTTTTGCTGGTAGTTTGGCAAACCTGAAGGAATTTGGTATTGGAATTCTCAAGGATTTCCATACCCAGTGATGTGTAAGGGAATAAATGATATGTAAATAAAAGCATGAAGCTGTTGCCTTTGTTCCTAAGGATCTGGTTTTTGTTTCTTTTCTACAAGTGCTAAAATTAGCTGTTAAATTCTTGTTGAAAATTACTGTTTATCTAAATATTTTCCCAATTGTCCTGAATTTGAGAAGGTTGTAAGGACTAAAAGGAAAAAAGGTTTTCTAAAAAGTTATTTTGCACTCTAGCTTTCAGTCAGATTTATTAGCTATTAATTGGCCCTTTCTTAGCCCTGTAATTTGTAAAAAATGCATTCACTTTTTCTCATGCATCAAATGAGTAGATATTGAAGGAATTTTTTGGTAGACATTATAAGGGAAAAAGAGGAAATATATGGGGATTATACATCTGTCTTGTCTTGTCATCTGGCCCCTTTGTGAGCTATTTCTGTACACCATGAAAACCCTGATAAATCTCTGTGATGTCTCTTTATAAATGCACCACTGTCACTCAAAGGTTTCTTAGTCTTTCTTTTTTCCTTTCCCACTTCCCAAATACTTTTTGCACCCTCAAGAACAATTGTGTTGCTTGTTGCTCTGAACTGTATCACGGTTTTGTTTCAGATCTAGTTGCAAATATAATTTTTTTTTTACAGCATGCATTTGGCATCATATCTGTAGGAAATAAAATATCGTATCTAAAGAGAAAGGTGCAATCTTTAAACAAGGTTCAATCTTCAAAGCTCCCACTTTTCCTTTATTTTTTTAATGCATTTTTTTTCTCTCCTTTGTAAATATTGCTATAATTACTGTTGCAACTTTCCAGCCCTTTACTCCATCACACTTTCTCTGTTAATAGGCTATAAACTGCTTTTTGCCTCTGTTTCAGGGTTTGGTGTTGTCTCTTTTTCCTCATTAATCACTCTGTTTATAGTATTTGTTACCTGCAGATCAACTTTTACCTATATTGGCATTGCTTGCCCTTCCTCTATGATTTTTGTTTTTCTAGGGAGAATTTTAACATATTAATAATAATAATTTAACTTCCTTGAAATTTAATTTCTTTATCCTCAAAGCTCTTTGTATTTATGATATACAGAGCTTTGAGGGCATTGTCAGTTAAGGGAATACAAACTATTATGTTTATCAATCTCTCTTTGTCCACTTGTTATTTTTTTCATCTTTTACAAGGGTTGCAGAGTCCTGTGGAGGAGTCAGAATTTGAAATATTCCCTCTATTCTGTTTCTGAAGTACTTAGCAAAGTGGCATATTTTTTAATGTATTTTCAGAAATAACTTTTTCCAACCCCATAGGATTTTGATTGGGTGGGTCAGTGCTAATCTTTGGAAGACAAAATGGTTTTTCAGTAACAGGCTTGTTGTAACATTGCTCTTTATGTTCAGTATTTTGTGGACTTGTACAAGTTGTTGGGGGTTTTTTCCTCTAAATCCCAATACCTAACTAATTGTCTGTTGATAACATGGTATCACACAATGCTGGAGAAGAACTTGCTCCTCAAAGGAGCTCTTCTCCTCTTCCTCTTGCCTTTATTGCTCAGCTTCCAGTGGGAGTGTGTGCTTACATTTCTCTCAAGAAGGTAGCAAACCATCATTTTCAGTTTTACTTCTTGTTTTTCAACCATCTAGCAGAAACATTAGTGTGGCCAGTGTTTGTGGAGACACATTGAAAGAAAATTCTGTGTAATCTTGAATGTGTGAGGAAGGACACAACTCAGCAGGACTGAGTGGAAAGAGATCCCTGCCATTAGATGAGTTTATTTTTAATATGCTTGCAAAGTCTGGAAAAGGAATAGTTCACAGCACACAGACCTTAACCATGTCTGAGTTCAGAAGTAGATTGTAGTAGTTTGTAACCACAGACATTATAATTTGAGGGTTACTATTTTCTGAAAAACCACTAACATTGCAGTCTGTGGTTGCATTTCCTAGATAAAGTTTAGTACTGCCACCTGATCCTTGTGTGGAAACAAAAGAATTTTCCTATAAAATTGCAAAGCAACATATGGCTTGTTTTATTTTTTAAATACTGTCTGGAGTTCTCTGGTGTATCGAGCACACTGCTTTTTCTTTCTGTCTTCGTACACATTTATATGTTGTGATTGTGTGGTTGTCATTTCTAATACGTGGTTGACTGTGATTTGTCAATTGAGTATTTGAATATCTGTTTTTATTTTTGATTAGGTATTCTTAATCTTCTAACTGGTGTCATGTCAAGCACATGTATAGAGAGTCACGTAACGAAGCCAACTTTTTGACTATAATTTGGTACTCCAGCCACTGATCAAATATGTAAAAAAAAATAAGGGGAGGAGAGAGAGGAATTGCACCTCAAGTGCCACTTTGTGGAGTGTTCTTCCTTACCTTCTTACAGGAAACTGGGTTTTTCCATTTTCTTGAGTCCATTAAAATAGCACTAAGAGGCTCAAATAACACTCTACCCTTTCTAGTTAAAGATGAAATAAAGGCCAATTTTTACCTTTGCAACCAAAATCTAAGTTAGGATAGTGTCTAAAGGTAGATATAGCATTAGAGGAAAGAGCAAAGAGATGAAGGAAAAGTAGACACGTGCTGAGAGAATGTACCTGCAGCTAAGGCTTTGTTCAACAGTAATAGGTGATATCTGAATTTAAATACCTTTATATTAGTTGATAATTTGCTCTAATGGCAGAAATAGAGCAAAGACAGACAGTAACTGAGTACCTAGAGGAGAGCACTTAGTGGAAGGTTGTATAAAAGAAGTGAGGATTCTTGTCACAGAAGGAAAAACTATTATCAATGATTAAGATCAAAAGGCTATGACTGAGTTGACTAGGGAGCTGTTGTCCAGTGTTTGCTCTTTGAAGACTTATGAACTGAGTGCAAGGGATAAAAGAGTTTTCTTTCCATTTATTGATATCACAGCAAAGCTGTCTTTTGACAGTCTCGAGTGTCGTAGTTTCACAGGACTCTGTGTTTGCCCATTTTGAACTGCAGGTATGGGACAGTGCAAACCAGGAGCATTGTCAGAGGTTGTAGGGGCTGGTTTTTAAGACATGACCTCTGAAGAAAGCTGTGTATTTTATGGCACTGTTTCATTTCTCCTGAAACCAGTCAGCGGGGTAACATTTCAGCTCAGATGAGAAACAGATATTGGGATCTCAGAGAAACGGATCTGTATGATTCATCCTGTGAATAATCACAGAAAAACCCCAACAAATGAAAAGTGTTGTGGACAGCTGCCAGCAGTCTGCTAAATCCAAACGCTGGGATGAAGTCCACTAAAGCAGGAGTCTTTTTGTGCAGTCACATGAGATTGTCCTGTCTGGTGGCTACAGGATCTGTCTGGTGACAGTAAGTGTTGAGATGATTCTCAGGTGGTAACAGGAGGTGATCAGTGTCTGAAAGAGAGAATTGTTTATAAATTGGGAAGATGCATCAGCACTTAATGTGGTTAACTAGAATGTGGTAGATGAATCATAGTCACTTAGGTTGGAAAAGACCCTTAAGATCATTGAGTCCCTTAACCTCACACTGCAGAGGCCACCATTAACTCATGTCCCCAAGTGCCACACCTACACATTTTTTAAATACTTCCAGGGATGGTGATTTAACCACAGCCCTGGAGACTTGTGCCAGTACCAGCAGAAATGAAAAATAATTCTTTCCAATTTTACTTTTTCTGTTTTAATGTCAGTGTAATGAACCAGTGTTGTACCATAAGGGTATTGCTACTGGTTTCTGTTTTCTTCCATTTTATTAATAGACTTGTAGAATTTAATTATGTTTTTATTTGTACTTTATAGCCCAAATACTTATTTGGACTATGTAGTGTTTCAAGTATCTTATCAAGGATACTTAACATACTTCAATTGATTGTAAGTGTTTTATGGGTGTAAAATTTTCTAGACATTAAGATATAGCAGTTTATCAGTTCTGTAATTTGCTTTGAAGAGATTAATGGGATAAGTTATGGGATTTTTTTCCATTCTAACACAAGACAGTATTTTGGGACCTTTTGACAAATTAAACTGGCATGAGAATATAATTATAAGAGCAGCATATTTCTGTAATATGTAATTTTCTGCTACTTTTTCTGTTAGTCTTGCCAGAGTTCTGTAGTGAAAGAAACCTTTTTCTCAGGATTTTTCTTTGGTAAACTGAATTAAAACAGAAAAAAATCATAATCACTTTTCACAACTGATTTTCATGTGTACTGCATTCCAGAACAGTGGGGACTACATAGTTACACATTTTAAATTTGGGATTTTAGACTTTTTCTGCTATAAAAATAGCAAAAGTGTAGTTTTGCAGAAACTATTCCATTTTGGCTGAAATAGAGCAAACAACTAAAGGTAAGAAATAGAGCTTTCTTTTTCAGTTGAATAACTTCCACTGAAGGGACTTTAAAAAAAGAAAAAAAAAAGTTTGATCCAATTTGGTGGATTATTCATTTTGTACACTAATAGCATATTGTAAAATGCCACTCTTAAATGTACAGATGAATTATGCAACTTCATAAATATCTTCTATTTCCAAAACCTTAGAACTCCACCTGTCCTCCAGCCAACCTTCCCTACTCCCCCAAATCCAAGTTGTAAATAAGTATTATAAAAAGTCTGTATTACTCTGCAGTCAAGCAAACCTGTAAACAAATCTGTGGGTAATGCAGTGTTATGTCTAACCAGTGAAGAGTAATAAGGAATCCATTTATATTTACCTTTGATTTTCTAAAAGTTTTGATTTAAAAATTTTAAAAAATCATAAGTCATGTATGTGAATAAATACACTACAAGTCATGTCGTGTTCCTGTTTGAACCACTGAAGTTTTTTTCCATTTCCTGCTTAATTCTTCAGGTGCACCACTAGAGTTTCTGTTTCTTTGAATTTGGAATGTCTAGAACAAAGGCATAGGAATTGCCAATTTCTCTCTAATTTCTGAGGCACTCTCCATCTTCCTCTTGATCTCCCTGAAAAATCATTTAAGATCATGTGATTACTTTTACTGGGTGCTGTTTTTGCTTTCTGAAAATGTTGCATTTTCAGGATTTATAGGAATCTGAGTCTTGTCATTTTGTTCTCCTGAATCTTGGAAACAGAACACTTGGATTAATAATGTCTTTACTTATTCCATGCTTGGCTTTGGGAAGCTGGGACTTCAGTTTTGGGACAGTGACTTTAGCCCAGCAATTTGCTTCCTTAACCAAATACTGCAGGTGATAGGGATGCTTAGGAAGTGGTTCCTGGCATTCTCTACTGTGATGCATTTGATGGAGGGTAATGCTAATTTAGGGGAGTGGGTGGGCATCTTTTGCTGCTTTTTACTGCTGTGTACAGAATGTCCCTGGAAATTCCCAAAGTTTGGAAGCAAATTAACAATTTTGACAAGTTTTTGTATAAGTTTACATGAAGCTTTGATGACTTGTATCACAGGTTAGAAACCGACTTTGGTTCAAAATGGCATCAGGGGAGGTTCAGACTGGACACTGTGAAACTCTTCTTTAGAAGAGGGTGGTCAGACACTGGGAGAGGCTTCCAGAGAAAGCTGCTCATGCCCTAAGACTGTCAGTGTTTCAGAGGCTTTTGGAGAATCCCTTAATAATTTAATTCTTGGGCCTGAAGGGCTCAGGCAGCTGGAGCAGATGATCTTGTAGGTCTCTTCCAGTTGAAGTTGTCTGGCCTGATAACAGCACCTGGTAAATCCCTGCCATCCCTACTCCTGATGGAAGGTAAAACCTGAATTGCTTTATTATATTCAGCTCTCAGGGAACATTGTATTTCTGTTAATATAGCTTTAAATTGATTATTTATCTCTTTTTTTTCTCTCTCTCTTATTTGCTCTTTAATACTGAATTTATCAATTTTTATGAAGATACTGCATACATTTAGGATAACTATAACTGGGAAAAGAGTATAGTGGCAATAAAAATTTAGCAGGAGGAAAAGGGAGGACCTTTTATCACATTTGTGACTTTTTTTTTTCATATACACTTACATGCTTTTCTTTTGGAAAGGAAATTGTCAAGGAAGCATTAATGGAGGAGCAGAAACGAAGTGAAAAGGCAGTCGAAGAAGCAGTAAAAAGGACAACAGAGGAATTGATGGAGTATATTAAAGAGCAGAAGAGGGTGAGTTACCATAACCATAATGGGTTTCATCATGAACTGAGAAATTGATAAAGTTTGCTAAACCTCAGACTTCTCTTAAAATTCACAGGAAAACAGAATCAGGAGTTAGGACTTCAGATCCTTCACTCATTTTTTTCAAAAAGTTTGCTATTATACCTTTCTTCATGTATATTTGTAGACTTTTAAGTCCATCACAAGTTGAAAAGCAGACATTAATGGTTCAGTTAAAATTTATAGCATTTCTTATTACATAAAGTAACATAAAGATGGGGCATAAATGCTGTCTATCAGATTTAAATTGTGATCTGAGCTCAGATCATAGAAAACATTTCAGTACAAATAACAGATGCTATTTTATGTTCACAAATGAACTTTATTGTGCAGTTTTTATGCACACAAAGGCCATTAATTTTTTCCTCTCAACCCGTATTATCTGAGAACCTGAAAATGTACTGGTATTCTATTAAGTGTGATTTATAGTTAGTGCATTGGTCTTTTTATGAAATGTTGCAATGTTCTGAAAGTTGTTTTCAGATGTTCTATTCATGCTATATCCTGGCAGTTTAATGCTTGTGTATAAACAGTAAAATGTAGCTCAAGGCACTTTGATTTGCTTTCAGTAGGAGGAGAAAAAAATAACACACTTCTCCCCTTTGAAGCACTTTATAAAAACATAAGCAAAAAATAATTTTTAAAAACCTCTTTCATATGGCAGTAGCAGCCTGAGATCAAATTTCAGTATTCTCAATAAACAAAATCACTCAGCTTGAATCTAATTGGGAATGTTGTCCCGAGAAGGAAGTAGAAATAATGAGTTTGGCCTCTGCTTCTATATTCCCTGCTTTTATAGGTTAAATAATACTGTGGGAAATAGGATTTGCCTTCAGAAGTTTCACTCTGCTACTAGTTAAGATTGCAGTTGGGTGAGTTCCTTCCATTGTGCTGTGTGCGGAGACATTTCCTTTTAGCAGGATTTGTTTGATTTGGAAAGACAGTTTAAACAGAACCCAGTGCAAAACATGATCCATAAGGATGTTTGAGCATATCTGAAGTCAGTTATTTATGAAGGATAAGCTGTGGGGAAGGTGAAAGTAAGTCTACTATTAAAATGACTTATCATAACTTATCATAAGTGTCGTAAATGAATGGGTCAATAAGGCCTGCAGTGCAGATATATATGAAAATATCACCTTCAAAGAAACACAATCTTTGGTTTATCTGGTAGGAGCATAAATTCCTTTCATTTCATAGAGCATATTCAAATATTTCAGCCAACCTTTTTCTCTTTTTGATCAGTTGACACATATCCATTAATTTTTAAAAAAATCATACATAAGGGGAGAACTAGACTTTTCTGGCATAAGATTTATAAAGACTGCCTGGATTCAGGTTGGAAGTGAAAGACTTGTTTAACTCCAAATCATGAAGCATAATAGCTTTTATATAATTACAGAGACAGAGGAAATGATCAAAACTCATACACCTGTAAGAGTATAAATATACTTTATGGACTGTGCTAAGTAGCAGCTTATGTAAGGAATTCCTAGAATGCACTCAGGGAAAATGCCTTGTCTAGCATTTGAAGAGGTTTTTTGGGTTTTTTGATTGACAGGGGCATCCCAGATACAAACTGGCAAAGCTGGTGGGCACTGTGTGTCATGATTGTTTTGAAAATCTGTTTGTAGAACCCTTCAAACCATGGGCACAGCAGTATTTGTGCTTGGTTAGCAGGGGATTATTTGAATTAATAGAAAGTTGCTTAACAAAAAGCAACAATATCATCATGCTAAAATGCTGACAAGAATAAATGTAACTTCTGTATTGCAGCCAAAAAAGTCACCAAAACCAGGGGAGGATTTGTTGGCATGTCTTTCCACCTTCAAAAAAAGAACACTAAAGCTAAAAACAAGAGGGAAAAAACCCAAAAGAAAAAAAATCCCTGTGACTGAAACAGGTATTTTCATACGATAAATAAAGATGTGGCATACATTGTAATTATGCCATATGAACCCAGGTTTTTACAGATATATAGCACTATGTTGGTAGCAGTTCTAATTATATACTGCAGTCTTAGTTTTATTTTTTCTGTTCTATAATTAATTGAGATTTTTATAGTAGAAAAATGGGGATTTTTTAATGTTGCCACAGCTAACACCTTAAGAATGTGGATATCTAAGATGTGAAGGAAATTTCAGTCAGGAATTTAACTTTTTGTGATGTCATGATTATCTCATAACCACCACCATTCCAAAGCAGGTGTCAAAACTCAACTGGAGCCAGGCTGTCCTGTCTGTTCAAAGACATTTTCCACAGCTACCAAACTTGTAGAGATTTATTTCAACATTTGTATCACCTTGAAGAATCTGTCTGAGTCAAATTCAAATGCACATGTTAGCCAGAATTGTTTTCCCCAGAAAAGGTCCATCCACATTATGTCCAGAAAGTTGTTTATTTTAATTGCCTGGAGGTATATTTGACTGTGCAGTCTTGCTTTGCCTTCATCTGCAATAAATATCAGGAAGGCAAAACAATGCTTCAGGTTATTGCTGGTGGTGTGGACAATGAGGTGAAGGGTAGCACACAGATAAAAAGGCACTTGTCTTGGTTTGGAAAGAGTGTCCCCAGAGGGAGGAGTGGTTGTGGAAGAGATAAGGAAAAATTAACAGAAGACAGCTGCTGTACAGATGACAAATAGAATACAATTTGCTTGGTGATCCAGGACAGCACTGAAGTCAGGCTAAATGGCAAGCCACTGCTTTCACTTCTGTCATCCAAATAAACATTATTTTTGGTTTGGATTCAATGCATATCATGTGCCATAGAGCTCTATCTGCGACACAGATGTAGAGGGAAGCAAAATCTTTCAGTTTGGTTAGAACTGAGTAAAGAAGCGCTTGTCCTTGAGTATCCAAAGTCCATCTGTTTTGATGTAAGCTCAAGAGTCACAGACCTGTTTATCAGTATTGTCTTTTGTTGCCTGATGTTCACCGTGCTGTAACCTCTGGCCCTGTGTTGTGGTTTCTGGTCACCTGAGTCCTCTGGAAGCACCCAGCCCTGTGAGGAGCCCCAGCACACTGATTGCCCCAAGATGCACTAATTGGCACATTCCAGCCCCTCAGACTGCGCCTGCCTCAGTGAGTGCAGGAAGTGCTTGCCAGCTTTTTGCATTAATTATTTAAAAATTCTAGTGTTTGTTTTTATACTGAATGCTTGTGGAGGTACCTTATATGAGGTAGTACAGCTCTGGGGGGTTTTAAGGATGAATAGTGTTATTTTGCTCAAACATCTTGCTGATGTGGTGGAATATATGTACATGTCTATACATAGGCTCTCACTTGTAGGTGTATGCATCCACATTTCTGTTTGTTGCCTGGACATCAGAGCAAGGAGTAGAGCCTAATGTCCTGTAAACTCTGGTTTAGAGCTCCCAAACCCTGATCCCTGGGCTACACAACAGAAGCATGGCAGTGCCCTTCCCTGACCTGTACAACTGCATTGCTTTTGCAATATTTTTGGTTAAAATCTGATAAATGGGTACATGCTGCTCTCTTAGGAGTAAAAAGACAGGCTGGGCCTACCCCTGCTCCACTTCTTATGGGCTTCACATGGGGCTTTGGCCCATTTACTTTGGCCCATTTACAGTTTGCTTCAGCTGGCTGCACTTTCCCAAAGTGCAGCTTGTAAGAGCTCCAAGGAGCTTTCCCATATGTTGTTTCCTCCTGAACGTGATGCAGTTCCAAGCTTGACTGCAATTTTGGAGGTGTGTTGTAAGCATTCTAGCCATGTGAGCAAAGGAGAAGTGCGACAATTCCCTGGTAAAGTGGGGTCCAGATCACAGCTTTTCCCTCATCCTTTGCTTGCCTGTTGTATCCTCTCACTGGGCCAGGATGTGAAGGAGGTGCTGCCTGCACCTGATGGTCCAGGGAGCTGAAGAGGGAAAGGCAAGAATTGCTTTAAGGTAGTAAGGTGAATTTTCAGAATCCACTGGTCTGAGAGAAGCCAAGCCAGCTGACTTAAGAGAGCAATGCTTCATCTCTGAACTGAAAATAGGTTTGAAAATAAATAGTAAAATAGCAGATAAGTAATATCTGAATAAAATAATATTAGTGTTGCAGTATATGAATCTCCTTGCTTCTTAATCTTATTTTGAGGCTGTGTGTTGGCCTTTTCTTTGCATTCATACTGTGAACCTACAGATGTGCAGTTTTCTGTAACTCCTGCTGTTCTATGGAGACAATTCCTGAAATATATTTACATTTTATATGACTGGCTGAGATTTTTTAAAATTAATTTGCACATAGGAAGTAAAAGACACAAACAAACTTTATACTTTTTTTTTCTATTAACTGAATGAAAATATTGAAAGCTATGTAATACTGACTTAAACAAGTATGGCTGTTTGTCAGGGGACATCTATACAGACCAGAATGTCACCCAGAGAATTCCGGTGGAGCTTTGTATTTCCAGGTGTCTCAGAAAAATTCTGATGATCAAGGCAATTGATTGATCACTGCCGTACTTCAAACTAAGATTTGTATCCAATTATTTGTTGTTAGAAAGGTCAGGAAATTCTTTTCTCTGCTTCTTATTTTTTCATACTTGGAAAGTATTCTGGCTCCTTGAACATAATCTGCAAGTGTTAAAAACTTTCAACAAAGTTAAAAACTAAGTCTTGTTAATTCTAAAATCACACAAATGTTAGGAAGTGTTGTAGAATAGAGGTTTACAAAAGTATTCTGTTATAATATTCAGGTTTTGCCTGTGCTGCAGGTTGCAAGTTGTTTATAAATGTCATAGTTCAGTAATTTACTGCCTATTCACTTCAACTGAATGCTTAAAAATATTAATTAAATATGTTTCATTTATTTATTATATATTTATAGCAGACAAAAAAGTGATCTAGTATTATTGTGCCTAATTGATTTTTGTGACCATTAGCTGTACAGAGATAAAAAATAATTCTTGAAGTTGGTATACAAAGGAGAAAGTAAGTTGCAAGAGGAAAAGTTTTCTACCAAATAAATCATGTGCCGAATAGGTTATTTAAAGAACTCCTCCAAATCACAAAGATTCACTTCATGAGGTGAGTAGCTAGCCAATAAGCAAATTTTAATTTTTCCTATTTACATTGACATTCATCTCCCCTCGGGAAAATCTGCTGCTTGTTTTCTGACAGCAAAGCTGAGGACATTAATCAGTCACCTTTTGTCTGCTAATTGTACACAGTTCTTGTTGGCTTTAAAGGACGTATTTCGGCCTGACAGGAAAAAACTACGTGTTAGGGCTTGAGTAATCACTGGAATGACAGATCTGTTTTTAATGCAGCCCCTGTTTCCCTGAAGGTCAGACACTTGCCATAAATGCACTCCCATCCTGATTTAAGGGTCGGACTCTGAGAGCAGAGATGTCACCATTATAACAAAACTCTCTGTACTACTGTGTGTTCCCATATGATTTGTGCAGCTGTGCCTCATAACCTTTAGAAGAAAACAGAACTAAACATTTCTCTGACTAATGTTTACCAAAATACTGCAGAATTGAGCATAGCCAAAGAGAAACTTCTGGGGGTTTTGTGTTTAATAGATAATTTTTTCTGATACTACAGAAAACAAGGGCCTATTTCAACCACAGTATTTATATTTAAGAATCACTGGCAAGCTGATAAAAGCAATGTCTGTCTCACAGGAAAGCAAAAAAACCCCAACAAGTTTCTCTTCTAATTTTTCATAGAGGAATTACCCCTTTAGTTTGGTAATAATGCAGGTGCTTTTGGAAAACAGAATTCCAGGCTCATCCCAGGGATGTGTGGGATGTGCCAGGACAGGCAGCTTGGCTCTTTGCCACATAACCAGAGGAACCAGAGTTATTTTTGCTCTTTTCTGAAAAAGGACTTGGAATATTTGGAAAACACTGTTTTATTCTGATAAAACACCTTTATAGAAGGTCAGATTAATCCAGGCAAGAGCAAGTCATACCTTTTCCCACTTTCAGTGGGATTATTCTGCAGTGCAACAAGAATTTACCACTTGAAAGGGGAGCTGTGCATTTTATTCTGTGCACAGATGCAGTGCAGTAACAATGCTTTTGAAGGGAAGAAATATAGTGACCGAGTTATATCCAAGACAGCAGGACATATCTGACACAATCTGACAGTAAATCAGATTAAAACTGCTAATTTCCTCCATGGTTATCCTTGTTTTTCAGGGTTATTTCCAATAGCCTACTGTGTTTATGGAGTGTATTTTGTATGCTTATTTTGTCTGAAGGAAGCAAGTAGACCTTTGTTTCCACCTTTTGAGTAGGCTTCTAACTGATACACTGATCTTTGGGGTTTGTTGTGGTAGAAAATCCCATTTTAGGGTTTTTTTAAGTGGCATGTGCTATGTTTCATAATTAAATATATTCATACAGATCTGATTTATCACGAATGCACTTTTAGAACTTCTTGGGGGTTTTATGTTTGATTTTGTTATTTAGCAGCAAAGTCTATATAAATATATTGTGAAAGCACCTTTACCAATACAGATTGTGGAAGGTGATCTGTTTTACAATTGCTATAATCTCTGTTATATATGTAGATTTTTTTTCCTTAAAATGTGAAGTATTTTCTGTGCAATTTCCTCATCCTTTGATATTTTAAGAGAAGATTTTATGATGAAAACTAATGTCTTACATTTAGTTATTTAAAGTAAAGACTGAAAAAGAATACATGAAGCTCAAGTTTAATTAGATTTATCCACCTTGTGGAGGAGAGGCTGCTGCAAATTCATTTGGGTTTTCAAATTGTCTGAGGAATTGTCTGTAATTCACTCCTGAAATCTGACCTTATGAGAAGATGTGTGCACCTCTACATAGTTACTCTGTTATTCATCCATCAGAACTGTCATAGAAAATGGTCAAT
Organism: Pyrgilauda ruficollis; assembly: GCF_017590135.1. Classification (NCBI taxonomy): domain Eukaryota; kingdom Metazoa; phylum Chordata; class Aves; order Passeriformes; family Passeridae; genus Pyrgilauda; species Pyrgilauda ruficollis. The sequence goes on along the minus strand of NW_024529155.1, from coordinate 1,954,120 downwards.
TTTCTTAAGTTTTTCTTAAACAAACCTGACTAAAAGGTCTGCCTTTACATTTCAAGTGATGCAGTTGAAATAACATTTTAGTTCTTTACAATATTGGCATAAATGCCTTAGTTATCCTATAGGTCATATAGTCATTATAAAGACCTTGTGATTTATAACCCTTTTTGCAGTAAGAATTAGATCAAACTAATTTGGAAGGTCAGTACAGCAGAAGAGAAATAAGATGTCTGTCTGGTGGCTGAAACTGGCTATGATTGTAAAAAAGGAGTTGAAACCAATTTTGCTACCAGAAAACACCTTCAAACATCAGTTTAATTGGAAATAACTGTGGCTTATTGGCCCCTCTTATCAGACAGAAAAAAACCACCATGCTTTTTCTTGCTATTATTTTCTAATTTCCTACTTTCAAAGGTGACTTTATTGTTTTAGAAAAATCTATATGTAATTGGTGTTTCTGCCACTGAGAAAGTGTCAGGAGGCTGGACTCATTTTCATCTTACCCATGCACCAATCTTCATGCTTGTTGTCCTAACTGCAATCAAAGCAAATTTTTAAAAATAAAAAGTGGTTTAAAAAGCAGTTTGGCTTTCCGTCCAACTAAGAATTGACATAGAGTTCAACTACTGGTTATCTGTATTTTGTCTTTCCTGAAATTATTGAATTGGATGCTTTCTAGACTTCCTTTATATGGGTAACATCTCTGTTTAGATGAGAAGTCCTTGACCTTCTGTTGTTGACTGCACTTTTGTTTCCTCTTTGTGCTTCCATGCATCATGATAACTCCTTTTATGATACATCTACTGAGAGTAACCATTGCAACTCCACAAAATCTCCTCTTGAAATGTGAATCCTAATGTAGCTTTAAACCCAAGAGCTCAGATTCTTCGGGTGCTAATCTCATTTGGATTAGAAATTACTGCTTTTGCTTTATTTAAATTGCCTAATTTTTTTCAACTGTGCACATCCAGTATTTATTTTCTTTTAAGTAAATTTGCTCAATTATTTTATTTCTAATGAAGTAGATAGTTACACAACTGACATGATGATGAATGGAAATAAAATAAGAAATCCCTATACCTGCCTTTCAGAAAAGTACTTCATGTGAATGTGAAACTATTGCTTTGAAAGGCTTCTAAATTACCTACAAATGTCTTGAACAGAAAAGAGCTGTTCCCATATAGTACTACATTAACTTCAGTAACTAGACTGGTATTGTAGTTACTGCAGGTTATTCCATCTAATAGTCAGTTTTTTAAATTTTATGGTTGACTTTATGGTTCCAGCAGGAGTGCTGATGTGATTCCTGTTGAGGACTGCTGTGCTTGCATGGTTAAAATGTGTCTGCTGCAACCATTTTTGGCTCTTGCTTAGAACAGTAATAAGGATCCAGCACTCTGCCCTCTTTCTAATTCCTTACTCTAGGAGAGGCACGAAGAGCACACAAATCTGCTGCTTTCAGACCTGAATCACAGAATCACAATGGTTTGGTTTGGAAGGGACCTGGGAGGTCATGTTGGGTTCCAACCCCCCCACCATGGGCAGGGACCCCTCCCACTGGATGACCCAGGGCACCACCCAACCCTGCCGTGAACACTTCCAGGCATGGAGCATCCACAGGTTCTCTGGGCAACCTGCTCCAGGGTCTCACCACCCTCTGATTAAAGAAATCCATTCAGTCTGCAAATCAGAGTGCTGTTGGTTAGGCCATGAATTGACACCTGCTTGGTCTCACTTTGTTATTCACATTGAGGGGCTGATTTTAAAGATTAAGCTTGGAATTCACTCCATTTATTGGGTAGCAGGCTAGAGTATGTTGTGTCTTATATTATTCAAGTTATCATTGTGTGTTAGTGGTGGAACAAGTCCTTGTACCAATTCCTGGTGCACCCTTTCCTATGTCTCCTTGGTAAATTGGCTGCTTCTTCAAATTCCTTACCCATGACAGGTAAATTGTTAGTCCCTGGTTTGAGTCATGGGTGCAGTCTGCTTCCTGAGTCAGATCAACCCAGATTCCCAACCCAGATTCCCATCAGGGATTGAGTGTCCTGGAGCAGTGTTTATATTAGAAGCTCCATCCATCCTGTGTAGATCCAGACTGCAATTTTTCCCATGTAGGGGATAGTTCCTATGCATCATGAGACATCACAGACGCTGGGATTAGGATAGGCAAGGCTGACTATTCCCTTCTCTGGCAAGAGATCCCAATCCCTTACCTGGAACAGGGGCTGTATTTTACATTGCATCCCTTACTCTAGATCCATCTGTGTGGAGAGATTACAGAAGGCTAGAGATTTGGGAGAGAGAGAAGGAAAAACTAATAGCTGGAGCAACACACTCTCACCTTGAACGCAGTGTTTAGGAAAAGAATGTGGGAATACAAGAGATAACTTAAAGAGATGCTGGTAGGAGGTGTTCCAGTAACAGAGTTCTGATATTAGTATGTCATATCTCTGTGAATAGGAAGGGTCCCACCTGAGATGGGAAATTTGTAACTTACATTACAAATGAGTGACATCCATTTATTGATCCATTCGTGTTAAATCACTTGCAAAATCCTGTATCAAAACCAGGGAATTTAGTTTAGAACTCGTGTAGGTAAAGCTTATGCCCTTAGGCAGTTATTATCAGAACTTTGATATGTGTTACTGTTTTGCAAGTGTGCTTGATTTCAAGAGTCAAGCACAGCTTTCTTCTGAAGGTTTATTATTTGAAGACAAGTGCAAGTGAGAGAGGTTACAAAAATCAGTTTCTTTTATGTTATTAATCTCAAATGAGTGATTTTTTTGCCTTTTTTTTATAATACTATATTTTAATGTGCCTTAGAATAAAATAGAGTGTCATTACCATTCTTGTTGCTGAATGTTTGGTTTGGCATTTGATGCAAGGCCTCAATTGCAGGCTGACGTGCCAGCAGCTGAAGCTGAAAACAAGACTGCGGTGGGCAAACTCAAGATTTAATTTCAGAAAGAGTGTTTATATTTTCCCTGGGGCCCCATTAATGGGAGTCCAAACCCTAAACGTTACCACCAACACATTTTAACAGACCAGTTTCCCAGTTTTTAAAGTGTGGTGTCACCTTGAGTATTTTTCTTTCAACTTTTTCCCCCCTTCTTCTGACTTTTAAAGAAAAGCAATGAAGTTGTATCATTTTTGGCTGAATTCAGTGTCATGTTTGGGGAACATAAATTTCTGTGTAATGCAACAAAGTGGCATTCAGAAAATATTTAGTCCTATCTTCTGTTTCTGCACCAGCTATTTTAATAACTCGGCTGCTGCAAGTTACCAGTGCAAAACTTGGTGTTACTGCAGAGCTCACCACCATCCAGTGTGTCCGAGGGGTCCCCACGGTGATGTCCTGGATCCACCTGATGTCAGGACATCTGTGCCATGCCCAGGATGAGCTTGTGACCAACAGGTCTACTGATGGGGTCACTGAGAGTTCCTTAGCTCAGTTTCCTGCTCCTTCAGCTGGGCCTGTTTTGTGGCTTTAACAGGATTAGAGAAACATTTACATTGACGCTTTAGGAGCATTTTCACACTGCTCCTTTACCCAACTCAAAGAGCAGTATAAATCCAAAGGATTAAGCCAGGGATTTATGGGAAGTTGTAGTGTAAGATGAGTTTGGTGCACCTGGCTCTCCTTTTCTCCTCCGTGGATAAGGATCCTGAAGCAGTGTGATGGATCTGCAGGGGATACAGAAGTGAGCCTGGCATTTCTTCCTGAACTTTTAGGTCTCTATAAGCTTAGAAATTATTGCTTCCAAATATTAAAAGGAAATTATAGTCTCCTGTGGAGGAATGTAGTATTTCTATTGATTGATATTAAAAGGAAATTATAGTCTCCTGTGGAGGAATGTAGTATTTCTATCAATTGATCCTATCAGGCATTTTTCTTCAGAGAACATTTTGGCATTTTTCTGCCACTCTTCAATAGCAAAACATCATGCATTCAAGAAATTTTTTATTTTCCTGGAAATTATAGCTCTGTTTTTAACAAATGGAAAGGGGAGTGGGAAATACAATTCTCTGCCACTTAGTTTCATTGAAATACAAAGAAAATTGTTAAATAACCAAAATTATAATTTCCAAACTCTGAGTGATCATTTATGCTGATGAAAGCGATTTAGTTGAAACTACATACATTTCCTATTGTAGGGTTTTATGCAATTACTTCAGCGTAAAATTGCCAGAGTTTGAAATTCTTTACTTAAGTAAAAACTGTTTCATATATCCTTTTGTGCCACAGTGTATTAATCTACAAAGACTGAGATTATGCCTGTACTCTTTAGTCAGGCGAGATTCCAGCTGAAACTGAAATCAAGTGGTATTATTACTGAGAAAATATTGTGCTATCAAAGCCAAAGAGGGAAATAAATAACAGGATGAATTATAATGTTCGGCAACAAGATGACTGGATACTCCACTATTTCAAAGCTACTCTTGTGATTGAGATGTATTGTGTTTTTAATCCAGTGAGTATCATCTTAATTACTGTAAGAGTAACTTTGGATTTGCTCTGCAGAAACATAATTATTCAGCTGGCTCTGTGGATGTAGAGTATTCACAGGGATAAAGACTTGCAGTGTGCACCGTACTAATGTCACCCAGATCTGTCTGTCAGTGGAGAGTGGTGTGGTTTTCTCATCATCAGGTGATTAGGCATCACCTGAGGTCCAGGGAAAGGCAAGATCTGCCATCCAGGGTCCCTCTATTCTGCAAGTATTTGATAAGGAGGCAGAGGAGGCTCCCAAATGTCTCTGTTGTCCATTAGGAAGGCTGTGTGTGACAGGAGGAAGCGAGGCATCCTTACACACCTCTGGCCCCCTGCAAGTCTCCTGTGTTACTCCTGATTCATCCCTCAGTGTTAGAATTTCATGGTGGACTTCTGGAAATGTGAGAATTGTAACCAGATCATCTGTTTGAAGATTGGTTGTTTTGTGTTGTGTATGACTTTCTCAAAATATGTTTTGCTGTTGAGTAGAGAAAAAGATTCAAAGTTCTTGATTAGGTGTGTGGGATTAACCATTTTTAGTGCAACTTGTGACTCTTGTCCATGGGCATTTTCAACAGACCTTTTGATTAACCAAGAGTAGGTAATTTAAAGAAAAAAAAAAGAACAACAACAAACCCCAGAAAAAATCTATGCATCCATGTATGCAAATGAACATGAATACCCTTATCTTGCCAACCTGGTGAGAAAGTTAGGTCAGCTGAATTTTGAAGCTTTAACATTTAATATTCTATTAGACTGAGTAAGTGAATGTTTTGAGGAGGAGGAGGAGGACTTTGGGGATTTTTTTTGTCATTCCTATTAAAATAAAACCTTAATTATTTGCTTTCTTTGTCTTTCAAATTCATCTATGTGCTTGTAATGGTATTTGTTTTTCACTGTCATTTCTTGATTCAGAATTTATGAGAATATACAACTAGGTATTTTTGTAACATAACAGCAGTTATAAATTTGATCTTTAAGTTGCTGTAATCCACATTGCTTTGTACTAGCTGGAAAGTTTAATCATTTCAATATGATCACTTGGATTAATTAAAGCTAAGAATATCATCTGCAGTTTTATTTTCTTAGTCATAGGTCAACTTCTTGGCTTTTTCCAAGTCCCTGCTGTACCATTCTTTTAGCACCAAGGGGATCCTAAAGAGTCTTAGAAAGTTAATGATGGCCGTGCTCAGCAAAGGCATTTTGGCATGCACCTGCAAGGCTGTCACACTCCAAAAGAGAAGAGCCAATTGTTCCACTCTGATTGATTTTATTATGAGTTCCCGGTGCAGAGATCAGAAGTTGGGTCACCGTCTCTTCCATCCCTAGATTTTTGTGATACCATTTTAATTACACTGGAATTGAGGCCCAAGGAGACAGAGACAGAACACAGAAGCCCCTTTTCTCCATTGTTTCCATGACATGCAGGGACAGTTTTGTGGTCTCTGTGTTTGTGTTGCAAAGATCCAGAAATTACAGTCATTTTAACGAGGTGCTCTGTAGAATTTCTCTGTCCATGTACCAGGATGAGATAAGCCCAGAGTCCTTGGAGAACCACCACAAAGTCACATTACTTGGCAGATTGTCTTGGCTGTAGAGTTTTGAGGGCAAATATTTTTTTTCTCTTGTTCACGGCACAAGTGAAATGAGTAGATAACTTTGTCTATAAGGATGGTTTATTCTGTTCTGAGCTGTGTTTTCCTACAGCTGAGGAATATTCATAGTTCAGGGTTTGTTTGGGGTTTTTGTGCTGCTTCTCATTTACCCAAGTGCTTTTATGTGGAGATGCTTGAACCTCAATAGTTTATCTGCTTACTCCTTTAGCTGGGGAATTATTTGAAACTTTTTGTAGTTGGTTATATGCAGGAAAATTCAGAGTATTTTTACCCCAAATCTTGCAGCTTCTTTGCTCTTTTTTTTTTTTTTTTTTCCTCAGGTATGTCTTTTAGTGTTTTCATCCTTCTGCTGAACTCAGATTTTTAAAAAGTAAATGGGAAAGTTGGCCTTACCATATGTGTTTTGATGAATTTTTCCTATAATTATTTCCTGCAATTGGATTCCTGCAGCAAAGCCAGTGGGATCAAAATTTGAGACTTAATCGAGTTGTCTATGAAGCTAGAGAAACGTGTAAAGAAATAAATTTTCTTACCTACAGCAATAGCAAGATTAGATAGATGAAGCAAAGGGATGTGGTTTCCTGTTTACTTTTTGCATTCAAATATTTATCTGTGTGTTAGAAATTCAGCAAGATGCTTCAATGGCTTATAGTTAATAAGTATATATGTTATTTTTCTGCTTTGGCTGCAGGCTACTGACTCATGTAATTTGGTCAAGTATATTTTTCCCCTCCCTTGCCCTTTACCCCCACCCCACCCTGCTAAGCAACAGTTTCTTCTAGTTTGTTTTTTTTTTTTTAGTAATGTGAAACAAGATATTGCCGATGTGAAAAACTGCTGTTCTCTTTGTGGTTGTATGTGAAAGAGGTTTTACAGCAACTTCTGTGAGTCAGAGAGAAGTTTGATAAGAGGATCCATGTTTATCCCTGAAAGAATTTTCTACCAAGGTTGTTGACATAGAGACCAAGAAAGAAAGAAGGATAAGTAAAAGAAACCTGCAACTGTCTATTCCAAGAAGCACTTTGTCTTTCCTGACCAGTGAGTAAACTGTAAACTTAGGAGTTTTGTAGGAATGTATAAGAAGCATGCATGCTGTGATCAAATGGGGTTGGAAGCCATCTGAAAATGGAGTGTTGCCTTGTATTGTGACCATCTCAACTACGACTCATACATCTCAATTGTATGTTCTGGGTGTAATTTCTCAGCAAAGCCTTGACACAAATTTGCATCTGGAAAAGCAGCAGAATAGCCAGGCAGGTGCCCAAAGGAAACTGCTTTGGGGAATGCACTCTATCCCTGCTCTTGAGGAGTCTCCTCTGGCTGGCAGTTGCAGGGAGGGTTTGGAGTAGCGTGGAGCAGAAAACCTGCAGATTATTGTGTCCTGCTGGTTGTTTCTCCCTCCTCCTTCAGAATCTTCCTGCCTGTGGTGTTGTAAGTGATGACGTGCTGAGAGCTGTGGGCACTCAGTCTGTGTGTGTTTTGAAATAAGAAAGTCTTGCCTTTGATGACAGTGTTGCAGCTGCAGCTTTATGAACTGCTTTGCCAGCAGCTGCCCTGAATTTTGCTGCAGTAGCTTGGCTTCAGACTCCAAACTGAGTTTTCCAGTAAAATGTTACTGTCAGTAGAAAACCTTGTGTTCAATCTTCTCAATACTGAAGAAGTCCAGTAGTAAATGTGGGCTCAAAAATTTTTGTCTGAATAGTAGGACATTAATTTTGTATTCCCTAAACCGTAATGTATAATTGCTTATCCTAATGCATGTATATTGCCACAGATTTAATGCTAAATTTATCACAGATTTGCTGCAGGCTGTTTTTCCTCATTTAATTTCTTCATTTGAATCCATCAACTGTAACTTATAATGTAACCATTACAGTGGTAATTTTAGAAAGATACCTGTATTTCATGTGATATCACCTTTGCCCATGACTGTTTCATGAATGTCCTGTTTCATCCTGTCACATCTTAAAGTTTCATTAAAATGAAAACCTGGCTGTTAAATGAAGTGTTCCTCAAAACCAAGAGGTGGGATTTTTCTCCTGCTGCTTCTATTTACCAAACTCCAGTGTGTTGTTAGGGCACACTTTGCTTTAGAGGTTGTGGCAGATAGTGTCAAAGTTTCCCAGGAACCTTCAGATAATCATGATGCAACTGCAGTCTCCTTGGTATCTAGGTAGATTAATTACAGCCTGACTCATTATGTTATTTGTAGATTCAGCTTTCCACATAACACAGTTTTTTCACCTCCCAGCCTAAAGCAGTGAATCTCTGCCATGTGTGTTATTAACCACCTGTTACCCTTCTTAGAGGCAAGGAAGCTGTGCTCCTGCTGAGCCTTCTGTTCATGAGGGATCACATTAGACAGAGATGTTTAAAAAGCATCCACGGCAATGGAGTAGCAGTTCTACAACTGTGGTTTCACAGTCATGCACATCATTAGGGTATTTTTTTCCAGTTTGTATACACTGCAAACACGATGCAATGATTATTTCTATTTTGCATACTTATTCACAGATAATGCAAAATACAAATTCACAGTAACAAAAAATATTGTTCTGATTAATACCTGCATTTGCTGTTTGCTTTTCAGTTAGGCTTAATTAATCCAGTTCTGTAGATATCATCTGGGTACTGTAAGGGAATTCTGTGAGCATGACTCAACATGAGCCCATCAGATAACATTTTTTTTATTTGGCTGGATAACAATAGCAATTTTTATGTGTAGGAAGATTGTTGCTGCTTTTAACCAAGCGTGGTTACTGTGGATTAATTTGGAACATGTTTGCATACTGACAAATGAAACAGATCTTTGATACCAGATCTATCACCCTGCACTCAGGGCTTTTCAGGAAGCATAGTCTAATAGTCTTCAGGCATTTTCCTGGAAAGGTGGCAATTTGGGTTTATGGAGCTCCACAGAAGCCCTGTGTAATCTCTGCCAAGTCATTTGTAGCTGTATTAAATCAGGATGTGATAGTGCCCAAGACTGACTTGGTTACTTAAAACAGTTGGAGATTAGGAGAAAACTATTAAGGACTTCTACACTCTGTGAGCATTCAGGCTCTGACAAGCCTGGATAGAAATCAGTCTGAGTCACTTATAAATCCTTTATTTAAGTGCTGTTGTAAAGTTCTAGTTCTTTTTTTTCATATCAGGGGAAGTGATCTGATGAATTTGGCCACATTGTGGTTAGTCTTCTGCTTGTGCCTGCCTTGTGGAGACTGCAATCCATTGTGTTTTAGAAGCTGTGTAGCTGTGTAGGCATTTGCCAGGGCCAAATATTAACTATTTGTCAGTCAGAGATTTTGAGGACGCTGTTTGCGTATGTTTCTGTATGTTTGTTTTAAGAATCCTGAATCTGTGACTTAAAACCACAACAATCAGATTACTGGATCAATCAGCAATTAACTATAATTGCTGATTATGGTAACTGCTATTTTTAGTGTATAGCAATAGTCTGTAAATAATTTTTAGAAAAAAGAAAACCCATGTTTGTAACCTGTTAAGTAGGTAGGTCACTGCAGATATTTCTCATGTGCTAATGCACGTAAATATTCATTATTATTTTTGTGGGCTTAGACAATGCCTATTTTTCACCTTCTCCAGTAGTCTGAGCAGATGCTGCAACAGTTTTTAGTTCTTTTTGCACTTGATCTAATTTCCTTGATTGAAAGCAAATTTCTTTCTCGTATTTATATGAAGAAAAGTTAGTATTTTCTTACATTCCTGGGTCCAGCTGGGAGACAGTGGAGATTCTGAGAGATTTGACAGGCTGTTTTCCCACCACCTTCAGCAAAGTAGGCAAATCTGTTTTAAAGATGTGTCCAACATATGGTATTATTTTAATGATCGAATTCTGAGCATAAAATCCTTAAGGTTTAGAAGTTGCAGCATTATTTATTTAAAGGGGAAAAACAACCCAAACATTTTCACATGGCAATATAATTTATTAAACATCACTCTTTCCTAGAGGTTGTCTTGAACACTGATGACTTTCTAATGTGTAGGAGATACTGTATAAATTACAGCCATGAAGAACCTTGTTTTTATATACTTAGTGTTATCAATAGTAGAAATTCACAGGTGGACAGACAAAAATGTCCTGTCCTGGGATTAACTCTAAAATAAGCTCTGCTGCACATATGTACCATATGGATCTGTTTTCCTTCTCATCCATTATAGAAATGAGAGGAAGTAGTTCATTGTTTCCTCATCCAACTCTCAGATTTGCAGGTTCCTCAAGGTAATAATTTTTCTATATGGTCTATTTAATGTGCTAGGGAATTTTTTTAAAGCCTTTTGTTGAATCTGTGGGGAGAAGTTTATGTTAGTAGAGTAAGAAAGAGTTCTGAACTCATAGTTTTACTAGAAATTCAGCATGTGGCTGAATTTCTGCAGCTACAGAACCTTTCAGGATTGTGTCAGGCTGATTCACTGGAGTGGGTTAGTTGTGGGGGGAGAAAAACCCAAACAAAACCTGTCTATATATAATAAAAATTGTACAAAGCAAAGCCCTTGTCTTTGAATTTTCCTCAAAGAGGAGCACTGACCAATCAAGCAGTGAAAAGACACTGATGAGTGTTTAATTACACTGCAAGGGTCTGCTGGACTGTGTTTGTTGGCCAACATCCAGTACAGTGGAATCTTAGCACTAAGGTGCAATAGTGCTTTTCACCATCAATTGGGCCACCAGGAGCCTGCAAAAGTTAAGCTTTTGATCATACATGAAAAGCCATTATTTTTCCAAAATACTTTGTCTCTAAAAATATTTATAAAGTATCACATATTTAAAATGCAACCATTTATTCACTTAATAATTCACTTCAGACTATTGTTCAGAAAGACCATAACTATAATTTATAGCTCAGACTGATGCAAAAATAATTTCAAAATATTTACCTATTGTTAGGTAATTATTGTTAGGTACAGATGTACAGGTGATTAGGAGTAAAAGAACTACCTAAAGGCAAATTCAGTTGCAACATCAATGGTTGACTCTAAGCAAGAAGTTGTGTTACATCTGGATTCCCTGCTCCAGGAGCAGCCCAGTGTATTTTTAACACGTCGTCATTGTCAGGCAAGTCCCTGCACAGAGGAGGAAGTGCCACTGACAAAATTGTTTAGTAAATTATTTATATACATGAACAAATCAAGCATCATTATAATTTCTGCCTTATACTTAAGTAATGTATATTCCTGATTCCACTGATTTCAAAGGGACTTAAATTTGTTCCTCTAGTCCTTAATAAGTGAGTATTTAAGTATTTAGAAAAGCAATCTGTCATCATCAGCACTTTTTACTGTTGTTCTGCTCTCCGTGGACACGTCCATCGAAGTGTTGATCAAACAGTGCTAAGTCAGAACTATGGAATGAAATTAAAATTATTCCAGAGTCTTTTCAAGTAAAAATAGGAATTGTTAGTTTAGTCTAATATTAATTTTCTTCTGAAAAGATGTTTAACTAAATAATAAAAAACATAGTCTGAAGTATGCCTGTCCTCATTCTTCAATTTCTATTTTCTTTCTTTTATAGAAATTTTTTTTAGTTAGTAAATTTATATCTTACAAAAGCATACAGACTAATAGCAAATGTAAATCAGTTTGTTTGCAAACAGCAAACAGACAAAGCTTTAGTATATTTATCAGCAATAAATTTACCAATTATTAAAACAAAGCTTCAATTGTTTTACCTCTGGTATCACAATGTCCCCTTTCTATTGAACATTCATCAGAGAGGGGACAGGAAATATTTAAGAATGCTTTTACTGCAAATCCTTTGGAAAATATGAAATTATGCCAGACTGATGTCTGTGAATAATTACCTGTGGCTAATAAGTATTTAACTTCAAAGAAATGCCTTGGTGATGAATCCTATTCAACAGCCAAGCAGCAGCTACTTGTAAACACTAGATAAATGGAAATCCTTATTATCAGTCCCTTAAATCCACCTTCAGAAGCCATTCTCTTCACACATCCATCTCTGTGTTTTCAGTTCTCCAAAACATTCATTTTGCATTTGAAATATTCCTGTCTTTGCATGAACATGATTTTCTTTGAGTAACAAGGATACTTTTGAGGATTTTAGGTCTTCCCCCACTTCCCCCTTCCTCCTGTATGGATGAACATAAGTGTAAATATCACTGCTGGAATATTTTCCTTATGGACTTCTTTGCATTTTTCCTGGAAAAATAACAGGAGTCAAAAACTTATTTTTGATTTTATGATCTTAGGGAAACTGCTCTGCTTCAATACAATATAATAGCATTATTTTTTATTTATTTTATGTGTGATCAACTACAAAAACACCAATAATAAAAGTACAATTAAAAGTTTTCTTCTTTAACATCTTTGCTCTTTCTTAATCTCTGGTCATTGTATTTGTTGAATTTCATGGTAAAAAGAAGATTGCAGTTTTTACTCATGTTAGTATCACAGAGCCAGTGTAGTGAGCTGAACTGCTACTGAATACATTAATCCTCTAATTATCATTTGAAGCACAGGTAAATTTTTCAATATGTGTTTGAATAATTGTAGCTACTATTCCTACAGCTGAAAATACATTTGGTATTGGGAAGTTGTGTTATCTGAGAGATAATTTTGAAAAATGCACTTTTAAACAGTCATATTTATACAGACAGGAAAACTGAAGAACCATATTTAACATTAATTTTGTTTTCTTCACTTTTCTGGGTGAACTTCAGGCCATAGTGAGATTAATAAGAAAATACACCTTTACTGTGGTGAGATCAGGATTTCATCTCATATCTTTCAGTGCCTAACCTAAAATGATATTTTCCATGTGCAATTTTGTTAGTTACTAGAAAGGGAGAGTACAATTCTGACATACAGCAATTTTTTTTAGAGTTCTGACTGGGTTTCTCCTCTAGTAATTTGAAGTATTTGAAGAAGTTGGTGAGTATTTAATAGAGGAAGATAAGTATGAATGCCACGAAAACAAACCTGTTTGCAAGTAGATATTGTAAGGGGAAGATATGAAGGATGTGCATACTCAGTTGTTTGTGTAAGAAACTAATTTCTACTTTAGGCATCACTCGTGTAGATTTCCTTTCCATTTCACAGAAAATTTGAAAAGTAAGATAAATTGAGGAAAATGTAGAGCTAAGAATGGTGGTTAACTTTGGTTTGGTTTCAGCTGTGGGTGGCTGAAGTGATGTAGGGGAACTTAAAGTGGTGGATTGACTTAAAGTGAAATAGAGCAGGCTGGGGTAGAAGCATTCTCCTGGTGGTAATACAGTGCCTTTTTTTTCCCTTTTTTTTCCATTTCCCAAGTCCAGTTCTTGCATCTGCTCAGGAGTTCTGCTGGGGCTTTTGCCTTCAGGTCATGCCTTGCATGGCCCCAAGGCACATCATCCTGGGTGGCCTATGGATATGACTGAGGTGAGAGCCCTTGTCTGAGGGTGTCTCATCCAGGCATCTTTGGCCAGAAGCAGTGTGGAAATGCACTTGGATCTAAGTGAACTGAGGCTTTAAAGAGAGGGGAACAAACAGCACTGAGTGTGTTGGATGGTCCTGCAGAGCTGGTCATTTTTGGTAAATGAAATGTATCAAGGATAGTGGAAATTTAAGGAGTAGAATTCAAGAAGTGTTTTTTTTTCCAAATCTCATATATCCAGTTTCTAAGCAGGATCCATACAAGTGCCTAGAGAGACAAAAAAAAAACAAAAAACCATACAGAGTTAAAAGATACTTTAGATTGGGTAACCTAAAATAATGAAGTTCTGGAACATTAAAGCTTTGAGCAAATTAAAGCTCCACCAAGTGGACACAGTCTAAAGAATTTGAGAACTTTGAAATAATAGATTTCATAGAGTAAAAGAGAAATATTGACTAGCAATGACAACAGTGACAGTATGGTGTAGGAAAATGCCCTTTCTTGGCTGATCTGAACCAACTTGATGCATTTTTCAGCATCTACAGAATCAGAACAGTTGGGTTCTTTTGGTTGTGTGAATGCTCCAGCCCAAATACGTTATTCATACCGATTACATTTGCATATAAGTTATATTTGCCTTTTCCAGATGTCCGTTTATGTTTGTTTAAATCATGAGGTCATTCCATGAAATGAACTGGACCTAAAAATATAGAGAGAAGACTGTTTGGAAAAGTGAGATTTAAAATATCTTATAAATTTTCCCATTTTGTGGAATATTATGCAAGCAGGAGCACAGCAGTGTGGAGGCACTCTTCAAGAAAGCTGTGTCCATTGCTAACAGTTCATTAAACAATATATTATATAACAAAGCTTCATTTGTTTCTATTTCCCAGCCAAGCCAATTTTCCCATTAACAAGCATGTTCTCCTTCTGAATACATTCAAATGTACCATTTTCAAAGACAGCATCATTGCTTCTCTTTTTGTGTTATGTTAAGATCCCAAGTCTTTCTGGATTGTTTTGTCATTTACTCTAGCATTGAAGATTTTTAGAATGCCCTGCTCAAGGCAATGCATATTCATAAACTGAGCCAACAAGGAGGAACTGAATTCTCAAGTTTTATGTTATTGCATTTACATAAATGTTTAACAAGCAATAAACTTTTCTTATGCACAAATGGAGACTACCAACTAGCCACTTGAGTTCAACAAAGATTCTTCAAATGTGTACTTAATTCATTTGAGACTTTTAAAATCTTGCTCAAGCCTGAAGAAATTCTGGTTTGTTCATGCTGCAGCCAATCACTACATACATTAAACATTTACTTCAGTGCTTGGTGAAATAAATTTAATCCTATACAATTTGAGATTGCAGCCTTGGTAAAGAAATTGAGCAGCAGCATATCAGAACACACATCTGGTGAGCTACTCTGGCCCCTTTAAAGCAGAATTTGCAAGGAAAGGCTGCATGAGAAGAAAATTGAGAGTTTAGCCAAAGCTCATGGTCAAAGCTCAATAAAGAATTGTCTAGGAGTATAATGATATAACATGCAATAAAAGGAAACCACCAAAATTCAGTTTCATGCTGAGCTTCTCCTGTTGATATACCTACCAGAAGCAAGAGAATCTGATGGCATCATGTGAGAATTGTATTAATTAGAGAAAGAGGTATCTTGTGTTCTTTCTTAACATGGAACAGATGATATTATGTGAACTGCGCTGTATCTGTCCATTCATTCCCCAAAGAAATACGGATCACAAGCACAAAAATATATCTGCAAGCTTCCCCAGGCAAAATATTTTGGTCCACAAGATACAAAGGAGGCAAGATACTTTTCAAGTCAGAGAAAATGCACCAGAACAACGGAGTGGGGTTTTTTTGTTCCATTGTTCCACAGTCTTCCAGATACAGCTTCTTTAGAGATTAGTGTGCTGTTTCTTCCATTTTCTTGTCAGTAGCAGCTGTTACTTGAATATATCAAGAACAGACTTTTCTGACATTTATTTGAACTAGATCTACTTTAAAATCTGTTGTAAATCAGTAGGCTAGGTTCTCGTCAGGCTGTGTCTGGAGCCCTAATGCCTGCTTTTGCAGACAGATGCAAAATTTTGAACAGCAGAAGTAGAAACACAGGCAGACTGGGTGGGATGGGGCTCTGAGCAGCCTGGTCCAGTGGGAGGTGCCCCTGCCCATGGCAGGGGGTTTGAACTGGGTGATCTTTAAAGTCCCTTCCAACCCGAGCCACCCAGTGATTATATGCTTCTCCTACTGAAGGAGAGTTTTATGATTGTGTGGTATTTAGAAAATACGTGTGTTTTCTGCTGGTGGCAAGATTTGGTACATTCAGCTCTGTTGAAACAAATGGCCAAAATATTCTAACTACCCAGTTTTGCATAAATTAGAGGAACTTACGGAGCAGAAAAGCACAGGGTCATAAAAATGTTTCCCTTTGTGTATTAAATCACAGCGCTGCCACTTTTTCCTGACTGCATTTTCAAAGTGAAGTGGGAAGCTGTCACTATCCTTGCCTTGCATTCTGTGTTGATATTTTTAAAAAAAGGCTATCTGTTATAAAACAAAATGGGCATTCAAGTGACTGTTAGAGCAATTAACTGGGCTGCTGATTGATAAACAGATCAGTTTTTGTTGAAAGCTGTAATTAAAGCTGTGAGTCCGAAATATATGAGTCAGGATACATTTTTTGAAAAATCATCCATTTTCCATTGCACATGAACTTGTGCATAATAATCTGACAGAAATGCTGACTTCTTCAAAATTCCATTATTTCCTTTCCCTTGAGTGGCATAATTTTTATGCCATATTAGCCTTGTACCACTACTTTTCAGTCTCACCCTGTGTCATAGTTATATGGATATTTAGTTGAATTTGGGCTGATTAAAGGATAGCCAGATTGAAAACATCTCTCACTTGTGATAATATTTGTTTGACGTCTGAACTTCAACATTCAAATGGAAGGAATTTTGCAGTGCATTTTATTTATTAATTAATGTTTAAAAAATCAAATGCTTTTCAGTAAACCATATTTTTGTCATTTATATGATAAACCCTGCCAAATCTTACTGTGGTGTTCTTACCTTTTTTGGTGGGGAAGATTGTCTATACACCAATGATATATATATATATATATATATATATATATATATATATATATGTATATATATTTCACATTGTTTGGCATTAGGGGACAAAATGTAGGAACAAGCAAAATAAATAGCAATATGTTGACTTTTTCCTCTGGGAACTACTTAAACATGCTGCCATTTAAATTGCTAGAAGACTTCAAAATTTTGAATATGCAGTCATATGTAGTGATGAGTTTAAACTCGAAGTTTAAAGTTTTGTTTTTATAAAAGCAAAGCTGTAATATCCGTGGGGATTTACCTAGCATGGCAGTTAGGCTGTTTAGCATTCTCAAATAGATTGTGTAGAATTTGACAGCTTTAAAGTTACTTTTATCCTTGTTTTCATTTTATTTTGGAGAAACTCAAATACTCCATTGAAAAGTTGTTATGAAATTATACACATTGAAATTACTTAGGTTCTTTAGTTGATGAATTTTTCTTGTATAATATTGTTGGATTTTTGCTGACAAACTCTGCCATTTGTTTTCAGGTTTTCTTAAAGTTGATTGATCTTTCTTTCTTTTATTTCAACAGCTTGATGAAGTTGTCCGCCAGAGAAATCTGCATAGTTTGGAACTTTTCCTTTCATGTGCACAGAAACAGTTAAATGTTTTATTAAAGGAAGAGCCAACCCCAGCAGAAAACAGAGACTGACATTCTCAGTGCTGATGATACAGTGTGATTTGTGAAGCTGCAAATCTCCATCTAGCAAATGATGAATATATTCCAATCATTTTGGATTGTATCATTGAGTCAAGATTGATCTGAAATTCTTGATAGAAATGTTTGTGGACGATGTTCTTCTATTTATTTATTTATTTTACTACTATTATCAGATAGCAAATAGGAGAGGGAAAAAAATCCTTGGGAAAAAAATTGGCTTATTTAGGATTTGTTTTATTTAGGATTTTGCTTTCATTAGATTTTCTAATAGCCCGTGTCAAAAGTTTCCGTGTTATGTCTGAAATTATGACATTTCCCTGTTATGTCTGTTTTAAATTTGGCACCATGTGTTAATGTGATTTACCATTATTTTTGATATTTTAAAAAATGGAGACAAACATTTAGTTGATTATAGGTACAAATCCATCTCTATTTCCAAAGTATCTACCCGTAAAGTCCATTGCCTCAGGTGAACCTGAGTAGCTTATTATTTCTTACTGCTTTTCTGATGTAGAAAGGAGAATCAGTACTGAAACATAATAGTGTTGTCAGGCATTTCTTAAATAGTTTATAAACAAATCCAGTTCTAGGAACAGAAAAAATTTAAAAACTAAACAGTACATCTGTTTAGGGTAGTGTAAAACATTGCCATGACCAATGTATAGTATGTATTTTATTTCTGTTTTACAGAGCTAGTTCAATTCCAAAAGTCATTTTCTCATGAAGTTACGATTAATGTGACTGACCTCAGTTTCAGGAAGAAGATGTATGTAATTATGTGGAGACTGATACTCACTGCCTCAGTGGAATTTCTGACAGAATAAGGAATGCAGATTGCTGACCTCACATGCCCTTTCGAAGTGCATCCAAGGAAGTAGAAAAACTCCGCACTGACATTATTGGACTTTGGATCACTCATAGGTCTTTCTAGTCTTGCTGACAGCAGATGGAGTGGAATTTCTGTGCCTACAGGCTATTGATTGTAGAACTGGGGCCTTAGTTGTAGAAGATCTCTGAATGAAATAAGGGAAAATAAGTGTTCATGCTTAGGTACGCAAATAAACTAAGAATGATCTCTCTTACAGTGAGCTTATGGACATTTTTTAAGTGTGGTTCTTCTTATTTGGAGGGGTTTTGGGTTTTTTTGTTAAGCTGATTTTTTTTCATCAGCACTTTCCAAAAATTGCTTTCTTATAGTAATAAGGAACGCCAAATGGTTGCACATGTATTGGCAGTATGAAATATGTATTGCACAAAGTTAAGGTTTTTATTTAAATCTTTTCCTGTGCTTCATTTTTGTAGTCAAACCCGAAGGTTTTGTCTTTTGTATACACAAAGGTTTACTGAAGAAGTAAACAGGGCTGGTTTTACTAGATGATGACCTTACTCTGCAAATGGATTAAAATCCAGTCTTCTATTTGATACTTGATTAACTGATCAGTTTCCATTTTTTCTGGCTGACAGGAAAATCCTGTAGTGTTAATGAGTTGCCTACTCATTTTTGTTCCTAAACCACTGAAATTTTTGTCTCTGTAACTGCACCAAAGATGACATAGATGTCCCTATGGGATTTTTTTAATGTCAAGGTACTGTAAAAGGAAATTGATTGACTAGTGCTTTCTCCCAATGTGTGTTTAATTGTGGAAATGTGGTATAAGCAGATTCCTAAATTAACTTCCTGATTTTATTCTAGGCCTGAATACATGAAACAATATTCCTTTTTTACTAAAGACATCCAAGTGTTCCCCTTCAAAGCCAGACCCTGTTTATCAGCCTTTTCCTAATTAGGAGAGATTTGTATTCTGACTTGCAACACTATGTAAAAGCACTTTTTGAAGAAGCTTATGATTGGAATCAGTAAGATTTCACTGGCAACTGTGATGTATCTTTCCCATTAGATCATGTGTTATTTAATTTCAGCTCTTGAATATTGTGATGGTCACACAGAACTGTACGTATTTTTTTCTTACTTCTGACAGTTGTAGTCCGTTTATCTTCCTTTCTGTCCTGCAAGCAAAATTACAGACTAGACCACAGATATGCAAGACCAGATTGGGAGCTGGGGTTACATTCAAACTCTAAGTCTCAGAGAGGAAATTTACTTATACCACAAAACCAGACCTATTCAGTAGGTGAGCTTTGCAGCATACAATAACTTCCACCTTCTCCATACTGCATCCAATGCTTTAAAGCTTAGGGATATTTTTCATTATTTCTGTCTAACCATAAGAGAGTGCAGTTTGTGGAAATTTGGGAGAAGGGAATCAGAATCACAGAATGGCCTGGATTGGAAGAGGCTTAAAGATCACTGAGTTCCAACCTCCTGGTACAGGCAGGGACACCTTCCACTATCCCAGATTGCTCCAAGCCCCATCCAACCTGGCCTTGGACACTTCCAGGGATGGGACAGCCACAGCTTCTCTGGGCACCCTGTGCCTGGGCCTGACCACCCTCAGAGAAAGAAATACTTTCCTAATATCCAATCTGAACCCGCTCTCTTTCAGTTTAAAGCCAGGGACAAGTTTGCAAAATCCACTCTTTTTCTTTAAATTATTTTTTTATTCCTACAAACAGACTGGAGAATGACATAAAAGAGAAAATACCATGTTGTATGTCTGTGGGATAGAAATTTATCTGCCTCTGAGGCGTGGCTGGTAGTATTAAATATTGTCAAGACTGTACTGGGAGGAAGAAGAAACCCTGGTACTAATCCTCAGAATCAAAATGCAAGAACTAGAACATAAACAAAGCTCATATAATAAACATTTTATCTCTATGCTCATATACTTCATATTAGAATTAAACCATAAATTTTGTTATATATATACGTGGGTTGGACGGCGTGTATTAGAAGTGACTTAAAAAGCAGGGCAACAGTAGATCCAGTGTTTAGAATGCTGTTTTTCCTTGGTGTTAGTCAGGGTCACTCTATTTTATCACTTTTACTCCATGGTCTAGAACTAAGCAGTTCTTGTGATTTGTGTGATTTGTAGCCAATAGTTTACACAGAGTTCATGCTGAATATTGTGACATCATAAAGTCTGACACATTCATGTTATATTTCTGTAGATTTCTCTTAGCTCCTTATCTGCTTCCACTACAGGATTCTAGATTGACTCTGAGACCACGTGTGCAAGTCATGCACAAAAGGGAATAATGGGCAACATTTTTTTATACTGTCCATATGGGAATATTTGAATTTTTGCCTTGCTGTAAGAGTCTCATTGATAAATTACCCTTGAATTCCTTGAAGCATTGAATCCCTTCACTTCCATCATTAGGTGGCAGAACAAAGAAGAAGCAGTAGTCATTCCAGAGGCTGAGATCACTTTAGTATTTTGAATTTTTTATGCATCTTTACATTGGCTTCTGATCAGAAGTGTGTCATGTCCTGCCAGCTCAGTAAATGGTGAGGTTAATTCCTGACTGTCTGGAATCATCCAGGCAGACATGACCTTAGAGAGCCTAATTCCTTTTCACAGCAAAACTCCCTTACAACACTCGAGACCCTGCTCTTCCTCTACTTCCTGTGCCCACATTTGAGCTTACAGATTTTTCTCCACCCCTTTGATGAAGGGAACATGAGTAAGATTTTGTCTTATTTCCTGGAAGGACTTAGCCACCAATATAAATTGTTTATCAGGGGGACTAAGTGAATTTATGTTCACTTTCAGATCACATGCAGTGTCATTGCAGTTATCAAATGGACTTTGTTTAGGTACTGCAGACTCCATTGCAGGAGTGATGTAATGTGTGGATGAGATTGTTTTAAATTTTTTTTATGTGGACATCCTGAATACTGTATAGAAAGATTTTATAACATCGGCGGCATTCTT
This sequence comes from Pyrgilauda ruficollis, assembly GCF_017590135.1. NCBI lineage: Eukaryota > Metazoa > Chordata > Aves > Passeriformes > Passeridae > Pyrgilauda > Pyrgilauda ruficollis. The sequence continues at coordinate 1,932,977 of NW_024529155.1, read as the reverse complement.
TTTTTCATCAATGGTCCATAAATGTGTCAAAGAAACACTGGAAAACACTTTTTACATGGGTACAATTCATGTCTTGCATTCAATTTAATGTTCTTGTGGGAATTGACAAAAAAAATGTTTTCTTTTCTGTGCTCTGTCCAAGAATATTGTTCTTCTGAGGCTTCAAGAAGATTCATCTGCTACCATTGTTTTCATTGTTTATTAATTTTAAAGCCCACATAAAGCTAATAGTCCTGCTGCTGAATTAGAGTCATATTTGAACAGTAGAACATAACAGAAAAACCACCCAAGTTGTACTATCAAGTTTTGTGTTTGCTGAGTTGCTCAGGTTTTGTATTTGTTTCACCATTCAGTGATACATCATTCTTGTGATAATAATTATAGTTATCATCCTATATAGTAGTAATAATAGCAACAATATTTTTCTGTAGTAGATGTGGTATTGATGTTTTATCCATGTCTTAAATGCTGTGTAACTGTAACCATTTTAATATATATCAAAGATTCACATTTGCTTATATTGCCTATAATTCCACACATTTCAGACTTACACAACCAGCATTTTTAGATGCTTTCCATTTGTCTGGAATTAATAATACAATTACTGAATAAACACTCAAACTATTCTTTTTTTTCAGATGACAATTTTAAACAGTGTAGCAGTGAACACTAGTAAGCCAGTGAGATGTTTATAAATACACATATCCTAAAAATATGATTCCCAACAAAATGCTAGAAATTTATCTCTTTTTTTTCAGATTGGATGATTAATCTGTAGTAATAGGTATAGAACACTATCTGACGTCCAAATCATTGGCATTTGGTCTCTTTCTTCATGTTGAAATATTTTGTCTTCTCTCAAAAGCCAAAGCAAATGGCATTTTTTTTCAGCAATTGTCTATTGATGGTCATCAAATGCCTCTCTGTATTTAAAAAGAAACTTGTCCTAACTGACCCCTTCTACACAATGCTGTAGGAGGCTCTTTAACCCAGGGAGAAACAGAACTGTTTTTGCTGAATGAATTTTGAAAGATATTCCAGTTCTTCTACTCCTACCAAATTAGGGCACTGGTTAAGTGTTCACGTCAATGTTGCTGCATAAATTTTCCAGAAGATGGCTGGTCATGGTGATACATGGTCAGTCTCTATTTTTGTGGCAATAATTTTAAATATTCCATTACTTGAACATCCCAGTCATTTATTATGATCATAGATTACATATTTAGAGCATGATTGGGAAGCAGTGGCTCCCAGGAAGTCAGCAGGAATTCTGCTGGTGGTTATTTACAGGTCAAAATGTCTTCCACATTTCTTGCAGTTGTGACCATGATGAATATGATGCATACAGTTCTGTCTTTGTGTGGTTCTAGAAATATACCAAGAAATTAAGAGCAGATTTTGTGATCAGTTCTTTGAAGAAAACATCAGCACTTTTTCTGTTGGTGGTGTTGGCTGGAGATGTTGGTGAAGGAAAAACTTGTGTGTCATTATTACTACACTGCTGCTAAGAAGGTCTAATAAAATAATATGACGTGAGAATTTGTACTTCAAGATTACATCCAAAAACCTAAAATAAAAATAAATTAAATCAATTTTAAAAACGGAAGCTTATGCTTTTTAAAACTTGGAAGCATTGCAAGGCTGATGCTCAAATACCTTAGTCTGACAAATGTCAATATTTCCTGAGCATCTTGAGCAGAACGTTTTAGGAGCTTCTATGGAACTTGCTGGGGATACCACTGAATCAGGATGATGAACTCTCTTGCTTGAGTGCCACAGTAGTATTAGAAAGAAAGTTATATACACAGTGGAGAAGTCTTTATGTGTCTGCCAAATAAAATGGAAGAGGATCCAGGTGTTGTGTCATAAGATAATGTATCATCTAATCATCTTCTTGGGAATCAGAAATGTGTTTGATTCTCAGATTAAATAACTTTTCACTTGCACAGATTGAAACAAAAATTCCTGTAAGCTCCAGACAGCAAGTGCAGAAGGTCTACAAAGGACTGATGGTTGCACAGGAATGACAAGACTACTCAGAAGAATACAGATTATCACAAGCAGGGTTGCACTCAATTTGGCTATATCAATATGTAATATAAATGTCATAGTCACAATGTGTGTGCACATTTTCAACACGATTTTTCTTCAACAAATTTTTCAAAGAACAGGTGAGTTGAAGGTAGGGATGACGCAGTCATCCTCCACAACATTTAAGAAATATTCAAAAGAATGATTGATTGATTGATTGATTGATTGACTGAATGTATGTTGGGACCAAATGTTGGTATTTATTTTGAATTATAAGCATCCAGAATTTCGTGCTGGTTTTTACAGAGGAATCCTATAACTCAGTTGTCTGTAGCAATTACATGTTTTTATCAAATTTTTCCTCTTGGTTAAACTGCTTAGCAGATTAAAGTCTTTTATATCCCTCATATATTCTTGGTATTATTGAAAATTTAATCATGACCATCTCCAGGACAAAGCTTAGAAATGTCAGTTAACAACTTTAAAGAAGGTTTTCTATGTTATAGCAAGAGTTGATCCACACTTTGTAGACTTTCTGTTGTTGAGCTCCATTAAATGGATGCATTTTTCCTTTAAAGAAGGCAAAACTGGAGTGCTAACTGGTTTGGTTTTATTAATCAAGAAAGCCTGTTGGTCAGTCGTGTTTCTACAGTGCTCTGAAAAGAATACACACTATTATGAAAGCGTCCAGAAATGGACCAGAACAGATGTTCTGATGACTTTGCAAATCAAAGTTTGCTAGTGGATTTTACTCCTGCTGTTAAATACCAAGGCTGGGATTTTGCTCATTGTTTCTAGCTAATGTTTTGCCTTCTTCACAATGGAGCTTTGAGGGAAAGTCAGCTATACCACCCTCAGAAAGGGCTCTCAAAACCACTGAAAAGTATTGCAGCCTAGAGTCCAGCTGGAAACGTGGTTCTTCCATCTCCAAAGAGACAATTCTGTCAACTTCTCTAGCCAAATCTGTCATTGTACTCCAAATTTGCAGGGAGGACTCCCCCACTTTACATAGGTTATGATGTTCTGAGTCTTGTAGGGAAGTCATTTAGCACACTTGCACAGTGAGGATACATCTGGTACTCAGCAGTGCTTCCTGAGATGCTGTGCTACTGTCTTGGCCTTTTAATGTTGAATTTTCTGTAGCTGCATCTTGTGCATTATGTTAAACTCACTTCAGATACTACACTGAAAGAAAACTTGGAAACTTGAATTTTCTGTCCTTTTTTATTAGTGAAAATTTCTGATATGTCTTTGCATAGAGAAGGAGGAGGTTGTCAGTACTGCAAGACTTTTGTCATTCTTTTAGTGACAGGTATGGTGTGGATCTTACTGCACATCTTCAAACACAAGTCCTTTGTCCTTAATGCTTAAAATTGGCTGATGGGACAGAATACTTCCTCCTCAATTTAGGAATTTGGGGTTTTTTGCAGAAATAGTATCAGATATCATTCAACTTTAGGTTCGGATTTGGTAGCAATGTGGTGTATTCGTGGAGTTCTTTTGACAGATTTGAGGAATTGCTCACTTTCTACCCTTGTGTTTTCCTCTCATTAAACAGCCCCAATATATATATATGTGCTTGACAAGGCTAGAAAATCCTAGTCAAACATTATCATCAAATATGCCAAGATCTTCATGTATTTTTTAAAAGTCACAGAGTGGCTTTAGTCATTTTAATAATAAATAATCTTGCCTTTTTATTGTGCTTTGTGCTTTTAAGCACCTTAACATTCAAGGTTTCCACTGGAAATGCAAGTGCTGTAAAGTCTTTTTTCCCCTTTATGGGATCTGAGATGTCCAGGATCACAAGAGGTATGGCATTAAAGAAAACATCAAGTATTATAAATTCTATGAAAAAATCACCAGGCAAGTAGCCATGTCTGGAATGTGGCTCTCCTGAAGGAAGCTGTCACACTTCTGTCCTGTTTCTCCTGTCCTTCAGTTATGTGGTCATAACTTCACTTGCCCCTCAGGCTGAGGGCTTGGGGCTAATTTGCACAGTGGCTTTCCACTAACGATATCTTCATTTCAGATCCTGGAGTCCTCTGGTTCTAATGAGACAACACAAGCATTGTGCCACTCCGTCAAGTTGTCCTACATCATACAACCTCAAAACTCTGGGCAAACTTTTTTTTGCTAAGATTATGCAGAAGAAAATGTCACAAATGTCACTGCTGTAGGATACACGTGGAAACAGAGGGACTTAACTTTGTGTAAAAAATTGTTCAACTGCATCTGCTGCAGCTCCCAGAGCAGCAGCCTTTGTGTTTGGAGTGTGGAGTCCTCACTAGCACCTGTTGATGGTCAGCCACAAAAGGGAGTAAAATCATGCAGACCCTGAATGAATCAGTCCCATGTTGTTTAGCTCATTCCATACACAGCTGACAGGCTGCTGGGCTGCTTGGATGCAGATAAAGCAAAAACCTGGGAACTGACATGTGCTCCGTGTGTCAGATTTCTGTCAATGGTCCTGTTTAAGGGAAGGTTTCTACACATTACAAATTCCAAGTCTTACCTCATTCCAATACACAATAAAACAAGATAAAATGGTCAAAACATATATTTGCAGGATCTGTGACTTAAATCTCAAAAATTGTGTTTCAAATATGATTGGCAATGAATAGAAGGAAAGCTAGGTACTGCTGAGGAAAAGTAGTAATCCTTTTCTCTGTTGGTTACCCTATGGATATCCAAACTAAGGTTAAAAACAAAGAGTGTAAATAAAAGTGGCTATTCACCGGTTCTCAGCAGACATAGACAGAAATTTTCAAAGCTTATTGTGTCCTCCTAAAGTTCATTAAGGCAAAGACAATGCAATGGACTTTGACCCACTAGAGCACACAGAGCATGCAATTCACACCCTGAATTGACTGGAAAAGTAGTAGAAAATTACTGGTTCTCATTGTACAAATCAATACCAAAAGGCAGTTTATGTCTTTCAATGGAAAAAAAGGAAGAACTGTGGAAAAATAATGATCCATCAGCAGTGTAAGAAGATTTAATTTAGTACTGTAAGTAAATAATGATTTAATAGCGGACTGAGTTAATAATGTGAAATGTGAATAATCTTTTTTCCAATGCTGCAATATTTGACATGTAAGATAATGGAAAACACGAATAAATGGCCATGCTAGAAAGTCATTCTTGCTGTCCTTTGAAGTAGGTCTGCTGCTATGCATTTCCCAAGGACAGCAGCACTGCAGGGAGCAAAATGAAGGTGGAGCAAATGGCTCATCATCATTAGCTTAGAGGAAAATTGAAAAACAACTAGGTAAACTTGCTCAGGATAGTCCAGGTTTTAGTGTTCCCTGGGAAAGGTGTTTTCACCACTTCCAGATCAGACCATGGATTGCTGTGATAATTCTGAGCCACATGGATTCTACTTGTGTATGAGGTTCGCTCATTTCAAAGTGAAATCAGTATCTGAGAGTTACTTGTTAGGCACAGAAAAGAAAAGCAATTATTGAAAAAGTGATTTTCAGTTATCAATATACAGGGGCTACCAACTTTCAGGCCTAATTTAAACTGTTTATTTCCATGAAGGAAGTGGTATCAAACACTAAAGAGAAATGAAGAGCATCTGAGAAAAATTTGCCTAAACATAAAGACAGTCAAAGGCCAAAAAATGACACAGGAAAAAACTGCACTAAGCATGAATTTAAAATAACAAGGCTACACATTTATAACCAAAATAAGAAACATGCTGCTAGTCTTTGAAAAGAAACAAATTTACTAATTTGCAGTTATACAAATTCTCCTCAATCTTTTCAGCACCATGCAGAGGCATAGATTGGTGAACTCACCTGCAGAAGTTAGAGCTGATTCAGAACAAAAGGTGAACTTCTAGATGCTAGAATCTGGAGCTTTATAATAACAAAATAATAAAATAATAAAATACATACTGTAGTGGGTGTTGGTGTCAAGGTTTTTGTGAAGGGGAGCTGCAGCGGCTGCCTTGTGCCAGACACAGCCTGCATGTCCCCACAGGGGAATTTGAGCCTGGGGGAAAAAATGGGCCAGGGAGAGAAGCTTTTTTAATTTTTAATTTGTTTCTCACCATCCAACTCAATTTTAATTACCATCAAATTCAATTAATTTTCCCCAAGATAAACCTGATTTGTTGACAGTAAGATGAGATCCCTGTACCTTGACCCATGAGCTTTTTCTTGTTTTACTCCCTCTGTTCTGTTGAGGGAGGACAGTGAGCAAGCAGCTGGGTGGGCATCCAGAGCCAGCCAAGGACGACCCACCAGACATTCACTGACACTGGAGCCTCAGTGACAGCTCCTTTAAGTGTATCCCCACTCCAGTGGTGTCAGCAGGGCTGGAAAACCAGTGTGAGTCTCCCACAGCTCTTTCATCATCTCACACTGTTCTATTGCCATCAGAAGCTGGGAGAATAAGACTGGGGGAAGCAGGGAGAAAGGGCATAGTCTGGAGGGAGAGGTTGGCATGCAGTGCCAGTGCCAGTGCCAGAGGAAAGACGGCTCCTTCTTCCCAAGTCCTTCCTTCCTCAGCACACGTTTCCTGATGAGGGTCCCAGCAGCACAGGAGAACAGCAAACACAAAGCTGGGTGAATTCAGCCAGCACTGAGATATTCCGTCCTGAAGGTCAGAAGACGGGGTGAGAGAAGACAAAATAAGGGATCAGCAAAGCAGCTGATAAGAAAGGAGCACACAGCACTGGGAGCTGGCACCAGAGAAATCAGCAAAGCTGGGAGTGGAACGAAGACAAGAGTGCAAGGGTGTGATACTGAAGCTCACAGAAACCTTGGAGTGAGCAGTACCAAAAAGAATGAAAATGGTGGTTACTGAGAGAAAGGCTTGACAAGGCTAATGAGGGGGAAGAAACAAACAGTGAGCATTGAGATGCAGAACTCGGGTTGGGGTGGGGACAGAGAGGCAGGAGACTGGGATGAACTTCTGTGCAATGTTTGCTTCCACTCACACACTATTACAGTTGGAGAGTGGTGCTGAAAGGGATTTAAATAGAGTTGATTTCCTGAGCTTGTAATGAGTCCATGCACTTTGGGTTTGGCTGAATTATTTTCCATTTTTATTCCTTTTTTTTTTTTTCCACAGGAAGAAGTAATAATATTTTCAAACCAACTATAGCTCTGGTCCAAATCAGTTTTAAGATTCTAGTTTGGGAATGACAGGATCAAATTCTCACAAGCCTTCTCAGGAGATTATGGCCCAGCAAAGATTAAGATATTTCTGCTGTCTTGATCTGGGTCCAGAAATTCTTTCCACTTCTGAGTCTGCTTTCCACTGAGTGCTGCTAAGGTGTATTTGAATCAGAAAAGTCAACTCCGAGCAGTTATTTTTCTCTCTCCTTTGTCCTCTTCTCTCCTCCCATGTCCTAACCCCCAACACTCACAAAAGTTTCACTCCCTTCTGTTTCTACCTGGCTGCCAAAAAAAAAAAAAAAAAAAAAGAAAACAAAAACTCACAGCTCACTCTTCTGTTTTTTTAACAAGATCAGATCTTGAGGCATTGGTTTTGTCTATATGAGGTAAAAACCACTTAGGTTTTTTATTTTTCTCCAGCCTTAAAACTGATGTTGCTTTGGTTTGTGGTAAAAAGGAGATTAATATCCTCGTGTATTCTCAACAAATATTCTCTTTTCTTTTGCATTCAGTTTTTTTTGCATTCATTCTGTAGAATCACATGACCTACTGGGCTGGATTGATAGCCAGTCTTAAGCCAATATGTTTTTTTTCCTATGCTGTTAAATGTCCCTGCTGACTTGTGTTTTCTGATGTGTTTTTGGCCTGCCATGGTATGATGCTGTCAAGACAAATAGACTTGTCTCTTTGATTTTTTTTTTAATACTGTCAAAATACTGCACAAGGTGGTCCTCAACTTTCCAGGCAGGAAGCACCAATATCCACACACAGGGAGATCCACACTTTCCCATTACAGATGTTGTCACAGTGAGCTAATCATGCAGGCTTGTTTGAGAAGCTGTAGTTGAAGGCAGAGGAGGAGTTCTGCAAATCAAAGCTTGACTGCAGAGTTTCTTGAGCAGTGACTCACTGTAAATAAATTAATTTGTACCTCAGTTTATTGCACTGTAAAAACTAAGTGTCGTTAAAGTGTCTAGAGGCTGAAATGCTATTCTGAGAACATGCTGATGTGCTTTCTAATTCAGGTGACCATTGGTAAGTGATGTCCTGACTGTATCTCCCCAGAGAAATAAACAAATTTTACTTGGAAAGCTGCCATTCCCAGCAGCCATACATTCAGAACATTCCTCCTTTTCCACCTTCTCACTTTGTTTGTAAGGGACTCTTCAGTTGTTTTCTTTACACTGGAAAATGTGAAATGCAAAATAAGCATGGAACAAAAAAAAATTGCTAATGAGTGCTAAGGAAGGTGAAACTTTTGGGATTTTTTTAGGAACTATTTCCTCCATAAAAAAATCTGTGCTTTCTTTTTATGGGAGGAGGTAAAAAGCAAGGAGCTGGGAGCGAGGGTGGGGGGAATGTTGCATGTGGCTCTAATGATTAAATGTCAGCTTTGCGCCTATTTTTTTGCCTGTTAGGAGCTGTGTACCATGGTGATACATAAACAAGAAGTGACCAATTATTCATGTGGAAAGAGGCTTCATGAATCACAGGGAAACAGTAAATTATGTGGAAAAGCACATTTGACACTCTTTTCAGGATCTAATTGTGACAACATGGAATCAGTATAATAACCATGCACATTCCTTTTAGTAAGACATGGGAGTGGGTAGGAAAAGGGGTTCTGATAGTACTGGAATGATTTGCCACAAACCCTTTCTTCTCTTTTTGAGGAGAAAAAAGCCTATTTTAGCTGCCTGCTCCAGTGTGGGTCACTGAAGTTTGTGCCAGCCGCATAAACGAAGCCCTGGCAGAACTGGCCAGCCTGGAGAAGGTCAAGCCCTGAGAAGTGTGTTGTTTGTTAGCAGAACACCAAGGGGAAGGTGTGTGCAGTGCCACCAGTTAGCTGGAGATGAAATAACTATTTTAGCAGCACAGCACCTCTGTCCACTGGCCTGCAGTTTTGCTTTTTTGGTGGCACACTGGAAGGGAGGAGTTTTTCCAAACACTCTCCTCCTGTAGTCAACTTGCACTGCATGGGTTGAACAGTTCCTTGTTCAAGAGACTGGAGTTCCAGCCTCCCACACCGAGATTCCAGTGGCACAAAAACCCTCCCACACTGGCAGCCTGATCTTGCAATCAGCTCTACCTGAGTGGTGCAGAGACGAGTCCCTTGGCTTCTGTCAGTCTCTGGGATGGCACTTTTATCCACTGGCCCCTGACAAGGCCGTGCTGCAGGGGACCTAATGCTGGAAAATAGCTTTTAGGTAGCAAGTAACTGGTTTTCCTTCTGTCTCTAATGAAATCACATTGATCAAAGTCCATCCCTGCCTTCACTGCCTGGTGCTGCGTGGCTTCATGACCTGCTCCAGAAATCCATCACCTGTCCCATTCCGTGTGTGCGGCTGGTTGGTTACACAGGCAGCCTCACCAAACAGCACCACATCTGCAGCAGTGTCAGAGCTGTTTGGTTCTCAGGTGCTTTGCTGGTGTAGGGCTGTGCTGGCAAACACAGAGATTGCCATGGCTGCACAAACCCCTTTGTCACGGAATGCAGTGTCTGAGGAGCATCTGCCACTTGGAAAAACAGGCAGCAAATCTGACACGACAGAGTTTGTGCTTCTGAAAGGTCACTCCACTGACTTGTTGAGAAAAACCAGATACCCCTTAGCAAGGGCCTTAATAGTACCTTTCCATTAGCACCTAGAATCCAAAGAATGAGGTCAGAATGGACATGGAGTATGTAGCACTTGAACCTCATAACATGACTTAAAGTGGTAAAGTAAAAATTTTAAGGTTAAAATTATTTTAACCTTAAATAAGAATGCCAAGAGTTAGTAACACAGTTTCTAGACATGGGAGCCTCATGTGTAGAGGTGCAGGCATGGAGAACTACATGTAGATAGGATAATGAGAAAGGGGCCAAAGTACACAGGTCCTGCTTTCAGCCTGTGTTCAGGGACTGCACTTCTCCCTCATGCTCCGTGCATTGGATGGGCAGCCATGGTTTTGAACAGCAGGGGTAAAGCTCCTGCTACCAAAGGACATTAACTGGGAGTTCACACTGATTTATTTTTTTTAGTGGCTTTGGCCGGGATGAAATGATTGCACAGGGTGACAGTGACAGCACTAGACAATCAGTCCTGTGACATCCTTTGAGCTTAGAGTGGCTGATGAGAAGGAATGAGAGGAGGAGCTGATTTATGCTGCAGGGGAAGAGTTCTGCTGCTGAAACCCTCCTCACATCAGAGGTGTGGGCCAGTGTGTCATGCCACAAATAGGGTAAAAAAAAAGCCAAAGTGCCCACAGTGCCTACTTTACTTTTTGTTCTTTATCACCATTCATCAGGTGCTATGTCACATTTAATATTTTCCATTTGCTTTTGGCCAGTATGGTCTGGTACTGCTAAACAGCAGAAACCTGTTGATTCTGGACTGCTAACTACTACTGGCTGGCACTCTAAACTGTAGGGTGACTGAACTGTGGTGGAAGACAGACAGAATTGTTTCCAATGTACACCTAAGGAGGCCCTCAGTAAAGCAAACATTGATTTTGGAGAAGGATTTTTTTTTTTTTTAACCAATCTGCTGCCAGCAGGCTGTAAATAGGATCCCTATATTTTTCCCTGTTGATACTAACGCACATAGGAGCTCATCAGCAGCCTGCAGGGCAGTGGAAGCTGCTGAGCACTGCTAGAAGCCACACACACCTCGGAGCAGACGAGGTCTGTCACAGACTGGTCACAAGGAGCGGAGGCACCGCAGGCAGCCTTGCAGCCCACGGGTGGCCTGTGACTGCTGGATCACTGGGTTCATTCTGCCTTCATGGCCCAACTCCTGCTGTTATAAATCATATAGGTACGAGTTTGTTCCTGGAGCAACTTGTTTGCTGTATTTATTTGGAAAATTTCAGTCACTGCGCTCTCCACAGCCTCTTTTTCTGCTGCTGAATTTGCCATAACTGGGGCTCACTCAAGAATGCTCCGTCTTAACAGTGTGTGATTTCACCTCATGATTTCTGAACCACATTCTGAATAGATGTGCTGGTAAAGTGTGGTAAATACATTTCCAGATAAAGTGATAGTGTCTCAGAAATGACCCACCTCTCCAGAGACAGAATGCCACGGATTTGAGGCACCCTCAAACTAAAAAGGAGTTGGACATCCTGTCCTGTTTCCCTCCTCCCCCAGTTTTAAGATCAGTGAAACATTTAGAACAGAAACCAATTTATTTTTAGTACAATCACATAGTCACTTCTGGTTTTATTTATATTTAAATTAAAACCGGGTTTTAGCTCTTCAGCTAACCCAGAATGCTAATGTTATTTAAGAAAGGGGAGAAAAAAAGAAAAGAAACAAAATAAGAAAAAGTTTAAAATAGCTAAATAATTAGCTTTGACCTGGCATCCCACACTGAGAGGAAACAACAATACCCTGTGATGGCTTTAGAAAGTTAGTGGGAAAATAGTCAGATGTGCTGTATGTAGAAGGGCATGGGTTACAGGAGACAAGTGCACGCTGTGTGGCAAAGAAATGGTTAAAACACTGCTTGGGCTGAGTCAAATGCCCAGTGGTGCCTGTTTGGAACATTTTCCTTTGAGTCATTTGGTTTGAAATGTAATAAATGGCTGGTCAATCTGTTGTTAGAGCCTCTGTAGTTGTTGCCTGGAATATTATTCCAAAATGTTTACTCCACAGAGGTGTCTCATGAGCGGTACCTCTTACTCACATCTGTCACTTTTTTTGGGAGGGGTAACTTGAACTTTTTTCTCTTTTCGCTCCCATCTCACAGATGTTCAGACTAGCACGGCTGTTTCCTTCAGTCACCCTGTCACTGCATAGGCACTTCCAAAGGGAATTCAGGGACAGATTTAAAAGTGATTGAAATGAGCAAATAGACAACTTTAAGTCAAGTATATTCATAATAAAAAAACTATTTCCAGTACAACCAAAGTGCTTGGGAAAAAGTGAAAAGATTAATTACTGTTTATGGGGAGGTTTCAGTGAGACATCCAGATCCTGAAATGTTGTGGAAGTCAGTGAGTGAAGAGCATTAACATAATAATCCCCAATACTCCTAAAATCCTGAATTCATGATGTGTGAGTGTGCTTTAGTGGATTTTTTGAAAAGCCTGGTATGTGTGTGAGACAAAGGAAGCTCTATGTGATTTATCTTTATGCAGCTATCCACTGTGGTCCATAAAGAGCTGATGTACTCCTGCCACAAACTCCACACAGCCTGGAACCAAAGGGGAGCTGCAAGGAATGTGGGAATGGTGTGTTTGACCTAAAACTTTGGGGTGTGCACTCTGCCAAATCCTTTTGGTGGGGAACTGGGAACTGGGGCTTGCGCTGGTTTGAACTGAGAAGAGCTTCAGCAGCATGGCAGGCACCAAAACACGGGATGTGCTTTGGCCTACACAGAGGTGGGTATTGTAGTGAGTTCACAGAATAAGAACTGCAGACTGTCCTGTGTTGGAAGGCACAGACAAGCATCATCCACTCCACCCCCTGGCCCTGCACGGACACCCCGACAGTCCCACCCTGTGCATCCCTGAGAGCGTTGTCCAAACGCTCCCGGAGCTCTGGCAGCCTTGGGGCCGTGACCATTCCCTGGGGAGCCTGGGCAGTGCCCGACACCCTCTGCGGGAAGAACCTTTCCCTGTTATCCAGTGTGAGCCTCCCCTGAGCCAGCTCCAGCCGTTCCCTGGTCACACAGAGCAGAGCTCAGGACCTGCCCCTCCTCTTCCCCTCATGAGGAAGCTGCAGAACTGCTGTGAATGCTGATCTCAGTCTCCTCCATCTGAACAAGCCAAGTGACCTCAGATACTCCTCATATTGCTTTTCCTCTAGCCCTTCACCATCTTCATTATCCTCCTTTGGATGCTGGAATTAGCTGGCAGCTTCTGAGAGTCTGACTCTGCCTGTGAGGACTAACATACACTCCTCACAGCTCCTGCAATCCCTCCAGATCTCCCTCCTCTCTGCCCTCAGTGAGGTGGGATTCATCACAGCCTCTTCAATTCATGGATTTGGGTGTGATATAGCTGCTTTGGGATAAAGGTGAATTGTCTGCAAAGGAGTGCATGGGACTCCTTTGAAGGAAAGTTCTGCATTGCTATCCCTCATGGCATAAACAGCACTTTGTTCTTTTGGTTTCTTGAAAGCTCCTCAGCTTCATTCTTGCAGAGACCACTGTTGTGGCAGGAGTGAAGAACAATGCCATCTAAGCTTTCCTGCTCAGAGACACATGTTGAACAATGACAGTTTTTTCAAGATCACAAACTCTCCAAAGAGACTGAATAGAAAACCCTCTGTCTTCACTACAGCAGCACACAAAATCCCATCTGGATGAGTTGATTGCAATCAGGTGGTCACCCAGCTAGTTTGTGCTATGTCCATTCACTTGATGTCTTAAGACATTTTCATTGAGAATTTGTTTTGTATGTAGAATCAATCTGGTAAATGTTGTTTGAGAGAAGATTTGATTTGCACTTTATACCAGGAGCTGTGTTTGATTAACTGTCTTTTTCAGATGGTAAAGTACTGGGGGAAAACCTTCCCTTTCCCAGTGAATAGAATGTAATTTGCTGAGGAATTGGTTTTTCTTGTGTTTTTTTAAAATGCTATCTTTTTCCTGATGTCAACTAGGGTCTCATCTTGATGTCTCAGACATTTTAAAGCAGTGTGTCAGCCTGTGCAGATGTAGTGGATGCCAATATCACACTTAACCTGGTCTGTCAGAGTCCTAGAGGGGGCGTAACAGGGGATATCACCTGGTTCAGCTGGCAAATGTTCCCACAGCCTTCACTCCGAGGCCTGGGAGAGTTATGGGCTGCTGTACCACAGGGGATCAAGAGTTAGTGTTAGTTTACACAGGGACTCTGGGGAATAAACAGAAGGTCCTCACATGAACAGACCACGGAAGGTATGAGTGGGAAAACGCTGGGATGTATCCTGACATCCACCTTGAGAGTGATGGGGTGCTACAGTCTTGCTGGGATGGGGAAAAGTGAGTTCCTTGGAAGTATCCCAGGGTCACATCATCACTTGCAGCACAAGACTGTGAACTTTCTCTGGTACTTTACCTCTGGGCAAAAATTGGGCATTATTTTTACTTCAGAGAAGTCTGAAGTACTTTGTCTTGTGTGAGGTATGAAGGCTGCGCTGTGGCAAGAAGTGATAAAGCACCCTGGCATCCTGAAAGATGCACACTTGGAGTGGGACAGCTGTCTGCTTGGAACCTGGAGTGGCTGAAATCTTCCTGGGCTGCAAGGACTGCTGAGAGGATGAACATTTCCCACCTCTTAACCAGTGCCCCATGGCTTCTCATCTCCCCAAACCCTTCCTTTTACGTAAAGCAATCGAGCAAACAACAGAAAGCGTGTCTGCTGTCAGTTCTGAGTTTTAGGAAAATGTCTAGCAACTGACAGGAAGCAGTTTGTGACCTCATCTGGCAACAAATAAAAGCCAGTTCTAAAAACAGCATTTAAAACAGTGACGTTTAATTGATATCTGCAAGAGAAGGACACACACAAACTTTGTGTAAGTACAACCTGATTGTCAGCATGAAGGAATTTGGAGATGTTTTGACATATTTGACATTATGTAATGAAAGTGTTGGATATGAAGTGAGAAGACACTTTTTTTTGGAAAAAAAACCCCTATTTTTGTTTAAATAACCAGACAAAATTTGACACTACTGTAATGTCCTGTTCCTCTTTTCCTTTCCATAGTTTTGTTCCATGCCTCTGCTTACATTCCCATCAATTTGAGCGAGCTTATGGTTGAAGTCATTACCTCAGTGCCCTTTTTTGTGTAAGAAGGAGCAATGTAATTGTCAATTATGCATTTGTTAATGAAACATCTGAAACTTCCATGAGTCATTAGCAGGCAAGATGGACAGATGTGTATCCTTAGGGGAAAAAGTCAGAAAATGTGGCCAGCATAATTTGAAGCATAAATGTGACATTCTGGAAGAATATTCAATGGGGACAACTGCCTGGGGGTTGGTTGAGCTTTCCTCAATGCTGGGCTTGGGTTGATAGAGTGGGAAGAAGATGGTTTTCCATTATCTTTATGCCCCTCTGGCTTTAACTGGTGCTTACTTGGAGGTAGAAATGAGTTTGGGTGACATTTGTGCAGCTTAAATAAGTGCTTTGTTAAATTATTCTGGCCCAGATGATTTCCTTTTTAAATGCAGTTTTCTCTGAAGATAACCAGAGGGCAAAGCATTTTAAACACTCTTGTCTTTCTAGTCTCATCTACTGCTGTCTCCACATGACTCCACTTAGGTGGCAGATTCTGCATTTGGGAAGGTCTTAACTTTCCTTAGAACAGCCACTGTCCATCTTGTCCCACAAAGGGACTATTCCTGTCATTTAGAGAATGGTTCAGGGTCTGAGTTCTAAGGGTAAAGAGTAATAACAAAAGCTTACTCAGTTTTCCTACTCAGCTGTATCTCACAATATCTCATTATGATACTACAAGAGGCTGTTTTGAGGGCCTGATGAATCAGGGCATCCAGCATCCCTCTCCTTCCCGTTGTCCACAATGTCAGGTCCTATTGTAGAAAGCAATGAAGCTGGGCAGGCAACACATTCCCTTGGTAAATCCATTCCAGCTCACTCTAGATATTTTTCTCATCCTTCATATATTTAAAAAGTAGATTTTCAGCGCATTTGCTTCCCAGTTTTCCCAAGGATACAAGTTATGATGTCCAGCTACAAATACCCTGGATCATTCTTACCCTTTGTTGGGGTCTGTGCAACACCTGCCTTTTGCCAGGCATTAGGAACTTTCCCTCATTGCTGGAACCTGTCAAAGGGGATAGAAATTAGCTCCTCAGTGATATCAGATGTCGCCCTGATTTTGTAAGACTTTGTTAAGCTTTCTGATGTTTACATTCTTTCAACAAACTTTCTCACACACAGTTCTGTAAATAACTTATGTTTTGCATTCTTTCATAGAAGTGGAGAGAATTGATAGACTCTTAGTCTGTCCAGTGGCATTGGAGAGGTGGCACTGTCACCCTCCAATCCACTGTCACTTTTGGAAAACTATAAATGTTGGAGTTAGAAAATAAAAGTTCTTCTTTTTGTTCCCCTCGAGAGCAGCAGTGTCTGTGTCATCATTTCGTGCCTTATCACAACAATCAGCCAGCTCCTTTAGCAGCCTTGGATGCCCCTGATGTGTTGTGATGGACCTGCATGACTCTGTTGGGTGAGAGGATCCCCAGCTCTTTTTCCTGTGGGTACTGACAGACTGTAATAGGAGGCTCAGAAATTCAGGAGGCCTGAGGACAAGTCTCACATGTGAAATGTGAGCTGTGAATTACATCTTTTTCCCTGTAACTTGTCATTAGAACCCTGAACCCGCTGAGCAATGGATTCACGCTGTCTTTGCCCTTTCTTCCACCAATGTACACACAAAACCTTCTGATTCTTACCTTCCTTGATAGTTTCCACTCCATCTGAGCTTTGGATTTGTCCTGGCTGCATTCCTACTCATGCAATTCACACATGAGTAATCTTACCATTTTTGCCATTCACCTTTTACAGTTTTTGCTGTTTACATTGCCAGTCCTATCAAGCTGTACCAAGTTTACAGAAATAGAACAGAAAAAATCCTACATGACTCAGTTAATTCAGGGATGATTAAATGGCAACCCATATAAAACTGCAAATGAGTTTTATTTGGTTTAGCCTTGTCTCCTCCACCTCCAAGAATTGAATATATTCAAATTCAAACCACACAGAGGGATTTTCTCTGTATGACTGATGGTGAGGAATAAGATCTCAGTTAGTGCTGTAGGAGTGCTTTAATTTACATGAGATACTGTGAAAATCCACTGCTGTGGCTTTACTGTGCTGGCCCCTGAGCCACCCACGTAAACTTGAAGAGCAATTGAGCATACAGAAGCTGATTACCTTTAACAAAATCCATCTCACAGCCTGCATAATCCAGTGTCCTTTGGAGTCTGGTTCAGAGGCAGTCGAACAAAGAGGTTTTTCCCCTGTTGTGGTGGAAATCCTGCTTTGAAACAGCTCAGGAAGGTCTAAGAAAGAGAGAGGGACTGACGTGGTCTCTCTTGGAGAGAGTGAGCTGCTTGACAGAACCAGGGACTGGCTTGGAATAGCAGATGAAAGGATATTATGATGTGTCAAGTAAGGCAAAGGAGACCCCAGGCAGATCTGATTTAGGTTCAGCTGTTAATCAAAAATTCTGGGGAAAATCCAAGCCTCCGGAACTTGAACAGAAATAGAAAGGGCTGTTTCCTATTATACAAGCACATAAAGCTGTGCTAAAGGGGAAACCCAACCGGAAAAGGGCTTTTCTCCCTATCCAGCTTGTAGATGGTACTGGAGCAGTGAGACACAGAGTGCTGGGCCCTTTTCTGGAGCAGTGTACACATTAACCCATGGCATGAGTATAGAGACAGGAATACTCCATGGGTGTTCTGCCTGGAAATTCCTTTCCATTACACTTTCTGAAGAGTTTTTATCAGTCCTGCTCAGGCCAGCAGTCACTTTAAACCCCTTCACATGCATAGGCCTCATCCAAAACCTGTCAAGATAAAGACGTTTGTTGACTTTAATGGGCTTTGAATCAAGCCTATATAACAACCTGACATCTGTAGTAAATGCTAAGGCCTTAATGACTGTTTTTCCCTAGGGTTTTGGAACATCATTCCAACATCTGGGAACCTTGCCTTTCCTGGTGTTTCCCATTTGGTAGAGAATTTTTAGCAGATTAAAAAGGATAAGCTGCAGGCCAATTGGTTCCTCACTTTCTGGGTTAGTTCAGGTTCTGCTGCAAATCAGAATGTCAAGTAATCCTTTCCAGATCTTGCTCTTGTGCAGAGAACCTGGGATGATCTAAGCAAGCAGTATTGCATATTCCAGAGAATAGAGAAAGCAAGGAAGATGACATTGTCACCTGTCAAGCTGTAATTGCAGCTTCTCTTTTTGAGCAAATAAGAAAATGTCTGTGGCTGAGTCATTGGACCTGACACCAACCTAAGGGTTGAGATACTTTGGATGGCATAAATACTGCATGTCCCTTTTGGCTTTCATCCTTTTTATTCTGCACTCTAGCAAGTCTAGGAATAGGAAACCACCACTTTTGTCCACAAAAGCCTGACCACACATACTCACAGCAGGAATTTTACCAGGTTTGTCTTTCACTGCCCCCTTACATAACAGCAGTGGTAAAAAGGAAAAGAAAGGAGTCTAAACCACTTGGGCAAGCCTGGACAGAACCTCACAGCCTGAAAGTGACCACTGAAATATAAAATGTCCACTGGGAGAAGAAGCTGGGAGGCTGAGGGCATTGCCAATAGCATCAGGACGGGGAGATGCAAAGAGAAAGAGACTTTTTCCAGCCCAAACCCTGGGATAGTTAAAGCTGAGGAGAATTGAAAGATAATTGCAAGAAAAGCTTAAAACCTGGGAAGAGGATAATACCTATGCAGACCTTTTCTTTATTAATACTGTGGTCTGTGTGGTACAAGCATTTTGGTAAAGTGAGACTGGCTTGTTTTTTTGCTTCAGTGGTGCTCACAAGATTTAAAAGGGAAATGGCTTACAGGTTGGAAAATGGGATCGCTATCTTGAAATCATGACCAGCCTCAAAATATTTGGTCCTTAAGTTTCCATTCATGGTCTCTAAGACAGCACTCAGGCCATAGCAAAAAAAAGATCTGAGCTGTGGCTTACCACAAACACTCCTTGAAATCCCAGCTAGCAGTCTGGCACTTTTTCTAGCCCACTTCTCACGTCTCCAAGCCACTCATCTATCTGCTGATCATGTTAGATGTGAACAGCAGCCAGCACTCTCTCCATCTGGAATCTTGCATATGATTTTTAGAAAGGCTCCAACACAGACTCTGTTTCTTTTCTTTGTTTTTGTTTCTGCTTTGTTATTTTTTCCATGTCCAGATTCAGAGCTTGAGTGTTACTGTGGTTGCCTTTCTCACAATGACAATCTCCTAATTAATCGCTACACTTTAGAAGCATCAATGCCTGGTTTAGGATAAATGAAGATCTCAGAGCATTTATATGCAAAACTGTGCCTGAAGTTTAAAGAGGCAGCAGAGTAGAAACCTCTGGCCTAACTTCTCTTTATGCAGGGATTTGCACAGAGTGCCAAACCAGAATCAAATTAGTTTCTTTAAGACTTAGATTTTCCCATGTTTTCTGTTACTCAAAGGTCATGATGTTTTTTAAATGTCTCTGCTGTTCCTGGGTTAGTTTCCTCTTCTGCAGCAACCTGTAGGGAAGTCATAATGTAGTGTTTATGATGACATCCCTTTCGTGCTGTGGAAAGAATTTTAATGTCATGAATTCCACCTTATGACTGGAGAGATGGGCTTGAAATGGAATCTCACAATCACACAATCCGAAACTCAGTGGAATTTGAATCCCCAGCTGACCTTACATTTTAGGAGCCAAAACTCTGTTTTCATCCCTCATCTTCCAGCCTTTGAAACAGTTTAGATCTGTGATTCTCTGGCTCAAATGCCTAATGGTGTCTCCAGTGCCAGAAAAAAATGGGAAAGAGAAAACGGGAAACATGGAGATAAATAGAATGCTTAAGTGGAGAAAAACTAATTAAAAACTTTATAAAATAACAGTCAACAATGAGAACCTAGTTTTCTATCTTGTCCAAGCAGCTTCCTCTACAAAGTTCAGTAGTAAAGATTTTGGCTTTTTATGTAGACTGTCATTTTACGTACCCACTGGTGTCTTTTGCAGTGGCACAGCTTTCAGCACCTCACCCCATACCATCTTTTAGCCTCAAACAAAATGACTGTAAGTTAAGGAAGGGCAGTTACATCTCAGCCTTACGAATGGGAAAACCACAGTGTGAAGAATATAAACAGCAGATCTAAGCTCACACTTGAAGACTGAAGCAGAGGAGGGACTCTACCACTCTCTGCTCAAATGTCTATATGATGACACCAACATTTACTGCTAAATGCTTTCCATATGATGTGCCAAGTGACCCAGAATCACTGGGCTGTTTGTTTTTTTTTTTGGGGGGGTTTTTTAATAGAAAAATACACTTAAAGAGTACCCAGAAAATCATTGATTAATGTACCTACAGTCACACTCACTCTTCTGGGTACTTCTCTATGTCTTTTCTGCTGAAGTTCATGTTCAAGTTCTTTATTCAATCATTACTCCAGAAAATTAAGTTCTGCAATTATTTGAATTAAATTTTAACACTATTGGAAGAAAAACATTGGAAGACAATCTACTTTCCTCACAGGGATAGTAGATTTTGCTTCTCATCATAAGAAGCACTGGGGAGTGCCTCTGACCTGGGCCAATGATCTCCTCTCAGTGGCTGCCACTCAGACCTCCAAACACAGGTAAGCCCTCAGGAGCAATGTGTGTATTGGGAAGGCAGGACAGACTGGGATGGCCAGGCAGAGAGCACAGCTGGAAAGGTACATGGGCAAGAAACCATCTCCATCAGCCCCTTTTGTCCGCTTCCTCCCTAGTTTTCACACTTCTTCCTTCCCAAACCACCTTGATTTCTCCCTTTCCTTCACAAAACACCCCATAAATTTGGTACAGACCCAAGATGACCTTGTAAAGTGTCCCCCAGTCTGTGACCCCTCTGTTTGTGAGGTGTCCTGGAGAGATGCTCTGGGTGATTTTGTCTCACTCAGTGTCACTGGTGGGGGCTGCGCTGGCAGTCCCCTGTGCCTGCCCTTGCAGGGGTCAGCGTGAGGCTCCATTTCTCTGAGGAGGTTTGTGGGGTTTTCCCATCTGTTCCTCCCTGTGTATGGAGATGAGACGCTGAGGGGTTGATGTCTCCTGGGATAGTATCCATGTCAGGGTTTTGCCTGGGCTCCAATTCTTGCTGTTTTCTCCTTGTGCACCTCTATCTGTGTGGAGATGGACTTCAATCACATTTTAACATACCGACGTATTTTTAGTGCCACCACTCATTTTAAGCTAATTGTCAAAGTAACACACCCAGATTCCTGTTCTAACAGTACTGGACATCTCTCTCGTGTTTTAATGTACATTTTCCTTTTATTCCAGCTAATTCTTTTGCATTGCCGGAATGGGGCACTGGACACCCATTCTTCACTTCAAATTTTGCTCTTCCAGTGAGCCTGCTGCTGTAATGTAGTTCTCTAATTCCTGGATACTAAAGATTGTTAAAAGAGGGGTTAATTTTCCACCATGTTCACATTGCAATGACTTTCATGTTGCTTTAACTTTAAAATTTTCCCTTCCCTGTTATGTTTTTCTAAAAGATGTAATTCATATAGAACTCAAGTGACCCTTTTTTAAATTTGCCTTTTTTTTTTTTTCTGTAAAATATCACACACATTTCTGGTTTACTCAACTGTTTTTAGAAAAGTGATATATTCTGGTGTCCCTGGCATGTTACATAAGTTTCAGATCTGAGCACAAAGACTCCATTTTTCGAAAATAAATGCTTTCTCTTTCAACTCACGTCCGTAGGGTATCCCAAATGTACAGCACCGTGTTTACTGTGCCCTGATACAATACGTAGCTGTGCAACCCATGAACATGTTAGTTAAATGATTAACACACGTCCTTGGTGCATCAATTAACTTCATTAGACTTGGCCCCTCGAATGATTGTGAGTGCTTGCTTGTACAGAATGTTCCTTGCCTGCCTTCAGAGAGGGAGGCCAGCCAGAGGAACTGCCTGTTTATTTTTGAACCCATGTAAAAGTAGACCAGGAGCAGACACTTCCTGCTGCAGGCTAGACCTGACAAAGAGGTCATCTTTGTTGCACATGGCTAAGGAATCACACCCCCTGCTGAAGATCAGGGCTATTTTTAGGAGCAGGACAGAAGTCCTCATTCTTGAAATTGTTTTAATTTCCATCTGAAGAGTCAGACTGTATGGCTAGGGAAAAGCAAAAAAAAAAATTCTAGTAGGTTGCAGGGCCAGTGCGAGCTGCAAGCCTGTGTAAAAAGAAACCTGATGAAATTGCTTCTTGTGGTGCTGACAGAATTTTGTCCTGGCAGCACCAATGTGCTAATCACTATAGGCTGACAAAGAGCCATTGCCCAAGAGCAGCCCATAATGGTCATGTAAATTTTACTTAAGTACATACAATTACAAGAAATTGCCCAGAATTTTAACACACATTGTGCTGTCCTGTTTATAGAACAGTATAGATTTACTGGCTCCATTTTTCTACTGTAAATCAAAAGCCTTAGGGCTTAGGAGGAGGGAAAGGGGGAGGAAAGGAAATGTTTTGGCTTCACAGTATATAACTGCCTACGGAATCATTTTAATGTATATTAAAACCTCATTCAGGTCTGCCACAGATGCAGTGAGTTTAAACAATCCAGTGGGGCACATTCCTCATAAAATTCTTCCCCTTCTCTGGTTCTGCAGAGTGCACTTCAGTGGATGGCCACATATCTCCTGAAGACACAATTCTGGTCCTGTTTTCCACAACAAGTAAACAGTGTTTCTCAGAGTTCTCAAATGCTGCACAGGAAAATTATAAATTATACTGACTATTACATAGTACAGGCTACAGCATCTCTCCCAGAAATTTCTGCTTCAAGCCCAGAGTTCAGGCTGACCAAGGCCAAGCGTCCAGGCCTGGGCTGTATTTCAAACTCTCAGCTGAGAGACAAAGCACCATAATCCCAATGGCTGAGTTGTCACCCTGTTAAAAAGGCAAATTTCTAGGCTGGATTATGTCTAACTGCAGCTTCCAGTCACTGAATCTTGTTTATGTCCAGTCCTGGATTAGAAAGCTATCTATTACATGAAATGGCTTTCAGGCTGTGGTATTTCTAAAGCAGTATTTGTAATCTCAGGTCATTGTCACAACTCTTTCTAAACACTTCCCAGTTTTATTACATTCTTTTGCCAGGGTAGACATCCAACTGGATAGATGACTCCCAAAAACCTCTCCCTGATGCCAGATGGAAGAGTAATATTCCATTTATTTTTGTACTCAGTTGTCTGCTCCTTTTGTAACTGAAATTTATATCAGCAAAGACAGTCTCAACACATCACTAGAACTCACAAATAACCATTTTTTAGAATCCTCATGTTTTCCAGAGCTGCTGATTTGCAGCAATGATTTGAGTATTTTAAAGGCATGATCACCTCTCTGTTCACAGGGTTCAGAATGCACCTGTTTTAGTAAGCTCACTCTACTCTATGATCTTTGTTAATTTGTACCCAGGTTAATATGGCACCACTTGCAGTTCCAACACCTGTTAATGCACATATTTTTTATTTTGCCTGCAGCCTTTGAGAACTCTGATAAAAACACCGAGTAGCAGTCAGCCAGGAAAAGGAGCTCATAGGATACCAGCATTAGCAGCAGTGGATGATGATCCTATTCATCACAAAAACTGCTGTAATCTGTTAACTTTTTCTATGTTTGCATGAGCTACATTGATGTTCACTTTTGCTAGCATTATTTATTGATTTTTCAGATATAAAAACAGGTCACACAGGATTTCATTCTTTGGGGAGTACTAAAAGAATTATGTCTACAAAATTATCTCTAACCACCCACCCTGTTATCTTGAAAAGAAAGGAAATAATCAGAAAACAATCACAAGCTCTTTATGGCAGCATAATTTTCATCTTAATGTTACATTTTCTTCATTCATTTTGGATATTGTGACACAGCAGCCTCTCTGTGATTTTGGTCAGATCAGTGTCAGGCTCATCTTGTCCTGTCCCAACTGAATTTTAAACTGTTAACAGTTTCTTATCAAACCTCTAGGGTTTCTTGATGTCCCACTTTTTTCTTAAAAACAATGTTAATTAGGCTTCTGAGATATCCTTGGACAATTATTTAAATACTCTTTAGTGCAAATTATCTATTCCTGCAAGTAAAAACTACTGTTTCCTTCAATCACCACAGTTTAATATCTGTTATCTGAAGAATGGATACCTACTTTATTTTCATTGAAAAAGTGCATAAGCCTGTTGCTTTCTGAATGAAGAGAACCCAGTGCACTGTAAGTGCTGTACACATCTGCTTTTTCTTCATCAGGCTTGATAATTTCCAATTGAGGATTAGAATGTTTCAGCTTCATCTCCAAGCGACCCACAGTGTTGCAGAGAAAATCACTGGGAATTGTTTATTCCAAAGTGGGATAGGAAGTGCCTTCCTGTAGCTGTGTCACAGTGCTGTGAAGAATTAGCAGGAGGGAGAAGAGGGGATTTGGGAGACAAACAGGACAGGAAGAGCAGCAGAAGGGATAAGCAGGGACTGAAGCACACTGCAAAGGTAATAGCAGATATGGTCAAAGATACAGAGTGATGTTAAGAGAAAGAAAGAGAAAGAATGGAAGGTCAGGCTTGGAAGTAGCTCTGGGCTGGGTTACCCTGGCACAGCCTGGAGGGAGATGGTCCTGACCACCACTTTATGACTTTAAATGGACATCTCAGTCATCACTTCCACTGGCACAAGGTTGACCCAGTTAAAAATAAAATCCAGACAATCTGTATGGCATCATCTACTATTTTAAGCTGGCTTCTTGTTTTGTCTTTGCCCAATGATGTGAGCTCAGGTCTTGTGCTGCCAGAAGGGAATCCTGAGGCCAGAGGATGTTTTGGAGTCAACAGCTTGACTGGTGAGTTCATCACAGGCAGCGTGGGTGGTTCCCAGTGCTGCTCAGGTGCAATAACCTGCACCAGCACAACAGCTAGGAAAGGAAGTACAGAAATGTAAACAAAGCAAAAGAAAAAGGCAGAAAGAGCTCCCTAGGAAAACAAGTTTTTAAACAACTAATAGCAAAGAACTATGTGATTTTTCTGCAGTTGCACAGGCATTACAGAAAAAGTATGATCTTTTTTTCCCATTTTCTTCCTAGAATTTAAAGTGAAAGAATCACATTTGTCCTAAGTGGATTTCTGCAGAAGTTTTCTCAAAGGTTCATTTGATACTAAATCCCTACAGAAACCTACAGACTTTCAAAGCAGGAATGAGGCTCCTAACATCATGGGAAACTGGGTTTTGGTGTTGCAATGGGCTTTTGCATTGTGGGTACTGTAATCACTTAGGTCGGATTTTTCATTTACTTTATCTCTGTATTTTATTAAAATATTAATTATTAGCATATTTATTAATAGTAACATTTATATTTGTTAAATCCATTCCAGTATATTATTTTATATTTGTAATAATTAATAATAAATATGTAGCACTCAGAAATATCAAAGTGCTGTTGTGCTAGACATTAGGCAGTATAAATGGTAAGATATTTCTTCTCAAATCAAATGGTTGAATAGATTCTAAAGTGAAAAATGCCCTAAATGGATACCTAAAAAAGATAATGTTGGGTGAAAGCTAGCATGGAAAGTGAAAGGAAATTAGAGGAAGCTACTTCTTTTCATTTCCCTAAAAGAATTTATTTACCTTAGGCAGCAGAAGCAGTTGGTCACTGATGTCCTCCTAAAATGATACAACAGCTCATCTGTTCATGAGTTTTGATGTTCTTCCTCTGTATTGACAAGTCACAAACAGGATTTCCTGGAGAACTAAAATGTTCTACAGCACAGTGTCTTTTCAGGATAGATTCTGATTTTACTTCATATTTATCACTTTCCTTCATTATCTGACTGAAGAAGAAATACAACTAAGTGATTAAACATATTTTCAAGAGGAATTTTAAGTGTACATGGAGTCCAGAAATGATATTTATTTATAAGAAAATGTCTTCTACATAATTTAAAGATTTTGGACAATTTTCATTCACCGTGTTTTGTTTTGGTTTTTTTTTCCTCTTAGGCAATGTCTACAGATGAACTTGTGACTGGAGCAAATCAGAGTGAAAAATACAAAGATGCCTTAATCGCTATACCTACAACTTAGGACAAGCTTTGCAACTGGCACCTACAGGACTGAAATAATGTCTGGCTTTTCTCTTGTGTCCAAGTCATGGACACAAGCAGTGTAAGGTGCTCTACAGTCAGTGAAGGGAGACAGGACCTGCTAGAAAATGATTCATCACACTTATTTTAGAAACCTGTCTCAGGAGGACTGAATCAGCATCAGGAAGGGTCCAGTCCTCCCATTTGATTAGAGTGATCACAAGAGACAAAATGACTCATCTGTGTACACCCAAGATGATGTCTTGCCAAAAGTGAGTTATTTGTAATGATTAAACCCACTTGTTTTGGTTTTTTCTTTCCTTTTCATTAATTTTATGTTTCTTTCCTTGCATTGGCCAAGACCATTACAGGCACACAAGACACTGACTGTAGCAATTGGCTCCTTGTGTGTTGTTTTGGAAGGTGCAACAATTATATTCCTAAAATAAAAGAGACAGAATTTATAAACCAGAACACACAAGGGAAATCCACTTTCCTTGAAAGGCTTGGCTGCTGTCTAAGTTGCTTCTGACACAGTTACATAAAAGACCTACTTTATTTTTCCACTTTCTGGGTCAGAAGAGCTTTGGGTAAAATTTACAGTGACCCTACTAAATGTATGGAGCCGGACTCCCAATGAGACTTGAGGTACACCCAGAAATTTAAATTCTAACATAAAATTTGTTTTGCAGGGAAAAAAGAAGTGGCTGAGATAGTAGCCAAGGATTCAGGAGATGTGGATTCATTTCCTTGCTCTGCCACAGACTTCTTATATGACCTTGGGAGAGTCATTTAATCTCTGCATATCACTTTTCTGTGGTAAAACTTTCTGGATGTCTCTGAAGATAAACATATTAAGACGGATGCTCTGAAACCAGAGCCCTTATGTCTGCTGAGGAAAAGCAGGCAGTTTCTAAACAAATGCTATTTCCATATACGAATATTTGATTTATAGCAAAACGGTTGAAAAGGAAGTCTCTCCCAAACTGTCAATTCCATGTCAAAGATTAAAGTTTAAAATCTTGTTTTTGCACACCAATAATTCCAGCTGCCATGGGACTCAAGACTGAAACAGAGCATTTAGAAACCATCCCACTCCCACACCTTTTCCCCAACAAAGACCCACTTATCTCACCTGCATCCTGTGAGTAATATCCCATCACCCTGAAGTCTTTCTTAAAAGACAGTTGTTGCAATAAATCCAGGAGACAGACGAATGCTGAGTTGTTTAATCAAAAGGACCAAAAATTTCCCAAGGAAAACTGTCATTGCATAACTGTACCACCACTTCCCTTTCTTCTGGGCCAATGAATCTTGCAGCCAGGAGCTTATGCTGATTTTAACAGCTAGAGGATGAAACAGGAAGATGCTGTCTCTCCTCTGGGGAAGGACAGGGCTGAACAGGATCCCTTTAGCTCATTTTTCTGAGCAGAAACCCTTGGGTACAGCCCAAACTCTGGTCTACTGAAATGCTCCTTTAGTTGTCACTCTCTTTTAACTCATATGTGAGGTTGACTTCCTGTATTTTAACAACTTTTAGTATGTTTGAATATTTCACATGAGTTAGCTCTCCCTAACATAACATGCAACATTCTTTTATTTTTTAGAAGAAGAAAATACTGTCTCTATCACATCAAAATGTACTATAGTTTTCCAAATACTACTAAAACAGAACCCTCTACAGAATGACATTGGTGATAATGCTTGAAGGTGAAACCAATTGTTCTTTGCTGGACTTCCAGATTACATGCTTGTGGAAATAAATATGCATCTAAATCAGATCTATGCTTTTGCATACTCAAAATTCACCTCTCTAAAATTACCTCTCTCCACACAAGAACAGATATCTCACTTATTTGGAAGATTGACTTTATTGAAACAAGGTAGAACCATACCACAGGGTCAAAGGATACTGATGAAGAGACAACTTAATTTAGAAATCTCTTCTGAAAAGGTCTTCTAATTCAGACAGAAAACTCAAGCTTTCCAAATGACCTGGATTATGCAACTGAAGTTTTCACACTTCTTATTTCAAGTTTTCATAAAACTTCAAGGTTAAGCTACCTTTATTTCTCTCTTTCTACTGTGATGTTGTTTTCATACTCAGTAAAGGCAAAGGTGGGTATCATAAATGGAAGACACAGAATGATCTGCGCCCTGGTGGAAAAGCTGCTCTGTGGCAGTCTTTGAAAAAACAAAAAACAAGAAAAAAAGGAAAAATAATTAAAAAAACCCCAAAAACAAAACAAAACAACAACAAAAACAAAAAACAAAACAAAACAAAACAAAAAAAACACAAAAAACAAAAACCCTAAGGATAAAGCAAATCTTCTCTCAGGAGAAAAATTGAAGAAAATTGCCCTCCCAAGGCAAGAGCATTTGATTAGATAATGATAAGAGTGGGGCAGGGTTGATGATTTTTAAATCAGATGGAGTTTTGAACAACTGTTTGGACCAAACTGGATCTTCTAATAGCACATGGATAAACTTGGAGTTAAAATACTTGCTCAAAAACTGAGTAACTGACTTCTGTTGCCTGATTTGTCTCAGATTCTGTGTGTAGTCTATTGCACATCATATTTTATGCATTTTGTAAAAATGAAAATATGTTCTCCTTCTTTACGGAGATGTAACAAGCTAAATCCATGAAACCCAAAGGAGTTCAGAGGAGTAACTAGATTAAAACACAATATAATTAACCGATATTGCTAAATACCAGAGGGGAAAAAAACATTGAGGCACTCCAAACTTAATTATGATATGGACTCCCAAGAGAAAAAATAAGGATCCTCTTAATTAGGGTGTTAAGCATTTGTCTCAGCTGGTCTAGAGGCTACAGGGTGGCTGAAAAGTCCTCAGCTTGCAAACTGAGAAACATAAGACATTTTAGCATTTCTTTATATATTGAACTGGATTGACCTAATCCTATAATTTATTAGGCATGTGAGAATGGATCTGGATACAATCAGGACTGACCTTCCCTTAATTTCCAGTGAATCCAAAGCCTTTTCACAGAATTTTGGTTAACTGTTTCCTTTCTTGTTTTAATTTCCCATGCCTCTGGACTCCCAGGCTACGCTTGTGACCGGAAGCCAAAATGTCATGAGAAAAAGCTCTTCTTGTGGTAGCTCTAACACTGCCGAGCATAAGGCCTACAAACCACATGGGAAAATTCATTCACATACAATCCACTCCCCATGAATATCCAAAAGGTTTGGGATAAGAATTCAACCTTTAAACATTAATACAAACCAAACTTCTCAAATATTTCAGAGTCAGCCCTTTTAGTAGTTTTTATCCACAAGTAGAAAGCACTTCCATTAAGCATTTTAAATGTTTCTTTCAGATGCAATAACCAAGAATTAAATGGTTTATTAACTGCATTCATCTGCTTAGTGTAGTTCAGAACATGAAGTGTCTAATCAGCATATTTTTACCTGTTTTGCATAGGGCTGTAGTAAACTAGTGAAGTTCCTTGATGCCAGTCAGATTCTGCATCTGAGGACTATTCCTGCATGAATTCTGTTCAGTCTCAAGCCAAATCCCATGTGCACAAACACTGTCTACACACGTTACATGTAAGTCATGTTACATCAATCTCTCTTTCCAGGGAACCTGGCTGCTCAAGAATGGCTGCACTAAGGGTCATCTGAAACCATCTAGCAAGGGAGTAGTCTCCAACAGTGGCCACAAACAGATGCTTAACCAGCAAAGCCAAGATCAAATTGTACTATACTTTCTCCAAACACTATCCCAGTCTTAAGGTAACTTTGTGAGTCTGATGCACTTTGTCCAGGTAATTACAGAGCTCTTCTCCTCAGAACATTTATCCAGTCTTCTTTCAAGGCAATGAACTTCAAGTTTGTTGGAGCTCTTTGCATCAGGGACTCCCATGTGTCTATCACACCCAGTATGAGGAAAGCAGTGCTGACTTGGCAGCCACTGGAGACATATTCATGCATTTATATATTTATCTATTTACAGTGTATCTCAATGGAAATGACATCTTTCCAGTCATATTCAAAGATGTGAGCACCTAAGGGACCAGGTAACAACATTCACTTCAAAGCATGGGTATAGCTGCTCTTTAATTACCCACAGTGACCACGTGTGCTGCTACCCGGGCACCTGCAATGCCCAGGATTGTAGCACAGGCTGTGAAAAAGTTTGAAAGGCAAAAAAAACCCCATTTTAGCATCTTCTGATAGCTCATCAGGGCTCTGGTATACCAGAACTACATCATGAACTGTTCTCAAGCTGAGTAGTTGCAACTAGCTTACAACCATACCAGAAGCAGTTCTGGTAGCACCTGCTCAGCAGATCTGCTCAGAAATAGCTGCTTTGAGCAAATGACTGAGTTTTCTTGGGACCTGTCCCAAGCCAGTGATTTAATCATCCCATGCACCAAAAATGATTATTAACTTCATTGTGTACTACTCCCGGTTCAAAGTTCCCTGCTTTCATCTTTCTTCTCTAACAGCATTTGTGTATTGAAAACAAAAGGATAAAAAGTCCCTGAGTTATTTCAGCTTTGTCTCTTCCTTGATGGAGGAGCACTGAGCAATGCTTGCACAGGATGAACGGGGTGCCCAAGGTGGTGGTGAAGTTCACCATCCTTGGAATTGTTCAAGAAACAGCTGGACATGGCACCCAGTGCTCTGGACTAATTGACAAGGTGGTGTTCAGTCCAAGGTTGGACATGATGATCCTGGAGGTCTTTGCCAACCTTAACGATCCTGTGATTCTATAATGTGAATTATCTCAGAATTATTTTTTTTAAAGCTTCTATTCCAAACAATTCCTCTGGATATCTGTGCAGATGGTATGCTTTGTTGTGTCACAGTTTTAGACAGCATGTAGCTGTTCCAAGGTGCTGATTAGTGTGGGAAAGCTGCTAGAAGCACTGATGAGATACCCCCCTTCTTCTGCTGGGTGTGGCATGTCCTTTCGACCCTCTCCCTCTTCTTCCCTCCATGCTCTTTTACCAAAGGGATTCCAGCTTTAGAATTATGAAGTTCTTATTCCAGTTGCAATTCTAAGGATTTAAATTTCGTTTTCTAGTTCTCTGCAATCATGCTTCTCATCCTGTGCCAAAGTCATTCCTTGGGAACGTCCAGAACATTGACTCCCACACTATTTCTTCATCAATGCTATTTTTTCTGGTTCAAATTTTTCAAGCTTTTCACATAAATTTAGAAGTTGTATATCACATTCATATTACTGGACTCCTAATTTCCAGTCTGCTGGGAGCTTTCCACATGGAAAACACATAAAATATTTGATCTCTACAATACTTCTAAATGCTTTCATCTTCCTCTTTCCCTTCTCTCCACTACCACCTTGTGTCAGGTTTTGGTGTGTATGTGTGGCATTGTGAGCAATCATCCCTATATAAAGAGGAATGTGTGTAAAAAGAAAATTATACCCTGTATTAGTGAAATCACTGGCCATACTCTAGGACAGGTCTCTGTAGATAGGAAGAGTGAGCTACATTTATTGCCCAAAGACAACAAAACCAAAAATGTTTGTATTTCTAAAGAGTGTACCCTTAAGGTTTCATAGTTGCAGTTTGAAAAGGACAGAAACAAAAAATATTTGGCATAATGAAATGAAAGAATAAAAGGTCTGGCTTGGCTTTTGTCAGTTCACTACTTAATGGAAAAGCAGGCAATGTTCCTGGGACCCCGTGGTGGTGAGCAGCCTCTTCAGTCTGGCCCTTGGGCTCTTGAATGAGAGCAGCAATCTGATTAGGTATTGCAAATTTGTCTTGTGAGTGAGATTAGAAAGGGAGGCAGATCCCAACTTGTGGATAACCATGATCTCTGTGTGCCTTTAAGACATCTGTCCCCACCATGCCTATGAGTGCTCGGGACTGAATGAGGAGGGGACGGCATCACCTGTGGCATGGCTGACCCCAGGCCTTGCCTCGCCTGTGAAAGGCAAGTGCCCGCTGCTGAAGAGCTCTTTACAGATCCCTGTGCCACACCAAGTGCTTGAAACATGATTTCTGACAGCTCCACTCCTTAGGGAACAGGGAAGGGGGATAGGCAGTCACCACCGATCTGACTCATCTGTTCAAACAGAACAATTAAATTTTCCTCTTTCTGCTCTTTCTGGAGCTGGTGGCCTGGGAGTGCTGCTTGGTTTGGGTGCATTTCTGGTTGTAACACCCTTTGTAATAAAGAAATCTTGTGTCCCTGTTAGGGAATAGGATCTGAGGCTCTCGAGGGCTGGCCTGAAGTGCCAGCTACTGTCTTGCTCTCCTAACACCTCCACGTCAACTCCCAGCTTCCTTCTGGAAAGAAACCAGCTCAATAAGCAATGTCTTCACCAAAAATTAAACCTAAGCCTGCCTGGCCCTGCTCCTCATTACTACATACATACGTACACACATACATACATACATACATACATATATATATATATATATATATATATATATATATGTATATGTATGTATGTATATAAAATTTAGTTTTTCTACTTCTTGGGCTTATTCTCATTAGGGGCTTAGGATTGAAGGATAAGGTAGAAGAGTTAATTGCTGCAGCACTGACAGGTCTTTCCTGGGTTTTTGTTTGGTTTTGTTTAATTTTAGCTTTTTTTTTTAACACTGCTTGGGGCTTTCTTTTTTAATCTACTTTCTGAAATGTCTAGTGCTGAGAGATGTATTTATCCATAATGATGAACACATGGTTTATGCTGCCTAGGTATTATATATCCATGTATTTCACAGGGGCATATTGTTTTAGGTGTGATGCAGCTTTTTTTTTTTTTTTTTTTTCCAGTTTGGGGTTGTTTCCTGAACCAAATACTCATGCCCCCAAGGGTTTCTGCTCATGGCCACATGCACTAAAAGAAGACCACATACCTAAAAGCGTTCCTGGCTACTTGCCCTCTAACGGGATCCTTGTGAGGGCTCCATTTGAAGTTGCATGTTTTATTAATATTTATTGATAGTGAGCCACCCTCCGTGACAGCCTTCATTCTGAACATGTGCCAGGTTTTTCCTGCTCTACCCATAGACCTCTTCTCAGGGTTGCAAAAGCAATCAACCAGCATCCCACTTTATTTTTTAGTAAATTATCCAAATTGAGGCAATGAAAAAGAGGCGTAACCCAGGAAAGTGAATTAAACTAATCTGGTGATTTTGTAGTTCCTGCACTGTAAGTATAAAAGTGATGCAATCAGACTCTTGAAAGCAAGACTGTAGTTTGATCAGTTCAGTACCTTGCATGTTTTTTGCAGAACCCATCAAATATTTCAAGGGGACATTCTCTGAAATAAAATATGTCCTTTAAAACACTCCCAATTGTGTCCAGTTCTCACCAGGCAAACTGTGGATTTTCATGGTAACAAGTGGAGGAAAACTATAATAATTTGTAAATAGCAATGTACATTTTAGCCCAGAGAAAGATAAAGACTCTTCACCAACTATGAAGAAAAAAAAGAGGGCTTCAATGAAATTAACAGCCTTGATAAATTCAGTATGTACTGAATGGTTAAAAGTGGGGGAATTTTACTCTTCAGGGTTGTCAGGCCTGTTTTGAGAAGGTGCTAAGAAGGTATCATTCTAAATTACTTGGCAGCTGTCAA
This sequence comes from Pyrgilauda ruficollis, assembly GCF_017590135.1. Classification (NCBI taxonomy): domain Eukaryota; kingdom Metazoa; phylum Chordata; class Aves; order Passeriformes; family Passeridae; genus Pyrgilauda; species Pyrgilauda ruficollis. Next base: position 1,899,429 of record NW_024529155.1, on the reverse strand, counting down.
AAGTATTCTTGAATAATTTGGACTGGTGTCTAAAAAGGAGTGTTTCATTCTGTGTAGGTAAGCGTGGAAAAATAAATGAAAAGCTTAACAGTGATACCAGAGTATATCTCCAAGCCCACATCAGAGGAGAGAAAGAACTGCTCAGGTGGGAAAAAAATCCACTATGGATGTTGCTGACTGTGATTTTTGTCACATGTTCGAATGGCTTAGAGCTGTAGAACAAGGCTGCAGTTGTCAGAATATGAAGTCTTGCTGCTTCAAAGGTGTCAAATTCTTACTCCTCAGCTGGAAGAAGCAGGGCCTCAGTGCCAGAAGTCTGTAGACTTTGGCCTGCGTCTTATCCACTGCTGGCACGTGTGCTTTGTTGTTCTTAAAATAAAATAAAAACAAAAATAAAAGTTTTAATTCTAGTTTAAAGAGGAGAGATTGTTGTTAATGCTGCTAATATCAAAGGGGTGAAAGCTGAATGGGATCACACAAGTTGTGAGACTGGCCACGAGGTGAGGAACTGTTCACCTCTAATCTGGTTCATGTAGTTCAAGTGAGGAAGCTGCTTCCACCTCATGCACGGGGTTGTTCATCTTTAAAATGTCTTCATTCAGGTCATCAGCAAAATGTACTGAAAGGAGATTAATTCCACAAGTGTTACCTTGCTTTGCCAGCTCTGTAGGTAAAAGGGGGCCTTGGCTGTCCAGTTCAACAAGATATGTATTCAAATGAAGGAACTCAGCACTGGAAATGTCACTGTTTCAAGCTTGTGATGAGAGGAAGAATTCTGAACTGAATATTATCATTCATCAGCCCCTGAGGTCATCAAGGTGCATAGCAACAACACCATTAATGACATCCATGGAAATCATTCCCAAACATCCTCAAAAATCCAGAGACAGGTAAATATTTGATAAAATTACTCCAGGTACTTTTAAAGCACTTCTCATCTTATGGTCTGTGAAATTTTGCTCATCACCTAACCCTACCTTAAATCAACAAAAAGCCCAGATAAACAAGGTTTTACACACCCAATTCATTCAATGTCATTTAAAAAAAAGGTTTTAGGAACTTTGTGTTTTGGGGTATATTGACCTCAGCTGGCAGTTTAAGCCCCTACCCTGTCTCTCTCGCTCCTCCAAAGGAGGATGGAGGAGAGAATCAGAAAGGGAAAAGGGACAAACTTTTGAATCAAGAGAACAGGTTTTTTTTAATAAAGGTGGGGGAAAAAGTTGAACAAAGAAACAAGAGGTGCAAAAGCAGTCACCACCAACAGGCTCACACCCAAAAAGCCTTGGAGCAATAGGTACTCTGGAAAAAATGCCCCCCAACTTTATTGCTGAGCATTATGTTGTATCGTATGGACAATTCCTTCAGCCACTTTGTGTCACCTGTTGGTCTGTGTGCCCTCAGCCTCCTTACTGGACATGGAGAGCAAGGACAGACTGTGCTTTGAGGCTGGTAACGAGCTGGTCAGCAAGAACTAAAACACTGATGTGTTATCAACACTGTGTGAGGGTCCCAGACAAGCTGTAGCACCACAGAGGCTGCTAGGAAGAAAATTAACCCCATCCCAACCAGACCCTCTGCACACTTCTAAAAATACGCCCAGCATCACTCAAGAGCACCCTAACTGAGTGGCAGACTTAGGGTATTGCTCCCTGTCACCAGGCTTTCAGCAGGAGCAGCTTTCCAAAGAAGGGCATTGCCTGGGAGTTTCATACCTTGGCTTCTCACTTCAGCTTGGAAACTCAGAGATGGGACAAGGCATCTGAGGTATGACTCAGGCTGAGGCTCAGGCTTGAACTCTCAGAACCAAACTGATGCATTCATTCTCAGCTACATGGAATAAACCAGGATGCCTTTCTGTTAACAAAATCCAAGGTCTGTTAGGCTGCTGACTCCATGTAGCCTCTGCCCTCCAGGATGTTATGGCGCATTCCCCATTTTTAAAATTTGCTTTGTCACACCAGCTGCAGGAACTTATCCTCTGCAACGCATTGGTTTTGCTGTGGGGAAGGCAAATTAATTTCAAATTCCTCTGAGGTTGGTCTGGTAAAGTCATTAAGTTAATATCCATTCATAATAATGGAATTTTTGAGGCTTTTGCCTAAGCTTTACTCAGCATGCCCTGTTCCAGCTCTTACAGTCCTAGAATTGTCCAAGAGGGGCAATATTCCAGGAGTGAAGGTAAGGGGTTTTTTTTATGGTTGACCTCCTCTAAGCCAAAGTTTTACTTCGATAGTTTTCCCATCCTGGACTTGTCTTTGAAAATGTTTCCATGAAGGGGAATTTCTTCCCATTTATTTCATTGCTTCCCTCCAGCTTCCATTCTTAATGAGATTTGGGCTTCAAAACAGGTGTTTAGGTCATACTTCCAATATCCAAATTTAGACTCCCTGTTTCTGACAGCTATGAATTCATTCCTCCTCACTAAGGAAATTCCTTGCTGCTTCCATTCATCTGTGCCTGTCTGAAAACTGGCAGAGGCACCCCAATTGTTCTCATTGTTAGCATTCCACAGCCAGAAGACAGACAAGTCCATTTGTAATGAAATGAGATTTTTCACATCCTGTCCTTCTCTTACATGCTGCCTGTGCCAGCACCATTTCATGCTCAGAATAAGCCATAAATCCAGAGCAGAAGGCTTTTTTAGATGATGACCAACTGTGTTTTGTATTTTCTCGAAAATACTTTATCATTTTTAAAAAATGGTTTAAGAAATGTTGATAGCGGAGTCAGTGTTTCACTTGAATTTAGACAGAGCACAGCTTCTACAGCTCCAAGCGATAGACTTAGGCTACTAAAGTAACCTTAATAAATAAAGAAACACAGACAGGGTGAGGCTTATTAAAAATTACATCTTCCACTGTCTAAACATGAGTTTAATATGAGTCAATGGTGTTTTCACAGCTTGGTTCATAGCTTTACCATGGTGGTGGTCCATTAAGGAAAGGTATAAATAATTAACATGTCCCTCTAGGTTGCAAAAAAGAAGGTCTGCTTTGTGTCATTCCATAGCTCTTTGGCCAAGGAAAGAGACCCATAACAGTGTGCTCTGTGAGCAGGAACATCCAGCCATACAGCCCTGAATGCCTGCAAGGATGACTCTTTTGTCTCTACAAATATGATTACCTTAGAAAAAACCTCTAAAGAAATTATTCGATGGGCTCATAGCCAAGATTTTTTTTTAATATATAAACAACTAAAAAATCACCTCTGGAAAAAATACTTCTGAGTTCACTTTTCACACTCGAACAATTCCAACTTGCAGTATGCATCTTGCTGCCAGAATGCATTGGCTGGTTGTTTAGCAAAGGATTGGGTAATTTGAAAAATTATTCTGTTTCTCAAGAGCAATTATACCAAAAGTGGGATAATTGAGGATGAGGAGAGTTCCAGGAATAACCTGCATGTTTCCAAAGGTATAAGTAAAATTCGGAGGCTCCATACTGATGGTTGTAGAATGAGAGTCGGTTTCCTAGGAGATCACGTAAGACATCCCAAACAGAACACTTCAAGGGGTTGACTTCAGTTCTCTCAGTTTCCACTTCAAAATAAAATGTTGCTTGGAAGAAACAGGTGCCAATCCTACTAGGGTTGTCCCAAACTTCAGTCTTTTAAAGAGTGAGAGAGAAAGTGCAAGAGACAAAGTAATCCATTCAGTTGGCCATATCGTCTGAGTAATTTTTATTTCTGAAGTACAGAGAGCAAGTATCCAATAGAAATCTCTACAAGAATTAAGGGGCTTGGCACACCCACAATTTGGCCACAGTACCTGGGTCAGAAAACTTACCAGCTAATAGAGGTAATCTCTCATCACTTTGGTCACTCATTTGTTGCTCTCCTTCTCCAGAAGCTGTTCCATTTTAGTTGACAGCAATTATTGCATCGTTGCAAATTGGAATAAGGGAACTTTTTTTCCTGGGAACTTCATAGGTCCTGTACCAAGGGTATCATTCCTATGCAGGAGTAACCAAGCTACTCCATTCACGGTACCTGAAGCCTGCTGGGAGTGCTCCATAGCAGTGCAAACTCGATATTTAGAGCTACTTAAGCCATTATAGAGGTGACTTCAGAGAAGATGTGTGCTGTGTAACATCTCTGCCCAGAGAGGATGCTGGCTTGCACGAAGAGACAGAGCTATTAACAGCCAAATATAGAGGCTGATTTTTTTAAAGCGTTATTCCTGTTGACTGATTTGTTACTACACCTGCCAACCTGTACTTCCAAGAAAGAGCTAAAAAAGTTTCCTTGAACCACTGTTCATGGTCTTTTGGGGAGGTGCAGTACTGTTTGCCTGACCCCAAACTATTAGGACAAAGAAATAGTAGTTCTGCTGAATTACAGATATTTCCCACTTTCAGAAGATATCTCCCACTTTCTCCTGCTCAGAGACATGAAATGTGAACAGCCCTGACCCAATGTGTACCCATGTGTACTTAGGAGTGCGATCAAGCACTTGGCTTCATGTCAGGTGAAGTAAAAACAAGATGCTTTTAAAAAATAAATCCATGCAAATGCTCTTCTTCTTTTTTTTTTTTTTTCTGTTACAAAAGCTGGAATTTTGTCTTATACAAAATGCAAATGAGTAAGAGGCATTATATATATATAAGTCATCAGAGCTTGGTTTGAGCAGAACATGGCTGGAGTGAGGTCCATGTGCTGCTGTGGCTCAACCCATGCCTTCTTTCATGTTCAAAGCCACTCAGGAAAATAAAAATGGACTTCTGTTTATCACAATAAGTACTGAAATTAGCCAACATGACCATCTAAAAGCCAGCTTACTTTCTTTAATTAATTGAGATATTTCTTCTTTTTTGCATCTGCATACATTTGAATGGAAAAAAAAATTGACACAATTAGTTTTGGACTAGCTTGAAGTGATTTCACTTTGATTTCTCAAAGGTCTGAATTTCAGATATTGGGAAGCAATTTATTTTTTAAGCACTTTTTTTAACAAAATTAAAATCATGTAAGTCTTCTGTTAGTTTTTTTGGAAAAAAGAAAATCTTATTTTAAAAACTTCTGATTTTGGTCATATTTTGAGGCTGACAGTTTCTAGTTGTTCCAACTCGTCCCATTGCCATCTTTTGTCAGTCACAATGAAACCTGAATGAATGGACATTGAATTGGTTCAAACAAAATTGATCATTTATTTAATAGCTGTATTGACAGTCCTTGATATGATATCACTCTTCGGCCTGCAAAAAGACTTTAAGAAAGTCTTGGGTCTTAAATACTCTTGTGAATATGTGGAGCTGTACCAGAAATACACAGGGGATGAACTGCCTTCTTTGGAAAATAGCTTCTTTAGTAACCATGACTTGCCAGACCATCAGACCAACCAAGAGAGTCCACAGTTCATATCAGGGGTCCAGACCCAGCACGGCTCCAATTCTGGAATACCCAGTCTCCTGCATCTCAGGGTATGGCAGTTTGGCTCCCCAGAAAAAAACCTCCACAGGTGGAAGAAGCAGAACTCAAGCTGCTTGCCAGATGTTTTTGACCAGGCTTTTGTCCTCTATAACTCCGTGGGATACAGTCAAACTCCACAGTCAGATGGGCGAGGATAGAGCACCTGGACGAACCACGCAGGGCACCGAGTTCAGACTTCTACAGCTGTAAGCCACTGGATAACAGGGAGAAACCCTTCCTCTCTCTCCAGATTATAAAGTCTTTTCACATTTATTTAGCCAGTTGCGTCTACTGTTCCTCCAGGCACATTTTTAAGAGAAATTCTGTGCCCAGTGGATTTGACTTTCCTACTCTAAGCACCTACCTGCTTCAGCATGCACCATTATAATTACACAGACATACATGCTTGCTCACTTTCCCATAATTAGCTAGCTCCAGGCATTTACCAAGGGGTACAGATTCCCTTCTGGCATCTGTGGCATTTTAGCACATAAGCTCCAGCCTGCAGAAAGATGCAGTGTCCCATCCCAGCATGTTATTTCTCATAGCTGCAACAGACACTCTTTCTTATTCTTGGAAATGGCTAAATCTAAATGCCTGGAAGTTCAGAAGTCCATCCTCCCAGAATCACAGGATAGACTTGTGAATCATGAGATTAGAAAAAAGTTTTATCATTCTTTTACTTTGACCTTAAGTATCGATACCTTCAAACAATGGGGGAGGGGAACAGGAGTAGGAATGCAATAATAAAAAAAAAAAGAAATCTCCCATGGCTGTAGGACCTAAAGTGCACCACAAAATCTGGCACCATGGTGCTCATCACCTTCAGCCAGCAGTAAAAACGTGAACTCCAAGGATGTATCCTCACATCTATGTCACAATATCACTATTGTGCAGAACCTAGCCATACAATCACTTCGCTTCTATGCTTAAAATCTATTTTAACACTCTGTCAACACATAACCCTAAGAAAACGTGTAGAATCTGGACTCATAATTTGGTGGGCTCAGAATTACACTGCTTTGGAAATCCATGCCTCAGTCTACAGAGCCAGCACCTCACACTCAGCAGCATGTTTTCAGAAGAAGCTGAGAATGAAAATTATTTTTTTATTGAGCAGTGTAAGTACCAGGAGGCCATTTGTCATTGTGCCCTCCCCTGTTTGGACAGTATGTTGCATAATGGCAATCCCATCCTGGTTACCTCCTTTTTATATCTCATAATTGAAATATTAGCACTGCTTGTACTACTATGACCACTAATGAACACAATAAAGTATTATATTGTGAACTGCATCACCTAGCTGTTCAATTCCAGTCTTTTCAATATTAACTTTAGTACTTTAGGTTTCTTTTATATTGTAATTTTTTTTATTGTTTGTTTATTTAAAGAAACTGAAACTTTGGCCAGCAATTTGTTGGACTCCATCATTAAACTGTAAATTTTTGGTTAACTTGGTCTTTCAATCCTTTTTGTTTTATTTCTCTACCCTGTCAAATGGAGGGATTGGAGAAGTGATGGAAACCACAAATCGAATGCATGAGATTCCAAGTAAATAACAGCAGTGCTCCACTCTCACAGGCATTGCTAGCAGAGCATTAGAGGCTGAGGAACAAAGATGTGATTTTTATGATGAAATGGAACATGCTTTTTGCTCTGGAGTTTGCTTATCTGTCAATCATCCTTCTGTGAAATGGTTAAAGAGCAAAGCAAACTCAAACAGTTGTAATGTCTGCATCTACCTTGCATCTAACATTTACTATCACCCCCTATTTTAAAAAAAATATGTTGGGTGTTTCCTTATTTTTCTCATCTTTTTGTCCTTATTTCCAAGATACCTAAATTATATCTGTCCAAGATGCCTAAATGATAGTCACACAATTCAGAGGGAAGAAAAATAAAAACAGCTTTACAGCAAATCCTACAATACTGTTCACAATCAGAATGTTTATGTGTCTAAATCAGGACTATAAGTAGAAAATTACACAAAGTTGAAATTATTTAACCCTCATAAAGAGACTGTATCTGTTTCCCTGAGCCTTCTTCTCATACAATTAGACTTACTGTTAAATTATAAGTAAGCAGGCAACAATTATGGCACAGAACATATTCAGTGTACTCAACCAACAGTCATGATTTACAGCAATGACTAAGAATACTTTCTCTGAAAGTTGTGGGATTTCAGTCAACAAGAATAAAGAGACTATAATAGAAACTAGAATTATATCTAAATAAATGACTTGGGTTTATATTTAGGAAGTGAGAGCAAAAGAGGATAAAATAGTCAGAATGTGATAATTTTCTGGATAAATAAATCTTATAAATTCCAAAAACAAGGTTGAAGCTTTTGGAATCTAAACCCTATAGAAAACTGGAAAAATTCAGGCAGAATATCAAGAAAATGTAAATTACTCTAGGAAATAAAAGTCTGCTTGATGCTCACTTCCCTGTCCTCATTGACTGAAAATTCCTGCTTGCCATCCCTTTTGTTAATATCTGTCCAAGCTGCACTAAACCCCTGGGTGTGGAGTTTTTAGCACAGCCAACAGGACTGTAACACAATCAAAATACTTCTTTGACCTCTCTCAGTTTTCACCTTTGAAGTCACACTATAGATACAAAATATCTTTCAGTGCAGTACAGTATTTTATCTGGGCTTTTTCTTATAAAATGACCTGCTGTGCCAAAAAAGATGAGCAAAATCAGAATGACTTGAGATGTGAGAGAGCGCTGCAAGCAGAGAAGAGAATTACCTCGTGATTAGAGACACGTACTGCACCGATACACTGATTATTCTGCTTCTGTCTAGCAGACGGCTTTGAAAGGCACAGTCCTTTCCAGTATTCCGAAAAAAAAGTGGTTTTCAGTGCAATCTTTATTCTATACTAAATAATAAAAAACTTTAGCCAGCTCCTCCTCCTTTGAAATAACCTGAATTGAAAGGAAGGTTGTCTGTATGGTCCAAACCCCAACCTTCCTTGTCTATGTTTTAGCATGATTGATTTTCCAGCCTTGTTAACATCTCTTCACAAGGCTCTTGTTTCTGAAAGTGCAGCAAGGTGCACATTAACCTGCCTGTCTCATTAACTGCAGCTGTTAAGCCATCTGCAATCAATGATGCTGATAATCAGATATTTTCTTTTGGTGCTAGGTATTAAAATGCAGAGTTACCATCTACTTCCAGTCACTCACCACAGACTTCTCCACAGCAACAATCTCTTTATTTATTTCACATGGATAGTGGAAAGTATGTAAAGAACCTGGAATTACTGAGTGCCTCCAAATGACAACTATACTTTATAAGTTCATAAAGTTATAATTTGAGATATCTATAATTGCTTCAAAGGAGGGCTTGAAATCCCATACTAATGCCTTACAATGCTCACTTCCAAAGCTAAGCAAAGTACTTTGCTTATAGGCAGAAATATGAAGATAAGAAAGGGTTAATAGGACATAATAATAATAATAATAATAATAATGATAATAATAATAATAAAGGGCTAACAGGACATAATCTTAAAACAGGACATAATCTTACCCACAATTTTTTGTGGTTTTATTTGTTCTGGTAAGCACTGTTATACTCAGATTTCTTGAGTTTAAAGCGGAGGAGAAAATATTCCTTCCTGATTCTATGGTGTTGCACCCACTGATATCACTGGGGCTCTTGTAATAATCGCAAATAAATTAGTTTCTCTCTCTCTTCCAGTGTTCCCTTGGCATTGCAGCTTTACAGGTCTTGCTGGAAAATGACTGGAAAAAGACTTAAATACAAAGAGGGTAAAAGAGGAGGTTATGGTTTTAACTTTACTGCTGCAGACTGGGAAAGGCTTGGAGGGAGCCCAGTGGTGTCTCTGTGAACTGGAAGAGTCATCCTGAAAATGTATAAAAGTAGGTAAATGATCTGCAATTCACAGTGCACTATTAACATTCCTCTGAAGGGAGGAGACCTGCATTCAGTGCCCCAGAACGAGCTAAAACCTGGTTTGCTTCATTGGGAACTTTGCTACGTACTATAGTGAAGCCTTTCTATTCCTGAGTGCAGCATATGAGGTCCAAGAACTGTTACCATGTGGATTTTTGAATATACTTACTTTTTGTGACTGATAAAAAAAAAAAGGCCCTCCTATTTTTTTCTCTATTTGCAATGACAGTAGTACAAAAATGTTCCTTATAGGCTGTAGGGAGCTGGGGATTGGAGTTGATCAAGGAATGTGTTTCCTTAATAGAGACAAGACAGCAAAAAAAGCAAAAGAGCCCTCACATCCGGCCGAGGTGAAATTCTCCTTTCCCTGTGGCCACTTGTCCTATGATACTTAATTGCCAGCATCTTCATGTGACTCTCTTGCTCTGCTTGCAATCCAGCTCCCACATTTTTTTTCTTAAACATGATACAGTCCAGTTCCAACACCACTGCACTCTTTAAAGTAAATATGAATGCACATTTAAAGCTTAAATAAATACAATTTCTCCTTAAGAACAAGAATCTCATTGTCTAGGTTGGGAAATTTACCCAAAGCTGAGTTTTTGATCCGTAATTGAAAAACTGAGCACCCAGTGGCCCAAACATACACTGAAATGTGAAAGACGTTGGGGCATTGGCATCTTCAGGGACCTGGCAGTGGTTATTCTAGCCGTGGGGATTCCTTTTTGCTGAAAGCCTGCTTTTGATTTATTTCCATAACAAAGAGTGAATAGCTGTAGCATCCTAACGATTTGAGATTTGTTTCTAGCTAACTGGCCTCTGGTGGCCTTATAAATTTTTTATGGAAGGATGTATTAGGGAAAATGGAATCTGTCCAGCAGGGTACCTGGCTTGACTCTTGTAGGTGGTAGAAAACATGCTTCTAATCACCTCCATGAGCAACACTGCTCCAGAGCTGTAATCCTGCAACCATTCCATCATGTCTGCTCTTCTCCACACTTACAGGAAAGCCTGTGGAGGAATTCTGTGAGTTTCCATGTGGTAACATCCAGGCAGGGCATCCTGGCTGTTTGGAGACAGCTCTATGGGAGGCTGAGAGGAAGAGAGGGAACACAGAGGTAAAGGAAGGGATTAACTGCCCTCCCAAGAAGCAACCAACTTAATGAATAACTATGAAAAACTCTCCAGCCTGGAACATTTATGCTTAGAAATACCCAACAGAAATCAGCACAGTCTCTCCAAAGAGCAGTAATACCTCATTCCCAGGCTTGTGGTGATGCCAGTTCAGAGTTCAGATCCATAAATTTATCATTTGAAATAAACCTCTTTTTCATGCCTTTTTTTTTTCTTCAGCTCTTTCTGAGAAAGAATTATCTTCTCCAAAAAAATTTTACTAACATGTGGAAGGTTCATGGATGATTGTGTGTCAGCAGAAACAAGAATCACATCAAGGAAATCACAGAATATCCTGAGTTGTAAGGGACCCATGAAGACCATCAAGTCCAGCTCCTGGCCCTGTGCAGGACACCCCAAGAATCCCACATGTCTGAGAGCAGCTGAAGTCTGCCCAGGCCCACAGCATCCCTGGGAGGAATGACATTTAAACCAGGTTTCTCCTATGCTGTGTACAGTTCAGTGGTGCACCCGAGACCAACCCCACAAAAGTGTGTATGTATTTTTATCCAGTAGTTTCCCAGAGAAGCTGTGGCTGCACCATCCCTGGAAGGGTCCAAGGCCAGGTTGGATGTGGCTCTGAAGTCACCTGGTCTCATGGAAGGTGTCCCTGCCCATGGCAGGCGGGTTTGAATGAGTTGATCTTTAAGGTTCCTTCAATCCCAGCCCATCTGTGATTCTGTGATTACTGGTGCTCTTTTAATCCAGATAAGAAACCATGAGCTGAGCTCAGACATGCAGCCTCAGTCTTACCCATAGGAATTTTGCACCAAGTTTTCTGACAATGGTTAGAAAGAGCCTTTCTGAGGGAAAGGGTGGGTTATGAGCCCTTCCCTCTTTAAACATCAAGGAATTCAGCTGTGAGACACAAAGCTGCTGGAAGCCAGGCTTTCTTTGCACCACTCTGCATAATTCTACCTTTTTCTCAGCCTCCAGTTCCCCCATTTGTCTGAATCAATGCCTTGCTGTCAAGTATCATATTATTCTTTTGTGAACAAACAGTATTTACCCAATTTACTCTCTCTTACTTCCTCTTGTCACATCCATGAGGAATTTTCAGTGTTCTTCCATTCATCTTTTTCTTGGTTGTGCTGTAAAGCCACATCTATAAATGTAATAGATAGCCACTCCCTGTTAAAAATTGAAATATAATCTTTGTTCTCCAATTTCAGTTGGATGCATGAATCACATGGCATTGTTTGGTCTCAAGTAGGTCTGTGCTGAATGAGTATTTTGAATTCATTCTGAATTCATTCAATCTGTCAGAATTAGAAGTTGGTTCTTATGAATGGTCTCTCTTAGCGTCCCTCAAAATTTATTGAGAGTATTCATGGCAGCAAATTGTGTTCATATGATTCACTCATGGGAAAGAAACAAAAACAGGCAGTGCCATACCCAACACAAATAGTTTTATCTGCATACTACTTAATTCAGGTTTCAATTATCACCTTGTTTTATGATAATTCAAAAGCTGCTGTTCCCTTCTACTGTACAATATTAGCAAAAATGTTTTTGTCCCAAAGGTGCTGCACACTCTGACATGTATCAAAAACCATTTCTGAGCCATTCTGGCCTAGGAGACTTAAATAATGATTCCACTTTAAAGGTGTATCAGTTATTCTGGAGTGCACATCTTTCATTTCAAAGTGACATCTACTTCAAGATATCCTGGTATTATATAATAATTTATGTCACAAGATGAGACATCTTTGCTGATGTCAGAACTCAGCCTTGAGGGTTTCAACTGTTCAGGTTTTCCTCTTTCTGTAAATAATTTGAAATTGTAGATCACCACTGGAAATACACCTTGAAAAGCCATGCTTTTGGCTTTTGGGAACGAGGAGAAAGAAGACCTGAATAAGGTTCAAATTCCACAGCCACTTCTTCCTACTCTATTTGTTTATCTCAAGAAATATGCAAGCAATGAATAAAATACTTGATGCAGCCACAGGTAATGCACACTGTGCATTACCATGGAAGTATCAAAAGTCAAAACAAAAAAGGCACGAGGACTGCTGTCGTAGTGTCATTTCTTGCACACATTTCACAGAATCACAAAACACTGAGGTTGGAAGGGACCTCTGGAGCTCATCTAGTCCAACCCCCCTGCCCAGGCAGGGTCACCCAGAGTAGGTGACCCAGGAACACATCCAGGTGGGTTTGGAATGTCTCCAGAGGGGGAACTCCACAACCTACCTGGGCAGCTGTTCCAGTGCTCTGCCACCCTCCACAGAAAGAAGTTCTTCCTCATGTTTAGGTGGAACTTTCTGTGTTTGTATTTATGGCCACTATTCTTTATCCAGTCACTGGTTTGTTTGTTTCTGGTTTTTTATTTTGTTTTGGTTTGGTTTTGTTTGTTTGATTTGTTTTTTTTATTTGTTGGTGGGGGTGTTGTTTAGATTTTTTTTTTTTTTTTGTTAGGGTGGATTTTTTTCACCATTATTTAGCATTTATCTTTCCAGATTTTGTCTCTGTTAGAAAATAATGTCACAACCAACACTGAAGATAATTTATCTGCAGGCCAAGGGAAAGGCAAGATATTTGCAATATTTATCCCAGAACACAGTTGCAAATATGTTTTATTCTCAGCACTTTGATCTAAACAGCAGCCTGTTATCTGTGTTCATTTTGATGCCAACAGTGAGTGGCAAACAACTTCTCTTCTCTAGACAAGGCTTTTACTAGAATCTTTCTAATATTCTTTTCTGATTTGGTTTCAGAACTTGAAACCTGTAACTAGGGTTTACCATAATGTCATAAACCAAATAGCATATTAATAATGCAGGTTCTAAAAGTCCTGAGTTAATCCATTTCTGAGACTTATGTATTCTTCACAGATTCATGAGAATGATCTGAGGAAGGTGCTGAAATGCATGACAAGATTGATAGGAACTCTAAAACAAGGCTGATCCTCTTCTTGTGATGCTTATAGTTGTGTATCAGTTTTGGTGTTTTGGGGCCTGAGTTCTACAGTTGTGTAGAATCCTTCCATGAGAAGGAACGAGTTATCTTTGCACCCACCAGGCAGGGCTCAGAACTGCTTATTTTGGAAGAAAAGACAAGAAATTTTAATAAAGGCGCTCAGGTAGAGAGGTAAGTGTGGCCTGGGGTGTAATATCCTCATCTCAAATTGCAGAAAGTAGCACAACCTCAGTTGCTGCTGGGAACATTTTAGAAAGCAGAGGAAAACATAAACAGAGACCAAGCACCTAAAATACCCCACAAGCAAGAGGAGATGCTCCATTTTTTGTCTTAAACCAGTCTCAGGAATGTGATCTGAACCCTAAACTCTTTCTTTCTATTACTGGATCCCACTCATCACAAGAAAAATAAAGAAATTAAGTACTAAAATTGTATTTCTAACCTTATTCTGCCAAACCACTTTATTTCACATAAAAGTTGTATCTCAATTCTGCACAAGCCATAAAAATTTGGGGTTTAGACAGACATGCCAGCCTTTGAAATGGAGTCTCATAAAAGGAGGAAAAGAGAGAAAAAAAATAGATCTTCAGAATGGCAGTAGAAAAGCTCTTGGTCTTAGCTGGGAGCAGTGTGACTTTTGTTGTTCCTGTGTCACTATCCCACTATTCTTTAAATGCAAAATTGATTTTTTTCATATTGAAGTAAAATACAGGGTTGTTTTCCAGGCTTTTCATGTTGGAATTTGGAACTTGAAAAACTTGTTTTCCTCCTCATTCTGCCAGGCTAGTAAAGAAGAAGAATTAGGTGATGCATAGTGTATATTTGTTGGCAAAAAACCCCAAGAGTAATAAATGAAGCTGCCACTTTTTTTTTTTTTTTTCCTGAATAATTTGCCTGAACACGTAGAGCTCAGTGTGTTCAGATGCAGTTGGAGGTGGACTGTCAGCCTGAGCATGGCTGCTAAAATGCTATCGTGCTGCACAATCAAATTTCTCTGTCAGGTCTGCCAGTGAAATATGTTCAGCTATCAAACCACACAGCCCAAAGTGAGCACAATTGTCAAACCTATGCACTGCAAGCATCATAGGTAGGCAAATATTTTTGGTAACAGTATGCCAGAGTAATTAAGGTTAATTATCTGCAGCTACAGAGGTCTGCTATTGGAACAACAATCTGTTTCCATGACAACCTGAAATTAATTAGATCTTTCTGTGTTTTGAAAGCATGGGTAATTTAGGTTTTCTCATGCCCAGGGCCAGTGGAGTAAAAGCTTTTACAGTTTTTAATTAAATTAAAACTCTGAATACCTGGTGGACTTACATCAGAAATCCTGCCTTTGGAGGGCTGCGGCTCAAATACTTCCGCAGATGGTAAAATTATTATGATTTCTTATTGTAAGAAATTCTGTGGGTTTCCTGTTATTCTGCAGGACTAGTAATTAACTCTATTCCACTCAGGGGAGGGATAACAGCCAGTGTTTGGACTCTAGGCCAGGCATTAGTAGAGGTACAAAATTCAACCAGCTGCAACAACTGGAAACCAAAGAGGGCAAAGAAATCTCGGTCATTGTGTCTGGCAAGGCCATTTCAATACCTGAAGCAAAGCATGAGAGTTCCAAAGTAAGATGGGGGTAAACGTGAAGTTGGGTAGAAGTGGCTTTCCTTATACTGGCAAAATGCTTGACATTTCCAAAGGATTCCTAAGAGAAAAAATCAACTTGTCATCAGATTTTGTGGCAGCACAAAAGCACAGTGATCAAGGGAAGTGAAGAAATACATCAGCAGGAAGGAGAGTTCAGATCAAATACCAATTCCATTCTTGTCTCTTGAGTGTGGCAGGCACCTTGACTACCACAGTCTCATATGTAATGGGTGGAGAGCAACACAATGTGTCTATAATATTTCAAGTGTATTCTGGTCCTGTCAAAGGAGTCATTATTATATCAATGAACAAGCAGGAGTCTACCTGAGGTAACTCATAAATCACCAATTCTACCATGTTCTTTTTGCTGAGATTTTTGCTGTGAAGAAAATATAAAACCCAGTTATGGGTTTTATTCTTTTCCCATAAATTGTTGGTATATTGGCTTTTGTATTGAAAGAAGATGGAATTTGTTTGGGCAGGACTATTCCAAAGGAGGGAAAAACTTCCAGATGTTGTATGCTTGAAGGAAATGTACCCATCTCACCTGAGGAGAAACAGAATGGCTAAAGCCACAGTTTGATGGTGGCTTAGAAATAGCACAAAAATTCTGTCAGAGGTTCTTTTGAAAACAACCACAAGTGGACTTGTGAGTATTTCTAGAGACACATCAGTGCTGGATGCCTACAGGGCAGGAGATGTCATCTTAATGTCTTCTACAGAACAGTTTATACACCTGATTTACTTTGTCTCCAAAACAATAATCATGTTGAGTACCAGACTTTGTGTGAAATTACACCAGCTCATCAGAAAAATTTTGAATCTGTTAATTCATGAATTCATTTCTTAATATAAAGAAAAGTAGCAATGTCCTTGTCCCCCCAAGACACTACATCAATAGCAGAAGAGATATTCCAAAATAGTTCAGAGGTTTACTTCAAACAGTATGCACAATTTAATTTAGCTCTTCTGAGGGATGCTTTCAATAATTTTATATCAATACTGCACAGAAATGCTAGCTAAGAGATTCTTCTTCTCCCTCTCCTTGTTCCTTTGATTTTGATGTCTTTGTTTGAAAGCAACAACATAGATGAGAGTTCCCGTTTCCTTGAAATACGTGTTGTGAAAACTTTGTCTTTCCAGGATGATATGGAGGAGAATCTTTCTGATTCAAAACCAAGCGACTCTTACAGTCTATATATGTACCATAAGAGAGAACTGGAATTTTATTTAATAATAAATTATCTCCTCTTCCATCTAAAGGTAATGATATTGAAGCTGCAGCCCATTGTTCAGTCATATGAAGAAACAGTAATGCCTGTTCAAAAGCATGAGGCACTTCCTTTTAGATCTAAATAGTATAAATGGTAGTAAAGTTTATTGAAGTGACTATTTCATTAGGCTGTACTTGTGAAAGTATGAAACACTGGAAGGTCAGACTAAATGTGTGCAGTCCTTGTCCACTGTTCCATGCCATTTTTGTGCTGATGACTTGGCAGTGAGGTACATACCCTGAAACTGATGTGGTTTTAGCTCTGTGTACAATTTTCAAATTAACCATTTTCCTTAAAGTTATTTTAAACTATGAATCTGTCATCAAACTTAGGTGCAGAACATCTTGCCCTTTTTAGAGAGACAAATTTTTAGCAGTATATTTTTGCCACCCTGCTTAAGATTTCTATCACAATTTCACGCAAAGATTTGTCTTCTGTTGTAACCCAAGTATCCATGCCCTGAAAGCACCAAAAGCTTCTGCCTATCTTCCTCCTGGACATTACCCCAGCAGCTCCACTTAAAATTCTAGTCCCATCACGTGTCCAGGCCTGGCTGTTCCTGCTTGCTCACAGGACCTGGCTGCGGGACTCTACATGAATGCTTTAGGAGGCTTCTTCACCACTCCTGCTGCTGGCCTTGTCTTGCTAATTTTGCCTGGAGTTGGATCACAGAATCATGGAATCTCAAAATGGTCTGCGTTGGAAGGGATCTTAAAAATCATCCAGTTTCCAAACCCCTGCCATGGGCAGGGATACCTTCCACTATCCCAGGTTATTCCAAACCCCATCCTACCTGGCCTTGGGCACTTCCAGGGATGGGGCAGCCACAGCTTCTCTGGGCAGCCTGTGCCAGGGCCTCACCACCCTCACAAGGAAGAATTTCTTTCTGATATCCAACCTAAACCTGCTCTTTGTCAGTTTGAAGCCATTCCCCTTTGTTCTGTCACTCCAGACCCTTGTCAAGAGTCTCTCTCCAGAGAGTCAGACTTACTGGGGCTGTGCCAACCTGTGTCATTCTAGAATAAAACCCAATGTGAGGACAAATTCCTGTCATGGCAGCTCCATCTGTGAAGGATTCTTACCAACAGCTCATCACCAGAACCTGAAGACCAAACTGGAAGGTTACCAGGTTGCCACGAGACACCCTCAGTCTCTGAGTTTCTTTGTCCTATAGTTCTTGTAATAATTTCTACGCAACACAGGACAAATGTAAAACAAATAACACATGAGAATGTTTGTGTCCAAAGTTCCCTTTCCAACATAACAAGAAAATGTGTCAGAGGGAGAGCAACTGAAGCTAATTAAATCAGTGCTGGTATGATGCAAAAGGTTAGAGTAGACAACAAACAAGCACGCTCTGCTTTTGCAAATGATTCATCTGTTTGTTAGAAATGAGTGATACAGGTCAGGAAAGTGTTTGTAAGAAGCCGAAACTCCTACCCTTTTCTGAACAGACTACGTGCTGCAGGTTGAGGCAAAGCCCCTCACTTCTGTCATTGCAACAGGCACAGTAAGGACAGAGTCCAGCTATTTTTCTCAGGCTTAGCTGCTCTTGGATCTCTCTCTGGAGGATTCCTCTGCTGCAGCCACCGCGCTCCAAACCCTCTTGTATCATGCTTGGAATAAATAAGGTTTGTCTGCCAGCGTGAGTCGGCAGTAAACACCATCCCTGGACAATTATACAAGAAACTGAGCAGAGGATGGCATGCCACAAGCCCTCTATCTGTGCATAGGGTCCCAGAAGCTGTCCTGCTCTTAGTCATTTGGTTAATTCCCAACAGTATCTGCAGTTTGTTATTGCTGGTTTTCATGTGCTCTGCGCTTCTGGGATGAGAAACTGCCAAAACACTCTTAAGCAGCAATTCTTGCAGCCCTTTTCTCATGAGATTTCCTCTTTTCTTCCCTGATCTCATACCATTCCCCACCCAGCTTTTCCATGCCCAAATGATCCAGATAAATGGATAAGAATTGACAGTTCTGAGTGCTTATCTGGAACAACAACACAATGTTCCCCTATTCATCTATTATTATAATATCATGTATGTTTATAGACTTGAATGAATAAAATAAAACTTTATCTGTAATATAGCTATCCATTTAACTTCAAAAGTGCATTTCGTGTCCCTCATTGTACACTTTTACTGAATGGTTGAGCTTTCCTAGCAGAATTCTCATGGAAAACACATTCTTCTTACTGTAGTCTGAATTCTGAGCTGTCCACAGTAACGTTTCACTGCATAGCCAAAAACAATGTGACTTTTCAATTTTCCATTCAACCGTGCAGCCAGTAGTGCCTAATGCTGTAAGTGTACATGGAAATTATCTATATTGCATGCAATATTCCACAACAGTACCAGTCTGCTGAGGATGTTCACAAATGTTTTGAATTAAAGAAGAGATGAGGATTTTGTAAGCTGTCCTCAGGCATCTTTTGATGATCCCTGTGGGTCCTCTCCAAATCAGGATGTTCTATGATTTTGTGATATTCTATCATGAAAAATGGAAAGAGGGAAAATTACTGTTTAAATGGTTTATTTCGATTTGCATACTGAGCTCAAATTGATACTTTTACTTCTGTGGAAAATGAGTAACACTTCTGACCCCCTGGACCTGTGGCTTTATCTCGAAAATGGTGCCCAAACTGGCAAGCTTTGAAGTCAGTGATGCTTACACTGTGTCACATCACACTTCCAGACACATTTTTCTCATTGAGAAAATCAGTTGAAGCTGTTCCATGCCTGTCCTTCCAACACCAGCTGCTCATTTCCGTTCCCTGACTGCCCTGTCTATTGTTCTGGCAACAATTACTTCCTTGATTTATCCTTTTCAGTCAACTCTTATATTCCCTGATGGGTAATTTTCAATCCACAGCTTTTTCTTAATTTAGTTCCTCTGTTTCATTATGATCCTGCAGTAGTGGGACAGTGGGTTTGAGGTGGCAGCATAAGGGCAAAAGACAAAAGCCTGTCTGTGCCGCCAAGATGTGACCATGGTTTAAGGCACTAAAACTAATCTTTGGTTATCTGCAGACCCTTTGTGGGAAGAGTATCTGCAATGTTAAGATTCACCTATCTAAGATCACTGCCAAATTTATATTTTAAGTTTGGACACCGCTTCTTAAGATAGAGAGGGCAGTGAAAAGCAGTAGTGCTTTGAGTGGACTTTTTGTAGGAGAACCTAACCTCCAGCTTTGGATCTAACTCCAGCAGAGCCTGCTCCTGACATGCAAGAAGTCTAATTCATGCCTTCTGCAAATGGCTCCTGATACTCAAACCTTATCCAATCCTGCAGCTAATGTCAAAATTTTAAATGACTGCTCTGGAATACAGGCAAGGATAAATTAAGAACTGCTGATGAGAACATGTTTCTACATTCAAGAGTCCTTAGTCAAGTCTATGGCAAAATTACTTTTGGCTTTGATATGAAAGAAATAGAATTAGTGCTTTTTGTTGCTCTCTGCTGGGTTTTGGTGGGGATTTCTTTACAGCTTTTTTTCTTCATTGGCTGCAAATTTCAGCTTTCCCTCACCCAACCCAGCTTTCAGAGCCCTGAACCATCTGCACAGAACAGAAGAATCTTCTTCAGAGCTCCAGAGGACAAGTGAAATATTTCAACTGTACCTTGTGGAAGAATGGTGTGGGTAGGAATATTTCCTTTAGGATGACAATATCTATGTAATGTATCTGCCTAGTGGTTTGCTGGGTTGTGTATCTTTCCTGATGACAGGTTAGGATTCCTATTGCATCAGTAGCATTCATATATTAAAGGTTACAAAATCTCATACACTCTCATAGCTCAAACTGGTCAAAAAGTACAAAGGGACAAGATGGGTGTAAGAACAAGCTAGAAAGTTGAATTTATGGGATTAGGGCCAAAATTTGGAAGGTGTTAAACTGGGCAGTGATGTATCAGCGAGTGTCAAGGGGCTGAGCATAAAAGTCTTCTTTTCCAAGAAAAGGAAACCCCACACAGTCAGACAGCTTTTGCTCCAGAGCTGCTCTTTCACAACCTTCTCAACCAGGGGATATTGTGGATGTGCCGTATCCCAGATGGCCACGGGCCCAGGCAGAAAAACTTTTCAAGATGGGGAGGTTGTGCTCACAGATCTGATGCACAGTCTGCTGGGAGCTGTGGCTTTCTCTTGTGAAACCAAGGGATGATACAGAGAGGAAAAGGCTCTCGGGTTCACCTCTTCCGTCCAGGAAATGCACCTCATGTCTCCTCACTTCTTCTTACACATGCGACTGAGGATGACTAAACAAGATGTTTCCCACTGTCACAGAAGTGAGAGCTGGCAGATTTAGAATTAAAAAACCCCACCACGGATGTTGTGTCATTGAATAGCATTCCAACTCCTTAAGGATGGATGAGACTATTCCAGCATAAGGGTTTCATGATATTATGAACATAAGATATTATGAAATCTTACAGAATTTTGCATTGTAGCCTGTATTTTGATCAAGAACTAAGAGATTGCTATTCCTCCTGAAGCTTGCACATGTGAAAAGAATACAGAAAATCATTCACCTCTCCCTTTCTCAATTAAAGGGTGTAATCAATGGTGTACATGCCAGCTGTCTAGTTGAAAGATATAACATTTGTGTTTATGATGGCAGAAGAGACATAAAAATCTTCACAGTCCTTGGCATAACTTCCTTGTGGGTCTTGGCACACAGGGCAATGCCATTCCACCCAGAAAACTGCTGTCTCTTTCAATGTGGTAACCACGTACACTAGCCAGGGATAATTTTGGAATAAATCCTTACCTCTTTCTCTTTAAAAAAAAAAAAAATTAAAAAGAGAGATTTTTGTTGTGGTCAAATTTTAAAAATGAAGGATATGTAGTTAATCAGTGTGAATTCTTTGAGAAGCACAGAGTTCTAATTGCTGAAGTGGAAAAATCAACTATTTAAGAAATGCAAAACCCCGCTTTTTATTTCAGGTTTGAAACATAGTGGTTCTCTGAGCCAGGACACACAAATTTTAGCTTTACCTTCTAGGGTTTGGCTTCTCATGTATCCTGGCAATTAGTTTGGCCTCTACAGTAAAACTCTGGGCCTGAGCTTGATTAAGAGAACATTTATGAATAACATCCTCAGAAAAATTAAGGCCATGGCCAGGCCCAGGCCACAGTGGCAGTGAAGTAGGTCCTGTGCTATGGCCAAGCTATTCCATAAAACAGAAGAACCAGGCAGCTCATAACTCTTTACATTGATAGCAGTCATCACTCTTCTTTCACAACTTTTAAGCCCAATTGGAAATTCCTGAAATTTTAATTTCATTTCTTTCTAAGTACTCTTGCCAAATTCAGTGCAAAACACCAGCCATGGTGGTATATTTATTATTAAGATGCTCTTGACATGATGGATGAATCATGGCTTTACATAGGGACAGAAAGACCAACCTCTTCAATCCCTCTAAAAAATACTGGGAATTAAAAAGGCTATTACCCACATAGGGACAGATTCTGCAGCCCTACTACCACTGACATGACTGAGAGTTAAAAAAACCTACCAGTCCTGTAGGTATTTGGATCTTTTCAAACTTTGATAGCTGTTTCTTGCAAATGGGGGTTTTTTTCCATCTCTTTTTAAATCTTCACCAGTCTGTCTACAGGGCTATTCATGAGGTTTTACAAACTTACCCCTACCTAAAGCTTATCTGCCAGAACCTTTCCCCCTCTTCCCAACATGCCCTTTTAGGCTTCAAAGGATGGTTTCCCCAGTAGCAGGGTCGAATTCTAGTTGCTTCTCTCACTGTCCTGCAACCACTTGTTGGAAGAGTGAGAAGACATACCTCTCCAAGGGGAGCTTGCACCTCTCTGCACTTGTCAACGAGGCAAAACTTACTGGAAGCAGATGGAGTTTGGAGATTTTTTTAGTAAGGGATTCCCAGACGCAGCTCAGTCCCTGGTTTTGTGACTCTTAACTCTCTAGTGACTTCCACAGCAAAGCAAGTGAGAGGATTTTTTTTTGTTTCAGATGAAGGAGCCAACAAAGCCAGGGCAGGCAGGACAGGTGGAGTGTGTCAGAAATAAAGGACATTTCCTAGGAAGACTGGCTTGCTAAGGGACCCTATTCACAGCTCATTACTGGGCTGCCCAATAGCGCCCCAAGGAGAATAACTCAGCCCTTGTATGTCACAAAACTGCTTAGGCTGAGTTAGGGAAAGCTCATTCCAGAGTGTCATGAAGCCATAATGCACATCAAGGAAAAATGGGCAAGTCTTGCTATAAATTTTCTTCTGAATACAATGGGGTACCAAAATCCATTCCCACAGTGTGATATGGCTCTGAGCTTCTCATTAGGAATGTCACAAACACAGAGAAAATGATTGTGGTGGGTTGACCCTCTCTGCATGCCAGGTATCCACCAAAGCTGGTCCATCATTTCCCCCTCCTCAGCTGGACAGAGGAAAGAAAACAATGAAGGGCTCATGGGCAGAGAAAGAGCACTCACAAATTAACATCATGAGCAAAACAGACTGGACCTGGAGAAAGAAAATAGTTTAATTTACTACCAATTGAACCAGAGTTGCACAATAAGCAACAAACCCGAACCTTAAAACCATCTTTCTTTCACCCATCCTTTTTTCCCAGGCTCAACTTCACTCCCAGTTTTCTCTACTTTCTCCTGTACAATGGTGCAGAAGGAGAGGGAGAGAGGGTTGTGGTCAGTCCATCACACATTATCTCTGCCATTCCTCTCTCCTCAGGGGAAGGACTCCTCACACTCTTCCCCTGTTCCAGTGCAGATCCCTCCCAAGGGAGACAGTCCTCCAGGAACTTCCCCAGTGGGAGTCCTTCCCAGTGGCTGCAGTTCTACACAAACTGTTCCAGAGTGGGTCCCTTCCACAGGGTCACAATCTTGAACATGCCAGCCCCAGTGTGAGCTTCCCACAGGGCACAGCATCCTTTGGGCATGCCCCTGCTCTGGCGTGGGCTCCTCCATGGGCTGCAAGGGGATCTCTGCACCCCTGTGCCCTCCACGGGCTGCAGGGAAGCCTCGGCTGCAGGATCTCCTCCTGCCCCTCCTTCTGCCCTGACCTGGGTGTCTGTAGGGCTGTTCCTCTCACATGTTCTCAGTCCTCTCTCCAGGTGCAAAATGGGCTGGTTTATCACCTGTCCTTCTGCAATATGCTATTTCAGAGGCAGAGGCATAACTACCATTCCTGCTGGGTTCAGCCTTGGCCAGCGGTGGGTCCATCCTGGAGCCAACTGGAATTTGCTCTGTCAGACAGGGGGGAAGCTTCCAACAGCTTCCCAGAGAAGCCACCCCTATACTCCCCTCCCTACCAAAACCTTTCCCTGTAAGTCCAATACAATGGTTCAAACATGAAAATCACTTCTCCATGGATGAAACCAAGAGTTTTTTGCCCTTACCTGCTAATAAATTTTGGCTTTCACCTAATTCATCTCATTGTCAGCTGGGAGGATGTGCTGGGAGATAACTGGCCTGGGCAGTGCAGTTAAAAGCAAGCCGTGCTCCTCAGAAGGGATGGATTCTGCACAGTCCATTGAGTCATCCTGCAAATCTTATGGTTTCATTATTTTCTCTTTCCTGTTTCTAAAACTTGTCTACAAGTCCTTCAACAAATACCCACAAGTATTTTCTTCCACTTTAGATGTGACTTTCTAATGGATCAGATATTATACTAATTATGTAGCATTTTTCAATAAGTATTCTTGTAACCTCATTCTCCTTACAACCCCAAGGCTATAGCTCTCCACACTGGTACAAATTTCAATATTCCATACCAAACAATGAGAAAAAGACCTGGAGTTCAAAGTCTGAATGCATTTTTCAAATACATTTGGTGCATTTTCTTGACAGACTTCTTCTAATTAATTAATCTAATACAATCAAATTAATACTAGGCCTATGCAGCATGCAAACCCCATATTGTATTTACATACAAATGTATGTGCAGAGAAATTGAATTTGAGAGGATTTTGACAGAGAGTTCTTTTCTTATAAAGAACTTCTAACTTCTTCAGAGCAGAAGATTGAGATCAAAGGTATTACATAAATCCATTGCTGCCTCCTATACAAACTAAAATTTTAATACAACTCTGGTGTTATAAAAGAAGTGAAGAATTTCACCTCCTAGCTAGTAAGACCAGTTGCTGAAGTTGTCTCACATGCAAGCTGTGTTTTCCAAAATTTCTCTTAAGCAAGTGCTGTTTATGACTTTTCATCAAAATACAAGTGCTGATAAACTGAGCATTCAAAACACAACATAAGTGTGATATAGTTAATAAAAAAGAGAGAATTTTCTAGAATGTACAAGGTACATCAAGGTCCTAGTGGAAACTATTCCTGCCCATGGCAGGGGGGTTGGAATGACACGATCTTCAAGGTCCCAAACTATTCCACAGTTCTGTGATTGATTGAAAAACTGGTTTAAATATTAAATAACAAGTATTTTCAATAAGTAGTGTTTTAAGTAGCACAAAATTAATTTCAAGAGGGTGTACTGTGACAAATAACGTATTTCCCTTGCTTTTTTGATGCACTCCTTGAAGGATGGAAAGGGTTTTGGTTTCTGAAAGTGCAGTGTCAGATACTCAGAAAGTAGTTCCTGTTTTAGAGGAATTAGGCAAGAATATTGCTTCCAACATCATCTGTTCTGCTGCTGTTTTTTGTTGTTGTTACATGTTGCTATATAGATGAGTAGCTATTCAATGTCCTTCATCCAAAAAAAATAGCTTGAAAAAATTACTTCAAAAGGCTCAAACACAAAAAGCAGTAACGTTGATACACAAATACAGCATTAAAAGAACTTTTAGGAAAAAAGTATTTTTTCAGGCAGGCTTGGGACTTAAGAATCTGGTTTAATATGCTTTGGTTTCAAGAACAGTGGCATGGCACATTTATTTATACATTCATCTGCATCACAGCAAGCACACTGTAGAGCTTCCTGCTTGCTACATAAATGCCCTGGATTAGTGGTGATTTCTTTCCCCTTTTCCCAATTTACTTAATGGCAGTTTAAAATATCAGCTGAAGCTACAGAACATACACAAAAAGTGGGCCAGGATATAGGGAAAAAGAAGAATCTTAGGCAAGCTTTATGTGAAGCATTGTTTCTCATCTTCCAGAAGATCTGGGTATGGTACACAAAAAACAGCATCAAATCCCTGCAGGATGTGCTTTTCTTGAGAACTCTCCTTAGATCCTAGTAAGCACTGAGGTTTTGGCAAATAATGTATTTCTGGTACATGTCTTTCCGCAATCCCCTTCACATGAACGTTTTTAAGGGCAAGCACTCAAAAATATTGAACCCTATTACTCAAAATTTGTGGTTTGGCACTTCAGCCACACCTTTATAAGAGTTTCACTCCTCCCCTCCTTGTCTTTGCAAGGGCCTTCCCCAGGCACTGGCAGCAATTCAGTCTCTCCTGCTCTCCCCTCACCATGCTCAGAACCTTCTCTGGGGACCAGAAATTTTGCAGCTCAAGTGTCTGTGTTTAGTGTGAGGGGGTTGGGGTGACAATAAGTGACGCTACGCAGGAGCGTCTCTTGTGACTTTTAAATTTTCCAAACATGTGAAAAACTAATCATGTTTATCCAGCTCTCCAGTTCCAACAATTATACTGTTAAGCCTTTTATCCATAAATGACAGTGAGAGGGCTGTTATTCATGTATATATATATGCATAACTTGTTTTCATCTTGCTAAATTCTTTGTTTCAAGCACATAGTTACATGTTCTGCTAAAATGTGTTTATTTTCACCATATTTAAGTGACTCGCCCTTTGACTTTCCTGAATGTGACTGTTCTCACTTTTCGAAACTGCTGTGACGTTGTATAGTCTCTAGTCCCTTGCTATTTACTTCTTCTCTAAAATGAAGAAATCCTTTCTTTTGCACTAGCTTTTCCAACCCGGAATCTGCATCTTTTTTTTTGAGGCAGAGCTGATTACAGATAAGACCACATGTGACATAAGGGGCTTTATAACCATTTCTGTATTATTTATTCCATGTGTCCTTAGGTTTCCCAGCTCTGTTGTCTAACTACTAAACAATACCGTCTCTCACTCTGAGGGGAAAAAAAAGAAACCACAAAAACCCTCAAGTGTTTTTCATGTACTCATTTAAAAACAGAGAAAAACAGATGAAATATTTGAGCAGCGCTAACCATTATGCTTCAGTGTCAGAACTTTTGGGTTGTCTTTCATGGGGTGCACCCATGGTTTTAATGACTCAAACTGCGGGCCTGCAGGCTCATGCCAACCCATAAAGCAAGTGAAATATTGCTTTTTAAATTTAATTTATGATTTTTTGTTTGCAGGGAGACTTTTGTTCCCGCAGCTTCAAGCAGAGTTTGACGCTGCTTCCATCTGTACAGCATGTTGCCTCTCCTTCAGAAGATAGCATCATAGGAAAAAAATCATATTCTAATGATGTTAATCTGGGTGGTTTATGGAGACTTATAATCTGATTTTCATTAGACCAAAGTAACTTTTAAATAGCGGGAGGGGTTGTGAAGGCAGAAAGAGATTTTGTCTTCTCCAAGGCTTCTTTACTTCATCTTATTCAAGACCTCTCCAATTTACTACGGTGATTTAATGTGTCTTCAGAATACAGCTGAGTCTAGATTAAATGTAACAAAGAACTGGAAAACTCTACAAGTATAATTGGAACATTTCTTTATCTCATTTTCCGATATATTTTGATTGGGGTTTTTCTTTTCACTCTCAGCTAATTGCTTTGCAATTCATTAAAGGATGGAAGGAAGAGGATGGAACCAGGGCATTCATCTGGAGCTGGATGAATCTGGAACTACATCCAACTCCTTTCTTTTCTATGAGTTTCTCCTTAGTCCTTGGTTGAGGCCCACAGTGCTAATTTCTCAGATGTATATAAATAATTTAATGCTCTTGAAAGCCAAAGAAACTGGTTACTTTATTAGGATCGTGATCTTCAAAGGTTTTCAGCTCTTCAGCTGACCAACAGAAATAAAAGTACTTTAATACCTTAGAGAGTAGAAAATACAGTTTGTAAAAAAACCCCATAAAACATGTTGAAGAGCTTGGAACCTGCAATTACGAAGAAATAAGGGGGGCCCTACATGTGTGTGTACATGATTCATAAATGTGTACACATTAATGTATTTTTAGATGGAAAACCCAAAGGAATCTAATTCCTCCTTCACTGGTCACCCTGGTAGCCACCTCAGAAGACTCAGAGACACTTTGGGGAGACTTACACAGGTGAATAGCTTCAGTTATATGAATCTTAAATGAAAACAAAACACACTGTGTCTGCAGTGGCACCTGTGCATAACTCTACAGTTTTGGTTCATTTAATACTGGTCTTAAAGGCTTCTGTGATGGGGCTATTTTTAGGTTGGTTTCCTATAGAAATAGGTTTCTGTGAGCATACAGTGTGTTCATCCACCCCTCATGATAACTTCTGAAGTCACTGCTCATTTCAGGTCAGTTTGGCAGGGGCATGAAAGTGAAGATGGGTGCACGTGAATTTTCATGAGAAGGGGTAGCAGGATGGAGCAAGAAGATTCAGACTAGTTCTTTTACTGAGGAAATGGTAAATTTAGCTTAGTTCCTTGTATATCTAAAAAAGCAGCAACCAGCTGAGGAGGCAGCACATGCACTGCCCTAAAATAGCTGGGACCACTACCCCAGCCTATTGCTAAGATATACAGAGTGCCACCATGGAGAGGGGAAGCAGGAATGATGCTGTGGATGGGATAAAGATGATGGGAATGGGGAATTTGGGAACTGGGGAAGAATCCACAGGAAACCAGGAATCCAAAGATGTTCTCCTTGCGCTTTTTTGGTGTTTTTATTTGAGTTGGTGCTACCAAAACCCTTTTTGGCAAGGGCAGGGAGCCAGAAAAGCATAACAGGTGCTAACTGGAAACTTACAAAAGAGGGATGCAGAGCCAAGACTGCTGCCTGTGACAACGAAGACCTGGGCAGAGAGAAAGCAGCATGCCTGTGAGTTAGAGGTCTGGTCGTGTGGGAATGGGAGGGAGGGTATAGTGGCAAGCCTCCTATTTATTTTGTGGGAATTTGCTATATGTTTAGGACCCACCAGAAAGCAGCCAGTATTATCTCTGCTCTCTACTCTTTTCCTCAGGGGTGAAGTAAGGACAAGTTTTCAGTCAGACCTCACCATGTTTCCCAGCTTTTGCGGGTTTCAGTCAGTCCCTTGTAGTTTAGAGGAAGAGATTTTTTTTCACTGTGGTTTGAATACTCAAGGAATATACTCTAACATACCATTGTAATTTCAATTGGTTTCTATGTTAGCCTGATTATATAAACCTCTTGGTTTTGCCTTCCAAATGCAAGGAAGTCGGTTGGACAGCATGTAAGATTCACCCCCTCCGTC
Organism: Pyrgilauda ruficollis; assembly: GCF_017590135.1. NCBI lineage: Eukaryota > Metazoa > Chordata > Aves > Passeriformes > Passeridae > Pyrgilauda > Pyrgilauda ruficollis. Next base: position 1,870,733 of record NW_024529155.1, on the reverse strand, counting down.
TCCTCTGTAGCCGTAGGGAGGGTGGGGTTAAAAAAAGCTATTGTGCAAAGAAATAAGAGATTCTCAGTGATGCATGTCACATTGTTGGAGGGAAGCAATGGGACCCCTGCTCTGAAGCACATGGAAATCCTTGGATACACTCACAGGCACCCTTTGTTTACGCAGGAGCCTGCAGTGACAGCCTCTGCTCCGGAGGCTCCCGGCTTCGCGGGGTGGCTCGGAAGGGATATTTTTGAATTCCCAGGGCTTCAGGCCAGCTGTTCCTCTAACTGTGTGGATAGCATCAGTCAGTTCCCCCAGGCAGGGCTCACTCCTCTCTGGTGTTAGCACACTGCTGCAGCTGCACGATGCAATTGTGTACATGCAGTCGGGATGAGTGGGGCCATTACTGTTGAGGTTGCCCACTGGCCTGATAGGGCAAATATTTTTGGGGCAGGATGTACCCTTTGTGTTGGTTTTGGCTGGGACAGACTCAATTTTCTTTGTAGTGGCTGGTGTGGGGCTGTGTTTTGGATGTGTGCTGGAAGCAGGGCTGGTAACTCAGGGATGTTTTCAGTATTGGTGAGCAGGGCTTGCACAGAGTCACGGCTTTTCCTGCATCTCATTCCATACCACCAGGGAGGAGGCTGAGGCTGCACAAGGAGCTGGGAGGGAACACAGTGGAACAACTGATCCCAATGGCCCAGAAGGACATTCCAGACCAGGTGGCATTGTGCTCAGCACATAGAGCTGGGAGAAGAAGCAGGTATGGGGGTACACGTGTGGTGATGGAGTTTGTGTTCCCAAGTCACCATTGGGAGTGCTGCAGCCCTGCTTTCCTGGGGATGGCTGAATATCTGCCTGCCTGTGGAAAGTGGGAAATGAATTCCTTGGTTTGCTTTTCTTGTGCGTGCAGCTTGCTTTACCTATTAGAGTGTATTTAGCTCAGTGCAGGAGTTCTCTCACTTTTGCTCTTCTGAGTGTGTCCCCCACCCCAGGGGAGCAGGAGGGAGCAGGCAGCTGTGTGGGCTGAGCTGCCAGCTGGGATTAAGCCACATCACCTGGTGGCACCAGGACTGCTGAGAAGGGTGTGTAGCCCCAGCTGCCTCCACAGCTTTGTGCAGATATACACCAGTGAAGCACCTAGCCCAGAAAGAGCACCTTTCCTACGCCTTTCCCAACCTATGGTGGCATAAAATACCTTTTTTCTCCCAAATTTTAGGAAGAAACACTTCTCAGAATCCTCTTTCATTACAAAATAAAGCAGTCATTTTTCCATTAATCTGACATATTTCTCTGTGAGAACTGCAAGGGAAAAAGCTAAGCCAAATATATTCTGCTTTTTCTTCTTTTTTAAACATACGTTGTCTTGAATCAGTGAGAGGTCTCCTATGCCCAAATATGATTAAACCCCATATAAGTTAAGTCTTTTTGAGCTGAGTGCAAGTTATAAAAGCTGCTGTGAGTCAACAGTAATTTTACAGTTCTAGTTTTGTGTGGTCCTTGTTTGGAGAGTATTAGGCATAAAGTTGTCATACTGGAGCTCTAATGGGTGCACTCAGTAGGTGTGATTTATGGGACTTGTTGCCTTGTGAGAATGAAGTCATGTAGTGTATCAGGATTGCCCTGCAAATGAAGCAATTAAAGTTTGTCATCTTTCTTATGAAGGTGTCCTGACTGGGGGTAAGAACAAGCATGGGGGAATGTAAAATGGGGAGGGGGGACAGGGGAGGGGAAGTTGGGGGAGATGGGTGATTAGACTCCATCTGTGGATGAACACTTACAGCACTTTTTCTAAAGTCTTCAGTTGAATTTCATTTGCTGAAGTCTAGTGCCATGTCTGGAGGCAAACAGCACATCTTTTACTTGCCAGTTCTATTTATATGCCTGTGAAGTAGATCATTGTAATGAATACAGATGGGCAATAACTACAAAGTTATTGCATAATTTTTCAAAATTTTATGATTGCCTTTCCTACTTCCTCTTAAAATAATGGCTCCACTGTACAGCCTGCAGACCATTCAGTATATCTTTCGTATATTTTACCATTTCAGCAGGATTTAATTTATTGGAGACACACTAGAAGTGGTAGGTAAACAATCTACAGAAAGAATCCGATTTATAAGACAAGGAAGACTTCAACCAGTATTAAGTTCTTTGGAGATCACTTGGTGAATGCAAGTATATATGATTTTTCGTCTTTCTGACTTGGCAGCAAAGCATGTGGGGAGGAAGTCAACAGAAAGCCACCCACAGCCAGCTTTACAGAATATAGAACAGGTCTGTAATAGGATGTCTTGTTGGATGGAAAGTGTTTCTGCACAATTTGCAGGTTTAAACCTGCCACAGGGAAAGTTTCAGGCCTGCTGCGAGAAATCCAATTCTCTTTCGTGGGGATGAAGCAGGTTTGGGTTTGCCACCCTGGGGATAACTGGAACAGTCTGGACCTGTGAGTATCATTCTTCTTTCTCCTCCATTTCCAGTCTAATCCACTCTACTTCCACTTCTGAATTAATGAAGTGGCACACTTTTTCCTGAGCAGCCTTTGTGAGTTTACTGACTTCTGAGACTGAGATCCATCTCCCATTTAACTCAATGGAAGTCTTTGAGTTGACAAAATGAGTATTGGATGTGTCCCTAAAATAACTGGGTTTGAATTCTGGCCACACTGAAGCTGATGGCAAAGAGAAACTGGAATTTCAGCTCGATGTCTACGCATCATCTGCTGTATTGGCAAAGACTATTGCAAAGTCTGCTTCCCCTTGAAGGCAGAGTTAAGTGCTCTGGAACCACAAGCAGCTTTTCTTAGTCTCACTTCTGAAACCACTCCCAACTCAAGCCTGCAACCCTCAGGACCACCAGCAATTAACTGTATAAATGCCAGCTGATCTGGTCTTTGTACCCTATTTTGGGACTGCCTTATGATTGCATAATTGGTTCTCAAAACCAAAGTCCTTTCCTTTGACCTGAATATTCAGAAATACTTTGCCTTTTGGGTGCCCAGCTGGAAATCTGTTAGAAGAACTTGGTTTTTAGAAGGGTCTCTACTTCTAAAATTCTTGACTTCTCAAATTGCTTCATGGCACTTAATAAAAATTTGGTTATCTCAGCCTCTTTTGGTAATTGAAATATCCTTTCCTTTAACAAATTTTTATGGCACACAGCACCAATGAATACTTATATCATAGAAGTATGATTTGGGTTTGAATTTCCACTCATGTTTCATTGGTTGGTCTTGCTAAATAAAACCACCAGAACTGGTAACCTATTATGGTGGCAAAAGGGATTCTGAATCTTGCCTTGCCAGGACAGAGAATATTAAATTCCTGCCCAAGAATAAAGTATTTTTATAGTGTCGTCTGCTTTTTATTCAAATATCAGATTTAAAAAACCAAACATTAAAAAAAAAAAAGAGCCATTTCTCATTAGTTTGAGGTTTTTTTCATGGTTTTTTGGTATTTCATTTACTATCTACTATTATAATAAATTCGACCCTTGCTGCTCTCTCAATAGAGGGCATCTGTTGTGTTTTGTTAGCCTTGCCCTGAAGCATAAGGACTCCTTTGCTAGCAAAATTATCTCAAGAAACTCCAAGCATGCACTTAATACTGTGCCAGCAACTTCATAATACTATTGTGAACAGAGCTAATTTTTTAATGTGTTTTTTGGTAGTTTTTGGTTGGTTGTTTTTCATTGAATTTTGTTTTTTCGGTGTTTCTTTTTGATTGTTTGGGTTTTGTTGTTGTTGTTTTTCGGGTTTTTTGTTTGTTTGTTTGTTTTGTTCTGATCAATAGATTAAAATTAGAAGACCTGGAGCTCGTAGCTTCACAGTGTCTCAGTGGCCTCTGGCTGGAATCTTTCAGCCTTCAGCCTGAACCATGCCTAGAGCAGAGAAAGGTAAATCTGTTTAACATTCACCCCTCTCCAAACATTGAAATTTATACTATCAGCATTTCAAATCATAAATTTCCCTTTCAGGCGCAGACAACTGTTTTCTTTCTAGGAGGCCACAAGCATCTTAGATTCCTGATCTCCTAAAAAGATTTTACTCTTGCTTTTCCCTCTTTCTATATATTTTTTAATACTTTGGCATAGTCTTTTCTTTCACCATATGGAACCACTTCTGCCTCCTTATCCCCTGAACACACTTTCCCACTCGACATGATGACATGTGACCATTCAACTCATAAACAGAAGTTAGAGAAACCGAGGTTAAACCACGGGCACCAAAAGTGGTTTTGAGAATGCAAATGTGGAAAAAGTGGGATAATCCACAAGCATGTGGTCTGTTACCATCTGCCCTGTGCTCTGAATGTATAAGCACATTCACCCAGAGTTTACAATTGAAGGGATACAATGTTTTGGGGTTTTTTTGCCTGGTAGAATACTGTGCATTTTGGCTTGGAAGGCATGCTTCCTTCCCTTCCCGTGGTGAGAGCACAGGTGCTGCATGCTGCTATTATGGTTGATCTTTTCCAATAAAGATCCCACACAGACCAGGATACTAAACACACAGCTCAGCTTGATCCTGATGGATTGCCCATGATCCCACAGCTCTCTTCTGTTGTGGTGCAGGATTCATTTGGTGTGTTCTGTTTCCCCCTAAAGCTATAATGGTTCGGTCCTGGGATCCCCCTCTCCCCCTCCCCTGGAACCTCTCCCTCTGAGTGTCAATTCGTTCTCTCCTCCCCTGTTTCCCTGGTTACCTTCTGTCAATCCCTCCCCAAGTTCTTGTCCATCACCCACTGTCTCCTTCCCACATTCCAGAAAGTTCTCCCCTCTTCGGTGGGTGATTGGATCGGGAACAAGGGTCCCTCCCTGTCACATTCCCTATTGGCTAGCCGGCATGCTGCTCACGAGTTTGTTTTCTCCCAAGTTCTCCCTCATTGGTTAATGTGTCGTGTTTCCGCCCCCTTTATAAGCTGCTGTATTCCTGCCTCGTGGTCTCTACTCCGCTGGCTCCCCTGGAGTGAATAAAAAGCTCTGGATTTTACCCCCGAGGAGGGTCCCTCTTTTCTTTCTTCTACTTCGCCTGCCTGCTGCTCGCTGTTGCCTCTTGCTGAGGCGCTCCCGGGACGCCCCGGCGCATCTACTGCAGTGCCTTCGGCTCAGCCGGAGCGACCTCCTCCCCTTCCCGGGGGAGTAGAGGGACTCGGACAGCAGCGCGGCACTCTTCTTCCTCCTGGAGCCCCATCTAGTGGCTCTGCACATCTGTCCATCTGCCATATTGCTCATCTCGTTAATCCAAATATCCATACGGCCCAGAATGGTACAAACCAGCAGAAGAAAAGAGGGATGGCTGAATGCATGAGTAGCTCTGCAGCATTTGCACATGGGCTTGTCTTTGCTCTAAATGTCCCTCTGACAAATAAATATTCAAAGCTGAATACTTCATCCTTAACTTTTCCTGCTCTTTTTCTCCTTTAAGTCAATTAGAATTTCCACTGAGAACAGGTTTCAGGTGATTAAACTAAGGACGGAGGCTGGCTCAGATGGTGGGAGAATATAGAAACTAATGTAGGCACCTGATGGGAAGTGTGTCAAAGGAAGAACTCAAAACCAGATAATGCATCATTGCCTGCAAGATAACCACATCTTTTCACAGTTAGAAAGGTCCAATGGAGCAGGGAGCTGGTGGAACAAAATTAGTATGTTTGGGGCTCAGGTCTTCTGCTAACAGATTTCATCCAGGTCATTTCACCCTCTGTGTCATAGCATCCCACTTGCAGAAAACAGTGTTGATAATATTTGACTACCACATGGTACTAAATTGCAGCTTAATTAATGGTTTGCAAAGCACTTTGAAATGTTCAGTTGAAACAGGTAAAGGATAATTAACATCATGTATTTATTTACTGAGCTTTCCTTGCCAGGAACAATCTTCCTTAAATTCCTCTTGCAATAACTGTTTCAACTGCTCTAGGAAAAACAAAGCGGTTCAGCCAGTATGTTTTCTACGGGGAGACTTTTTGCTGCATGAATCACATGGTTGAAACTTGAAGAGAGTGGCTGCCAAGATGAGGGACAGGCAGGTTTCTGAATGGAGGAGCAGGGGAGATGAACAGATGCACAAGTGTTCGTGCTCCCTCAGAGCTGCATGCATTGTTCCAGGCAGCTTGGGAGACACAGCTACAAGGTTGTTTGTAGCCACATTTCTCTCCACAGAGAAAAGCAAGATACAATTCTTCCCAAGAATATTTCTGAGTTTCACATTCTCTCGATTTTTTCAAGAAACTACAAGCATGCACTTAATATCATGCCAGCAACTTCCTAATACTATTGCGAACAGAGCTAATTTTTTAATGTGTTTTTTGGTAGTTTCTCTGAACCTCAGAGAAAGAAAAACAATTCTTATCTCATTTGTTGTGCCTCTGTGCTAAAGTAGAATGCAATATGGAGGTTGTTTACCCAAAGTGATGGTGTTTTGTTTCCTTGGCCTGTCAGGGCCAATGTGTGTGTGTGTGTCGGGACTGTCAGCTGGCAGTCACAAGATGAGTGCAGTTGTGTGCAGAGTTGAGTGCTTGGCAGATTCAGTTTAGATGAAATGTAATATAGTGTAATATAATATAGAATAATATAGTATAATAAAGTAATTAATTAGCCTTCTAACATCCATGGAGTCCTCCTCATCATTCCTCTCCTTCAGGGGAAAAAATGTCGCCGATAGTTGTTGTTCACTCCTGTGCCTGGACAAAACAGGCTCCCCATTCCTTTGCAGGACTCATGTCTTCATGTCTTACTTCTGTAGCACTTCTGTCATGTGGGTCAAGGCAGGCCTCAGTTAGACAGCAACATCTTCAGAGCTGACCTATTATTTCCAAGGGAAGTTTCATATCTCTCCTTCACTGTGCTTCACAAATTTTTCTAAATATGGAATGATGGCTTCAAGATCAGGAGAGGAAAAACCTTAAGTCTGAAGGGTCATTGCCGTAGTGAAGCTTGGACCCCTGGCCAGGAGATGTCACAGATTCAGAGAGCTGCTCCCCCACCCCGAGCTGCACTCACTGTTTATGTGCTGGATGCAGTACAGGTGGTGCAAGGTGGGATGCAGCCCCCCACAGCAAATGAGGCAGAACACAAGCAAGTACATCCTGCTGGGAATCTGTGTGGGCTCCAGGTCTGAGTGACTTGGTACACAGGCACATAGTGATAAGATAACTGAGAACAGCCCTAAGCTAGAAGAGGAGAGATTCAGATTGGATTTTAGGATGAAATTGTTCCCTGTGAACAATTTCACAGGGTGAAGCCCTGGCACAGGGTGCCCAGAGAAGCTGTGGCTGCCCCATCCCTGGAGTGTCCAAGGTCAGGTTGGATGGGACTTGGAGCAATCTCTTCTGGTGGAAGGTGCCCCTGCCCACAGCAGGGGGTACAGATACATGGTCTCTAAGGTTCCTTCCAATCCAGGCCATTCTGTGATTCCATGATTTCTGTGCGTAGCTGCAGTGTTAAGAGAGAAGGCTGAGTGTTAAGAGTGGCTTGAATAATAAACAAATGCTGGTAAGAAATTGCTTATTCTTGGAATTCCAGGTCTAAATTAGGAGCTCACCATGAAGAGGCCAGAGTCATTCACTCCAGAAAAGAATGACTGCTGTTTTCACAAAGGCTCATCAATGTTCCATCTTTGTTCGCTTCCTCACTTCCGCAGGGAGATTGGCAGGAAAATATTCAACAGCTCCTACAACATTTCCCTGGCATTCTGAGTGAGAAAGGGGAGGTTCAGAGCAAACGGGATTTTGATGCCTGAACCAAGCAGACTTTGCCCAGTTAGTCTGTACAATAATAAACACTGAAGGTTGCTCTTGAGGCATATTGTGAAATCCAGCCTTGCAATGGGAGAGAGAGACTTGGAGTAAATCACAACTGCATTTCCCCAGCAGTTTGGGTTTAGGAGCTCAGTTCTGTAGGTGAGGCTTTAAAGAATAGTAAATAAACTCAAGATCTGGAAAATTAACTCAATGAGCCCTTTGTACAATTCTTTCAAAGAGATCACATCATTGAAGAAAAGCATATATTGAAAAGGCTGTTTACAGGCTTTCAGAAAAATTGGAGCAATTTAATTAGATTGATAATTTTTTTTTTGCTTTTGCCAGCATTGCCAACCTGAAACTTTCATAAAATGTGAGCACCCTTAAAATAAGAATATTGGCTTAAAAGTAGTGGAATTTAAAAAAAAAAAAATTTAAAAATATGAGTTGAGTTCTCACTCTCCCTTCCAGTGACCTTCTGACTTCTAGGTTTTTAGATCTCCTCCCCAGGTTTTTCTCTATAATCACTCAGATTGAAAAAATGGTTTTGGTGGGATTTTAGTGGGGCTTTTTATCCGTTCAGGCAGACATTATAACCTAATCACCTGCCCTTGCCAAAGGAAGCTATAAGAGCACCAGATGCTGAAAAAGACCAAAGCAGTGAAGCCCTGGGTGAGCTCTCTTCAGAGCAGGGGCACAGGGATGGGAGGCAGGATGGGAGCCCATGCCTCAGCCGCACCTCCCAGACCCTGACCTGCTTCTCAAACCCCAGGTCCCACCTTCCCTCACAGCAGCTCTCAGGATCAGCTTTGAAGGGATCAAAGAGGCTGCCTGCAGAGCGAGTTATTAACCCGAGTGAGGCTGGAACAGATCTCAGGTTGCCTCTGCATTCAGATGTTTCAGCCAGGAAGGTCTGGCTTGTCCCTTTCTTTGGCTGAAACCTCACACAATGCAGAAGTGCCCTCAAATGTTGCTCATGAAACAGAAGGCCTGCATGTCAAGCAAAGCTCCTGATAGCTGCAGGTGTATTTTTCTTGGGAAGCTAAATTGCTAGAGAAACAAAAGTTTTGGTTAGTTTAGTTTGGCAGGACAAAAATGCCATCCTAGGGGAGACTTTATTTAGAAACTTTATTTTTCCTCTGTTAATTTAGATATTTTTATTGAAAAAAAAAGTTTAAAGGTTCAAAAGTTCACAAGAGATTCCTTTTCTGTTGTATTTTAAAAATATATATAATTTCCCAGTTAGGCAGGACTGTTGTTGCAGAGCTGTTGAACTCCAAAGTGACATTTCATTAGTTTTTGTGCTATAGTTTGAATTTTTTTCAGTAAAACCTGCTTGCTTCATGCAGTATTCTTTAGTCCCAGAGCAAAAGGAAAAGGAAACTGCTTTCTTCTAACAAAAATCCTGGCTTCCATCCTCAGTAGAATTAGGTCTAATGATTTTAATTGCTGAAATTTCTTTATTCTACTTTAGAAATACTCTTCACCATTGGAAGCCTGACCATGACATTAATTAGTCCTCTCCAGATGAAGCCAGGAATGTTCAGCCAATCCCACGGTCAGATACTAGGTGACAACTGGCACTTGAAATCAGAAAAAAATAAAAGTAGTGTACAGATTTCATGTGTGCCAATGTGTCTGCAGGCTGGTTTAGGTGTGGGAAATATTTCACTATGGAGTGAAATATTAATCTGGCTTTTTTTTCTGCTTAGGCTGAGTTCACAGAAGCGAAACAATGGCTGCATGCAGAGCCCTTTAATATTATATTAAAAAACAATATTCCTCTACCAAATACAGTATATTTTAATCTGGCATTAGGAATAGTACAACACAGGCTCTGGTAACAGGGAGATGGCCCAGAAATTACAAAAATAAAGTTCAATAATAGTCTTAGAAAAAGAAGTCATAGAGGAGCCATCATCATCTAACTTCATATAACAGACAGACCTGAAGGCAAACGAGGAATGAGAGCTTGGAGGGAAGATGTAAGAGCATAACAGAGGATAAGTAAGAGAAAACTCCAAACCACATGCACCACCTGGGACTCCATAAATATTGCCCATATTTGAGCTAACTTCTTCTGGCCTCCAGATGGTCAGCATGGAGAAGTGCAAGAGAATCCATCAGAGCGTCAAGAAATACACCTGTGTATTAAAAAAAAAAAAAAAAGAGCACTTTGAAGGGCAGTTTTGGGGAGTCCAGGACAAGGCTCCTGGCTCATTACGTGAGTTGCAGGACATATCTGTGCCACCTTCTCTGATCCAACCAGGCAAACACCAGCAGAAGGTGTGGTTGTCACTGGGGACAATGGAGGCAGCTCTTTTGTGACTTGGGGGGGAGCCTGGAGCAGCCCCACAGGGAGCCTTGACCTTCAGAGGGCAGCTGGGAAGTATTACTGTGGGTGGTTTCTTAGTTTATATTTCCTCAGAGAATCCTCAGACACTTAAAGCAGCTACAGACAGATTGGATGACCGCAGAGCCTTTTCAATTCCCACTGTATAGCAGGTGAAACAATAAAAAAATTTATTGAGTAAGGAGCATTAATCTGTAGTCAGAGTCTTTTAATAAATGATAAATAAATATATCTGCTCTGTTCCTTTGAATCCTACCCCTTGTGTTTAGCTTGTGTTTTTAGTGGCAACACAGTCTCCGTGAGCTGTAGGCCCAACAAAATCATGAGCTGTTTGAAAAAAAATAAAAATAATCTGAGCAGGGATTTAAAATAGGGTGTGGTGGAACGGCGAGGGTGAAAAGTTTGACAGTACATCAATAGGCTGTTGGGACCTCCTGGCAAGCCCCTCATTTCCCCTTCAGTGAACACATGATTTTCGCAGAGACGTGTTTTTGCTGCCACATTTTTGCAGCTTCCCATTTCAACCCGTGTTTATGCATTCCCCAGCAAGAAATCAGAAGCTATCCCAATGCTGTCTCTCATCCTCTGAACAAACTTTTTCACTCAGGAACTTTGGCCGAAGCAGACAGAAGGCCACAGAATTTTAAATTTTAAAAAATTTTAAATTTCCCTTTAGTGTGGTGTTCAGCTCCATGTGGGAGAGGGATAGAAGGATATTTCCAAATATACTTTCTGGCCTGTGTGAAGCACAAGCTGGAAGAGACACCATCAGGAAGAGGAGGACGGTAGAGGAGACGGAAAATTATAGAAATTAAATAAAGTGAAAGAAAGCTTGAGGCAGGCATGATGAGATAGTTCAGGAAATAGAGGATAGGGTATCCAGCTGTCCATCTGATGGGGAAGAGGGAATAAGAATCACCAACCAAACTCTGAAAAAAAGCAATCTCAAAGCATATGTTCCTTCCAGCTCAGCACAATCTGTGACTCTACAACAGATGGTGCCTTTCACTCCTTATTTCCACTGAACTCCTTTGGATGAGGAGGGGATGAAAGCTGTTAGAGCTGTAGGGACAACACGGGTTTAGCAAACCAGAGCCGCCACTCGCCGCTTTGCCGTGAATGCAAACAGGTTTCACAACCAACCCTCTGGCACTGTTGAGCACTGTGTTGATGTCAAAAACCCTTTGCAGATAAGCACGTTCAGTAAAAATGCAGGGTTTGGTACTTTGTTTTCTTGCAGTCTGTCTTCCCTCCCTTTGTGCTCACCCATTTTTTAGTACCATCTTTTCTTGGAGCTTTTTTAAGGATGTGGCCCCATATCTAGCACACAACAGAGGCAGGAAGAGTGATTCATAGAAAGATGACATTTTATGAGCGAGAAAGAATTAAATGTTCATTTATATTTTGTTGTTGCTGTGGGGACATATTTTTATTTCTGAAGGGTTTTCTAATAAATGCAGTATTTTTGTGTTGGAATCAGTGAAACCCCCTGCTGTTGATTAAAATACTTCCATTATCATGTTTGGGGTTTTTTTGTGAATTGGGCATCATTATAGTTTTAGGAAAAAAGCTACAGTGGTTCCAGGCAGCTATTTTTCCTGAATTCCCTGTAGTGGATTCTTTTTCTCTAGACAGGAAACTCTAACAACTCTAGGTGAATGGGCCAAAGGAAAGCAGTGGTTTTGTACACTTCCCTAACATTCATGTGGCTTGGGCTGTTCCAGAGGCTTGGAAGTCTTGCTTGGGGACTCTGAAACTTGCATTTTCAGAGTACTCAACAGACATTTTGGATAGATGACAACTGCCTCTTTTCCCTGAAGTCCTTCATTATAACTTTTCCATTAATATTTACTTTTTCCAGTCACCACATCTCACTGAAGGGTTGGAAATTTTCATTCACTGCTAAAGCTGTCAGTCAAAATTGCTGGTTTTCTGGGTTGGTTGTTTTTTGTTGGATTTTTTTTTTTTTTTTAAGATTTTCTCGACACACAGAATTAAAGAATTAAAGTTCATGACAAAGTTCACATCATTCAAGCACTTTTTTTTTTATCTATTGTCTTTCTTGTGTGCAGTGTCTCCAGTACTGACATCTCCCCTTGAGGCACTCAGATCTTTTTTACCTCACCTTCATATTTTTTCATTGTTTCTTGCCTTCCACATCAAATTAGAGATCACTGTCTTCATTTGCATACCCCTATGGCAGGTAAGTGCTAACATACTTAAACCTGGGATGAAGCACCAAACACCAGCAGCATGTTGGCAAGGAAGATCCTGGAGTAGTGGGACAGAGCAAAATGAACAAGAAGTCTTGGAAACTCTTATTCAATACATCTGAATGCTATTCCAGCGTTCCCTCTCCTAATGTAAAATGTAATACATTTTTTCCCAGGTTCTGTTTTCATTCCTGCTGTCCTGCAAGCAACATTTCTTCCTTAAGGAACTGGTGATTTAAAGAAAATATGTTTTGAGAACTAATTTTTTAAGGTTGCAAGCCAATTAAGGATGCCTTCAGCCTTTCTCTATTTTTTATTTATTGAGCTGTGGTGGCCTGAAGAGTATTGCTCTCAGTTCAATTTAAGATCATTAAAAAAATGAGAAGAAGAACACTGAGGACTGGGCCTTCAAATAAAGAAGAAACCTCTTCTTTCTCTGTAAAAAGTAAGAGCAATTTAGAAGTCTCAATTCATGAAGCCCTTCAAAAAATGTGACTAACACACCAAAATTATTAGCCTCAGTTTTGTCACGTTGCTTCACTCAACTGCACTTGGGTATGTCAGCTGGCTCAGTGTAACCTGTCTGGATCATGACCAGAAATCATTTGGGCACAACAGTCAAGTCTGTCTGGGAGGTGACCCCACCTTTTTGAATGTGCTAATCCCTGAAAGGCCAGAGGATTGTGTAAAAGACTGGAAAATCAAAGATCATCATAAGACCAGTTCACAAAAGTTACATTTTCATTGTCCAAGAAAGGATTTATCTTCTCTCTGAACATTATTCCAGTGCAGATGTGTGGGAATACTTAAGCCACATGTAGCATCTGGTGAAAATAAAGATTTATTTTGGCTGAACTGGCTGTAGTAGTAGATAGATATCCGGCTTTGAACTAGATCTTAGTTCATAGCCTGTTGCTGCCTTGGGATTAATTTCAGAATTTCTGTTTGTTTTTATTATGGAGAAATTACTTGCAGCTGATTTTTTAATATCTTTGCATTCTTCAAAGAGGCAAGCTACTGAAAAGAGATGGGAAAGTCAGAAAAGACTGGAAGTGACACTAACTTCAGATGTTAACTCATCTCATGGAGACCAGTGATGAATGGTGTCCTGCAAGGGTTGGTGCTGGGGCTGAGACTGTTCCACAGCTCTGTCAGTGACAATGGGATCAGTGCACCCCAAGCACCTTCTCTGATGACACCGAGCTGTGTGGTGCAGTTGGCACTTGGAGGGAAGGGATGGATCCAGAGGGACCTGGACAGGCAGGAGATGTGGGTCTGAGTGAACCTCCTGTAGTTCAACAAAGTGAAATTCAAGGTCCTACACGTGGGTCAGAGCAATCCCCAACATACTGGCAGGTTGGGCAGAGGAGTGATGGAGAGCAGCCCTGGCAGAAGGACTTGGGGGATGATGGTTGATGGAAAGCTCACCATGAGCTGGCCAGAAATCAACTGTGTCCTGGGCTGAGCCCCCAGCGTGGGCAGCAGGGGAGGGGAAGGAGGGATTCTGGCCCTCTGCCCTGCTCAGGTGAGACCACCCCCCACCCTGCAGAGCTGCCTCCAGCACCAGGACCCAGCACAGGAAGGACAGGGAGCTGCTGGAGCCAGGCCAGAGCAGGGACACCAAGGGGATCTGAGGGATGAAGCAGCTCTGCTGTGAGGAAAGGCTGAGGGAATTGGGACTGTTCAGTCTGGAGAAGAGAAGTGTCCGGGGGAACTTCATAGCAGCATTCCAGTATCTGAATGGGAATTTATAGGGAAGCTGAAAAGGGACCCTTCATCAGGAGCTGCAGAGGTAGAACAAGGAGTAATGGATGCAAGTTGAAAGGGGGGAAATTTAGGTTGGGTATTAGAAGTAAGTTCTTTACTGTGAGGTTGGTGAGGCGCTGAAACAGGCTGCCCAGGGAGTCTGTGGATGTCCCACCCCTGGCAGGGTTCAAAGTCAGGTTAGCCAAAGCCTTGAGCAGCCTGGTTTGTGCGAGGTGTCCTTGCCCAAGGCAAAGAGGGCTGGGACTAGGTGGTCTTTAAGGCCCCTTCCATTCATTAACATTCTGTGACATCACCTACAACATTTTTGTGTCAGCTTTACGAAAGGGAGGGTAATCCTAATCTTGCAGAAGAGATTGTGTTGTCTTGACAGGAGCTGGAGTTCTGTGCATTTATTCTCGCCATGCCATGCCATGCCATGCCATGCCTTCACCAGAGAATGTTCTCTTGATTTGAGGACATGTTTGGACTGCACCACTGCTCTCTGTTCAGTAGTGTCACTGACTGTGCACAAACGTTTTCAGACTGTCTCAGTGTCTTTTGCTGTGACTCTCCTTTTCCAGGACAGTCTTTGGACTTCTGGACCTTTCTTGCCTGAATTTGGGATGCACAGTGAATGCTTACAGAGGCAGAGATGGGCAGTGAGAGATCTAGTGTTGCCATTGATTTCTGCTGGTTTGTTTCTGTTTTGAGGGTGTTTTGCTTTCAGTGGTGACATGGAAAACACAGTGGGTGGTGGAGGAGGTTAGGAGGGGGAATTTGCACATAGAGGAGAGGAGCAGAGCAGAGCACCTTTGTTGGCACAATTCAGATTGGACAAGTTTCAGTGATGATGAGTGAGACTTAAAATAGACCCTGGTTCTCATGCAAATGGGGCTGTACTTGCCCAAGAACCTCTGCAGCACCTAGAATCATAGAACAGAGTATCCTGAGTTAGAAGGGACCCACAAGGATCATTGTAGTCCAGCTCCTGGCCCTGCACAGCACAGCCAAAAGAATCCCAACCACTCCTCACTCCGTGATATAGTTTGTTGTCTACTCTGTGACTTTCCTGCACCTTGTAGCCAAAGCTACAAAGGAAAAATACAACCTCCAAGTGCAATCCAGCAAAGTTCCCTGTCCCCATGTGAAGTCTCCCTACTCCCAAATAATCCAATGCACATCACTGGATTAAAAAAAAGCCCCAAGCTGAAAAGCTGTGAGAATGCCTTTGCATCTTAGACACAGACAGTCACAGCTTCTGCTCCTCAAGGCTACTGTCTTCCCAACACATCTTCTGTCATGCAATGAAAACAAGATTGACTGCTGGCACAGAAAAAAAAGGAAATAAGTTTGCCTTTTCTCCACTAGAAGGAGGAGCTTGTGGGTGGACAGATGAGGTGGGAAATTAAAGTTGTTTCTATGTCTTCACTCCATGTATAATATTCACACTTCAGTTGTTTTTGTTCTGTGACTCAGGTCAAAGATTTCAAAGCGGTTTATTATGCATCCACTTCACAGCAGAATCTCTTCAGATCTAACAAACCAAGTATTTGTCACTGTTTGACCTCTTAAGCAAACTACAGCATCCTGCAGGGAGGTGGTACTCACCACTAACATTAATGCCTAGGGATGTTATTAAGACAACAAAGCTTCCTGTTGGTTCCTTCTCTTGATTAAAATGTAATATTTCAAGTACTGACCACAATTTACAACATCTTCTAATCAAAGAGTCCAAGACGCTACCATTCTAATTGTAATTTGTCTACTTAGAGCTGACCAGAAGTTTTAATCGAACTAGGTTTGAAATTTCAGATACAATTTTCTGTAGCACCCATTGAGCCCACTTCTCCACTGAAAAAGTAAAAAAAAAAAAAAAAAAAAAGTATAGAAGGAATCCTTTAAGATTTATCTTTTATCTGCCTTTATGTCATAAAAAAATAGTAAAACAGTAACAGTTTGCTTCTCCATCTCACAGTCTACACCAGGTGATTTCACATGGAGGTATGTATCATGGAGTGCTACAGCACCCCTCTGAAGGAAAGGCAACGTGGGAAAGGCAATGCAACCCACAACTGTTTTTTCTGTAACCATTTTACATACTCCTTTTAGTTCCACAGCCAAAGGGAAGTGAATCTGGAGAGACACCAGTCAAGTCAATACTTCAAGAAGTAAGTGAACTCTTATCCTTCTGAAAAAAATATAACATCTTTTAGACCTGAAGCCACCCAACACAGACTCATGTCCTTCTTACACTCTTCTAAGGACTTATGAACCTGGTTTCTACGTTGTATTAGCTTCAAATAATTGAGAAAACTCTGTTTCTTGTCCCAGCTGAACTCTTAACCTGTGATTTTACCAGTCCATGCAGCTTCAGCCACCCTGTAGCATAGTTCACTTTTGACATGCATGCAGCAAGGTTGTGACTTGGGGGCTACACACAGCTGTGACAAAGTTGTCTGATCCTTGCCAGGGCATATGTTCTGAGGGGACAGAAAGGGTAAATGGATTTATGTGGAAAAGTATGAGATAAGGAGGATATATTCAGGCCATCATTTTAGATAAACATCTTGAAATGCAAAAACAAGACTTGGTCTTGTTAGAGAACTGACCTGCCTGTCCATCGCTCCTGACTTGGCATCTTTCATCAATAATGTATTAATAGCACACTAAAATTAAAAATACTTTAAAGAAAGAAACTGGAAACTAAAGGGAAGCAAGGCTTTCTGTTATTTACATGGCACTGTAGAGACAGACAAGGTGAAGAACTCCAGGGGAGGTAAGGTTTTAGAAGGTGTGGGAAGAATGGATTCTGTTTTGCCACTTTAGATTGTTGGCTGCTTTGCTGCCTACAAATTACATCTAGATGGAGAATAGCTTAAGTTCAGAAAGGCAGCAAGGTGCCTTATGTTATTTAAATCTAAGTATGCAAAATAAGACATCTACCATGTTCTTTTTCCCACTGAAAGAACTCTTACTAACAATTATTCAAAGCAATCAAACATACAAAATAGACCCTTCTCAGTAAAAAATTGCAGTAGTTCATAATTTTTAAAACCAAGTAAAAAACCAGCTAAGGGACTTGACAATTTACTTTTTTGTTCTCACTCCTAAAATGCTGAATCCATTTCAATCCCAGCTGGGGACAAGGACAGCCAATGACAACACATCACTCCTAGCAGGATACCTTTTTAGGTCCTCTTCTGGGATGCATCAAATGTTGATGACCAAATTATGACCCTTTCCACCTCCCTTAATGAAAGCATAGCATTTTTGCCAACAGTCATCAGCCAAGGTTTTGAAAACTATGAAGCACAGGACTATGCCTAAGTTACTAAAGCAGCTTCCCCACTATCAGGCAGGTAGGTTCTTAAGCAGTTTTACGTGACCTCAAAGCTGTCAGGTACTTGTCATGTTAAAAATTATATCATCTTAAAGATATGACTTAGGTATTGGTACAGGGTGAGCACCTTGGTGGTATTGGTACAGGGTGAGCACCTTGGTGGCACCATCCTTCTCTCTGAAAACTTCAGGCTGGTGGCCTGAGCTCTGACACCCTTGACTTCCCTTACAGAGAGGTAGTGGCTATTTTAAATAAGTGCCCCCTATTTTCAACAGCATTTTATCTGTACAGGAGGTGCAGTGTAAAATTTTAATGTTATTATGGTACAGAGAGAATCTGAAGCAATCCTGCCTAGTTTCCAAAATCATGGTGTCTGCTCGTGGCTTATCCAGTGATACACTTGATATTCCCTGAAGGAAAATGAGAGAGTGTGTGTCACTAAGGCTCATATAATTTCTACTGAGCCACTGGGATCTATTTCATTCTATTCTCCTAAGTGGGCAAACACTGATAATGAATGACCTGACAAAGATTCATAGGTAGAGCTTAAGAACCATTGAAATATTTGTTTCAACAACTTTACAGTTTATTCAAGGCTTTCAGCCTTCCTTGTTCTGCAGAATTGAGTGTGATTGTTTATGGGAGTAAACTTCCTCATGAGGTTAGGATCAAATTCTGCAGTAGCTGCTCCAGAAAAATCATCAAACTTTCTTTGCCCCTCTACTTTCAAAAATAGGCTGGACTAAGGAGCAGGACAGAGGTGGAAGGGTGCAACACAAACCTTCCTGAAAAGAAAGGCACATTGAGGTTTTTTTATAAGAATCTTTGTTCTCCCACTTATTCTGCTCCAGTCAGTTGTAAGAACATCTGTAAATCTAGATTTGTCTTCTCAAAAATTAATTAAGAAGTTGTATTGGGAACCTGATATGTGATCACTGAAAGGGATCTTTGAAGCACTTCAGAGGAGTGCAATTTAGACCGTGGGGCAAAACCTGGAGTCCAGTAAAGTCAGCAGCCTCTTGACAATTATCGTTAATACATCTTCACTCTGCTGACACCTTGATACACTTTCCCTTTACTTTAGACTTTCCCAGAACAAAACACAGAAGAAGAGCACTCCCTACCCCATGGAGGGGCTTTTGCAAGAGCTGCATAGGAAGAAAATGAAACAAATGAATGTTTAGTGTCTGGGTAGTGCAAACACTATTTTTAAACAAGATGTTGGTGTAGGCTGCTTTTTTTTTACTTTTGACCACTTCTGCATCTGAGCAAAACCAGTAACAATGACAGCAAAATTTGATCAGCCACCATCATGAGGTGAATTTCCTCGAATGACATGGATGTTTTGGCTACCAAAAAGTTACTGATTAAAATGACTCATTAATGAGGCACAGAATCATTCAAAGGCTTTTGAAGTTATTCTTGATGAAATGGTTAATGATATTTTTTTACCCTCAGCTGCTCTGTAACAGTTTTTGGGAATCCTGAAGCTGAAAAATCTGTGTCTTATTTATAAATATCTTTTTATTTCAGTGGGGCATACGCATTGCTCCAGAGTTGTTCCCAGCTGCTGCGCTGTTCAAGGGCTGTTGTAACACTGTTCATGTGTGCTGCAGCAGAAGATCAGTTTGCTTTAGGGACTGGTTACATGTGCTGAGATACATGACACATTGGCTGGCACTGGTTTTGATTTTAAAATCATAACAGAGAAACCACTAACAACCTTTAGTAATGTCTCAACTATTAAGGCTGCATAATAAGGAATTACAGAAAATTTGTAAACTACACAAAACTCCAGTAAAATGTCAAAATTTATTACAGCTGTGGGACGAGGAGCCAACTAGTTGAACTGAAGGGACTTAAATTAACATGTTTTAATTAAGTTCAGATAAACTAATGACTTAAAAGCAGAAATCTATGATAATGATCCGATAAACTATCTGAAATAAATGTTGGCACAACCACCTTAAAGATCATTTTTTTCCTTAGCATCGTTATCATTAGCATAAAACATTGTGTTAAGAAATCGGAATAGAAAGTGCAAGAATGCATGGATAACATCTTAGTCTTTCCATTGGAGGGAGACTCACAGTTCACAGGGGAAACAAATTGCCCAACAGCATCCCTCATGATGCAGTCGAAAAATCAATGCCTGATTGATTGCCCTGTCAATCAGATGTCCATCACTGGGTCATCAAACCAGCTTCTTTACCAGGCATTGAACTGCTTTCTTCAAACAGATTTATTAAAATAATTTGATGCCTCCCATCCCTGTGGTGCATCCTCCTTTTGAGCGTGGTGTGTGGTTCTTTGCTTTGCATGGTCAGACAAAATTGCTTCTTTAACACATCCAGAGACGGCAGATTGAGACTGATCTTGTTTTACTTCACTACACTGAAGAGGATTAAAAAGAGTGAAAAAACTAGACTGAGCTACCATCATCTTCAGTTCTGCTGCAGAGAAATATAATATCAAATCCTTTTATGGGAATGTATGTCAGATTCAAGAAACTCAACAAACAGGCTGTGGCCTAAAACTAGTGTAGTCTGCTGTAACCAGGGGATGAACACAGCATAGAGCAGTGGATCAATCCTGTTTTTGGAGGATTTTATGGAAAACTATGGCACATTCCATTCCTTTCTGTAGGAGCTCACACAGACATAAGTAGTGATTATCTTCTGGGAAATTTTTGGACAGCTGATCTACTTGACACATGAAGTAAAAATTTCTGTGGCCCCCCTCCCACCCTTGTCTCATCCTCTCTTCTACTCCACTTCCCCATTTTCAAAATGGCAGGTTGAACAACCTTCTGAAATGAAAGATATCTCTTGTGAAAGACAGCAAAAGCAGGAAAGAGCCCTGCAGAATCAGGCATACAGTAAAGTATTCCAGGGTGCTGCTGCCCAATTAATTTTGTTTGCTTAGAAGGTGGTGCAAACACTTGCAAGCTTTTCCTCAGGTGCAATCAGAAGGAAAATAACTATTCGCTCAAAATCTGATTAAGGATATAAAGTCATCCAGTCATCCCACGCTAGACTGACTCAGCCTGGTCTGTAAAATCCATGTATGAGCTTAGGGAAGCCACAGACTTACTAACACCCTAGTCTAGCAGCTTTATCTAAAGAGAATGTAGTTTTGGTTTTCCAAAGCTGTTTCATCTTTTTTTCCTATTCCTTGTGAAGTATGAGTTTCAGAGGAGAAGGCATTTCAGGGTAAGTGCTTGATCTAAAGGCCAGATCTAAAAGGCATTTAGCCCCCTAACATGATTTTGCGTAGTTTATTTCCACTGGGAAATTACTGTTCTACATGCTCTGAGTGGCATGCCAGTAAGAATACCAGTAGGAGAATTTCAAGTGACTTTTGTATGCACAGTTAGAACCTTGTATTGTTGTTTGTGGTTTTTGTTTTCTTGTTTTTTGCTAAGCCAATCTTCAGTAGTCAGCTTCCTTTTCTCCTAATCTGCAGCTGCTTCACTGACTATCCATCATCTTTATTACAGTGTCATTTCTCTACGTCATTCTCTTACACTAATCAGAAGCAGACCAAGCGGGAAAGAAATTACTCCACAGGGACGAGGTCTGGTGCTGTAAACGATATGCTGAACAAGACTGGAATTCAATGCAAGAAACACTAGGCTTGTTTACACATGTTGAACTGATATCTTTTATCTGTGGGACACAGCGCAGTTCTTTGTTGCGGTCATTTGTGGCCATCCTCCAGCACCGCTCTGCAGCAAGCCTGTAAGCAGTGAACAGCCCCACTGCTGCCACTATTGTCGTTAAGTAGCATAAAACAAATCACCCACCATGGTGTGGTGATGAACTGGAGCCCAGCAGCCTGGAAACAGAAGCTGGTGTGTGAGCAGTAGGACTAATGAAGCCTAAAGATTCTTATTAATACATACCCAGTATGCCCTATACCCTCACACTGTAGGAACCTTCCCCACTGCCCGGAAGAACTTTCCCAAAAGTGACAGTAACTCCTTCCACCTTTCCCAAACCACCCAATCCACATCGTCTTCATCCCTTTTCACCTCCTACATGCTTTTGGGAGCCTTGCTACCTCATCAGGAGACAGGCAGTACAGTGAGAGTGCCATACTATGGCTTTCCTTGTCATTTGACTGACTGCTATTTCTTATTTTTGACATTCAACAGAGGCAGTGAGTGAAGGTTGAGTCCACCCTTTAGGGTTCTGTCAGGGAGTCTTCCTTCCTCCTGTCCCCAAAATATCAACTTTTTTCCCAAGTAATAACAGCTTACTCTTCCATTATGTCTATAATGAGACCATTATCACTGTCAGGTTTACATTATGGATTCAGACCTGGGTTCAAATGTTGTCAGAAAGATGCAGATAGTCCACGAGGTATGATGGGTAAAGAAGTCTGTTTCCTTAGAAAACCAGGCTAGTTTATATCCTTAAGGTGAGACAGCCTTCACTGTAGTTGCTCCACCACTTTTGCCTTCAGAGCAAACTTTGTCACCTTATCAAATGCCTATTTTGCAAGACAGATGTTATTAAGGGCTTGAAATATGTCACCCCTCTGAGCAGCAATACTTGGAATCAGGAAAATTTTAAGAACACCATTTCTTCACTTTCAAGCCATGGTGTTGGTAAAAGCAAGATCAGCATGACCAGATAGGAAATTACTAAGGAACAAAAAGAAAAACCAATAAGGTTAAAGAAGTCAACTAAAAAGAAGTTATAAGAAAAATAAACAGACGAACAACCTTGAAAAAAAGAAAATAATTCTTTAGATTGTGGTTTCTCCTTGAGCCATTAACAGTCATCTGTCATGTTTTAAGAATTAATTAGAATATTAAAAATAAGTAGGAGCTTAATATATATAAGCACCAAATATGCTCTTTGTGGTTTGAATGAAACTGCACACCAAATAAAATGGCAATGTTTTCAACAGGACCCTCCAGTGTCTAAATGGAAGATATTCTGTGTAAACTTCCAGACGGTATCAGAATTTTTATATCCTTATCAATGACTGGGTGGCTTCAAAAGTGCAGCAGTGGTTATTCGAAACTCCCAGTCAAAAATGTAAACAAAGGTATGCAATTATACATAATTATGCAAGTCTAATTTATACAGTTATAAATACACATACAAACACAGATAAAATACATAATCAGACATAATATGCAATGCTGCTGAAAGGCAGGCTGTGATCTATGAATTAATTATGTGTGTTTTGCCACCCACTACAGAAGCCAAACCTTTGAAGTCTTTTCACATACTAAGGCCTTAAGTTTTCAGTAACTACTCAGCTGTTAAATGCTGATATTGTATTCATAAAGTCCACAGGACATTTGGATTGTTGATGCAGTTTAGTAGTTTAGTCCTAAAAAGCTGGATGCATTGGCAGTGACATCACCAAGACGTTCTCACTTAGTCACAAGGCTCCGATTTTGTCAGTCAGTTGCCTAGGATAACTCCTCATAAATAGGAAGATATTGGAAGGAGAAAAGAACTCAGAAACAAGAAGTACACTGCTTTTCAAGTTGCCTGAAGTCACAGTTTTTTCCTTGGGTACAAGTCCCATTCAAGATCATGTTGGGCATTTTGTCCAAAGCTATAAGGGAAGATACAGTTTGCCATTCTTTTCCAGGAGCAAAAGTAGAGAAGGAAGGTATGAGTAAAGAGAAACTCATAACACATCTGCTGAGGGAAGGAGGCTGAGCAGCACCATGCCCTGAAGCCTGAGAGGTAGGACATTAGGCTTCTCATGGTGAAGAGAAAGGGAAATTACAGGTGTGAAGCTCAATAAAGAAAACCAAGAGGAAAATAAGGGAGGATTTGCTTTCCTGCCATTTAGGTGATTCTGTCTTATTTGCATCAGAATCTCAGTAGATTTCTAGACATTTCCAAACCGATTTTATTCCTAAACTAGTGCATAGTTTTTTAGTATTGATCCCAATACATATTGTTCTGAACTACCTAAAATATATTGAGCTTAATTAAGCTTTTCTTATCTTTCAAAATGGAAAGTTTAACTTATTTTTCATAATGGAGCTGAACAAAATCCCCATTATACCAGAAGCCACTGTAGTGTTTTTTGACACTTTTGTCTCTAGTACAATAGTTGCTTCAAATTTCATGAGTCCACAACACGCTCTCTGAAGGACCAGACCATCTCCATGGTTCCCCTTTTCCTAGCAAAACTAGGCTGTCTATGAAGCCCTCATGTTTTCTTAATGGTGACTGACCAGCAGCAAAACAAACTTGCCCTCTTCTCCTCCCCACTTCCATTCCTGAATTCCTACCGAGTGACTCGCCTGAAGCGCTGAGAGTGCGTGTCAGTCCTTGCGCTGTGGCTGCCAAGGAGCTTGTGAATGGTGCTTGTGGTTTCTGTAACGTGGACACCTGCCCCATAAAGTCTGGCCTGAGACCACCAGCTAATCATGTGCTGGCCACCTGACAGAAACACGCAGCCATTCACCCTCTTTTCAGAGCGTGTGCGTGTGTGTGTCCGTGTGTGCACGTGAAAGGCTGTATTTCTTCTCTTTTATTGGTCTTTTTTGCACCTGCTGCCAGATAAACAGCATGGGTTAATAGTCTGCTTCATGCCTGACATAATTTTGGGTTTATTAACTTGCCATTCTTTTTAGTCTTGATAGAACCTGACAGGCAAGCAGACAAATACCTAAATTAACTTAGCTCCCAGCAGGCACCCAGACAGGCCAAGAATAACACAGAGATAAAATGGAGGGGTTGAGGATGACTATGGAGTCAAAAAGGAGGGAGGGGGAAAGCATGAGAGAAGGGGAAAAAATGAACTTTGGACCAGAAAATTAAAAAAAAAAAAATTATTCAAAGCATAACAACATGACAGAAGGCTGCCCAAAAAACCTCATCTGTGTGAGGAGGGCAGTGCATACTCAGTGGGAAAAATTCAGACACAAATTTGCCTCTGGGACAACATAGATTTAATCGCAAGACAACTTCGTAAATGGAAATGAATGCAATGACCTCAGCTCAGGTCGCAAGAGAGTAGGAACCCACCAGGTTATGAAACTACTGCAGAAATTAGCCATGTTTGGCAGCATGAGCTTTTGGGAGAGGACCAAGGATGAGCAAGTTCTGAGGATTTGATTTCATTTCAAAGGAGGGTGGTCTTTCCATTTCAGGGTCAGCAGCAGGACAGTGCAGTGGGTGTAGAGGTGGAAAGGGAAGCACACAATTTGGCTGACTGTCACGAAGTCTGGATAATGGAAGATTTAACTTTCCATGTCTCGACACTCCCTGAATCTTCCCACATGGCCAAATCACCAAAATAATAGATGGAAGAAAATCTTCCTAGGCGGAGGAAGGTACATAATAGGCATGTTATTACATTATTCCTTGTCACATGCCCTGTCACAACAGACACCAGCTATTAAAGTCTGTAGTACAAGGTGGGGGACTGCTGTTCACAACTGAAGCTGTATAGAGCTAACATGTCAGACTGGAAGTACTTAGAGTGTGTGGGAAGAGGGTGCAGTGAGATTTGGTTAGGCTTGTAAAGAACAGCGAGCTATGTCTGGAGCAAAGGGGTGTGTGCACATGCACACGTACTTGGAGCCACAAGTTGTGGTTCAAATGCATCACAACTCCTTTGCAGCAATCATTACAACTCCATCCCATGACCTTTCCTGATAAGACAAGGCAAAAGCTGTGAGGGAAAGCAAAGTCAACTGCACAGCCATCACTACAGGGTGTGTGTGCCTACATCTAAAGTAAAGAGAATGAAAAGCTTGTCATGCCTATCAGAAGCAAAACTCCCCAAAAAGCTCACAGAGGTTTGTCAAACAGGTTCAAGACTGGGATGAAAAGAAGGCTTCAGAACTGTTCTCTTTTGCTTCACAAAAATTATAATTTGGTAAGGTGGATAGTGAAAAGCAATAAGCTTTAAAAATGCAGATAAATATATATCTGGAATATATATCTGGTGCAATTCTACTTCTATGAAGAATAAGAGAAAAATGTCCTGGCCAAGCCTGTGAGTTTGCATTTGCAGGAATTGTATAAAGTACTGCCACTTTAAATGTTTTCTCAGGAGAAGTAAATATTTAATGTTATACTTAAATATCCTAAGTAATTACCCCTGTTCCTCTCAAAAAGTGCCCCACAGGGTGTCTCAAGACTGTTTCTTTCTGATAGACAGTAGCTCTGCAGAGAGGCAGCTCATGCTGACATCCTGTTTCAGGATCTGCCAGTGAGCTGAAGGGTGGAGCATGATTGCTACAGCAACAGCACGTCCAGCTGCAAACGTACGTGCTGCCATGAGTTTAAGCAGAGGACACATAGGTAGGCAAAAATACCTGCGGTGATAAATTACGCATGAAAAAATAAGTGGCCTCCTTCCTGCGGATGCTATCAAACCTACTTTGCCTGTGCCAGGGGCATATCAGGTATTTTAACATTCACAGAAGCACAAAATTACCAGTTGGATGGATGTTGCTTGGCCTTGGTTACTTGCTGAAGTGTGGAACCAGTCTTAAAAGACTTCATTGTGCTGTGTCAATGTTTCATGTCCCTTGAACTGAAGAAGTGGTATCACTGTTAAGGTAGAGTTTATAAGCAAGACATTTCCCAAAAGTACTAATCTCTTTTGCACTGACTGCATTTTTGGGCTGTTTTTTTGCCCCATCTTTTCCCTCCTTCTTTCCCTACTAAAGAAATAAAAAGAAAAACAAACTTCTAGCTCTACTCTTTTCAAACTGGTTCAGAGTACTGAAGTACAAGAAAACCAACAATGTTAGATGTCAGTATGGCTGGAATGATAGAATGGAATCCACATTTTAGAGTATTTGCTTGCTTGCCTGCTGTCTCTCCATTCTCAGGACATGGCTGTGCCTCAGAAATAGGCTGCCCATTGGTACCATGTGGTTATTTCCTATTCTAAGCACTGTGCTCACAATATATTCCCTTCTAATTCCTCAGTGACTTCCAAAGAGACAAACAAATGATTGCCCCTCAAGAGAATTCCTCTCAAGTTTTCTACCAATTAAGCTCAAAGCTCGCTTGGGCAGGTCTTTGAGAGTTTAATTGTTGCAGTGTAAGAAATGATGCAGTGCAAACAGAATAGTTTAATGCTTATGATGAAGCACCCACTACTCTATATCTTTGTTTTGATTTAAAGAGCTCTAAATAATCTAGGATGTGTACAGTGCAGGGGGGTTGGGGTATTTCACTTCATTCTTTAACAGCAAAATTTCTTCCTTATCCCCCTGGACATGAAGGAGGCATCAGTAAAGTATCTGCTTTTCATTAGGTTCACCATCATATATAGAAGATTAGGGGGGAAAAAAGCTGATAATACTTTGCCTATTATATCAAAGGCTTTAAAACTGTTGCTTTTTTATTGTTTATATCTGGATAAATAATTATTTGGAAAGAAAACACATTTCATAGCAGCGATACATCCAGCTCCTAAAACAAGAGGACTGGATAGATAATAAATGCAGCTTTAGGTTTTAACTTCTGATCTAGTAAAGAGATAAGGAAATCACACTGTTTCCTCATGATGTTCCCTAATTACTTCACTTTTCTTTCAGAAGAGGAATCAAAGAAAACCATGTTTTAGGGAATGAGGCTTAGTGGGCCTGATATAGCCCTTGTTGTATCCTGACACTTGTTCCTGATTTTAAAGACCATAAAAATTCATTTAGAGTGATCATTGACTGGTAATGAGCTTGGCTTGGCTAAGAAATAGAGTTTAGCTGGTCAGCCAGATGAGGTTTGGCCATTCAGGCATTGTCATCCTAAGGTGTTGGATCAAGGTGAGCCACACAGTAAAGCTTTGTGTATATCCAGGTTCCTACAACTTGTTGTAGACCAGGACCTAAGGTCCTGTCAGGTATTGTTTTGTTTATTGAGTAGTAGAAGCCAGTGCTCTTGGCACTGTAGGAATAAGGAGACATTCATTCCCCTTGCCCTCCCCAAATCCACCATCTGGGTCTGGTGTAAAGTTCCTAGGAAATTACCCCAGTATGACTGGAGACTGAATGTGCCCTCCCTAAAAAAGCCAATGGACACACAAACGAGGAATAAGGTTTGGCTTTTTTCTTATTTCTGCAACAGATATATTAAAATGTTTTGAGCTGTGAATAGAGGTAAAGCCTATATTAAATCTGACTCTGCATCCTAGACTGAAGTGTCATCTTTTCTGCTGCTCACCTCACTAAAACCTCTGCCCCACACATAACAGCCACCTCAGCCATGCCTTGAAAACTACTTATCCTTAAATCAGGACAAATCTGTCTGAGTTTTGGCTTGATCTCAAGGATTCTCAGTGTCAAGTTCAGGCAGTTGTTTTGCCATCAAGCATATCTGTAGAAGCATATCTAGTTTTCTTCCTCAACAACATTTACCTTCACACTTGATTAAAACTATTATGCTTTAATCACTGAAACATTTAGTAGAGCCTCTTCTATATTTTGTAGACATGGTTGGCTGAACTTACAAGTTCAAGGTACAGTCTACTAACATAACAATATAAACTTGTGTTAGAAGGATACCAGCATCACTTCTCAGTTATGTCCATTAATTTACAAGAGTTTTACTCCAGATGTTGACTTGCTCTGTTTCAATACAGACACATAACAAGCGAAACTTGGGACATGAAAAACCTTTCTCCCCATACCTGCTGAGTTAGAGTTTAGTCCTGAACCATTCAGGCAGCCAGGGTATCACCCAGATTTGAAATTTTCCATGACTGTTCCATCTGGAGACAAGATGGAAACTTCTATAACTGAGGGAGACAAACCTATGCAATGTTCCACTTTGTAATTGTAATTGTACTGACTGATCCTTCACTTGCCTTTGGTCTAGTTTTCATTGTTTTATTTGCAAAAGACAATAAAAATTTCATTATGTTCTGTGACATTGTAAAATAGAGGAAAAACATGACACAGATAAAGCACAGTTCAGGCAGGAAGAATGAAGTATAACTTCTATATTATTAAAATATGTGTGTGAGCTCTTATGTGTGAAGGTGCAGAAAAGACAGTGTAACATCCAGAATGGCTACAGAAAGCATCAATTACTGTATGTATGAATATGCAAAAAGTTTTAAACGTCTCATGGTAGAACTAAGAGATGCAAATAGGTTCAACCATTTCTCACTTTTTTTCCTGTCATCTGCCTCCCCAAATTTTATGTATTTTGCATGCTGTAGGAAAAGACGTCTTTTTTCCTCTTCCTTCCTCTTCACTCAGTACTCACTTCCATCAGGGTGCCTGGGGAGCTGTGGTGCATCACTGTTGCTTCTGCTGGCAGTCTCTGCAGGACAAGCTGAGAGCTCCTGCATTCCCCACTGCCTCTGGCTCAGGAAACCTCTGCGCCACAAACTGCTGGAAATGCGGGAGGGTGTTCTGAGGAAGTGTCACTGCTTTTACTTTACTTGAGTTACTTTACTTTTCTTTCTAGCATCCAGTGTGACTGCTGGCTGAGACAAAGATAGGGGAGCCAGCTGGGTGAGCTGCTGTGCCTGCTCTATTGTTCATCAAACTTCACAGAAACTCTTGGTTTATTTGATATTGCGTAGGGTAATGAACAAAGACGTAGACCACCCTGGCCATCAACATATACAGGGGTATGTAGTCATTAAAAAAGACAGACATGCTTTCTGCTTGTCCCCTGAAACCATCACTGTAGAGGGACTGATAAAGGGACAACAGCAGCCATAACAGTACAGCTGACCTGCTGAAAAGGGGCTGTGGCACAGATAGATGGATTGCAAAACCCTGGGGCAAGCAGAAGAGCAATCATACAAGTTACTTACTCCATGTCTTATGCATGTTTGTAAACATTTAGATCACAGAGCCTTTTTTGTGTGAGGTAAGAGATGGATGCTGGCCAGTGTTTTTCCATAGATGGATTGACAGGCAAATATGCCATGTGTAAAGGCTGGATGATGAAGCAAACCTGGATGATGTAGCAATTGCACAACTGCAGGACAGTAGTCTGACTGTGAGAAAGAAAGAAGCCTTGAATCTCTTAGTTTCAATGTGTGTCTCCATAATTATAATAAAGGCTGTATAAGAAAATCAGGCAATCTATTTAAACTGCCTTCATCCTGTACATTTAATAATACTTTTGTCCAGAGCAGTTTGTAAATGTCACTTTAGTGGCAACAATATTTTCCTTATTTCTCATCAGTCTTTCCCAGCTGAATTTAATCTTATTACTCCACCATGTAAACCCTTTAAGTAATTTCTTTCTCTTCTAGTGTTTATATTTTTCAAGCTTCTGTAGAGTCTTCCCTTTTTTCTCCCCTGGACCCCCTCCTTCCTCTGACTTACTTATTACCAAGCCAGGTTGCAAACAAATGGTTGGTTGAATCCCTAAAGCAAGTTATGACAGACATGCAGAAAACAAACACACGTACACACACCCTGAACTGCCCAGAGCATAGACAGGATGCAGCCAATTGCCAAGGCTCAGCAATTAGTGCTTCTCACTGCTCCAAACTTTGACACATAATAAGATTCTGTGACCTAGCTGGGAGTGTCTTGCTAATCCCAGAAACTTTTTAGTCTTTAAATTGCACAAGTGCAAGAAGCTGCCACATTTCCAGGATGTATTAAAATCTGGAGGAAACTAACTAACTGACTAACTAACTAACTAACTAACAAAAAACACCAACCAAAAAAAGAAAAACCAAAAAAAAAAAAAACCCTACCACACACCAAAACAAAAATAAAACCCAAAAAAAATTAAAAATACATGTTTTGAATCTCACTGGGTCTGATTATTTCTTTGAGCAACCAGTCAGATCTATGAAGTATGGCAGAGATGTTTTTGACTTAGTATTTTCTAGAGATTTTTATAAATCAGTATTGCTGACACTGACAAATGCAGGCACAGAGATACACATATACAAAGGTTTTTAAATGTTCTGCTTCTTTGACAAATACAATGTCAGGAAAGAACCGGTTGTGGACTTGGGACACTGTTTTCTTTGCCTTGTTCTGCTTAATATTTTCTTCATAATGGTAGTCAATTCATTTCAAGCCAAACTGGGGGGGTTTGTCATACAAAGTCACATAAATGTGCACAGTTGGCCAAGAAACATTTTCAAAGATGCCCATCTATCTAAATTTCAAAGCTGAGCACTTCTTAAAGTTCCTATGCAAAATCTGGTCTGAATGTCTTTTGGGAGCACTCTCCTTTCTCCCAAATAGAAAATAGGAATCATAAATTCTTTCTTCAGAGTGTGGGAAGGGTGATGCAGAAATTAAATGAGAAAAGTCACTGAGAAAAAGAACAGCTTCTAATAATGAACTGTTATGGAGAGATCTTTATCAAAAGTATTCTCTGTCATATTTGGACATCATAGAGTGCTCTTAATATTTTCTCTTTTCATCTCCATACAGTTATGACAATGTGTTCATCTTTTTAACTAAAAAGTCTTTCACTTCTTCAGCTGCAAGAATAAATCATGTGACAACAAAGGCCACCAGTGAAATCTGTGTACAGTGATGTACATGATGTGATGCTTTGCTGAGTCAGAAGTCCATGGGGAAGTGGTTCTGGGGCCATGTTTGTGGAATGAAAAAGCATTTCTACCCATGGCCATCCTTTCTCTATGAACTGGAATTCATAGAATCCTCAAAGAACCACAGAATGGGTTGGGTTGGAAGGGAGCTTGAAGATCATCCAGTCCCACCTCCTGCCACAGGCAGGGACACCTTCCACTATCCCAGGCTGCTCCAAGCCCTGTCCAGCCTGGCTTTGGGCACTGCCAGGGATGGGGCAGCCAGAGTTTCTCTGGGCACCCTGTGTCAGGGCCTCACCACCCTCACAGGGAAGAATTTCTTCCTGATATCCAACCTAAACCTAATAACTGTCAGGCTGAAGCCATTCCCCCTTGTCCTATCTCTGTATTGAACATCCCTGCTTATATTTTTTTCTATTCATTTCTATTCAAAGGAAACTATTTCCTTTCCTCTTTTCTGAGTCCAGCAAGGTAGTAATCCCTGTTCAAATGCAAAATCAGGTTCACCTCAAACCTTTCATCCACCATGGAAAATGGTCCCTGGAAGAATTAAACTATCTTAAAATTGCTAGATTGTTAAATTTCCCTGTTTGGACCTGGCTGGCTGAGTACTGTCCTCAGGACCACCACTAGCAGAAACAGAGAACACAATTTTGTGCTTTCTTAGTAGCAAGATCTTTTAATTAATAGTATTTAGCTTCTAGGTTAAAAGGAGGTTCTGGATTTCAAATTCTTACATCAAAGAGATAAAGTGTGGAAGCAACAGGAATAAAACTGCTGAGTTAAGGAGGTGTCTGAAGAAAGACTCAGTGCCATGATGTGGTGTTGTTGATTCCATGTTTCTGTGTCCTACAGAAAGTTTCTAAGGTAAACATGGCCCTGGTAAGGTTTATCAGCAAAAGTGCCATCAAACACCACTTGGTGTGAATTTACCCACAGGCATTGTGGGTAATTCTTGCTCAGAACTTGCTCTTGAACCATAATGCTTGCTCTGCAGCATGACCCAATGCTTTGTGCATTCTCAGGGCCCTCTGATGTGAATGTGTGTCTTGCCCAAGGCTCAATCTGCCTGTGCCTGCCCAAATATACATGCTGGAGATGTATGCAATCGTATTTGCACGTATGCTCAAAGAGCCTCTTGCTAGAGAAACCCCTCTCTTGTGAAAAGTGGGGATAAAAGAGAATATTTTTTTGTTGTTGTTTTTGCAGAAAAAAAAAATGTTTTCAGCAAACATTCCTGAAGCCTTTGTTGAGTTACATTTTTAAATAAATTAATTAAAATATTATTGTGACTTTATGATCAACACTTTTATTTACTTGACATAAAGTTTTCCTTAAAATGGCTTGGGTGGAAAATATGTGATTTGTTCCACTCACTGGAGGTAAAGTCCTGTGAAAATACTGGCTGATCATCTGCTGTCTCCATCACCAGACCAAAAAAAAAAAATAATCCTGTGATCAGAATTCTCCTTTTTTTCTCCTTCTATCCATTCTTTCCAAGACCTAAAAAAGAGCTGATGAAAATGTAACATTTCTTTAGACCTTATAGAAAATGGCATTTTGTTTAAAAAAACTGAAAAAATATCAGTCTTAGTTCCACTGGAACTAAAAACTGTGACTTACATAGTCTTTTACAAGTATGAAATTGGCCTGCACAGTCTTTCGAAATTACCAAATCAAACTGGGGCAAAATTTACATGGAAAATTTGAGATCTGAGCATAGCTGTTGACAAGAAAGGCTGAAGTCATAACATCATTAAAGGTAATGGGAATTCTGCCACTAACTTCCCAAAGTTTGAATTTAAGCTTTCTGCCCAGCAGCACTACTCCTTTTTACAGACTCCATGGGCCTTTCTTGACTGGCACCCACAAATCTGCTGCTCTGTACTTCCCCTTTTCTCCTACATCTGCAATGTCACAGAACAATCTCTAAAGAGAAGCAGGAAGTAAACACGATATTTTAAAATTAATCTTGTTTTGTTAAATATAACAGGTGAAGAGAACATCTGCTCTGGTCAAGTTCCAGCTCATTCTTTTATTATTTTTCAAATGCTCATATATTTATTTTCTGAAACTAAAATTTTCAAAACTTTTACTCGTGCCATAAAGAAATGTGTTTCTATTCCCTCATTCTTGAGTTCTCACACACACACACACACACACACACACACAAAGGATAAAAAAGAGATTATCCTTTCTCTGTGAAGAAGTTTGAGAATGGTTGGAGCACAAATCTTCAAGGCATGTTACTTTCTAAAGTCAAGCTTTATAAATAATGCCAAGTTGGAGATAATAGTTCAGGTATTATTAAATTAAGAGAGTTAACTATCTACATGCATAGAGTAAGACATTTCTGTTCTTTATCCTTGATGCACTTTCTGAGGATTTAAATTAAAGGGTACAAGCATTGAAGATTTTGTTGATTTTGTTTCTTCACATGACTGTGCAGTAATTAAGACTACTCTTTCCAGACAATCTTATTTTTAAATCCCACTAACAATGATGAGCCAGATAGGTCTTCAAGTTGCCCAGTTCACTTGTTTTTGAGTTTTAGCTTTCTAAATGAGCCCATAACAGGCACAGCAAAGGAACCCACCATAAGGATACATGGATACCTGCAAAGCAAACACAGACTGGGAGTCTCACTCGGCATCTGAGCTGCAGTTGTTCTTGTGTGCTAGAGCCTCCTACAGCTGCTTCCAAAAATTTCACACTGATGCTTTGTGGCAGTGGAGTGTCCTCACATGCTCCTTTCCAGGGAAGATGTCACAAAAGCAGTAATTATCAATCAGGTTGAACACTTAATGATTTTCCAGATTTTTTTGCCAGTCAAGTCAATAACCAAGGAGCACTGTTTCAGTAATTCCTGCAGTTTCATCCCTGGGTATGCCTTCAGGTCTCCTTAAGGCATGGATATCACCTTTGTCCAACAGAAGCAGTTATTAAATTTATGAATTCCATTTGAGCTGTACAGCTCTGGGAATATTCCCAGGTAGTTTGGCTTTTGTGCTTTACTGCCACAGTACCTCAGGAGTGCTGTCCAAAAGTGGTACTTATTGTGCACACAGGTGGATGCTTTGTTTTTCAGAGAACAGTCACAGGCATAGAAAGGCACAGAAGACAGGAAAATATTTGGCATGAAGTTCGTCTCCAAACACATGGAGAGGACTGCATTCTTGGGCTATTTGTGTCTTCTCTACCAGTTTGTGTATCTGTTCTGTAAATTCTTCCGTCATTTGCCTAATCCCCAGAGGATGACTTTACCTGCAGCACTACCTTCCTTATATCTCCTTTACACTCACAAAGGGCACAGCATGGGACATCTGAGTTCTCTCATGTCCACACTTTTCAAAGAAAACCTTCCCTGTCCTGCTTCGCCCTCATAAAAAAAAAAAATAATAAAAAAAAAAAAACCATTTCGTTTTTTTCTAACTTATCATTCATTTCTTAACCCAAGAGATATCAGAAATGTTTCTTTTTTCCATTATGTTACTTAATTTTAGTTTATAACCTTAAGTGTGAGTTATCTATAATTTCTATATGTGTCTATAGTTTCACATATGTAATTTCTATTAGCTTGTTCTATTTCATTACAAAGATAAAACAGCTTTCTGTATAAATCATTAGAAAAAATATTATTTGCAGAATCCTGGTCAGTTCTGGCTGTGAACAATTTGTCTGATGAATGTGAATCTTTGACAGTCAAATCTCTCTGAGTTCTATTGTCCTTCTCCAAATACTGATCATTGCCTTGGAGTATTATGTGTGTCACAGATCTGTTTACTGATTTTTGTGACTTCTGACAAGCTCTGCAAGATATTCTGACATAAATCCCTGTTTCAACACTCCCCCAGGCCCATTTTTACAGCTCTGGAGCTTTCCTTAGAGGAGTGAAAAAACAAGTTTTATAGCTTTGTTTTTAAACCTTTTTGATTGTCCTACCCTTTCTCATGTTTTAATACTCTTCTGTAACGAAATAGCCAGAAACTGCTGAAAACAGCAAGTACATGAAAATGATCACTTTAAAAAATCAGATTATCATCTGGGGGTATCCCTGATGTTGATGTCCTTTGTTCACATATACAGACTAATGTGCTGTTCCAAATATTATCTATTGTTCTCCATACACCTAGGGGAGTTTGGCTTGACCAGAGTTGCTCTGCTTTGCAATTACGTTGTTAATTTTGCTGGTGATATTATACATTTCACACAGCATTGAGACAGCACATTTTCAAGTGCTGTCTTACTGGCAGCACAAAATATACTAAAAAATTCAGGTAGACTCTGAAAAAATGTGGATCCCTGTGGCTGCTTGCTTGAATGGTGAAGGTTGGAGGTTATAGCAGCGACCCTGAGAAACTGTAAGAAGTGAATGGTGCGATGTCTCAAAAAGAGTAGAATTGCATTCCATGGTCTCTGAGATGCCTGCAGCAGAATTAAAACTAGGGACATTTACAAAAGGTTTGGGTAGATTTTTCAAGACACGGAATTGACATGACCGAAATAGAGAAACAGGAGATTTTAGCCTTTGCAGAGTCTGTTCTGTGTCATGCCTCATTGCTTCAGCTGCCAGGAAAAAGGACAGATAGGGATGAGTCACTGTCACTCTCCAGCAGAGCACTTGCCATGCCAATTATGCCTTTCCAGAGCTCAATTTGGAGGCCAAAGGAACTGACAAAGAACTCTCCTGCCTTCGCTCTGCTCTCACTTCAGACAAACCACCATGAAATCAATAAATAGAAACAGTTTGGTGACTTCCACGCTAAACTGCTTTAGGAGAATAATCAGTTTTGTTATGCCTTTAGAGCAGCTTGAAGTGGTGTATTAAAGAGGCTGCTCTTGGGTGATTTCACCCCCTTGGGTGTATGTATCATAGCATGAGAAGCTCACATATTCTGTAAAGAAAATAATGAAAATAATGAAACAAGTCTTAATCTCACTGACTGGCTCTATGCAGGACAGAAGTTCAGGCTTCATACAAGCTTTAAAAATACTGTAGGAAGAATTTCTTTTACCATTTGGGGAGAGAGGGAGGTGAGGAAAGATGAATTTAAATATATAATTTAAACAGCTTCCAAGAAGAAATGGAGCCTTTCAGTGATGTTTGAGATGGAACTGCTTTTTTAATGCTATACTGGCATAGCAGTAATGGAAAATATGCCTCAGTGGAAAAAAAAAAAAAAAAAAAAAAAAGAAGAAGGCGGTTTCGTCATTAAAGGTGTGGCAAAAGGTTTTGTAAATTAAATCATAAATCAGTCAACTTTTAGTTCAATTAGCCCAGCCAAAAATACTCCTATTAAAAAAAGTCACTTCAGAGTTTAAGGAAAGTCATAAATCATTGCCTAATCACAGTTTTTAGTACCTTAGAATAAAGTACCCTCCCAGTCCTGCCCACCATGCTGGCGTGTGAGTGGAGTTAATAGGGAGCTTGCCAAAAGTTTTGAAGTGAAAACCATAGGGGTTTTACTCTTTCATTCAAAAAGCACATTAGAGACCTGGGCTATAAATCTTAGCATGACCTGTGGCACTGTTTAATCAATTTACTTCATGCCCTCAAGGGAGATGGTGTATGTCTTAGCCTGTGGTCCCTTTCTGAACATACACAGCAGACCCCACCACCTCCCCGACAAATCCAACTGCTAATTATTGAATAAATTCACTCTAGTGTTTTAATTAAAGCAGTATTTCTTATTCTAATTTGTGACACTCTGTCAGGTTACTCAGGGCTCTGTTTATAGTGTAGGGAACATGTGGAACAAGTCAAGATGTCACGGCAGGCGGTGAGCTCTAAGAAATAAAAGTTGGCTTCCTATCCAGTTTGCAGTAATGTTGTGTACTATGGACACCAGCCTTGTGCATCTGATTCAGGGTAAAAGTTACATGCCATTTCTCAGAGAAAATCATCCACCTGAAGTGGAATCTGAGAAGAGAACAATGGATGCATGCCAGATAACATAAAACATCCTTTTTCTGAATCCACGTGATCCAGAGAGCAGGAAGTCATAGAAACACTGCAGAAAAAGTGACTCTGCTGTATCCTGGACCTCTGACTAGTGACAGAGAGGAGCATTTTGAGCCTCTTCTAGCACTGAGCATCAGTTTCTCATGCAGGGAAGGAAGACTGACACAGCTAGAGCTGCTCCTCATCCTCACAGCACCCAACAATTACCTGCTGCTCGTTATCACCCAGCACTAAACTGCTGCTCTGCAGTCACTGCACAGCTGAACTGTGGTCAGGTCCACTCCAGCCTAGCACAGATGAAGGATGAGCAAGAATTGGAGTCACATCATGGTGTCTACACAGCTGAGATTTTCCTCAGCATTCCATACAGGGTTTATCCCGGCCTTCTCCAGGTGAATAGATTTTTAATCAGGCTGATTTGAGGGTTTTTTTTGATGAGCTGTTCCTGAGAAAATTCTTTTCTCAGAATTGTAACGAGCAAAGTCTCTTTTTCTCCCAAGCCTTTGGGAACTGAAAGCATATGTGTAATCCCATCATCCTGTTCTATAGTTAGAGGGTGTTCCTGATGGCAGCTCAGCAATTTTATAGGTTGAATGTGTTTAGGGGAAAAGACACTCTTCAAAAAACTGTCTCAAATTTGGTCTTAAAATTTTATAACTGTCTGCAACTTTGATATTCTTCTGAAAGCCAAATATTTCTGACACCCTTCCCCCCACCCCCCCAAAAAACCCAAACCAAACAAAAAAACAACAAAACAAAACAACATAACATCTTTTCCATTTGCAACTGGGCAAAAAATACCTAAGGCCAGCCTAAATGGTTTCAAGATTAGTCATTATGATTCACTTCATAAATGGCAATTCTGACTATTGTACATTTCCTATATCTAGCTATCTAATTTCCTTCAGGAAAGCTATAGTTAGTTGCAAACAGAACAAATCTAAGGCCTCAGTCTTTATATTTTAGGCTTCATATTGAGTGACATTTTGTGGCCTCTTGCTGGCTGAAGATCCATGACTTATTATCTGTGGAAAGTCCAACAAGCTCCTTCTGACTTTAACAACCACTAATCTTCAAAGCCCTCCATTGTTCTGCATTCCCACAGGGCACAGAGCACTGTGGTCAGGACAAGCTCTGTGCTAGCAGAGAAGACTGCAAAGTTATTGTTTGGTTTTGGTTTAATTCCTCTTCTAACTTGTACGGTTTTCAGCATGCAGTCTGCTTTTTTTCTCAGCTCTAGGGCTGGGTTTTCTTTTAGTCATTAATAACTTAATTCAGTTTTCCCCATTTTTCTTATACTTTTCCCTCTTTATGATACCACTGCCTGCTTCAAAGGGAATTGAATTTCTCTCATGGCATGTTTCTACTGCTGGATTTCTTTCACAGTATATTTTTTAAAGTTTATCAGCTCTGACTTTTTATTCTTTATAGTGGTTTGAAAAATGTGTTTGCTGCTCATGAAACGTACCAGACCATGACAGCACCAGAGACAGACATTTTCTCTTTCTGCTACCCTTAATGTACCTATTTGAACTCTACAGCACAAGGCACTTATAGAGACTTTTCCATCTTCACAAGTATCTCAAATAACATATAATCTTCCATGTGATAAAAAAAAATAATAATGCATTTTACCTTCATTAAGGGAGTGTCTTGATTAAAGACAAAGAAACATTCAAAGCCTGTGTATGATCATTAAAGTTTTGCTAATGCTCTCTCTCAATGAAGCAGAAAGGGAAGAATTTAAATGGGAAAAGAGAGGCCATATCCACTTTTCTGGCAGCAAAGGGGGGACCATTGCTGTAGCCACAAAGTGCAGTCAGAAGGATTTGTCTTGTCTTCTCAGGTAGGCATAGAGGACAGGAATAGATATGCTTTGCCTAGTAAACAGCTCTTCTCATTTTTCCACATGTAACTTGGAAGAACTTGCTCCAGTAAGTTCTTAAAGCCGTGATTACAGATCTCAGGGACCAGGCTGAGAGAACTCAAGGAGAAAACAGAACAAAGGGCCATAAGCAGTGGAACACAGCATGCTTGTGTTTGGAGACCCTGTGTCATTTTTCTGGCCAACACATGCTCCTTGTACCTGGTGTGTCATTGCTCAGCAGAAAGAGTTTTCCTTTCAGGGGGGCTGAGACCACGCAGATGTTTAGGAAAGTACCTTGGGATATATGGCCACCTCAGGCTGAACAGGAGATTCCCTACTGCTGCTGAGAATTGAGTTCATACTCATAAAAGGGTCTCCAGGCAGCCAAGATGGGGAGACAGCCTTTCCAGGAGTTTCTTAGGACTCTCTTGTATAATTCCAGTCTCTACTTACATACCACTGATGAGTAAAGAGAAGCTGTTGCATTTTTTCTCCTGTGTGTGAGCAATAAAACCTCCTGATTTGCCTTGAAGCCCCTCAAATTGACTCCCCAACGCTGCCAGGGGATCCCAGATAAACCTGCACTCTGCCTGCTTGAAAGCCAGCAGCAGCTTCAAGCATTGCAGGGCTTTCCAAGTCTGTGTGGTCACCCCATTCATTACTCATGAAAGAGACAGTGAAAGACCCAAATCTCAGTGGACCCTCTCATCTTTACTTTGTTTGTTTGCTTTGCCACAACACAAGCAGTCGCCCAGGCAGTCTCAGAGGAGCCCATGGCTCTTAAGACCAGGTTTTCTAGAAAGAGCATTCAACTTCTGGGTTTCCATGAGCCTTGTTTTTGAATTAGCTCAGCCAAGATTTTTGTCACCTCTACCACCCCTTCTTTCTTAGCAAGAAATCTAGTAGAGGCAAAGTAAAAGTGTCTCCATTTATTTAATACATAAAAATAACAATCAACCTATACATAAATGAAAATGAAAGGTACTTCCTGTAAGTTTCTGAAAGCTCCCAAAATTAGTCTCAGGACTCAAACAAAATTAATACTGTTATGTAGCCAGAGTTTCCATGAAAGTATCTGTACCTGGGTGTCCGTACAAGTAAAATTGTGCAAATAACTACTGGCTCTTTTCTGGCCAAAATCCTTAAACATCTCAACAAATGTGAACTCCTTTTCTTACTGGAAACATGGCAATAACCTTCTCTGTTTTTCCCAAACAGCTCTTCAAAGCAGTGCTGATGGAGAGGGAAGTGTGATGTTTCATTAGCGTTCTGCGACTGTCGTGGTGTCCTCGGTGCAGCAGCCAGCTGCCTCTGCTCAGTTATCCCAGGCACAGACTCACGTGCATCGTGGCTTTCCCAGGCTAGGGCCATCTGGCAGGCTTGGCTGCCAAGCAGAGGGAGTGGTGGGACAGGACAAATATCTCTGGCTCAGACTGTTCATTGCAGGGTCCAATTAATTCAAGCTTTCCTTCTCCTGGGTGCAATAGATTATCAGTGGAGATTATGCAAAGTAACTTGTAGCTCGTTGTTTTATCTCTGCCACAGAGCAGCAATGCCCTGTGTTGGGATGGGTCATCTATGGGAGAAGTAATAGCTCAAATTGCCAGAGCTTATGCCCAGGGGAATTTTCTGTCAGTGTCCAGAGACAGATGGGATAGTAAATTATTACAGGATGACATGAACTGCTCGAGATTCACAAACAGAGCCTGTGGCTCCCAGAATATTGAAAAAGCAGCAGCACAGCAGTGTAGCTGGTGATGTGCTGCTCTAGAATGTGCTTTCTAGTGAAAGTCCTGACAGGTGCTTTTTCTGCAGCCACTGTCCTCTGAAACTCCTCTCCACTGTCTGAGCTACCTTGGCCCCTCACCGTCAAATGACTTCACATCAGATAGATCTTGTGAAAACACATCAGCTTTCCAGGGTGCTCTCCTCGGCTGTCCTCTGCTCAGAGAGGTACTGTGTATTCCTGCTTCCAGTCATGCTAATGAGCATCCTGGAAGCCTGATTAAGCTTAGCTTTTGTTTTGGGGAAAAAGTATTATGACCTCAGGGCAAAAGAAGCAGAAAGGGCAGTTTGTAAAGGTAACTCACCATAAACAAATAGTGATGGGTTATGTTTTGTAGGGAAGTTTTGGTGTTGTTGCTGATCTTTGAAAGGCTCTTTTGGTAACCTCTGTCACCAGAAGGGGGGCATTTCTTCACTTCTTTTGTGCTTCATTTTATAGATATGAGCAAATAAATAAATAAATCTCTCCAGCCAAATAGAAGCTCTTCCTCCCAACTGCTTTCATAAAAAAGTTAAGTAAACAGATGGGCCTCCTAGCATGTCTGAAGGGGATGCTGGATCATATTGCAGGCCATGGCTCTCTCTATCATCCAGCCGGGATTCACAGCTTTGATGTACGGAAGACAGCACTTAAGCTAAATCTCTGGGTAGCCCTGAAATCAAACACAGTTGGCTCAAAAATAGAGGCTGGGCTAACTACTTCCTTTTACACTGTACTGACAGGTTTACATCCAGGAGCCCCTCCTCAGTTCCCTATGCATCGTCCAGGTCAAGCACATCTGGCAGCATTCACTCCCCAGGAATTAGGAGCCCCAGCCGTGGTGTTCAGACAATTACTGCTCCTTTCCAGCTGAGAGATCAACAGATTCTTGTGCAACGTTATCTCTCCCTTTACCACACAAGAAGAAAAAACCTCAGACATCCTAAAAATATCTTTGAAAATCTTTTGGGAAGATCAGGCCTCTTGTGATTCACCTTTGAAGGTGCTCTCAGGCAGGCTTCAGGGCATAGGTGCAGGAATGAAGGTGCCACAGCTTGTCATTGCAATTTTCTGTCTAACACTGGAGACAACACAGACACTGGCATCATTTTCTCACTTGAAGAACTTTCCAATATATCACACAGTTACCAGGTAGTTATTCTGCAAAGACACTTAGAGCAGGATACATAAGTAGAAAGATAAAGGAAGCAAGAGGGGACACCAAGCTGTGCTCTCTATAGAAAGTGTTATTTTAAAAGAACAAAACATAAGCTTTTTTTTTGTTTTGGTTTGGGTTTTTTTTCTGTCCTGCAACAGGAAGTTTCTGGTTTTGTCTGTTGGCAATTTATTATTTCCAAGTACAAGACAGTCTTCCTTGGGGTGTATCTTTTAGATGGAGTGGTTGGGCAATAGAAAGGAGAGCTGCCTCTTTTCCTTGCCCTGACTGCTGGACAAGAGGGAAATTGGGAATATTGCTCCTTCCCTGGGAGAATCTGAACAGATAAATCCTGGGGTAGGGGGACAGCAAACATCAACTCTGAGTCAGGGAGAAAACCATGGGTTGCTGAGGAGAGCAGGCAGCAGGCACAGAGCCAGGCCTCCCAGGTGATGGGAAGAGAGGAGCTGTTCCCAGGGACCCAGAGAAGCCTGTACAGAGCTGCTGTATCCCAGGAAGCAGATGGTGCACATCAAAATCCTGACATGCTATGAGCTAGCCTGAGACAAATTATCACCTCCTCCAATGGGCAGGGAGAATTGTTGTCAAATTCCTGTGTTTTCATATTTGTTAACCTGAACACCTTCATTCTCTCTGTTGTAAAAAGCATTCCCTGCAATTTAGGTTCTCATGAACACTAGCTCTTGAGTTTTGGAATTCCTTTTGGTGTTCTAGGGGAATTCTTGCTATAAGGAAAATATACAAGCAAGTCTCCCTCAAATTTCTGTCTGCCTCAAGGTTCTGTAATAACCATTTTAATCCCAACCTTGGTCAGTTCTAAGTCTAAAGTAAAAGATTGTAGGTTTTTTTACTAAAAGAGTGGGAAGAAATTGCTGTCTTCCAAAAACACATCAGCAAAAATATATGGCACTTTATATCTTAGCTTCAATTCCTTCTCCTTTTACAAAAGCTGTCCTGAAAATTCACTTCTCTGCTTTTAACTGTTCAAAGAGAAGTCTGTGTAGACCATTCCTGAAGGTGGTAAATAGTGCTCTACAAAGACATGGAAAGTATTTATCTCTTTTATTTTTAATGCAAATTTGCAAAATTTGGAAATGGTATGAATGAAATATACATCTAACAATGAAAAAAAAAAGCAACTGACAAAAAAGTATTTTGCAGCTGACTGAAAAACAATCAGCCTACAACCCAACTTTCAAAAACCCAAAGAAATAAAACCAAAACCCAAAACAAAACAACACACACAGAGACACACACAATGATTTTGTAGCTTTGGCAATAAGAAAATGAGGTTGGCAAAAAGTTTCCTCAGGTCCCATATCTTGTCTCTGGAAGTGGACATTATTATCTACTTACCAAAAAAAAAATAGTATAAAAACCAGGTGTCTATTTCTTCCAGGTGTGATCTTTCCCCTGGTATGTGGTCTCATCTTTTGCAAGCCAATAGTTTGGAGAGTTTCTGATCAGAGGACAAATTGCTGGATAAATATCAGATTCTTACCATGGCTTTCTCACAGAGTTTGTTCTGTTGACATTTTATTCACTGTGATGCCATAATTTGTAAATAAGTGCTACCAAGTACTGCTGTCTGTTCAGTCATTCAGACACTGGATCAATTTCGAAGGAAATTACTGTATCATAAAAAAAAAAAAAAAAAAAAAAAAAAAAAAAAAAAAAAAAAAGGTGTGAGAAAGCTGTCATGCAGATTTGACCTCCAGAAATTATTTTGCCTGATAGATGTGACTGCAACCTCCCTTTCCATTGGTTTCATTATTGTTCTAATCTCAGGTTGCAAATAGGTTCCTGAAATGCATCAACTTGAAGACCCAGTGAAAGATAACTCTCTGCTGAGAGGAAATACTTCTCTGGCAGGTAAGCCAGTGACAACTGGAAAATATTTCTGGAGTATAATAGATTTGTTCCCTAAATTCCTTGGGAACTTGTAAATATGCCTTGAACACAGGAACCACAGATATTGGGCAAGAGTATTTTGCTTAACAGCAATCAGTGGTTGT
This sequence comes from Pyrgilauda ruficollis, assembly GCF_017590135.1. NCBI lineage: Eukaryota > Metazoa > Chordata > Aves > Passeriformes > Passeridae > Pyrgilauda > Pyrgilauda ruficollis. Next base: position 1,827,083 of record NW_024529155.1, on the reverse strand, counting down.
GCTTCAGAAAATACAGAACATTCCCATGATGAATCTGTGCAGTGGGAAATAAGCAACTTCTTATTTAGTTTCCTTCCTTTACCACACATGGCCTGAGTTTGTTCTGGGAGGGAAAATGGGACACTCTGGGTACTTAGCTTAAAAAATAAATACAGCCAGTTTTTCTAGCATTTGTCATAAGAATTCTTAAACACATAATTAAACTACTTTTTCCTTCACTATATCTTATTGAACCCAAAGACCACCCCAAATTTTGTAGGAATAGCAGAAAACAGATTGCATCTTTCAGCTGCTTTCTGGGCCTGATGCTAAAAAGGGAGATGTAGGTTTTTGTTAAGCATATGTTTGTTAATTACTTTCTTGTTGTTATACTTGAGACAAGAAGGAAGACGAGAATGGGAGATGTGTCAGATGGACTGAAGCATGGACGTATCAAGAGAAGAAGTGGACACCCACAGTTCCAAGACGAAAAGAGATTAGGTTCTTTTCCTGTTTCTCTGAATTTCAGTAGTAGTGTGAGGTCCTGGATCGACAAACCCAGAGACTTGGGTCTTCTGTTTAGCCACAGAAACATTAGACTGTGGGTTAACTTTGCGGGGTATTTAAAAATAAAAATAAAAAAAATTAAACAAAGAAAACCCAACAAAACAACAAACCAAAAAGCCAAAAACAAAACAGCCACAACACTAGAAAACTTTAAAATACTGAGCCGAGGGGGAAGGGGGTGAAAGGAGGGATGAAGAAGTAGTTGTGTACCAAAAGATTAACTAGATGGCACGAAACAATGGAAACCAAAGGAGGCAAAAGCAATCCCATGCAGTATTCCCAGCCACAGGATGAGAAAGGGGAGCAGCTGGAGCGTGCTCACCAAGGTGTGGAGCCGGCAGGAGGGCAGCCCAGGCTGCAGGGAGGGAGGGTGTGCTGCAGGACAAGGTGGGGGTCTCTGCCAGCACTCACTCCAGCACTGGGTGAGACAGGTAAGAAGGAGGCAGGGGGCCTTTTCAGGAGAGTGATTTCAACTGGGGTTTTGTGGGAGAGGGAGGGAGAGCCGGGTTTCTCCCTGCCCTCGGCAGTACTGCACTTTCTCAGCCCAGCTGACAGAAAGGAGCAGTTACACAGGAGACAGGCTGGTCCTTGGAGCAGAGCTACAAGTGATTAATTGTATCAAGAAAAAGAAACAGTGTCTCCTTGCTGAGCTTTGTAACGGGCTTCATATAAATTTGCCTGAAATATTATGTGGGATTACTGCAGCCAGCCAGGAGTTTGGCTGTAGGAGCCAAGAGGAGGATGGGAGCCCGGCCAACAGGAGAAGCAGGAGATGAAGTGGATCGTGTTTGCCAAGGCCAGGAGGACAGCCAAACCAGAGCTACAGTAGCATAGTAATGAGAAATGGGAATTGCATTCAGCATCGGTTCTTCTTCTTCTTATGATCATTAATGCTCTGCATCTAATTGTCCTGCCCTCCTCCCCAGCCTTGCTGCAGACCACAGCAGAATGGGAGACAACAATAGAAGGTAGAGAAAACAGCACAGAGGGGTTTAAACATAATCCTGCTGGAGCCCACAGCTCCATGAAACCATTTACCCCACCCAATGGAGCGGACCAGACGCTCTAACAGATGCTCCCTTCTTGAGCAGCAGAAAGGTGAGCAAGGCAGAGGTGACACAAAATGCCATTTCCCAGGTATTTGACTCACAGCATGTTAAAGATGACTAGGGAGAATTGGGACTTCAGGGTGACATTTGTTTGATCCTCCTGCTTTTTCCCATTCCTGCACAGTTTGTGCTCACTTTGGTTCCCATCTGGGTTCCAAATCCTCTCCAAAGCAGATCCTGTCCTTCAAAGCTGAAGAGGGCTGCAAGGCCAGCTGGACCTCTGTCTCTTGTCCTATGCCTGCACATGGGGAGACTCTGGTTGATTTAAGCAGAGATGTCTCACCTGGAGCTTCACATTTATGAACACATAATATGTGCCAAAAACTGAACTGCATATGTCACCCTTATTTCCTTTGGGGAAGAGACTGCACTCTCACACATGAGATTTTCTCAAGAAATCTGTTTTTGGATCCAGACTTGGCATCCTCCATCTATCACAGTCTGAACTCAGCCTCTTCCCCCAGAAATAGTACAGATTTTGAACAACTTTGTGCTCTGGGACTCTTTCTAGGATTCCTGATTCTGTGCAAAAATACCTTGGCCTTCATGAAACCAATAACCAGCGACGAAAGCCCCGAGCAGACTTTCCCAACATGCATAATCTCACAGCTGAGCTACACACTGAAGGTGCTCTGCAGGCAGCAGCCCCTCCTGGCAAGCCAAAGGGGAACCTTGTCATTAGCTGTGCCAAATGGAGTGGCACGAAGCCTGTCTCAGCCACACCTCATGCTCTGCCCACCTCCAAGGCCTTCACCCCGAGGATGTGCTGCTTTCCCTTGGGATCAAGACCTTCTTGGCAGCGCTGGGAAATAGGGCACACTCAAACCATTGTGGAATAACCTACAGTCCCAGTTTGTGTGTGCAGATAACCTCCAGCCTGGCTAAGGAAAGGGTGTGTTTTTTCTCTATTTCCCTCCAGCTGGAATCAAATGTGAAATCTTCTCATAAACACAAACTGAGAGATTCTTTTTTTCTCAAAGGACACAGGGCAAAGACTTGAATTTCTTCTCCCAGCCAACACTGAGGGAGTTCCCCTCCTGGAGGGAGGGTGCCTGCCAGCCTCGTGGGGCATCAAAGTGCCTGGAAAAGGGCAGTGCTGACCAGGAGCACCATGTGCCTCCGACTCGGGATTCATCCCTTTGTTCTCCAGCAGACGTCACTGCTGCTGCTGCTCCCCATTGTGTCACCCGGTCAGTATGGCTTCTCGCCAGTCCTTACTAATGAGGAAAGGGACATCTGCTGTATTGTGCCAATGCTAGTGCTAGCTCTAGGTTTTATTTGAGATTGCCACTGTCCAGAGAAGCTTTGGAAAAGGCCATCATGCATAGCTTCCATTAAATGGTTCAGGAACTGTTACGTTCCCATGTGCATAGAAATATATATTAAAAATATCATACATGTAGTCTCACTATGAGACATAAACTAAACACCGTATATTTAGAAGAAAAACCCACCACTAAAGTAGCTCCTCTTCAAAAAAAAATATTTGAAAATGAACTGTTTTGAGGTTAAGTAAAAAGTTTTCCTGTAGAAGTAGACATCCTGAAAGAGTAGAATGTACACAGCTGGGATATCTCTCTTGTTTTGTTTTCATTTCCTTTTGCAGTCTTTTTGTATTTTAACAAGGTCATTTGGGCACTGCAAGCCAATGTTGGCTGTACGTCTATGCTCACTAGACTGCCTGGGGCTCTTCCCTTGCAGAAGTCAGGTCAGTATCAAGCTCTGTGCAGAACCACCCATAACCCCAGAGTGGTAGTTTTGCTTTGTTTTGTTCCTCACACACTGTCCCTGTCACAGAAAACCATTTCTTAACTTGGTCTGAACTGAGACAGAGTGAAAAGTAAATTGTTTGTTCTTTCCCTTGAGGCTGAGCCCAGAGTTCTGTTTTCTTAAAGTGTTCAAATCAGCTTCAGGTTTTGTGTTGTGGCCAAATACCATGATCTGTATTTCTCTTTTTCAACAAAAGCAATTTTTTTTTCACTCCTCATACCTCTTACTTCTGCTCAAGATAAATAGATGTATTTCTGTCCGTCAGCTGATGAACTCTGTTTCTATTTCCCTGAGCACCTTCTGAGCAGCCATTCAGCCTTCCTCTCTTTTGTCATATTTTGCAATCACATATGTAAGGTGTCAGGCAGAAGCCAGTACCTCTAGGTGACCCAGGTCTTTTATTTCATGGCTGTAATACAAGTAGCAAAGATCAACTCCTGTGTGCATGGTATCCCCTCACTCTTCTAGCTTTCTCCAAGAAGCAAAACCCTTCCAAGTGCACCCATGAAGGTACCTTTGCATTTGCCTACCAAAAAAAAAAAAAAATTTGATTAAGTGATCCTGTTTAGTTGGTTTTGCTGCCTTTTTTCACTCTGCATAGAGTGCCCTGATAAATAAACAGACATGTACGGACTCCACACCCTAGCAGGGAGGAGAGTCTTTACTCCTGGCAGGCAATAGCCTGATACAAGGTGAGATTAGGCAGCAGCAGCAGGAATGCAGCAGAGATGTGATCTGAGCTAGAGAGAATTGGAGTTGAAAGCTGAGAAATAAGCCAGTTTATCTGGGCTCGTCCATAAAAGAGCTGCTGCTGTGACAGATACACAGGCTAATGGCACTTGAAGGGGTTAATACACCTAGAAAGTGAGTTTTCAAATGAACTCCTTTTCCTCTTGGCCTCAGCATAAGGCAGTGCTCTATTAGACTTGACCTTTCTTAATGTGAATTAGCAGCTCAGTGGAACAGGATCCAGAAGCCAGAGTCCCTTCCCTCTTCACATCCATGCATTAATGTAACAAAAGCAAAAAGGTGTCAGGAAGGCTAAGAATAACTGAACAGATCTTGTGCCAATTTGAAATAAAATATAGGACCCTCCAGAAGTGGAAGTAACTTGGTTGCTTCTGAACTCTAGGTGAGGCAGGCATTTTAACTCACCCACCTCCAAACCGCAAAAGAAAATGAAACATGGGCAGATTCAGGTACTGAATTTAAAATAAAAAATAAATAAAATAAAATGAAACTAGTCAGTTCATCATTTTGGTAGGACAAACAAGAGGAAATGCCAAATTATGTCTCTAGAATATAAATTACATTTTCTCTCCTGAAACAGATTTGCTCAATGCCTTTCAATAAAAGTACTCCCTCGCCCCATTTCCACTGATTTCCTGGGAGGGTTTCCTCACCCATTCCTCTCGTTCAAAATGTTTCATCAATCTTGTCACCTTGGTTCTACCCTGTCTCATGAGGAAATGGATGGAGCGCAGCTAGACACGAAGATGTGCCATCCAGGAAACCAGACCAAAACTGGTATGTTTAAAAACGTGTTTGAAGAGAGCACACGACGACTGTGGGGGCGGGGGGGAAGGGGGGGGTGGAAAGGGAGCAGAGGATGTTTTTCAGCCAATGCTTTACTTCCCCCCTTCTTCTCACAGACACTTGCTGTTGTCCAGCAGCCCCGAGAAAGAAATACTTTTTTTTTCTTTTTTTTTTTTTTTTTGGTGGGGGTAGGAACAAGCAATGATAACCAGATCCTCATGGCACATCTGCCTTTAGGTCCCTATGGGAGCCACAGCTGTGCAAAGGGGAGAGCGAGGCAAAAGAAGTAGAAGGGGGTGGTGTCCAACTTCAACTTTCTAGAGATGGAGTTATTTTAAGCAATATCTTTGAAACAAAAACCCGTGTGTTCTCCGTTCTGCAACGCGCTGGGCAAGGCTCAAGCACCGGGCTGGGTTGCCCGGGGTCGCGGGCCCCGCCAAAAAAAACAGAGCTCTGAGGTGGGTCTGAGGCAAAGCTGGTCACCGGCGAGGAGCGGTGACGCGGCCAAGCCCAGGAGCGTGCCCTGGTTGGTAAACAGGGCCCGCAGCACCCACGGCCCCTCCGGCATTTCCCTCCCCACGCGCTCGGCGTGCGCTGCTCCCCGCAAATGATCCGTGAGGCGTGGGGAGGGATGGGGGCACACCAGCCTCGTGTGCCTTTCAGCCCGGGCCTGCCTTTGGTTTGTTTTTCAGGTTTCGGTCCAGCCGGGCGCGGCCGGACGCTGTGCCCGCCAGGGGAGCGTCACGCCGGCCCTCAGGCCCGGCCGCCTCGGGGAGGCCGCGTCCATCACACGCTGCTTCCCCAGAGCAGCTCCCAGCACCGCACCTCAGCACCCTGCACCCATAAAATCCCACTCCCACACGCACTCAAAGGAAAGATTTTATTCACGGTTCCACACCGAGCTTGGCTATGGGGGTAAACTTCCTCAAAGGTGACACGTTCTGAGACGGGGAAGCACCGGTTCAAATACATCTTCAAAAGCCAGGTGTTACTGTTAATACTGTTAATTTTAAAAGCTGTCTCAGATCAGAAAGGCATTAAAGTCCATTTTCAGGTAGAAATAAACAAGCTGCTTTTCCAAGAAACTCAAAGCTGTCACATTGGTTTTGACCAAGTGGAAAATCACTTTCTTCTCCTCACATATTATGAAGGAAAATGGGTACAAGGCAGAAGGATTCCAATCTGCCAGTGGGTTTTGGGGTGTGCTTACAGGCTGCTGAAGTGTTGGGATGCATATGAGAGAGAAAGGGGGACCCAAGGCCATCTTAGAGACTTGAGAAAATAATGGCAAAATCATCACCCTATATTCTTCCCTGGCTGTCTTCTTGGGAGCCAGACAATGACATTTTCATGGGTTGGGGGAACAATCAGAGAGGGAGAAAAGAGATGATCAGTACTTTAAAAATACTGTTAAGTATTTTAAGATACAGATCTCCAAGCATGCAGATGCTACAGCAGTTAAGCTTTGTGTAATTTCTTATTGTTAAGGGCTTTTGCATTTGTGAAAATGCACAAATTGAGGAATAAAGCTTAATTCAAATGCCCTTTGTTCACTAAATTATTATTTTCCATCTGAATTTGCTGAATGCCAACAACTCATAGTCAGTGGGGAGCAGAGGGTACTCAGCATTCCTGAGAACTAGCCCCAGGATGTATAAGTATTGCATTAAGTCTCCTTAACATTTCACAGATTTGGCTGATTTTCAAGATCTTTAAAGCATGACACCATACATTTGTCCCGTTTTTTTCTCCCTTTGGTGTGGGTGTGTGCCCGTGGTTGGAGTGCTGGTATAGGATTTTATCTCAAAAAGCAATCTTTAAATCCAGCCTCTTGTTTTCCCAGGGGTATTTGTTTACATAAAAGGCTTTGTTGTGGCAGCAAGCACTAATGTGTTTGAAAATCTGTCAAGAGTAATTAATTTATCCTCATTGCACCAAGCTGTTGGATAAGTTAGCATTATCTCCCATACTACAGCAACAGAAGCAAGAAACAGAAATTAACCCATGAGGGGACTAAGGAGGCTGTCAGAGAGCCAGAAAAGGAACACAAATCTCAAGAATTAACAGGCTAATGCCTTAACCACATGAATATCCTTTCTAAGGTTTGATTTGTTGCCATATCCTTTTTCTGCTTGATCACTTAGGACAAAATGACCTGTCCCCAGATAACATTTTATATGTTGGAACTAAAAATAGGAATTCTCCTCTCCTACTCTTAAATTGTAGCATTGTAAGTGTACATCATGGGAACTTGTGGGAAAAGAAAACTAGGGTTCAAGAGGAAAAACAGATAAAGACCAAGTGTGGGAGAAGAAGAACACTACGGAGGGAAAGAACCTTCGGCAGAGTGTGCAAGGGATCCACCTCCAAATACTTCTCACAATTTAAGGCTTTTCTTGCTGCCTCCCTCCATGCCCTTTGGAGAAATAAACATGGTATTGAAGAAGATTTGTTTTAATCCTCACAGGTAATGTTCCTGTATGTGCAAAGGTTTGCCATGCTACTCCTTTAATAGGAATTCAACCACCTAGTGGGAGAGGCACAGACCAAAAGCTGCAGGAAAACAATCAAATATCCTCCATTCACTTCCTTAGGTTTTTGCCCTTACCTTGAAACACAGCTTTGCATGAGTTTACAAGTGACCATAGAGCTGAAGAAAGCCTGAGGCTGGTGATTTTTCTGTTGTCTTTTTAATACAAAAAACATGAGATTCTTTAAACACAACACTGTCACCTCAACTTTGTTTTCCAACAGCTTTGCAGTGCCAGTTCCAGACCTGCCAAGTCTCACAATCTCTGGTTGAAGATTCCCTCAGCTGTCTCCTGTCTCACAGTCCATCAATGCAGGGCTGGCACTTCACTTAGCATCACATCACAGTTTCTCTTTGGCTCTGGGACCATCTCATACTGCATGGCACCAAATTGTCTGCCACCCATCCACTCTGGCACCGCCACCCATCCACTCTGGCACCAGGGTTTCCAGATAAGAGGTGATTCATCTACCATGTCCCGCTGAGTCTACCACCTTATTTTCTTCTGAGGAATCTGCATAGGGAAAAACCCTTTCTGTGCAGGATGTCTTTAGCCATGGCAAGAAAATCCTCTCCTACACCTCTCTTTTTGTTGTGCTTTCACATTGTGGGAACCTGGATAGTGTTTAGCACTGTTTCATTAAGCATTGCTTACTGCCAGTGCCTGCTTTTGTTAAATAAGAGCTCCACAGAAGAACATATTCAAGCTAGAGTTATGTTCCTTAGAAAAAAATGTAGTTCCAAGTTAGTTTGGGTCTTAAGGAAAAAGCTGCAACATGCTTAGGGTGAGGGTTCCCAAAAGCCCTTGGCTCTGATAGAAGAACAGGCAGCAGCTGTCACACATATGCACAAGCTGGAGGATGCCTTTATCTGCTCACAGGGTATGAACATGCCACATCTTTGGGAAACTCAGCTCCAGAGCAAACTCCCTGCCATGTGCCACACACTTCCTCCTTCCTACCAGCATGGCTCTGGTGTAAGGTCTTTACAGAGCAGCCCCAGAGAAGCCAGAGACGTTCTGCAGCAGTGTAACTTGGGTAGACATTTCTGACTGGTCATGCAAGCAAAAAAAAGCCAGGTGTTACCCCGATGAGGTCTTGTCTACGCAGCCATAGAATCACAGGATCATTTAGGTTTGAAAAGACCTCAAACGTTGAGTTCAACCTTTGATTAAATACCAGCAGTAAACTACACCAAAGCACTGAGTCCAGTTGTTTCTTGAGCACCTCCACAGATGGGTTTTTTACAACCTCCCTGGGCAGCCTGTCCAATGTTTTACAACCCTTTCCAGGAAAAAAATATCCCCTTATGTCCAACCTGAACCTCCCCTGGTGCAGCTTGATGCCATTTCCCCTTGTCTTGCTGCTGGTGGTCTGGGAGAAGAGACCAACCTGACCTGGCTGCACTCTCCTCTCAAGAGAGTGAGAAGGTTCCTCCTGAACCCCTTTTTCTCCAGGCTGAGCCCTCCCAACTCCCTCACTCTTCAACAAGCTTGTGTTCCAAATCATTCCTCAGCTCCATTCCCTTCTCTGGACATGCTCCAGCCCTCAATGTGCATCTTGCAGTGACGGGCCCAGAACTGGACACGGGATTTGAGCTGTGGCCTCACCAGTGCCCAGCACAGGCGGACAATCGCTGTCCTAGTCCTGCTGGCCACACCACTGCTGATCTAAGCCAGGTGCCATTGACATTCTTGGCCATCTGACCACACCTGGCTCATCTTCAGCCACTGGTAACCATCACCTCCAGGGCCTTTCCCATCAGGCACTTTCCAACCACTCTGCCCCAGCCTGGAGCTGCAGGTGGTTGTTGTGACCAGGGTAGGCAGACAGACTTGGTGCCTTCAGACGGCAGCATTCTGTTTTCAGCATATTGATGGCAGTACACCCAGGGTGTTACCTGCACCCTGCAGCATAATTGAGTGTCAAAGCTTCTCTTAACATCTGACCATGAGGTACAATTGCTGCCTTTGCTCAAGAAAAAACACTGTCTGTGGTTCTTGGAGGTTGTTGCTGTGCTAACAGCTGTGATGTCATGGTTAAGGGTAGCTACAACACATTTCCTCTTGAAGCCAAAGTGCTAATAAAAGTCTCGGCAGAATTAGAATAAAATGTAATTATAGGGTCCACATAAGCCTTTAATAAGGATTTCTACATTCATCATTTAATTCAAGATAGACCTTTCTCTACCATGCAGGAGGGAAATTGTAGAAAAATGGCTAAATAGATCATGGAAGGCATTTAGTGTCCTTTGTTAGCACAGGATTTGTTACATTCAGAAATGTGGAAAATGCCTCACTTGGGCTATCAGATTCTAGTTGAACTCTTTTGGTTATGGCCAACAAGTCACTTGATTGTTATGTGTGAATATCCCAAGAAATGGGAAAGATGAGCAGGCCTTGGGATCATGTTGTGCCTGAACACTTTAAAGAGGAACTGGGAGTCCATACATGTAGGTCCATGGTTACCTGGAAGAAGCCCAGCCAAGAATCTTCTGTGTCATTAAAAACAAAGCCCCATGAGCTCCAAGCAATCTGAAGGAAGCAAGTAATACTGTCCTTCAGCAAAAACATAGCTGAAGCAAGACTGGAAAAATAGTGCATAATGAGTTTTTTGTGTCTGGGTGGATAATGAATGCTTTTTTCATGTCTACAGAGCCTTTACAGGTGAAATTTGAGCCAGCATTATGCCAAACCCAGATCAGCTACCCTCTAAAATTGGCTTCAAGGCACAATCATATTCTCTGTTCCTTCTCTCCCCTTTATCTCTTGAAAGGATAATTCCTGACAATTTACATTAACAGACAGATATGGGTAGGGGGGCTTGCTTGCTTGCTTTCTGGAAAGTGCTTAAGGTGAGGTCTTCTGTCTCCTCTAAGGAGCCATTTACTTGCACAAAGGGAGGTAGGATACAAAAGATCCTAATATTCCTTACTCTTTAATCTTCCTAAACAGGCTTAGTGCAGAGCTCAGCCCTTGCTGTGAGAGGCAGAGCTCTGTTTTGCAGACTCACTGCTGAGCAGATGACACCATGGGCAAAGCCAGGGGTGGAAGTGGTGATGTGGGGAAAGAGGTACAGTGCCTTCCAGTGTCCCATTTCCAGCCAGGGACATTGTCAGTGCTCCTGGCTAATATCACACTCCTGTTGGACATGCAGCCAGGAGCAGCTCCGCCCTGGGACAGTCCCAGAAGAGGCTGCAGGCACAGTCTAGGTGGGAGGACTGCACACCCATGAATTAATGCATCCTGTAGGATATAAAAGGCATTCTAGGCAGTGTTCCTGGTGCTCCCAGGGACTTGCAGGCCCTTTAAAGAACAACCTGGCAAGTACATGTCTGGAGAAGGCACTGCTCTGTTCTTGGTTCCTCTGGGAGAGTATGTGTGAGAGTGTGAAGGAGGTATTTTCTCTTTGCCAGTGAGCAAAGAAGCCTCCTAGAAAACGACCCACTCACTGCCAGTGTTTCACAGTGAATGTTACCCACATTACACTGGCACAGAGTCACAGCCAGTTTGGAAACAGACATTATGAAAGAAAAATAATGGCTCAGCATTTCAGCCCCGGTGGTACAATGGTTTATTTTCACCGCGCCATGGAACAAGCAGGAGAGCTGAGGCTGCTGAGCTGTACTTCTGGACCTGACCTAGTATCACAGAAAGGCTTTGTGCCATGTGCATATGCCAGTTTGACTGGAGCAACTTGGAACCTTCTGCCCTCTGCTGCTTTACCTGCTGCCGACATCAGCATTCACACTCAGTTTTACTCAGAGTCTCCTCCCTACCTCTGCCCTTCCACTGTTTCATCACAGCAGTAGCCTTCCCTGGCATAACAACAGATAAAAAAGGGGTGTCTAGGTCTGGATTCTTTCTTTTCTACCAGTAGTTTTTACTTTTGGAAGTCTCTGTCCCAAAATTCAACCTCAATTCCTCTTTCATTTTTCATCAGGGGGTTTAAGCACCTCAAAGACACATTTTATGAGATGGGTGGGTTCTTTTGTCTTTTTCTGGTTTTGGAATATCATTATAAATGGGACACAGAAAATGGCTGCTTTGAGACTGTTTCATTACCAGGAAAATGAGCTGAACTTCTACCTCACATTAAAAAGTGAATATAATTAAGTTACTTTCTTCTTAGATCCTTGTAGGTTTCTGTCTGTCAAAGAAATTAAACAGTTGGTAACCTCTGTGTAGGAAAGCTTCAGGCTTCAAAAATCAGGCGTTTTGTTATGCATTGGCAATGTCGAGTGCATCTCTGCACACAAACTATCCCAGGACTTTGACTAACTGTTATTCCAACCACTAATCCTTCACTTTCCTGTCCTAACTAATAAAAATCAGGCAATCCTCAAGCATGTCCACCTCTGGGAAGGATGCTGCCTTTGTGGTCTGAAAGACAGTCAATTTTCTGTCAATATGGAAGGCATTTTACATGGATGAAAACTCTGTTTCTGATTTCATGTGCCTTGTTCAGGAAGATTTTGAACCAGGTCCCCCAGACAACCTGAAGCACAGCTCAAAATTAATTACCTTCCGAAGTGTGTTATAAGAAATCTTTATTTAACTTCAATTGTCTCGGATCTCAATGTCTCCCTACTTGCACCATATGTTTTGGGGTTTTCTTTTATTCCCAGGGTAACCAGGAGATACGGAACAAGTAAAGGAGCAAGCAAACCAGACAAACAGAAGTATCTGCTAACCTGTTGACTCATCATTTCCTGAATCCTATGGTGACTTTAGAAACCAGAGATGGAAAAGCTGCATCACATCAGCTTATCTATCCCACTGCCAAAGAAGGTTCAAGCATGGGACATTATTTGCCAAGCTACTTTTCAGTTTCCACTTCTAAGTGAGTTGACCATATCTACATCAGATAGTCTAATGTTGTAAAAGCTAAAGCATTTGCTTGGTTCTCCAGAGCCTTGTTTACTAAGTTCTGGGCAGAAATGAGCACTGCTCTTGTAAATAGGTGGTGCCCTGGACAGTGATCACAAAATCATAGAATACTTTGGATCAGATGGAATATTTAAAGGTCAGCTACTCCTCCCTCCCCTGCAATGAGCAGGGACATCTTCACCCACATCAGGTTGCTTAGAGCTCCATCCAACCTCGCCTTGAATTCTTCCAGGGATGAGGCATCCACCACCTCACTGGTCAACTTATTCCAGTGTTACCACCTTCATTGTAAAAGACTTCTTTCTCGAATCTAATCTAAATCACCTTTCTTCAGTTTAAAAACATCCTCCCTTGTCAAAAATGTCTCAAAATGCCTCAATAAAAACTTTGCCTCTATCCTGGTTATAGGCCCCCTTTAAGTACTGAAAGGTGCCCTGAAGCCTTTCCTTCTCCAGGCACAACAATCCCAATTCTCTCAGCCTTTCCTCACAGCAGAGCTGCTCCATCCCTGTGATCATCTTGGTGTCCCTCCTCTGGACTGGCTCCACGTCCTTCCTGTGCTGGGCCCTGGGGCTGGAGGCAGCTCTGTAGGGTGGGGGGGTGGTCCCACCTGAGCAGGGCAGAGGGGCAGAATCCCCCTCCAGCTGCCCACGCAGGGGGCTCAGCCCAGCACAGGGGGGTTCTGGCTCATAGTGCACGTGGCCAGCAGGGCCAGCTCTCAGCCAGCAGCACCCCCAGGTCCTTCTGCCACGGCTGCTCCATCTGCTCATACCCAGCCTGGATTGGTCCCAGTGGTTGTCCTGACCTGGGTGCAGAACCTGCCTTTGTCCTTGTTAAACCTCATGGGATTCCTATGGGCCACTTCTCGAGTTTGTCCAGGTCTCTCTGGATGTCCTTCAGGCATGCCACTGCCCCCTCAGCTCGGTGTCACCTGCAAACCTGCTGGGGGGGCACTTGATCCCTATGTCCATGCCATTAAGGAAGACATCAAACAGTACTGGTCCCAGTGCCACAGCTGCTACTGGTGAGTTTTACAGATAGCTGGCTGAGTATAAAAGCTGGAAATATTTTGAGAGGAGAAGCAAATAAGACACAAATACAATTTGATGGCTCAGCAGAAGCCAAATATGATGCTATGAGGTTGTGTTTATTTTTTACCAGCTAACCTTTGTGTTAAACCTGTCAGCAATACCATTCCCAGAAGATTCAAAGCAGGGAAGATCACACTGGGAAAACAATTCTGGCTCCAAGGTCTAGAGATATTCAACATAGCAGCATTGTCCACATCATTCACATCAGTTGTGTTCTATCCCTGGTGTTTGCCAGCAGGATCCAGTCTTTTCTGCTTGACATCATTTTATTTCACATGAATTTAGAGCTGTTGAAAGGTGCAGGCCTTTCTGTCTTGTATGCTGGCTTCTCTGTATACCTATGAGCTAGGCAGCAGCTTGGCAAGTTGGATGTCCTGGTTGTCCTGCCAGGACATCCTAGTCCTGAGGACAGTATTCATTGCCCATCTCATTCACACTCAAGCCTCCAGGTCAAAGATATGGTTTCACAGATCCTAGATGTAAGGCCCGTAAACAGTCATCTGAGCACTTATTCTTGTCACTTTCCATGCAGTATTGTAGTGAAATTATAAATGGGATATGACAACTTCTACACAGGTAGGCAGGCAGGATTTTTCTACCCCTTCCTCAACTCACCATCCCAGGCAGCAACAACAATTACAGTATAGTGCAGTGATATAATATAAACACTACTGAGAAACTGAATATAAAATTGATTGGTCTTTAAAGGAGATCACCACCAACTGTAGCCCAGTTTCATTCCAAGAGTGACAATAAGGCAGGTACACCAGGGATGGAGACCCGACCAGGTTTTAGTCCACCTAACACTTCCAGGAAGGGCAAAGCCTGTTGGGCATAGTCTGACAGCAAATGTACAGAGAATGTGTGAGAAGCCTTTGAAAGACCTGGTGCCTTTGCGATTCAGAGGCATCTCAGGGACACGTTTCCTCTGCGCTGGCACTTCCAGAGGAGGATGGATGGTCCCCAAGGGAAACCTTAAAGGCTTAACTGATTACAGCAGATCATAATAAGGCAAAGCAAATGAGAAATAGGCACTCTTTGAACATCAGAGGTCATTCATAAACAGAACCTCATAAGCCTACTCAAGTCTTCTAAGCATCCCTGGGACAGAGTGTAGAAAGCTCTGGGTGGCCTTTTAAACTCACATAGGGAAAACAATTAACATAAAAAGATCCCTTGGCAAAAAATATAACCTTTACCCATCATGGGAAAACCAGAAGTGTTGCTATATAATTAGTTGCTTACCTGCCTGTGCAGAGGTGCTTGAAAGGTCCTGTGGTTTTTTTCAAGATGTGTGATTTGCCATTCTAGGTTTTCTTACAAGCTGCACATGTAACTCTACTGACTTCAACAAAAAATTATTCCAAAACATTTCGATGCAGACACTAGAGCAGCCTAAGTCAGAGGCAGGCCTGGTTCTGATGGACACCCAGATTAGGTTGTAGCGCATGTGGTTTGCACCTCTCTGAAATGAAAAAAGTTGTCTTAATTCTAAGGGGCAAGGGGAAAAGAACCAAAACCTTATTAATTGACTCTCTAAGTCCCGAAGACTTGTCTTCTTTTTTATGGCAAGAAAAAATTACATCACCTACAGTGATTTTTTTGTCATTCATCTCAGTTTTCTTTTCACCCCTAGCCAGATATTATTTACATTTTTTTTCTTCCTCCTTCTGCTGCATTTTGGTTTCTAGCTATAAATATAAGCTAGTTATATTTTCAGCCACCTGAAAATATAACAATGCTTAAAATAAATGTGCACTTACATGAACAAACCACTTAAATTCACAAATGTGGATCAAAATATATTGTGTTCACTGACTGTTGTCACAATCCAGGAACAAGAGAGTATCTGGGATGTAAGTGGCTGTCATGCCACTGTTTCCAATTTTGCACCAAAGTGAGAAGCTATTTTCACTTATTTGTTTCTGAGCCTGGTCCTGGGCAACAAACTCTGTATGATTTATGCTTTTGTGTGATGCACTGTCCCTTTGATTATGGCAAATTGCAGAGGACATCAGTCTCCCAACAGAAGCAGGTATATTAAACCCTGATAAAGGATCTCTTAGTGAGTAAAGCATCTTCTGCATAGAATTACAGACTGATATTCTGCTGAGTGGATTTTATTATTAAAAATTCATGGTAAATCATAGGCCACATATGCTCCTGATTTCACTGATTTTAAAAATAGAAAGGGAAAGCTCCCAGCTGGGGCCACAGCTGCTGCTGAACACTGGTAGAAATCATAGCCAGGAGTGTCACTTGCAAATGCAGCAGCCTGAAACTGAAGCAGTGGGAGAGTTTGGTTTCTCCTCAGCCTGCAGCTGAATCTTGGGGGTGGGCTTTGTGCTTGAAGGATAAACTGCCTCTTCTCTAAGGCAGATAGATGCAGACAAGTTGAGCTGTTAGATTCTCAAATAGTGACAGTGCTTAGCCAGCACTGTACTTCCAAGAACCCAATGTCATTGTTGCGATCTCTTTTTAAAATCATTCAAGTTTGAGCACTTAAAAAAATGCATCCATATGGATTGTCAGGATAGAGCTGGGATACAGGCTTCATGACACCAGGTACTGGTGAGGAAGAAGGACACCTATGAAGGCAGTTGATGGCAATTTTCATCATCTACAGAAACAGTGAAGGGAAAAACAGAAGGGAAGAGAGGAACAGAAAGTGGCTGTGTTGTGCTTTTTGTGCCAGCATCTCCCTCAAGCAATATCCCGCTGCCTTTTAGATGGAAGGGTCTGCAGGAAGGAGGATATCATGTGCAAGTTATTGGGCTGGACAGCTGCAGAGATCAAGTATCTCCTCTTCCAGCACTGAGTCATTGCTGCCAATGTGACAGTAGAAAAACCTATCCAGTGCCTGATTGTACTTTATTTGGTTTGTTTAAAATGCACCTGGTTGTAAAGTCTTATAAATATCAGATGCAGCTTCTTTCCCATATTCAGTACAAAGCAGAAGGTTTTTTGTATAAATGGACTTTAAAATGCAAATGTAAACAGTCCTTTGGCTTCTTCCCTTTCAAAAGAAAGAAAGAATGAAACTGTGAAAAGTGGTTTTAGCCTGTTGGTGAGGCTCTCTGAAGGGTCTGTGTAATGAGAGACTCCAAGGAGAGCAGCTGCTGCCTCCTGATCTTTAATGTCTGCAGTGCTCTTGACTCGTACAGCAGGGAAAATAAGTAATGCTATCTTGTATAATCATGCTGTCTTCTACCTTGCTTAGCATTTACTAACTGGACTGGACCACCTAACTTGAAGACCTGCTTTAAAGGCAACCCTTTGATGCAAGAAACCCCAGATGGAAATTTCTGAAACAAGGGCACCCTCTAATGGAAACGAGAATGACAAAGCAACCACAAGCATTTAGGATAGGGAACATACATTTTCTCTTCTCTGGGTATTTATGCTAAGCTTATGCAAGAATCAATCCCTCTCCTACTCTCAAAGGAATGGCTATATATTCTGCCTTTTAAATGTAAAATGAAAAAGTTTTGGTTTTTTTCATTGCAGATTAAAGCTTACCAAAAAAAAAAAAAAATCTTTTTCACAGAACCCAAAACCACTTCACCAACCTGAAGACTAAAAACCATCTTGGCAACTGGTGGTCCAAGCTGTAAGTTAACACAGGAGCTCTGGCCACTGAGGCCGAAGACCACTTTGTTTAGATTGCTTCTGTTTGCATTAACTAATTTTCCTGCTTCAAACTGCATCAGCAGCAAATGAGTTTTCCCTGAGCTGCTGCTGGTGTTATAAGAGAGCCATAATTGTTCCATAGCATGGAAGAACACAGTAATTGCTATTCTGTGGGCACTTGTGTCCTGGGGTGACTTTATGATGCTTGTATCCCCATTTGTTTGTTTAGTCCAGAAATAAGTTTTGCACCTTTTGGACTGGTTCTGAGAGTGAAGGGGGGAGAAGGGCGTAGTTTGTTTTCAGGAACTGCACTTGTTCCCCTGCATCCTCTCCTGGACTGTGCTGTCTGCAGCACGGACAGACAGCGGGACAGGGCTTTCCTTTGCTTTTAGTTAGTTTTTAGCTAGCTGAGGCAGAGAAGTTCCCTGGACTGTGTTTTTTCTTTTCCTTGGACCTGTTCAAACCTGCTCTGCACTGAGCACCCAGCAGAGCAGCAGCAGCTCCACCTGTGGCCACTGGGCCGTGGCATTTCCAGCACCGGAGGGGCTGCTCAGAGACTGAGTGAGCTGAGCTACAGCCCACCCAGGCACTTGCTAAGTTTGTCCTCTCTTTTGGAGTGGCAAGAGGTTTTATTGCTTTATATTGTTCATTTTTTGTGCTGGTGAATGCTTTGCCTTGTTAAATAAACAGGTTTTTTCCACTTTTCTCCAAGGAAATCTTTTCCCGAACCAGTTGGGGAAGGGGCCGCTTAAATCTGCTTTCTAGAGAAACCCCTTTGGAGGTTTCCTCCCAAATTTGCCCTAAATCAGGACAACTTGTCCTTGCACAATTAGGCTTGAGTTCTTCCATATGAAGCAGTGTCAGCTGCAATCCAATGGTGAAGGCTGTGTTAGCAAACCCTCTCTTACCAATCAGCAGAAGTTTTACATAGAAGGTGAAAAGCAAAATGGGAAGGCTACATCACACATCCAGGATGATTCCAAATTATTCTTCTGCCTGCCCCTACAAGCAAGTTCTCTCCTGATTCTCATACAAAAGATGAATGACAGTGTCCTTGGAGAGGATTAAATTCCATGAGTGCTTACCAAGTTTCTTGCCTTGGATTTGCTCCCTCTCATCCTCTGCACCATCATGTGATTAAAGGGAGTGAACTGAGAGATGAGTTTGTCACAAAGGCTCTGATTTGTATGTTCTAATGGTATCAGAGGACTTCTGGAGGGTGCCACTGTATTTGCTTGCTATTTAATCATCAGCCAATTTCATTTTGCCCTGAGCACCCACGAGCCTGTGTGATACAAAGGATGTGCAAGCCCTAGGAACCACATCAAACAGGAGAGGGGTGCTCTGTCCAGGCTTGCCGGCTGTACCTACTGAATGAAACACGCTCAAGCATTTCCTGAGAAAGTCTAGTGAGTCAAATCAGGCCAGCAGCACAACCCAGCTGTGTGCATCTTCTGTTTTTCTTGTGTTACTGGCCCATAAAATAACTAACACTGATTGCCTCAGCTTCAAAACTTGCGTGTGTAAATCAATGCTATGTCTGTACCATAGCACCCACATGGCTGTTGACGTAGTATTGTAGTTAAGGCTTCAAAACAGTTTTTATTCCAAGTCCAGTGTTTTCCCTTGCTCCTGAGTTTCTGAAAGGTTCTACTTTCTAGGCTGAAATTTTCCGTCACTATGTTCAGCCAATGGCTTCTGGGAGAAAGTCTGAGGAAAATCCATTTGACCATTCTGTGAAACTGGAAAACAAAACAAAACTTCTCTGGAAAATTATTAAGGAATATATTAACTTGCACATCCAGCAAGAAAAATATGAGCAGAAAACACAGCTGGGCTTTGACAAGGAAGCTGATTAGAATTTTTTAAAGATGTGATTCCCTCCAGATTTACTCTGATGCATCTCTTCTGATTTCACCCTTTGCTTGTACTGAGTTAGGTGACAATGGAGTTAGATAGAATTTTACCACAGCACTAGAGTTATCTTTTGGAATGTGCTGGGAACACGAGTGTGTTGTTACTCAGAGGAATGTGAGTGTCACCACTGCGTAAGCAGCACGTACAGTCCCCACCCTGTGGCCTGTGCCATGAGGGGCAGGAGCTGCCCCATGTCAGGACAGACACCACAGCTCTGCTGTACAAGCTGTCCTCTTGCAAATGGCATTGAAAACCTGGAAATCCAGACACAAGGGAAAAAAAAAAATTAATTCACCTTGGGTGAATTATATTCACTGCAGTGTTCTCACACATGATTAAGTAAATATCATTTGGTATGTACTCCCCCTCTGTTGACATTTCTTGTATGTGCTTTTATTATTTCTAGTAGTGTGGGACACAAAAAGCAGAGATATTCCTACAGGATAAAACTATTATCAACACACTTCTACAAATCTCAATAACAGGCATACACACATATCCCCTCTTTTTTATCTGTATCTGACTCCAAGCAAAAATTTAATCTTCAGATGCCCCTAAGCATATAGGATGAATTTCTCCCAGTTTTGTTTTGCACACAGTGCCTCACTGGTTACCCACAAAGCAAGGCCAGCAAGTGGCTGTGGATTAGGTCCTCAGTGAAACTTGACAGGGTAATGCTGATGAATTACATCAGCTGGAAGTCTGGCTTGCTGGTGTTTGGGAACTGTGGCGAGGGAGGTGACTAATGTGTTGCAGTGTTTCTTAAGCTTTGAGACTGAACATCCTGAGGAAACTCTGATCTCAGAGCAAACCTTAAGGAAGTGCCTTGTGTATGTTGTGGGAGAGGAAGGCTAGGAGGATGGATGAGAAGGAAAGGATTTTTAGGGGATTTCTAATGCTCAAGACTTGGCAGAACCAGACCTTGGGACAAGCTCACATTAATAAATGGAGCTTGTTTTGCTGTGTCTAGAGAAAAACTGACTTAGTGAGAAAGAAATGGAAAAGATCTTGTGTTAGAAGTTTTGAGATGTGATAGAAATTTTCATACAGAAAAAGAAGGGAAAAAAAGGGTAGAAGTTCACATTTCCACATCTCTTTTTTCTGCTCTTTATCTTCTACCCTTTTCCAAAGAAGGCATTTAGTGTTTGCATCTTTGGACAGGAAATTGTTTCATTAAATCAGTCTGAGGAGCTAAACCTTTCTGTGAGGATTCTAGGCCAGAACCTTTGTCACAGCTGAGCTCTCTTACCCTATGGGTAAACTGAACAGACCAGTGGGTTGTAGCATTCCTGGAACTCCTTCCTGATTCATTCAGCTGCTTCAGAGTGATCCAGATAGGTTGGTCCTATCTGATAAGAAAACCAGGAAGATGAAGCAATTGCATTTGGTTAAGCTGGAGCAAAGAAATTGCTTCAACCAGTGAAAATGAATTAGGCAAATTCAATTTACAGGCCTCCATCATGCAGTTCTTTAATAATATAATCCAAATTAGCACACCAGGAGTTTAAATTGGGAAATATTAGGAAATTATGAAGTCCAGGGGAACAGTGATATAATGGGACAGACACTGAGGTTGACCTTCAGTGTAACATAACCTGGTCATAGCAGCCACTGTGAGTGGCTCAAAGTACAACTGTTTGTTCCCTGGTATGTGTGAGCCAGACCTCCCTAGTGCTGAAAGGAGGAGTGAAGGGAAATAAAGCCCTTTGCATGCACTGCCAATGTGCTCCTCTCTGGAAACTTTAAACACGGGAGCCCTCCTATGGCAGTTCTTCAGAAGTGTGTTTTTTTCCAGAATGAAAGTGTCACTAGAAAGTGCTGAGGTACAAGCAGAGAGAAACACAGCTATAAGAGAAACCTGTGCATGGTGGGTGTGACTGTGGGTGTACACAGCTACTAAATGTCAGTGGGCAAGCCAACCACATGCTGCTTTTGTCGGGCAGATCACAAAATTTAACCTGACCAGCCCAGTGACAACCCAGCAAATTAAGCCTAGCCTTGAACACTGAAACTGTTTGCACCTGTGAGAGCCTGACAGGCTGCCTGCAAGTGCAGGGCCTCTGCTCCTGTTTATTTGGGAGCTTTGATGGTAAGGGGTATCCTCTGTGCACCCAGAGTGCCAAGGTGAGCCAGCCTGCAGAAGAAGGCTCAATGCTATACACAAAATTCCCTTCTCACAGCAGTGTGGCCTGGAGGTGATGGGTGACTTACAGGACTTGTTTAAAGTCTCTAAGAGATACAGATGGCCTGGCTGGGCCTGAAGCCATCCCACACTGCTGGTCATGAGCTTGTAGACGAGGCTGTGCAAGATCCACCAGGAGTGGTCATCTGTCCAGCAGGTCCCTGCCACAGGGTGTCCATGCAGGGAGGCTCATGTGGTAACACATGACAAAGGACAGCAAAAGTCTCTCTGTGGTTCAGGGATCATCACTCACCCACACCCAGCTCACTCAGCACCCGCCAGAGTTACAGCTGGGATAAGTAACTATGAGGGAGCTGGAGGCTGCTTGTGGGAGTTTCATTCTCTTCTGACCCCACACTGGCTGTTTCTGTCACAGCCCCTGGTGTTCTGAGCTGCCTTGGGGACTTACAGGCCAGTCCCAGCAGATCACATTTGTCCACACAGGATGAAAGAAATGCCAAAATAAGGACCCTTTTCTCAGGATTTGTGAGTAGAGGGAGGGCAGGGCTAACCCTTTTGGGAGCATCACACACTTAAAACCACATCAGCTGGTCATAAATTCACTCTTAAAGGGTGGTGGCTTCATGCCTGCCTTGGTATGCACTAATTGCTATAGTGGCTGTACCCTGTTAACAGAAATGCTCAAACTGAAAAAGACATTTATTAATTATTGTCACTTCGCTAAAAGGAAGATTTCACAAGCATTTCCCTGATGTCCAAAGACAGTAAATTTGCATAATTTTGTTCAAAAGTACAAAACTCTTGAGCCTTAATTGACAAACAAAAAGCCTTTTGAACAGAAGTAACACACATTGCCACATACTGCAAATTGTACTCCTGGCTAACCAGCACCTACCCTTATGCAGGTTCCAGACCATGTTCTGAACCTCACTTGGTTAAACGAGTGCTTAAACAAACTTCAGTTTGGTTATTCAAAGTAGCAGCATCCAAAGACTAAACCTCAGTGTAATTATTGTGCAAGAGGTGGTGTCCAGGAATTTTAATGCAAAGCACCTGCTTTTATCTTATGTGCTAAAATGTAATGCTGGTGTGCAACACTAGAAGGTAATTAGGTTGAACAATTTCTCTAATCTTAGGGGCTATTTTAAAGACTATAAATTTTAATTCAGCCATAAAAAAAAAAAAAACATTTTTAGAATATATTTTAATCTCTCTGAAGTAATGAATTTTCATATTTGGTAACCGTGCAAGTCAGTGAAGTTAAGAAGGTAAGCTGTTGTTGAGGGTAAACACATGCACAGATATGTTTGTACAGATACATAAATAAAAATCTCTCTAATTCTGTTTCCTTTTAATTATATCTTAATTTCATTTCTTTACATGCCTTTTTGTTGATATGCTAACCTGTCTGGAAGAGAAGAACACATGGAAAAGGCCCAGGGATCAGTGATGTCAGAGGTTCAGTGAGACTTAACTAACACTTGAGAGCCCAGTACTGGGGAATGACTGACCCACAGTGAACTAATATGGTAAGTCTTGGTGTTTTGAGACTGGCAAGTTAACAGTCACCTACTGTGCAAGCCCAGGACATTTTTTTCCCAAGCAAAGTTTCACAGGGCTTCTTATTCTGAATTCACACATGCTAATAATGCAGTCTCACGTCCTGTTTGTTGCTCCTGCCTAATTGCAAAATATATTTTTTCCTCTCCTAACAGAAGAGGAAGTATAAATATTTTTATAAATATAAATCTTAATTATGGACATGGATATTTATAAAACTAAAGTTCATGCTGCCCTTGTGGAAGAACAATTTTCCATCATAAAACAAGCAGCAAACTAAAGTGGAAGACTGGGATGTGCTGTAACATTATAAAAGTTAAAGAAATCCTTTGAGGACACCACTGATTCTGAATGGGTTTAGCACAAGTCTAACCAGGAGTGGTCCTCATTCCCTAGTACAGACAAATTTTTTTCTGGAAAGGATTTTTTCTGCGTACGCTGGTTTTAAAATTCTTCTTAAACTGATCTTGGTTTTGGGGGGTTTTGTTTGTTGGTTTTGGTCAAGTTTTTTGGTCAAGCTTTTTTTTTGTTTCAAAATTAAATAAAATATAAAAATGAAAAGAACAAGTCTTTAAAAGAGTCTAAGCCAGTTTTCCCTTTCACACAATATGTGATTTACATAGTGATTTGCATTTAACAAATGCTCTTTCTTTGATGTTTATACAACATCACCTTCTTCACTGTGTTCATGGATAATTGTAAAATGAAGCCTTGCCTTATAAATTTATCAGGGAATAATTACTTTATTGCTCTACTGTAACCAGACATCGTCTTGTCAACTGCAGAATAAAACCAGAAAAAGTCATCTGGCTTCCACGAGAAGTTGTGTCACTCATGCAAGTATCTTTAATAATATTTACTCAGAAATGTACATACTGGCAAAGAAAAATGTAAAATGTTTTCCTTTCTGCATGTTTGTCCCAGCATGAAAATTCCTCTTTAATTACTTGCTACAGCTGCCAGTAAATGGTGGGGAGGGCGGGGGAGCAGGCACACAGGGAAGAGCTATTTTAAGAAGCTAGGAAAGGTTTTCTAGGCTCTTTTCCTATTATTGTTCTGCTGAGATTTTGCTCCTTGAGAGATTTTTAGGTTGGATAGGCTCTTTGCTGTTCTGTGTGAGTTGGGTTTGTGCAGCAAGGAAGAGTCTCAGGCCAGCTTTAGCCTTGTAGTTCCTTCTCTTTCCTTGCTCCTGGAGACTCCAGAAGCCTCTCTAGATCTTGCCAGGTCTTTCTCCTACACCCAGTGCTAAATTACCAAGGCTGGGCAGATCCTGCAAAGCCCCTCAGTGCCACCAAAACTGCAGGATCGTGGAGCCCCTTGGATCTTTCAGAGTTTCAGTAACACTCTGTTCCCTTTAACGTGGCTTTGACAGGCTGTCACTTCTTTTTACACAACCTGTACTTTTAGAAGTAGTTAGGTATTTGTGGGTGTCTGGTGAAGGGATCTCAAAATCCCAGCCAGAATGTAAACAAAATACAGCTCTTCCATAAAATTCAATAAATATTGGCCAATATAAGCCTGCAAAAAAAAAAAAAAATCAGACTGTGCCACGCAACATTAAACCTCACAAGCTGCTGAAATCCCTCACCTTGAGCCTTTTTTCAAAAGCATCAGAAAAAGTACAGTCTAACATACATAAATACACAGGGACCATGTTAGGATGGTATGTAGAGGTCAGTTTGTGTATTTATTCCAGATTTTAGGAAGCAGCTTTTGAATGTCTCTGTGCATTCAGAAGATCCAGTCCATAAACTCCGATTCTATTGTCAACAGTATTTTCTTTGGAAAATAAACTGCCTTGGCTAAATTTGGACCTACTCCCAAATCCAACTTAGTGCTCACTTCCTGATAAATGGCAGTAGAAAATTTAGACCAGCTAACATAAGCATTAGCATCTGTGTCCATAGAGAGGAGGTATGTATAACAAAAGTGGGTGGGTGGACATCACTCAATAATTCTGTAGGCCACTTAAATACTAGAATCCACTGTTTATTTATACAGCTCTGAAAGATGGGCCATATGAAAAATCCAGCTAGGCTATAGAGCTGTGCTGCTCCAGTGGTACTTGCCTAATTCCAGACCAAAAGTATATTTTTCCCCATGGAGGCCTTATAAATGTGGTCCATCCAAAATTTCTGTGGGAAGGCCTGCACTTCTGGTGAGATATATATATATATATATATTTTTTTTTTTTTTTTAATTTTTTTTTTTTTAAGGAGCAGCTTGTGGTGCACAGGTGGGGTCCTAAGCTGGGGGGAAGGTACAAAGATTCAGACAGAGGCAGGGATAACACCGAGAAAGCTTTAATAGCAGCTACTGGATACTGAAAGGATCACCCCCAGATAGTGCTTCTCTGATGTTGTGGAGTTTGCTAGAGTGAAATGTAGGCCAGAAAATCAGAGCTGGAGTTCAAGCCTCCAAACCAAATATAGCCAGTTAATTCACATTGACTTCAAAAATGGAATAATGAGGTGACTAAGTACCATAGACCCATATCTGGGCTCTAATGTTTAGTATTTGCATTTCCTTAACCATTGTATCTTTTTTATACAATTGAATTCTAAGAGAATGAAAATAAAAAAGCAATTTCTTCTCTATTTCTCTTTATTTTTTTCTTTTATCATTCCCTGTTTATAACTAAGCAGACATTTTTTCTGTTTTTTTTTTTTTTAAGGAAGTGTCTGCACATAAAAATTACTTGGGTAGATATTCTTTTATATTTCTCTGCAGCCAGATTTTTCTTCACTTTCCTACAACCTTCTGCATTTAAAACAGCAGCAGTGATACAGTACAGAACTCTGCTAAACAAAGGTGAAGGTAAAATACACTGGTGTCTCTGTGCACTATTCTCACTCACTTAATGGTGTTTGGATATGTAAATCAAAGATGGCTTCAAGCAAGTGTCTTGAAAATGGTTTATTTCCCTTGAAGTTTTATCATGGCCAACAGGAATTGGGTAAGTTGTGACATTTCCATACATCCTGGACCTCAGTCAAAATTGTTCCAGACAAACTAACAGCCATGTCCCACGTGTCAGACAGATCATACACACACGAAATTGGGATCACCCTCACCAAAACCAGCTGTGATACACCTTTTCATTTCCAGGGCACAAATGTCTTGAATGCCTTTTAGTGCCTCCAGAATGGAATAAAGGAGAAGGGACCAGAGGAATGAGTGGACTCCCCATGGGAGCGATCACCTGGCTCCAATCTGAGTCAGTAAGTGAAATCAGGAGTCATCTGTCCACCTCGTCCCCAGTCAGACAAATTTCTCCACACTGCACACTCCTGGGATTCCTTGAGCCTGCTGGCTGTTGTTGCCAGAGTTTTAGTTTCTGGAGGAAAGGGTGCTCTGTTCATTGTCTGGTTGATGTCCTTCTTTAGGACAGCAACCCTTTCCCAAGCCATCTTCCATGCAGTGCACAAACCACTGCTTCATGTTCTGAAAGGCCTTTAGAGATATAAGAAGCAAGTATCAGATGTCAGCATTTAGCTCTTCCTGCTTTACAGTCCAAAAACTCCAGGGATTTTACAAATGAGCAAGAATAAATGCAATCTGGGAAAGGATGAAATGAGACTGAAACAAGCCACAGGCTATTTCAGAGACCAAGGAAAATACTTTACTGAAGATAATTCCTGACCCTTCTTAACACAATAAACACCAGCTCTGACAAGTTGTACTGAGGGGTCCAAAGCCACAGACTGGATGGATCCTTCGGTTTTGTATTTGCTGGGTTCCCCAATGTTGGAAGGAAATGATGAATCTGACTCCATGTTCTTAGAAGGCTAATTTATTATTTTATGGTATTATATAATGTTAAAGAATACTATACTAAACTATACTAAAAACTATAGGAAGGATACAGACAGAAAGCTAGAAAGAATACTCATGAAAACTGTTGACTCTTTCCAGAGCCTCGACACAACTTGGCCGTCATTGGCCAATAAGTAAAAACAATTCACATGTTGGATAAACAATCTCCAACCACATTCCAAAGCAGCAAAACACAGGAGACGCAAATGAGATAACATTGTTTTCCTTTTTATCTGAGGCTTCTCAGCTTCCCAGGAGAGAAATCCTGGCGAAGGGATTTTTCCAGAAAATGTTATGGTGACACTTCGGTGTGGTGGGTCTGAGCTCTTGGATGGAATCGACGGAGGTGCAGCTGATTCCCTGGCCCACCACTGAATGCATAAGGGAAATCAACTGAAGTGACAAAGTAAGTTTTAGCAATACCTCACTAGCCAATATGCCAGTGATGAAAATTTTCAATCACAGAGCTCATCCCTCATCATTCCAAACTGCTGCTCTGTATTTTCTCCTTAAGCTGCTCTGCACTGACATGACTGTGAGATGACTTAAGCTTTCACACAGAATCAAAAAAATTCCTTGAACCAGCGCTGCTCATGAAATGGCCACAGATATTGGTTTTGTGATCCGTCAGAAGTTTTTCCAAAACTAATGGAAGGACTTCTTTTTCTGGAAGGCTGAGGAAGTTACAGAATTGCAAGACTTGGGGCAAACCAGTCAGGACTGCATGTATCATTTTTGAGTAGGCTTCCTCATCTGTGGTAAAAGAAGCAGCAAGAGCAGTGGCTGAAGAAAACAACGAAAATTGTTTAACCTTCCCATGAGTAAGAAGAACTGTGAGTTATCTGTGTGTGTGGGTGGTGGTTCTCTGCTGAGGAGTGGAAACTCACTAAAAATATTTTGTAAAGAAGAAGGAAAGCTAACTCCTCTTTCTGGAGAAAACTGCAGTTTGGAGGGAGGTTGCAATCCAGGTAGAATTGCAGTTGGCAAAAGTCTTTCCTGTGTGGTCATCTTGTGGTAAATAACTGAGCCTCAGAAACTTATGGCAATGGTCTTTGAGGAAGATTTGGTGGTTTTGATTTAAAGGGCCCTTTCAAACCAAACCATTCTACAGTTCCTTGTTTCTAAGATTCCTACTGTCATGGAAGGGGCTTGGCAGCCAGCTGGCCACATGGCTTTGCACCCAAGAAATCAAGGAGGGACTTTAATAAGGCCCTGCTCAGAGAGATACCTTTTTTTTTTTTTTTTTTTTTTTTTTTTTTGCCACCTAGTTCTGGTTTTATCTGCTTTGCTTCCAAGGATTTTTTTTTTTTTTAATTCTTTGTTTCAAAGTGAAGACAGATGAGCTGCTGAGTTTCAGCTAATTTACTGAAATGTTGAGTGGAGCTGAGAAGCTGTCTGGTGATGATTGCTACAATGAGCTCTTGATGGTACCACATCAGAATGGCTATAAATAAACTCCACACTTGTTTATCTCTTACATAAACTTTGCCTACCAGCAAGTAAACCTAAATAACATAATGAGAGAACTATTAAGGCTGAGTACCTCTGGAAACTGTCTAGTCCAAAGCCTTGCACAAAGCAGGATCAGCCAGGCCGGGTTGCCAGGAAGATATTGAATCCTGTTTCAAATATCCCCAAGGAAAGAGACTCCATGACCTCTCTGGGAAAGCTGTGCCTGTGCTCAATCACTCTTGGAGTAAAAGCATTTTTGTCTTCTGTTGAAATGCATTTTCTTTTTTTTCTTTTTCTTGCAATTTGTGCTGATTGTCTCCTGCCCATCACTGGACAGTGCTGAGAAGGGCCTGGTTCTCAGCTGCCTCACCCTGCTGGCAAAGCTCCTCCTAACGCAGCCCGGGGAATCTTTGCCCTGCAAGTGCCCATTGCTCTCACGTTGATCTTGTTAAGCGTGACCCCCAATGGCTTTCTGCAAAGCTGCTGTTCCTGTGAGCAGCCCACAGCCTGAAGCGGTGCCTGGGGGAAGGCAGGGCGTGAGCACAGGAGCTTCTCTCTCCTCTCCCCTTTGAGGTGGCTGGGGAGTTTCCGTGCTCCTCCCTTTTGGGGGTGCCCGGGGGTGTCCGCCTTCTCTCCCTTAGAGGGGAGGTCTGGGTGGTCTCCATCCTCATCCACCCTATGGGGGACCAGAGAACCTTCATCCACTCTCCTCTTTTGGGCGGCTTGGGGGTCCCCATACTCCTCCCCTTCTTGGGAGGGACAGAGGGCATCTGCGTTTGTCCTTCACTTTGGCCAGGGGGAGTGTGCGGAGGGGAGGGGGGCGGCGGGAGGTTCTCCATCCTCCTCTCTTTTGGGGGAACCGGGGGTTTCCCTATCCTCACCTCGCCTTTGCGGTTGCCAGGAGGTCTCATCCTCCTCTCGCCTCGGGGGAGGGCTCAGGGGTCTCCCCGCTCCTTTCCCCTATGGGGGACTGGGGCACCTCTGTCCCCCACTCCCCCGGGCGGTGGCTGGGGTTGTGTCTGCCCTCCGCCCCCACGGGAAGAGCCGGGGCTTTGCGATTTGTTTGCATTTTCATCACAAGTGACTCGTTGGGAGAGCAAATATCAGTGAAAGCACTTGATGTGTTGTGAAGTTCCATTTCTGCCAATTTTATTTTATCTGGTCCCCCCCCACCTGAGCTGAATCTCTTTAATAAAGGCATTAAAAAGGAGAAAGATCTCCTGCCCATTTATTTCACCCCGGGGGGATGCTCGAGGGGTTTGTGTCCCTCGCGCCCCGGGGGATGCTCGGGAGTTTCTCCATTCTCCTCACCTTTACCGGGCTGGGGGCGGTCTCGGTCCCCCTCCACTTTTGCGGGCCCTCTGTGTCCATCCCCCTCCGATATGGGGGGGAGCCGGCGGTGTGTCTGTTCCCGTGTGATTTAGGGGGACAGGGAGTAGTCGCTGCCCCACTTCTGATTTGGTGGGGGAGCTGGCGTGGGCTCTCAGTCCCCCTGTGATTTGGGGAGGCCCGGCTCTTTGTTCTCCTCTGATTCGGGGGGCCAGTGCGGGCCCCGCCCTCCTCCAATTAGGGGGGGGCAGGGGTAGTCTCTGCTCCCTACCGATTTTGCGGCGCCGGTGTGGGCTTTGTTCCCCTCTGATTTTGGGGGGCCGGTGCTGTCGCCGTCCTCACAGCCCCCGGCCATTCTCCGTCCTACTTACCTTTGCTGGGCCGGGGGTAGTCTCTGCACCCCACCGATTTGGGGGCACTGGCCCGGGCTCCATCCCCTTCGGATTTGGGGTAGCCGGTTCTGTCTCCATCCTCCTGCGATTTTTGGGTTTTTTTTTGGGGGGGGGGGCGGCTCTGTCTCCGTCCCCCTGCGATTTTGGCAGGGGCGGCTCTGGCTCCATCCCCCTCCGATTTGGGGTGCGGGCGCAGGTGCCCGGTAGCGGCGGTGGCACCGCTCCCAGCTCCGTCCCAAGCAGCCTCGCACACCGCCCTAGCCGGGGCCGCAGGCTCCCGGCGCTGAGAGCGGGGGCGGCCCCGAGGCTCCAGCACGGCAGGGCCGAGGGCGCGGAGCTCCGTGGCTGCGTGCCCGCCCCGCTGCTCCGCGCCGAGCCCGCATGGAGTCAAAGCCCCCGGCAGCAGCTGGGCAGGAGCTGGGCAGGAGCCTTTGCAAGTGACCGGCGCTCTCTGGTTTCTCTCCCGGAGCACCGACGTCTGATCCGCTGGTGTTTCTCTGTTATAGATGGATAATGAGATGATGGGCTCTCACAATTAAGGGATGAGTATTGTGTGAATATTAAGAAAAGCTTTAGTGATGTATAGTTATATTATTGTAGTTTAGATGTCCTCTGTTCTCCCCATAGTTCTGTTAGAGGTAAAAATCGATCCAGCCAATTTAATAAAAATAAAAATAGAATTTATTTCGTGACCAATATACAGTCCCGACAGGCAACAATCAAGGAACAGCACCAACCCCGGGATCGGACCTGGGTAAACACAGACTCGGAAAAAGGACTCCTCTGTCTCTTTTTTGGACATAAACCAAAAACACTTCTGGTGTTTGTGGATTAATTTTCCTAACACAATCAAGTTACAAGAAAGCAGTCTCCACCAATAAATGGCAAAGAAGAGCTGACTGACAGATTTTGGGAGCAGCCGGGGCTGACTGATACAACGCCCAGGGGTATAAAAGACTGAGCATCCATCTTGAAGATGAACGAGCCATGTGGCATCCACGAGGGCAGTTCCCAGCGCTGCAAATTTTTCCTTATGTAGTCCTTCTGTTGTACTTTTGTCAGGGTTTAATAAACCTTTTTAAATCTCAAAGTGAGCATTGTTTCTCACATTGTCCAAGCATCCTGTGGATAGGCTAGCGCTGGAGGAGAATTTGTGCCACCTTTGGGTGTGGGGCAAGTGTCTTTGATGCCTGCCGGGGCCTCTGCAGCACCCAGTTACTGAGTCCCACACAGGACTGAGGACCCGAAAAATAAAACAACAAAAAACCCACTCCGGGGTTTCAAGACTGGTCCTTGTTAGCAACCTCAACTAAAGAAACCTGGTGGGAAAAGGGGTAATCAGAGTGTTCCCTTCAGGCTTTGTCAAGTGTTCAATGCCTTTCCCCCACGATGGTATTTTGTGTCCTCAAGCACAGGCTTGGCTTTAACAAGCCAAGAAGTGCAACAGTGAAACAGCAGCTGCCCTTTCACACTGACGCGCCATTGGGGTCACCTGAAGTGACACATGGCCTGGGTGTACATTCCAAGGGCGAGTGGGTGGCAGGGACAGCGATGTCTCTCTGCTGCCAAAGCTGTGAGAAGAACCAGAAGCATCAAATCATTTCAGGTTGAGCCCTGATTAACTCTTCTTCCTTCTTTGCTTCAAATGGGCAGCAGGCAAATGCAGCGCGGTCTGTGTCGATTCAGGGGACAGCAGCATCCAAAGGAGCTGTGCAGGGATGTGCAGGTGCCAAAAGGGACTCTAGGAAGGATGGACATGCTCCAGTGGGCTCAGCCTCCTGTGCTGGGGCAGGGAAAGTGTGTGAGGAGACCCCCAGTGTGGAGGAAGGAGCCCCAGAGAAAGTCATCCTTAGGGACTCCAAAGGAAACCCCCGATGTTGCCAGCCTTTAACCCTGTCTCACCCTCAGCAGCTGCGTTATGTAATGGAGTGATTCTTGATTACTTTGTTACATCCTGTAGCCCAGAGCTTTAGAACGCTGGGTGGAAGGAATGGCATTTCTAGCCATCTCCCTTCTGGAGACTTTGCTGTTCTAACACACAATCCATGAATGCCCATAGCACCCCCTGAGCAGCAAGGGAGAGCTCTCCTTGCAGCTGTGCACCCCAATATGGTATGCTTTTGTCAGCTCTGATAAGAGAATATTCAGGATACGAGAAAATCCTGACTTTGTCTCTTGGGTTTCCTGCTCATTCACAACTGAAAGCTGTTGAGATCCTGGACTTGCAGCCATGGTGTTGGGCCCATTGTACCCCCCCAAAATATCTTCCTGTACCCTAAAAACAACTGCTGGAGATGGAAAGTACAGTAACTGGTCTGGTTACATGAATGCACCCAGGTGCCAGCTACAAATCTGTGCCACCTTCTGTCTACGGTCCTGATGTACCAAAACAGGGTTTGGGAGAAAAAAAATTGGTTTTTTTTTTCATAAATGCAAATGCTCTTTCATTTTTCTTTTCTTTTAGGAGGGCTGCCAACCCTTTGTACCCTGAATGGATCTCCAAGACTCCACCTAAAAGCCTGACCCGAGCTGTGATCCTTCCAGCCGGGACCCCACCGTGAGGGGATGGAGAGAGCTCTGTGTGTCAGCCCTGCTCTGGAGGCTGAGCTGGGAGTGATAATTATCCCATTTCTAATGTCCTGTGAGCAGTGACTGCCAATTCTCCAAGGGCCGAGACACATTTTCCCCAGGAGCGCGATGTCATTTATTACAAAGCTTCCATTTTTTACAAAGGAAACATTTTCAGTTTCATTTTCTCCCTGCAGTGGAAGAAGAAAAATCATGTAAGGTTACTATTGT
The DNA here is from genome assembly GCF_017590135.1 of Pyrgilauda ruficollis. Taxonomy (NCBI): domain Eukaryota; kingdom Metazoa; phylum Chordata; class Aves; order Passeriformes; family Passeridae; genus Pyrgilauda; species Pyrgilauda ruficollis. The sequence continues at coordinate 1,794,575 of NW_024529155.1, read as the reverse complement.
AAATTAAAAAAAAAAAAAAGGCATTTCAGGCAGGTTTGTTAAGTAGAAAATTTTACTCCTCAGGCCATAGCCCCTCTCTTTTCAAAGGTTTCCTTAGAATGCAATGTGGAATTGGCTCAAGTTGGAACTGCTGGGTAATGCTTACTAAGCTGTATTTTTTCTTTAGGATGCAACTGTCTCCAGACTGGAGAAGATTGACAAAATTATAAGTAATTTTTTTTTTTTTTTAAAGGTATGGAATATCAGAGTGATACAAAGAACTGGTAGAAGCAGGATATGATGTTGGACAACCAGACAAAGAGAATGTGACTCCTCTTCACTGGGCAGCAATAAAAAACAGGAGCTGGTGAAGTGAGCTGGGAGTCCCTGTGACAGTGACAATGTACTCTGCCACTGCTACCTATAACGACTTTGTTGCTTTTGTACTTGAAGACAAAGGAAGAGAAGAAAAGGGTAGAATTCAAATTTTAATGCAATTACCTTTGTGAAGATGTCACTGAAATTGAAAGTTAGCCCAGCTTCTTTCTATATGAAATCATGTAGTACACAAAATCATGAAATTTTCCCAGGTTTGTTTTTTTTTTTTTTTAACAAACTGTCCTGTTTTAAAAGGAAAGGTGTCTGCTAAGGAAGGTGGGAACCTTCCTAGCATGGAAAGATGACCCCACCATCCAAATCATTATAGCTACAAAAATTATGTGCCTTCCAAGCAAAAATGCAGGAAAAGGAGTAACAGTTGCTTGGTATAAAATATGTACAGAAGAGAACAAAGAAAAAGAAAAACACAGGACTTTCCCCCCGCTGGGCAGTTTGTCTTTTGGTGCAGTTAAAACCACTCCCGGCAGGGGGCGCTGGTGGCTCCGGCAGGGCAGGGGGCGGGGCCAGGGTCACTGGGGCCGGAAGGGGGCGGGGCCAGGGTCACTGGGGCCGGAAGGGGGCGGGGCCAGGGTCACTGGGGCTGGCAGGTGGCGCTCCCGTGCGCGCTCGGACCCTCACTGAGGGGGCGTTGGTGGCTCGGACAAAAGGGAGTGAAGGGAGCGAAAGGAGAGATTCCACCGAGCACTCAGGTGATGGCAGAGACTGCCCAGCTCCAGGCGGCACACCAATCACCAGCTCTTCATTCCCGAGCGCCAGGGAGGCCGGGAAAGCAGGCAGATTCGATTGCATTGTCCAATGGCAGCATAGCAAAGTTCCAAAGCCGAATGCACAACTATGCAACCGACTGCCCAAATGCGCCGGCAGAAGGGGAGCAGGCAGTGTTACACCCCAGTTGCTGAATTCCAGGATTGAACCAAGGTTATTTTGTTCTAGGTAGACGCAAAGGAGAAAATCCCAGCCAGATATTCTCAAGAGGTAAAAAGCACACAAAAGTTTACTGGCAAACTACAGAAAATTAAGGAACATTGTCAAAAGAGTGAACGCAACCTAACATCACTTATCACAGCATAGACTTAGCCCATTGAACATAGAAAACCTTTAAACTCATTCGATGTTACCTTCTGTGAGAGAGAAGAAGAAAGAGAAAACCAGAAAGACAGGAAAGATAAGAAAAACAGACATATACCTACCAGGTCCTGGGTTCCAGTGATGCAAAACTCCAAGATGAAGGTAGGGCTAAAAGACCATATGCTTCCCTCATGGTGACCCTTCTTCCTTGTGGTGACCCTCACATTTTCACTCCATCCTGGGCCTTCCTCCCAGGAGGGACTTCTGGTCTCTTCTGGCCACTCGGGGATGGGGTTAGGCAAAACTGGGGCTGCCTCCAGTGTGCCATGACTGACAGACATTGCGGGGCAGAGCACTACCTCCCCAGAGCAAGGTCTGATCTGCCCCTAGCACACATTCCAAGCCCCTCAGGATGTCTCAAAAAAGATTACTTTTTCAGTCTCTGACAGGCAGGACCCATCCCCTACAAAGTCTCGGGCAGAGCGTGCACGTTTTGCATGATGTGCAACTGCCTAGGCAGCCTTTAAAACCACATGCCCTGAAGCAAAACCCTCTGTCCTCCTCAAGGTTTCCCAGCTGCCAAATCCTAATGACACAGTGATGATCTTTTTGGCACAAAGGGTGATGGGATGGAAAAATACTTTATCATTAGGAACCTCCCCCAAGTCAGTATCCTTCTAGGGAGTTGGAGAAGGTCCCCCTTGAGCCTCCTTTCCTAGAGGCTGAGCCCCCATCTCCCTCAGCCACTTCTCATCTGACATGTGCTCCAGAGCTTGCCCCAGGTCCATTCCTTTCTTGGGACACACTCCAGCACCTCAAAGTCTTTCTTGTAGTGAGGAGCCCAAAACTGACTCCAGGATTCAAGGTGGGGCCTCAGCAGTGCCCCACCTTGCGGTCACTGTCCTGGCCGTGCTGGCTACACTATTGCTGTTGCTGGCCAGGATGCCATTGGCCTTCTTGGCCACCTGGGCACACCTGGGCTCACATTTGGCAGCTCTTGGCCAGCACCCCTAGGTCTTTTTCTGTGGGGCCACTGGAAATTGCACAGAATGGTCAGAGGAATGTGCAGAGTTTAGTAACAATCCCAGGGGGCCCAGTCTGACTGAGGGACTCTTGGCCTGCTTTGGTAACAAGACAAGTTGACCCAGTTGCCAACTTGCCTTGAACAGGAGTTGAAGCCTTTGATCAGGACTGCCAGCACCTGTAGCCATGATATTTTATGAAAAATCCTTTGCTAGGATTTTCCCTCCTGAGGAGCTGAGGGCCTCAGGAAAGAAATAATAAAAAACAATAACTATCTGCTGCTGTGGAATGCAATAGGTGCATCTGTGATTGATGCATGTTGGTTGTTTCCAGTTAATGGCCAATAACAGATGCAGCTGCATCAGACTCTCTGGGAGTCAGGAGTCTTTGTTATGCATTCCATTCTTGTTCTTTCTGGCCTTCTGATGAATCCTTTTCACTCTATTCTTTTAGTATCGTTTTAATGTATCATTTTAATAAAATATGTATCATAATATAATAAACCAGCCTTCTGAAACATGGAGTTGAGATTCTCATCTCTCCACTCGTCCCGGGAGCACCCCACACAGCATTCACCACAGGCACCCTCAGATCAGTGGGCATCTATAAGGTAGGAAGGATTCCCAGTCCCCAATCCAAGCAGCTGCTCATTGACAAGCACAGTTGGCTGCGTATGCTCTTGCTTCTTGAAAATGTAACCCACAGCCGTGGGAGCTCATCTCCAAACATGGACATAAGCACTTTCCTAAACGTTCATTGTGGCAGGTTTCTGTGGAACGCAAAGCATTCTTTCTCCAAACAGCTTTGGAAGAACACACAGCACGCTGCTGCCTGGCACTCCCCTTCTCAGCAAGACGTGCTGTCCAATATTTCAGTCTCACAACTCTCCTGACATCTTTCAGCAGCTGCTCCTGTAGCAAGAGGCTGTAGAAGTAAAAGCCAGCCATGGGCTGCACCTTTCCCCTTGCCCCACGTAAACCACATCAAACTCACTCACTGCTGCTCTCTCTACCACCCTTCTTTCTGCAGCTGCCATAGAGCTCTCTGCATCTCGGAGTCTGAAGGGAAGCACGAGAATTTCCACAGAGCGCTGGAGGAGCACTAGCTAGGAGCACAGGAGAGATGCCCATGAACTCCTTCCATAGAATGCTAATGTGAACTCCACAGGCAGGCGAGTGGCAGCCACCATCCCCTCGCAGTCTGAAGGCTGCGCACACAAGCCTTCGTGTTTCGCGCCTTCGCTCTTCGCCTCTCGGGAGCTGCCGCTCTCTGTCCCCCGGAGGCGAAGAAGCGGCGACTTCTGCACAGCTCTGCGGTGGCAGCGGAGCGCTCCGGAGCGCGGCTTCTGCCCAAAGACGCCCGGCAGCGGCATTACCTTCGGAGCGCTCCACAGCCTCATATTCTGCGTCTCTTGTCGTCTGCATCTTAGCGAAAGCTTTTCCACTACGTCTCACAAGGAAAAACTGTGCCAGGACAACACACCAGCCTGGAGCTTGCCCCTGAAACTTGTATTTGCTGCACATTCAAGGCGCACTCCTCTTTACTAGGCAGCCTGCAAACTGCTGTCAGATCACCCTACTCTCTGCCCGCTCCTTCCCAGCTCAAATACCAGCGGGCCCATTCCAGCCTTGCAAAGGCAAGAGATCCCAAGAGATGTCACAGTGCATACCTGTAGCACAGACACTGAAAAGCAGCAAAGCCAAATACCATCGCTAAGTTTCATTTCTGGGCACATCTCAGAGTCATCTCTGGTGTGTGCTATTTCAAACCTCCTTGGTGAAGGAGGACTTTAAGGACACCTCGTGTTTAGCAGAAATTTGCAGCAGTGAAGGTGTAATAAAAAGCTTATCTCCATGTTTTGTGATGAAGTCCCACAGCTGCAAGCGTATTCTTAGCTGACTGCTTGTGAATGAGCTGTTGCTGGACTTCTGCAATTGGGTACACTGCTCACACAAGCCCTGTGCTCTCCTGCTCCATTCTTTGCCTTCTGTAATCCGGACAGCTGTGATGCCCAGCGAAGGCATTCAGATTTGCTGCTTTTTAGCATGTATACTGCACACAACCACTGTATGCTGTGCAAGGTTTTTTCTCATCTCGAAGTACAGTTGAACCTTTTTCATTTTCCAGAGTCGAAACTGTCCATGTAGCTCTGTTGTAGGGAAAGAAGCCAGAAGAGAAGCACTTTTGCTGGATCAGTTGTTCTCTATTCAAGAGTAATAGAGCACAACACCCACCACAAGCTGGGCGACGAGAAGTGGACATTAGAATGTCTTTTGTATTGACATGTGCTTTTTGGTTATCTATAGCTGCATAGCCTTTGCAGCAGTGAAGGTGTAAGAAAGTGCTTATCCCCATTTTGTGATGAAGTCCCATGGCTACAAACTTATTCTCACCTGACTCTGTGGACCAGCTCTTTCTCAACTTCTGCAATGAGGTACACTGTGCACAACATCCCGGGACTCTGCCACTTCATTCTGTGATCTGCACAGAGCTGAAGCTCAGTGAAGGCATTCAGCTTTGCCACTTTTCAGCGTCTGCGCTACACGAATGCACTGTGACATCCCTCTGGATCTTTTGTTCTTGCGAGGCTGTAATGTGTGCACTGGTAGTTCAAGTTAAGAAGGAGCGGACAGAGAGCACTGCGATCTGACACGGCTTGCAGGTTGTATAGGAAAGAGGACTGCCCCTTGAATGTGGTGCAAATACAAATTTCCACCAGGTTCAGGGGTATGCTCCAGCCAAGCTTGTTGTCCTGGCACATTTTCTCTCTGTGAAATGCTGTCTGGTATGATTCAGACAAGAAGAGACACAGAATATGGGGCTATGTAGTGCTGAGAATGTAAGTGCCTGGCCCAAGCATCTTTTGGCAGAAGCAGTGCGCTAGAGCCCTTTGCTGCCGCCACAATGATCCGTACAAGAAGTGGATGTCTATTCTCCTCCGGGAGAGTAAAAGCAGGACAGGTTACAAGAGCTGAAGAATGAAGCTGCAGAGCGCCGGGCTGGTGGCTGCAGCATACAGACTGTGAAAGGAGCGTGGCTGTTACTGGCCTACCAACTGAACTCACGGTGGCAGTCGTAAGGATTAAAGTTCAGCAAGTGCCACTTGTGCAACCTGTGCCTCTTCCAACCCCTCTGTGGAAACAACTGTGCTTACCTTTAGGTTCCGAGATCCAGAGAACACAATGGTAGATGCAGCAGAGAAGGGAAGGACAGAGTGCACTGGTGGGTTTGATGTGGGGCACATGGAAGGTGCAGCCCACGGCTTGCTTTTATTTCTAAAGCCTTTTTCTTTGCAAACAGCTGCTGGACGTTTGCAACAAGATGTGAGAGTGAAAAAGTGACGGCAGGTCTATCTGGGAAAGAAGATACAGAGCATTGTGCGCAGTTTAAAAGCTGTTAAGAAAAGGCAGTACTTTGAGAACATCTTCTGTCTTGACACTTTCATCTGCGTGACCTCTAGCTGCTTGGACATGGTGACAGTGAAAGAATGTGAAAATATTTGTGCTGTGAATGTCAGCTTGCACAGGAAAGAGGGTACATTGGCAAATGCCTTCTGTCCTGGAACATCTGTCAGTCAGAACTGCAGATGAAAACACTTTACTGTAACGATAGTCTCTGCCACTTTGAGAGAATGTGCTGATGCTATATATATATGTATCGTTGAGAAGGAACATGTGAATCACTAGCATGTTTCATTTAGTTTACGGACTGCAAAGGGACTATTATGGCCAGCACTAGTTTTTTGTTGTAGGACTTTTTCTTTGAGAGCAGCTGCTGGACATTTTGGAGTGGTTTGGGATCTTCAAGGGTTAGAGTGCAAGATGGTACATAGACCGTGAGGGAAAGTGCATATCTCCAGGGAGCTGGATGCAGTTCAAAGGGTGCGAATTACATGTTGAGCAGCTGATGGCACAGAAAATGTTCTGAAAGGAAGAGGCCGTGTTGCAATTGCCTTTTATTTTGAAGCTTATAAACTGTACAGCCAACAATGAAATGATTCCTCTTCCTTCCCTGCTACATGCAGGATCACGTTCTGTCAGTGCCCAAGAGCCAGGATCCACAGCGGAGTTCTTGCCCCCACACTGCTCCCACACGAACGAGGCTGGGCTAGAAAAGCGCTTGTCTTTTTCCGGGGCACTGTCAGCGCTCATCGAAATAACCACACCACGGCGCTGTCGACTCACAAAAGAAGGGCACGCACCGACCCAGCTCGAAACCACCCCGGGACACAGCCAAGTCAGAAACGTCCCTGCTCTCAAATCAGCTGTGTCAGGACAAAGATTTCGCCCATCTTCCCCTTCCAAGTGGGTACTCTTCTTTGCACCATACTCAAAGGTCAACACGAACTCCTCTGCCCTAACAAAATTTTTCACTCTCGTAGAGTCTGGTAACAAACTTGAAAACATCTGCCAAAACCAGAGTTTGCAAAACTGTCAGTGGAGAAAGCTCTTTGCTGCCTAGAACTTCAATTGCACCCATCAAACTACAAACACACACCCTGCTATCGCCACTTTCCTTCTCAGCTCTAGGTACCATTGTAAGCCTTCAGTCTCACAGAGTCAGGATCCAAATGGAATGGCACCAGGGACTGCTTACACACTAAAGCTACAAGGGACAAAAACTTGTCCTGCCGAGACTTGGTCTCTGCATTCCCACTGACAGTTCCACAGCTCTAACCCAGAGAACAGCCTATTGGGAAAAGCCTTTAAATTCACTGAGACCACCCAAAGTGCCCATCCAAACTTGCTTTCTTTGCCAAAGAGAGGAACTAGAAGCCCATCTCAAAAGACATGGCATCCCCTCCTCCAAAATCCAAAACATCCAGGGGCTGATCCTATACAAAGGTGTCAGAGCACTGGTGTTGGGCATTACCTGTGCAGGGCACTAGATCCACTGCACACCAAGACCCAGCGCAGGTGCTTACCTTGTCCAAAAGAAGTGTGCTGGCAGAATTTCAAGAAGGCTGCCGCAAGGAAGTGGAAAACACATGCCAAAAGGATTCTCTCAGGAGAGAGACCGCCTTGCAAAGATGGATACCGACTCCATGATTGTATTAATTGAGTCAGGGCTTCCAAACCAAATATGCCAGGACAGAAAGTTGCTGCTGCCCTTAAGCTGCACGTCACAGCTTCTTATCTTCACCTCCAACACTGGGGCTAAGTTCTTTCCTTCCCATGAGAAAGCATTGCTGTTCTCATTCAGGAACTTACCAGGCAAAAGTTGCATGCCACGTCTGGTACTGACTGTGTCCAACAATGGCCCCTAAAGAGATACTAAAAGAAAAGAACTCCAAAGAAACACTAAAAGATTGTTGATTAGGAAAAAAATTTCTAATTAATTTTGTGAAATCCACTTTTTTATAAATTAAAAACTCGATTGCATGTTGTATGTCCAAATTTACTTGAAAAGAAGGACAAACCTTATTTTGGGATTGTGAAATGAATATTAAGGATAACACCACCATTTTTTGCCTTACTAGACTAGTCTATATTGACCAGGTGCAATGAATCTAGCCAGGATGTCACCTTGACCAAGCCAGGTATACCTAAAGCAGAGCCTAGAAGCAAAGTAAGGCCCAATCCTGAGCTTAACTGCCGCTCAGGAGCCAAAGAGCAGGAGGTGTGTGGGTGAAGCACAAACAAGCCTTTCCCAGCTGTTCTCACAGGACCCTGCTCCAGGTTACACAGCTGTGCTGCATCAGAATGTAGCTTGAACACTGGCAGCTGAAGCTTCAGAGGAGGGAGGGTGATGATGAGGATTACAAAGGTTTTGTAGGGAAGAAAGGTTGCAGACTCCTCAAAGTAGTTATAGCTTTTTTGTGGGCCTGGGATTTTGGTTCTGAAATGTTTCCTTCTTTAAGTTAGGGGATAGTGAGATACACTGGCTGAGGTGCTCCAGCTATGCAGACAAGTATGAAATCTCTTCTTACTGCTACTGTGGGGTGATTTCAGGAAACTCCAGTGACTCCATGTACTTTTATCACTGTAAAAGCTCCAGGTAACATGAGCAGCTTGGTAAATGAGCTACTGGTTAATGTATTGAAAAAGAAATGAAATATTTATTGATCAGGACAAAACTACTTTTTCTCTAGGATGTGTTACTCTTCTCCACTGCAGTTGGTTTCCTGCTTCTAGAGTACACTATTTGCAAGACTCCTCTTCAGGTCTTCTCTGTGTCATTAGACCATCCTTTCTGTTCCTGGACCAAATGATTTAACTATTTAATGTGAAGTGGAGCAGCTTTAACAGGGATGAGTGACGATATCTGTTTTAGAATACTCAAGACTTCCTGTCCAGCTACTTTTCTCATGTACTTTTAGCTTGGCATTTCTTAGTCATTGTAAGAGCTGATTGATTTGACTCTATTGCTTGGTGTACAAGTGTTTAATCCATAGCTGCTTTGCTACCCTCTTGTATTAGGTGTTTTCTCATCTATTTTGTGTATTCTGAATTATAATATGGATTTGGAGGGTTGAATATAAAGAAGTAGTTTTGAGAATTTTTTTGAGAATTCATTCTGTTTGTAGCCAAAAGGTTACGAAAATGCCTATAGGAATGATTATATAACAAAAGCAGACAATAATAAAATTTAAGATGGAGAAATAGACTTTGGATTTGACAAGATGCTGTGTCAGATGAAATACTGTCATGCCTGGCTCATTAATTCTACAGGGAAAGAAGGGGGAGTGAATCTTCTGCATTCTCTCAAAAGACAGAAGCAAGAAAAAGAGACAGGCTGAAATCTGCTGTTATAGTTTTGTAACAAGTGACTCAAGTTCTCCAGCTACAAGACCTAGACACTTGTAGGGAAATAAATGCTTCTTGCTGTGAGTTTTTATTAATACTATGCTAATGTACATTCTTTTAAAGAAGCAGCAGAATGCAGTGGATGGTGTGGTGAAAATATCAATCTGAGGAAACTAATGAAGTCTTTCAAAGGATTTGCAGTAGATTTTTAAGAACAAAAGCATCTATGTTTTCAGATTTTCTGAGTAAATTGTATTTTAAGAATTATGTGTTACTAGGTTTTAATAGATTTAGCTGTATTTCTTGAAATAGAATTTCCAAGACTTCCCTTATCTGAATGTAGATTTATCACTAGGCATCCAGATTTTTAAAATGTATAAGTGCTCAATAGGACATCAGAGTCAAATCTTAATCAAGGCTTCATACTCAGTCTGTACCAAACAATTCCTTATTATTGCTGTTAAGAGAGAGCTGCTTAGCATTTAACAGTTCTAGAAACACTGCCTCTAGTAATTAACTCTTGGCTCAGTCCCAAGGAAACAGAGGCAAAACTTCTGTTGGTTTCAGATGTGCATGATAAAGTCTTATTTGATAATACAGACACTTAACCATGTGTGTTACCCTGCAATGAGAGATCTCTCATAATTTAATGTACTGTTGTGTTATCTTATTGATACTGAGTTTTTCTGAACTCTCAAGTGCATGAGAAGTTTTCTTTATCTTCCAATTTGTATAAGGTTTTCCTCCAATTTTTATAAGGAGCTAGAGAAGGCAAGAAGATACTTTCAATTATTTGCCAAAAATGGATTTCTGTAAGAGCTTCTTGAATTGTATACACTAGAAGTGAAGGGTAGATTAGAAAGTAAGGTTCTTCATGTGGGATGAATTATCATTGATTTAAGAATGATGATGCTTCCTGAGAGGCTCATTAAAAATGTTTGTAGTGTTTAATTCATGCAAGATAGACACCAGGAACTTGCCAGGTGGCATAATGCCACACTGGATGGCTATAATGTTATATTTCTTCTGTGTACAATTCTTATCAGTAAGAAGTTTCCAGAACAAACAGGATTATTAGCTTTATGGTGCTCCATTCTTTAGGCTATTGAGATTTCTTGGATGGACATCTGCTGCTTAAAATATCAAAAATAAAGGACGAAAGCAAACATGTATTTAATTTTATATCAAAATGTAGAGAACATGAAAACCACTAAAAATTAACTGTCTATTTACTCTATATGGAATGAAATAGTCTGAGCCTTTCTTCTGATAAAACTAATTACAGGGTTCAGAAATTACTCAAGACTGCAGACTGAAGCTGTACCAATTTTATCTGAGACATCACTGTAACTGCAGCAGTGAAGTGCATGCAAATTCGTGTTGCTTAGTAACATTATGGACAAAGTTTTGGGGACAGAGTCATCCTTTTATTGGCTTCTCTGTTGGAATGTCGTTCACAACTTGCATATCACTATTTTAGCATTATGCCCTGGCAAGACACAGTTTGTGAGTCCTGTGTTCTTGGAGTTTGTGCCTATGAAGACCCCACTCAGGGAATGACTTTGTGCAGTCAGGAGCTAAAATTCCAAGGAGATTCCTAAGTCAAGCGTATCCTTTAATGTTTGCAGGCTCCAGACATGGTGTAATTAGGCTAAACTTAGTTACAACCATGGTGCAATGGAATGGAATGGATTTTTAATAATTTTCTAGTAATTAATTTCTTGCTATATTTGTATTTTTTTAATTACTTCCTTTTATATTCAGATTTTTTTGGGTGAAGGATATTCCCCTTTTTGCTTCTATGCAAGCTACATTTTGCATAGCAGGATGAATCCTTTATTTGGAGGTCAAGTACAGCTGGCAGAGTTTTCAAGTCATCTCAAGAAAAGTTAGGGCTATATATAAAGTTTTGAGTAATAAGTGACATATGATAGGATCACGTCACCTAAATTTGTCTGTAAAGAAAATGATGGGTTTTGATACATTTGAAACCTTAATCTGTGACCTGGTGTAAGTGCTGAATTCCATAAGTATTTTTCCATTCTGCCATGTTGCAGATGAATTGTTGGACACATACTAAACCTAGGGCGAGAAAACCCTCTGTTCTGGTGTAAGGCATGATGAAATTGTGTCCTGACTCCTATGAATGTGATACCCACATTTTGGGACTGCCTTGGCCAAGTCAGGGGTATATCTACATTTATTTTTTTTTTTGGCCTGGTGCTTGATGTGTTAACACAAAATTTGAATTACAACATTTGAATTAATTGTAGTAAAGAGTGCCTGGTGGACCTGGTTTAGTCCAGGATATTTTTATGAAGGTTGAACAAGATTGTCCAAGAGTTAATGGGAGTGGTTGAGGATGGTGACAGGTGTTTAGGATGTGCTCCATCTTCCAGAGAGTGTGATGGTCTCTGTAGTGTGCTTCTTTGCATTTCCTGTCCATTGTGAATGTAAGTAAAGCACTTAGCTGTGCCTGCTTTGCCAGCATTTTTGTTTTGAGATTTGGTATAAAATAATTCAGGGTTGCTTATTTTTTACCTTGCAGACTCAGAGTCTCCTTTGGACCAGATGCTAGCTAAGTGCTCACCTGTCACATAACAGGTAGCCTGTGCTGTACTGGATGGTATTAACAGAGAATAATGATGGCTTCTAACTCCTTTGCTAAGTCTGCTTCTAAGTGAATCTGTAGTTTAAAGCATATCTCGTGTGAAAAGAAAGGTGATCTGTTGTTGTTTTTTGGGGTTTTTTTAATTGCCATTTAATCTTCTCAATACACTCTTAGGCTGCAAAGCTAGGAAGTTGTGCAAAAGCAGTTACAAAACTTGCATCCCTATTTAGGATTGAGTGATATTGGTCCCTGGATGCGCCCTTCACTTAAGAGCTGGATTTCATCATCCTTTTTGAGTACCTTTCAATTCAGATTATGCTGTTATTACTGTATCTGTCTGTTGGTTGTGGTTTGTGCTTTGGGTTTTTTTTTCAAGTCTGTACAAACTGTGTGCTATTTGAAATTGTATTAAAATATATTGAGAGTTTCGGCAAGATTTTAGGATGTCTGATGTAGTGGATGTAGTAATGTACGAGAATTCATACTCCAGGGTGCCTGGCTAGTAAAATTGTGCCTCTTCAGTTACCAGGAAATCTCATAATTTGTTTGGATTACACATTTTCTTCTGGGAGGAGGGACAGCTGACAAATGCTCACCAGGCAGAACTAAATAGTCAGAATCTTCTCTACCCAGCTGTGTTGTGGAAGTGTAACACTGGAAGTATTCAGATCTGCTTTATATTGAAGTTTGTGAGGAACAGTGCAGGCACTAATATTTCTGATTTCAGTTGCTTTATTACTCTGCTCTCATTTTAACCAGGTATTAATGTGCTTGGCTGGTGTGCGCTTACAGTCTCTCTTTTCCATGTCAGATGTGGCAAATTAATTTCAAATGATGTCTTATTATTATTGGAATAGAAGCAAAAAAAGCAAGTAAGTAGTTCAGGCAAAAAAGAGTTACATACTTTTACCAAATAGGTGCACATGAAAACAATTCCACTTCTTTTAAAGTATCAATACCAAAATGAAAAGCATATCAGGATAAAAACAGAGGCAAAATTTTCATATGAAAACATTTGTTAGTAGGTGCTCTTGCTAAAGGGACTATAAAACGATATGGTTTCCAAGAAGACTGGGGTTAATAGCATCTGATGGTTCTGTAAAAAACCAAAATAATTTTTGGAAACACATTTAGGAAAGCTTACATAAGCAGGAAATATAATAAAGATAAAGAAAATAACATTCCTCAGATTCTTTTAAGGTAGTAAGAGACTGTTCTATCTTTCTTTATTCTTTCACAGGAGGTTGTTTCTGTGCTGCCTTTGCCAATTCTCTGTCAGTCCAAGGTCATTCACCTCTGTGATAAACAACTATCTGACAGAATCTGTCCAATGGTTTTATTGCTTACGAAGCCATTCTGTTTGGAACGCTGCACCACAGAAGCTGCAGTAAGACATTGTCAGCTTTCCTAGCAGTGCATTTTAATTTCATTTAATGGTGCTTTAATGAATTGCAGTATCTCTTAGCCTAGTCAGAGGCTTTAGTTGAAGGCTGTACAAGCTGATTAGAAATACATCCTCAGTGACTTAAGTGCAGGAGTGTCTTTATTGGCCAAGTGGTTTGAGGTGTTGAGTGCTCTCAGTGATCTCAGATGTGGGAAGGAGATGGCAGGGCTGAGCAGGCTGCAGGGAGGTTTGTGTGTTTTCCCTGTGTCAACAAGACTTTCAAACCAGAGAAATTAGATGTGGTGTCTGACCTGTCATCTGTAATATACATGAAACACTTAACAGGTTCTCAGAGGTATTTTATATATGTACGTGCAGAGATCACATGACATCTGCCCTGAGCCTTCAGAAGTGCTACAAGAGTGGGTGTTTGTGAATGAGGATACTGTGTAGCCTCTCTCTGAATTACTGCTGGTCACAAAATTCAGTCAAAAGTGAAACAGTTTGTAAGTATTCTCTTTAGCTTAAAGAAATCATGTTTATTATCCTCACTGAAGTCCTAGTTAATTCCACAGGCCATGAATAGTAGTGGAATGCCAGATATAAATCAGCTTATGTGGTATGTACATAACAAAACTCATGCCATTTTCGTTTTAGGCCTATGCTCTTTCTTGTGCTGTAAGACAGCCCTCTGAGGGTCTTCTTTGAGAGGTAATTCTTCTGTGAAACTCTTTGTGCTGGGTATGGGGTTTTCTTTTTTTTCTTTTTAATTTTTTAATTGGCAGACACACCTAAATGTCTTTCAGTTTGCACCAAGTATCACGGGCGTGGTCAATGCTGGCAATAAAATGAGGGAAAGTCTGGGTTCTCTTGTGTCATCACAGTCATCTCTAGGATCACTCAGACTCATCTGATGAAGAGGTATTTAATGTAACATTAGCCTGAAGGATTGTATTTCATGTTAAGTGCCATTTTAGAAAAAATTCTTGAAGTTGACATCCTTTACTTCTGCATGTTCTCTACTGGTTAAATAAAAGCTGATTTAAGTATTGGAAGAAGTGATGTGGACCCCAAATAAAGACAAATTAATTTCCACGTGTGCTTCTTCATACCAGTTTACATTATCACATATTTTCCAGTATTTGAGTCTTTACTTGGAGACCAGCAGACACAGGAAAGAACATAGTTATCTGAAGTTGAGTTGTTTAACAACTTATTTTTAAACACCATTACCTCATGTTTTAGTTCTGTCTCTAGTCTCACTGCTAACACTTAGGGATTAGTTTGATTTGTGAGAATAACTTGCTGGCAAAACACCCCATGGAAGTTGTCTTAGCTAACAGAATTACATATAGAAAACAACTTTTCTTTCTATTTGTATTGCATACATCAAGCCTTAGAAAAACATGTTGTCTGATATGTAGGGAGAATGATTTTTTTTTTTTTTAATTGGTTAGTCCTGGTTATCTGGGGACCTAAACTGTCTGCAGCAAAGATGGGATTTTTACCACCAATAATAGTTTGCACATCTAAGGTTCTGTCTTGCACGTCCTTGCAGATGAAACAGAAGTATTAGCATTCTAGTCTGATAATATTAAAAAGAAGTTAATGTGAAGATTTAAAGCCTTGAGGTTTTGAGGAATGACTGAGTGCTACAGAACACTGTACTGTGTTTTTCCAGATTTCTATTAAACTTTTCTAACCTTAATGCTGGTGTCATAGTGAGGGAACATAAATCCCTGTCTCTGCAGTATCTTCTTACTGCTTATGGCACAACAAACACCACCTGTGTCAACACATTGACTGCTGGAAAGATCTTCTTCATTACTACTCCTTCTTGTATCATTGAGAGGAGTTCTTGTAATTCTTCCTTGAGAATGCCTCACCTACCAAAGTGGTTATTGTTCACAGTATTTTTAATCTTAGGACTTGGAAAGCAGGCTAAGCTGTGCTCAGGAGAAGAAAAATTAGAATTTTTCTATTAATTTCATTGAATTGCATATGGGATTAATTAACATACAAGGATTAAAAAAGCTGTCCAGTTATTATACATTTTTGTTTTGTGGAAGGTGATGAAGAGTTGGGCTGAATACCCAACTCTACCTACAATACCCAAGAATACCTACAATACTCTAGAACTATGCCATAAATTCAAAATTACTTTTACCAAAGTAATTTCATAGATGACTTTTTTTTTTTTTTTCTGTAGTTGTACATGTAAAATCTGATGCTGAAAGTTAAATGGGAATTTTCATTTTGTCTGCTGCAAAAATATTCTCACACTAGGAACATCAAAGAAGGCAAGCACCAGATTAGTAATTCTCTAGGATGTTGTTTTTCGTCTCACCTTCTCTGTTTTCTAAATATTGATGATCTTGTTCTCTCCTTGTTCCCAGAATTTATTGTGATGGATTTGTAGTGATGCTTACCAGAATCACATACTGAAATGACAATGCAATTAAAATAAAGGATAATGTAGGAACTTTGAAAGCTGTGTCTGGTCTCCACCAGTAACCAAGCCTGGGAAGTCCTAAGCATATCAGACTTTTGGCAATCTCAATTGTAGTAATTGTACTGTCAGTCAAGAACTCAGCCTTGGTTGGAAGTACAGAACACATAACTACTGACGGACACTTTGAAATCCAAAGTTGATTATTTTTCTTTCAGTTTGTCGTGGTTTTGCCTGTAAAAACAAGGTGAGAGTCATTCTCTGTAAAAAAAAAAAAAAAAAAAAAAAAAAAAAAAAAAGGTAGGATTTTGTCTGAAATCCTTCAGTTTTGTATGGGATTGCCTTTTTTTTTTTTTTGAGATGGATGGGGATGAAAGGCTGAGTAACTTGCAGACATAAATGGCAACAAGTTATGTAGATCTCCTTGAAATAAGAACAAATTGTATTCAATGTTTACTGTACTGGAAAAATAATATGTTCCTTTTGTTGTAAATAGTGTCTGAGCACATCAGGAATTCTGCATGTGGAATTGTAACCAGTTCATTGTGGCAGTGGTCTGGTCTGGTTCTTCTTCATCCATGCATAACGTAATTTTTATATTTTATTTTATTATTTTTTATTTTTTCTTCAAGTATAGTAGATATGGCTCAAATTCTTAGACTGCCAGGGTCTACAGCTGTCAGTGACTTCACAGGGACATGAAGACCTCAAAACAGCAATAGAATATCTGTGTATTTTATTTTCAGCTTGCGTTTTGAGCTTGTTTTGTTACAGATGTAAGCAGGTGTATATAGTACTTCGGGTTGGAGAAGTAAATACTTGCTGTTGATGCGGGGTTTGTGGTGGAAGAATCCCAGGCAGCTCCGAGCACAGCAGAGACCTGAAGAGCAGCAGAGCCACGACGTCGGGGTTTGTTCCCCAGGCAGCTCCCCTTGACCTTGCTCAGCAGCGCAGATTAAACGCTGCCGGCGGCGACGGTGGCTGCGGGGACGCTGCTTTCCCTGTTCGGGACGGCAGATGGGAGACGCGGAGCCCGGGCGCACCGCCTGAGCCCGCCGGGCCGCACCGGCTGCGCTCCGCCCCTCGGGCACCGCTGCTGGGCGCACAAGCCCGGCCGAGCCCAGCCTTTTTTAAAAAAAAAAAAAAAAAAAAAAAAAAAAAAAAAAAAAAAGGTAGGATTTTGTCTGAAATCCTTCAGTTTTGTATGGGATTGCCTTTTTTTTTTTTTTGAGATGGATGGGGATGAAAGGCTGAGTAACTTGCAGACATAAATGGCAACAAGTTATGTAGATCTCCTTGAAATAAGAACAAATTGTATTCAATGTTTACTGTACTGGAAAAATAATATGTTCCTTTTGTTGTAAATAGTGTCTGAGCACATCAGGAATTCTGCATGTGGAATTGTAACCAGTTCATTGTGGCAGTGGTCTGGTCTGGTTCTTCTTCATCCATGCATAACGTAATTTTTATATTTTATTTTATTATTTTTTATTTTTTCTTCAAGTATAGTAGATATGGCTCAAATTCTTAGACTGCCAGGGTCTACAGCTGTCAGTGACTTCACAGGGACATGAAGACCTCAAAACAGCAATAGAATATCTGTGTATTTTATTTTCAGCTTGCGTTTTGAGCTTGTTTTGTTACAGATGTAAGCAGGTGTATATAGTACTTCGGGTTGGAGAAGTAAATACTTGCTGTTGATGCGGGGTTTGTGGTGGAAGAATCCCAGGCAGCTCCGAGCACAGCAGAGACCTGAAGAGCAGCAGAGCCACGACGTCGGGGTTTGTTCCCCAGGCAGCTCCCCTTGACCTTGCTCAGCAGCGCAGATTAAACGCTGCCGGCGGCGACGGTGGCTGCGGGGACGCTGCTTTCCCTGTTCGGGACGGCAGATGGGAGACGCGGAGCCCGGGCGCACCGGCTGCGCTCCGCCCCTCGGGCACCGCTGCTGGGCGCACAAGCCCGGCCGAGCCCAGCCTCCCGCCTCTACCTGCGGGGCCGGGCCCGCCTCCCGGCCCGGGGCGGGGCCCAAGGAAGTGACTTCAGCCGGCGGCGGAGCGGTTCGGCGGGGCTGAGCGCGGAGCATGGCAGCGGTGGCGGCGCGGGCGCTGCTGGCGGTGGGTAGGGCGGGCGCGAGCGGGCGGCGGGGCCGCGTCCTGCCCGCCGCGGGCGCCGCTCCCCTCTGCACCATGGCCCCGCAGCAGCAGCAGCAGCCGTCGCCCGACATGAAGAGCTACCTGTGGTCGCGCTACAAGGAGGCCAAGAGGGTCACTAAGGGTGAGCGGCGGCAGCGGCGCGGCTGCCTCTCGGCGGCCGGAGCGGAGCCGTGGTGGCGGCTGGGAGCGGAGCAAGGGCGAAGCCTGTGGGGGAGCGGGAAGGGTCCGGGGGCCGAGGCGCGGGTCCGTCCCGCAGCGGCTCCGGCGTCCGTGCTCTGCTCTGCCGTGCTGTGCCCAGGGCCGGAGCGGCAGCGCGGGGAGAGCCTCACCCGGTGGGTCTTGGGGCCGGACAGCGGGGACACGGCTGTGGGGCGGCAGCCCCTTCATGCTCCCCTCGGAGGGAGGGCCGAGCCCCTCACACCATCGCCCGTCCGCTGCTCTCGGAGCGCCTTTGTACAGCGCAGCTGGGGCCGGGCGAAGTGGCAGGTTTTGGAGGCGTGTTGGGTGTAGAAAAGCAAATGTAGAAATAAAATCGAGAAGTTGGTCATCTCATCGATGACCGTTATATGTATACGCAACGCGACTATTCTGAAATAGACTGGTTTTCCAAAAAGTTAAAATGCTATAAAATTTTGGATGACTCTTAATTCATAACACTGTGTGAGGCATTATAAAATGCTCACAGCACATACATGACCCTGGGAAGCCCTGGTCTTCAGCCCAGCCAGGCAGAAAGCTACAGGAAAAAGTAAGCAAAATGCTTGTTTCTCACCTTGCTCCGATGGGAAGGGAATTATCAAGATAATACTTGCTTAAAAGTGTGGACTTTTCTGAGAGCTGAAAGAAAAAGAGGCAGAGTGTGTTCTATAATGCCATGGGGAAGAGCATCTCCTGTTGTGGCAATGCATAATGCTTTAGCTTGCATGTTTTGCCTATAAAGAAAGAAATTATTGTGTTTTCCTGCACTTAGGAGTCTTGAATGTGAACTGGGACTTCACGACACTGGGGGCAAGCAAAGCATTTGTGAATGTAGAATAGCGTCAGCATTTCAGAAGTGAAATTAAAAGTCACGTTAGAGATCTCAAGAGAGGTCTGTGGGCTTTGGAGGGTGAGATAAGGGATAGGAAGAAGGGAAGTGTGTTTTATTTTGAATCTATTTTTCTTTTCCTGTTTTTGGAATTAACTTTCTCTTGTTCTAAACCACACCCAAATAATACTTAGGAGCTGAGGTAGGGTAATGTTGTGAGAAAATAAGTTGATCAGTGGGTGTGAGCTGGCAAAAGATGAGGCAACTGCTTCTAGAATATTTCAGGCTATTATATTACAACTAAGTCACCCAGTGGTTTCAAGTATATCATATATCAGTTAGTTATGATGTTGAGATGACAAGGCTACAAGGCTCTCCTGTTTTTTGACCCAAGGTTTATGGCACTTGTGATGCTGTCTGCTGGCCAGAATGTCTAATAGCTGCCAACTGTTCATACTGTCTGTTTTCAGACAGCCACCAGTCAAGCTAGTTTTCAGCTGAAGTATCTTTTTATCCATATATAGCTACATAAATATCTTTATTTTTAAAGCAAGTGTTGACTCACCAAGCTGCACAATTGATGTTTGAAAAAATACTTTATAATACAGAAATGGGTGTTGTAATGTGATTTTGAAGTTTATTAAAAACTGTGCTAATGACTTCAAGTTAATTGAATGTTCCGTGGCCCTTTCTATAGATGAATAGGAATATAGTAGGAATATTTGCCTTAATCATAGCATGTCAAATTGTATTTGATTTGATTCCTGGGCTTTATTTGAAGTTTGGAATTAAACTCATCGAATTTGCTTTTTTCCGCTCTCTTAAAAATTAAAAGACTTGGGTGCCTGCATCTGAAGTCCCCACACCTACCTGCCTTGTTGAGATGTTTTCAGTGGTGGAGCACGCAGGGGCTCTGTCCTCAGAGCTGAGGGTTTTGAGAGCAGCTTGGTCAATTCCTTTTAAACCTATATGGAAAGTAACCAAACAAAAGCATGTTCCCTTTAAACTCATCTTTCCAATCACATATTTAAGATAAATGTTCCCCATTTTTTTTCCACTGGTAGGGAAGTCTGGAGTATAAAGAAAGTATATGAGAAAGGAAGGAAGGAAAACATGCTCATGTTTTATGCTGCCAGGAGAGTAGCATTTAACCTCCTAATGTTGCTCTTTAAAGTTTTGTAAATAAGAAATATAAACACTCTCAATGTTTAGTACTGACATTGGTGTTGGTCTTAAAGTTACTTATTATATCATGGTTTTAATTTCTCAGCCAGTATACTTTTTCAATCAAATATCAACAGAAACATACCCTTAAAAAGAGAAGTGATTTATACACTCTGTGTGTGTGTGTAGAAAATAAGCAGAATATTTTTGGTTTTCTGATTCTCTAGGAGGTTAATAAGCATAACAGTGTGTATGTAATAGTTATGTACATAGTCACATATCGTTTATTCATGTGAGCTGAAATTGATTAATGTGAGAACTTTGAAATGGTGAAGCAAAAATTAAAGCAATATCAAATTAGAACAATGTCAGTTCTGCTTCAGGGGCAGGAGCTGGATCTGTAATGGGAGGACGAGTAATGGGAGCAGAAGACAAGGCTCCTAGACTAGTAGTAATAATAATATTCTTCAACTCCAAATTAATTTTCAAAAACATTAATAAATGTGTTAGTGGCGTTAGCAAAAAATTATGTCTGGTGTTCTCTGATAAGCGCGATGCCAAAATGCATCTTCTCTTCAAACTTGGACTGCAGAGAAAAGTGTACTTCAAATAAAACCTATGGATCACCAAGACAAGTTAGGGACAGCATGTTCAATAGCATCATATTGTTAATGACTACTTGGTTAGTGTGAATTAGATTGATAGTTTCCATCATCATTTATCTATATTTGGCAATTGCTAATGGATTTCTATGTCTTTATTGAAATAAAGGTACAAGCAAGGCTGGTATGATTTTTTTTCTTCTCCCCTGTTCACAGAGTTGGTTCCTTCAATTATGAGTAACATGCTGAACCCAGATGCTATTTTTTCAAACAATGAAATGAGCCTGTCAGACATTGAAATTTATGGGTTTGATTATGACTACACCTTGGTCTTTTATTCTAAACATCTGCACACGCTCATATTCAATGCTGCTCGAGATCTTCTTATTAATGAGCATCGGGTAAGTAAAATTAATGGAATAAAAATACACTTATGAATAAAGGGTGTAATAAATAATTTTTGACTGAGAGGCATAAATCATCTTTTTATGCCTCAGTCCTTGCTTGGCTCCCTTATGGCACATTTTGTACAACAGCTACATATTCACAACAGAAGCCCTGTTTTATTCTCAGCTGCAGTTTTGAGCAGAGAACAGTCTGTCAAGGAGTACAGTTATATTTGTCTTATCTTTTACTGTGGGCGTGCGGTTTGTTGTTTGTTCCTGATTGTCATTTATTGGAGTCACATTAATAAATAAGAAGCTTAAAAGTTATTATTACTGTGTTTCATCCCTTGCTGTGAGTGCAGTGATTAATTTCCCTATGAAATATTTTAAGCTGGACTTCACAGCAGGGCTTTGATTGCACTGAGGGCTTGTGATGTGCTCTGTGTGTGCCTGGCATTTCGGCTGCCTTGGCTGAAGGGCAGCGTGTGCTGTGGTCAGAGCCTGGATACAGGGAAGTGCTCAGGTCAGAGCACTGCCCTCCTGCCTCTCCAAACAGTGTTCTTGCATTGGTGACCACTTGACATGCCGGCAGTTTGGAGCTGCTTGTTGTCTAGTCTGGGGGTGGGAAAAGCTCCCGTGTGTCAGGAAGTGGAGGGGGAGATGGGTGGCTGGGGAAACTGAAGGTATTTCTGGGATAAAGACAAAAAAATCTGTGGACTAAAAGAACCAAAATTAATTAAACTGTAGGACTTGCAGGAAAGGAAAAGACAGAAGGTCCATGGAGTATGTTAATAAAGCTGCTTGTGTATTTTTATACAACCTAAATCCGAATGCGTGGTGTTATTCTACTTTCGTATTTGAATCTAAAGGTTAGGAGCTATTTATAAACACCTATAAATATCCTTGGAAGAGCAAACGAAACTTCATGGGTGCTACAAGCATACACAGCTTTATACCCCTGCAATTTTGGCATGTCTTGATAGCAGTTTCTGTGGGATGTGTAAATATACTTTATTAAAGCTACATGGTTCATGGGAAAAAAACATGTTACTGTAGGAGTCAAGATTAATTCTTGTAGACAAAAATTCTAATGATGTTCTTCCTTTTCTGTTTGAATGGATTTGGGTAGCAATAGCTTTCCAATTTGTCTTGGTTAAAAATCTCCTGAATTCTACTAAACAAAGCTGTAATTACTTCTTGAGATAATTTCAATAAGCTATCTCCTTTTGGAATTTGTCTGCTTATACTGTTAATATATTTTTGCCTTTACCGTTAGCAAAAGACCCTCTAGATGGTATCCATTATGATTGTCACAGTCAACCCAAAAGATGGCAAATTTTGCTCATGGCAGTGGGAGGTAATACATCAAAAATTGTAAAATGCAGTGTAGGAAGCAAGGAATTGTCCAAGAGAATAAACATCAATTTAATGCTAATCACGGAGGTGGCAGCAGGTGTTCTATGTAAGCTCTTGTTCCTGGGTTCATTTCTTTTCTGATGCACAGGCCTTGTGCTTTTTTTATGAGGACTGCTGTTTCAGTTCCCTACCAAAAGTGGGGTAAGCAAACAGTACCATTTTTCGCATTTCTTTGTTTGGTTTGCAAGGAAGCTTTGATTTATATGCCAGGGTAAGCTCATGTGTACTGGCATGTATCTGAAAAGACAACTTTCTAGTAGAATAAATTAAAGTAACAAGTGAAGTATGCGGACATTTGATAAAGTCAGAAATAAATTTCATTGTACAGGCTTGATGTGGTTGCTCTGGGGCACGTGCAGTGCATGGTAGTTTTTAGTTGATCACATTCTGTATCGTTCCCCGATGATTTCCTTTGTGTCTCTGCTTCATGTTCCCTGACCAAACCTGTGCCTCTTCCAAGCTGTCTGGAGGCTTTGATGCTGTTCTTCATTCAGATCAGTAGCCTGCCCCACGTTTTCTGTGGGGATGATCGGACTGTTTTCTTTAACCATAGATGCCTGTATTCGGTACAAATGCAATCCACGGCAGTTTCAGAGCAAGTCCTCTTCAGCAAGATAAGAACTTTGGGGGAAAATGACAGTTTATTTCTTTTAAAGTAGCTAGATGCTCTGTTGAAGCTGCCTAATGCATTTTTTCCCCTGAAGGCTTTTAAGTCAGCCATATATGTATGGAAACTGTTGTAGAGAGGGTGAAAAACAATGTCTGGTTCTAAGGCTGCTGTAACTTGTGGGAGGAGAAGGAAGGATTGCCTTTCAGTGTCTTAGTCAAAGAAATTATAGTTTTCTCAGGCCTTGTTGAAACTACTGAATTATTTCACCCTTTAAAAACAAATTAACAAAGCTCTTAGCCCAAGACGTGCACCTAACATTTCTTTTCATGGCAACCTGTGTTTAAAGCAGAACACAATTACAGTGGACTGTAATTGTGTTCAGTTGTACTGAAAAATATTAGACTACAGCTCACATCATATAATGGTGTGAGCTACCTGCACTATGTGTAAAGACCCTGAGGGAAGAGTACATGGCAGACATTCAGTTCATGTGGATCTCTAAATGAATTTTTTTCTAATGTATGAAGAATGTATTAAGAATATATTAAATTAATTTTTTGAACAAGAGGCTAATGTTCAAAGGTAATCACTACAGACTACCTGGATGTCCAACTTCAGATACCAGGATGGCCTTAGATTTAAAACAACGACCTTGGATTTTGGAAAAATGTTTGACTTGTCTTGCAGGCATATGTTCCTGCAAATCTCATCAGCCTATTAAAAATTCTCCTAAATGGTTACAGCAAATGAGAAGCATAGAAAACTTACACTTCTAAAATTCTGCAGAAACAATTTTTATTGTTTTGATTATGTTTTTAAAATCAAATCATTCCTCTCTTTTCTTAGTATCCTGCAGAAATAAGAAAATATGATTATGATCCCAATTTTGCCATCAGAGGGCTTCATTATGATGTGCACCGGGTATGTATAAATAACTTTGTGATGAGTTATGTAGTGCTGAGAACATAGCCAAAGAAAATAGAGGGCTTTTAAGCCTTTCAACTTTGCATTGATGTGTAAGGATTTTGTTTCATGTTTTTCTCTTTAATAGCAATCTTTATTCTCTATTATTACTATTATTATTATTACTGTTATTATTATTAACATCATCAATAAGAATAATATTATTTTTTAAATGGCCCTTAAGTAGAACATGTTTTGGGCATTTTGTCCTTGTGGTGGGTGGGAAAAGACAACTTAGGGTGCAACAGGATAAAACTAGGTAAGTCATTGATGAAAGTATTTTGGAGGCTGTGAAGGAAGTTGCAAGGAGAGTGCTCAGGTGTTCTTGAGGCAGAAAGGTTGTAGAAAATTGCTTTGACTTCTGTAATTTCACATCAAATAGTTGAAGTGATAAAAAATGTTCTTTTCTTTTTTTTTCTTGCAAGGCATTATTAATGAAGATCGATGCTTTTCATTATATTCAGCTGGGAACAGTTTACAGGTGGGTAAAGTTATTTTTTCTTTAAAATAACAATGTATGCTTTTACTTTTTGTCTCTTTTAACTGCATTTATTACTGTACAGCTTGGATTCTTACCAGGGCCTGTGCCCTGATGACCACAGACATGAATGAGCATTGCAGCCTTGCTGGAAGGGGTTTTCTTTACATCTCTGTGTGTACACACAGATGTGTACACATCCCCTGCCTGATCCAGCACATCTGATTCCCCAGATGAGCCCTGGGAGAATTGGCAAGCTGGTTGGTCACATAGTGCTGACTCACTTTGTTTCCGGCTGTTAAATTGTGCTGAAAGACATCTAAAAATACCCTGATGACTTCTCTGCTGTTGCTTTCTATGTAAATAATTGTCACAGGGTGCCTGATAGCATGGCTTTGGTGTGGTTGTGGAGACACTTGAGAGGTCCTGCTGTGTTTGCATAGAGCTTTTAAGTTTGGACACATTGACCAAATCAAACTTGCACCATACTCGGTACCAGACTTCAAATTAGACAAGAAGCCAGGCCACCTTTCTTAAAGTCATTGGACAGAAAGACTTTTACCCAGGTTTATTCTGTTGTACTCTTAGTTGTGTTCCCCCACCCACCATGAGAACAGAACGCTCAAATTTGGGTCCAAAAGGGGATGTGACATAGAAATGATGGTTTGCATGAGACCTTCATGAGGTTTCCTCAAACACCTGTACGGGAATGAGGGGAGAAAAAGAGGCTGAGGGCCATGTGAGAGTTGCTGTCATGATGATGTGTGGTTATACAGCTGCACTGTGAACTGTCAGGACCATGAGACTTGTGGTAAAAGTAATCTACAGCTTTGCCTAGTCAGTCATCTCCACTTTTCACATTGTCCTCTCTTGATCTGTGCTTAAGTAGCTGCTGATGCACGAGTGTTTTCTCTAACAGTATTCAAATAGCACTTGGCATAGCTGTCTGCAGACCAGAAGGTACCTCCTCAGTTCTGATGGTGTTACTTGGTATCTGGTTTATATTTTAGTTGCATTTCTTTGTGCTTGCTGCTGTGGAGGGGTTGATGCTGAGCTTTGTATGTTACAAACTCCAAGTATTATCTGCCCTGTTGGTGCACAAGACTGACTTGAATGCTGGAGTTCTGCCAGCAGCAGCTCAGAGTTGGGTCCCAATTGGTGTGTGGAGACAGAACTGCAGTAAAAGAGCTGGTTAATGTAGGATTCTGCCACCACAGAAACCCTGAGGAAGTTGATGTATCATGCCTTGTCCACTGCAAGGCTGGTGTGGACACTAAGCACTGAAAGCACTAGGCTTGTGAATGAATTTATTTTAATGCTGGCAACTCTTCTTGGTCAGACCAAGAAAGGGAGCCACTGAAATAATTGTCTGTCTTAAAAGGCTGCAAAACATCATTAAGTAGGTTTGGAAAAAGGAGACCAGCTGATCTGGTTTGCATTAGTGGTTTTTTTTAATCCTGAGTAAAATATCAACACTTCTGTGGCCTCTGGTGAGGATGTTTGCATGCCTGCAGTCGTTTAGATGCTTTAGTGCAAGATGTTGCTGTAAACATTCAAAACCAAACTAAAGCCTGTACTCTATAATAGTTGATAAACTCTGGGGAAATGTTATCTCCTTCTTCCCCATTTGTTGTTTTATTTGAATGTTTTAATTATCAACCATCCTTCAAGTAGTTTTAAATTTTGGGAAACTAAACTGTTCATACATTTAAGAAGAAATTCTTATTTAGTTAAAGGTTGTGTATATTTTTCACTCCCTTAAATTTTCAAGGTCGTGCTGCGGAATAATCTGATTTAAGCACTATCATATCATCAGTGCTGTATAAAAGAAAAGGCAGTGTGAGGAATTACTTTGTGTTAAGAAACTGGAAGTTCGAACCACTTCTTAAAAAATCCCCTGGGGGGGTAGCTTTAATGGACACTAATAAGCTCTTTTCCCATAAGAAATTAGAAAGGACTTAAAATTGGAATGTGTTTTGTATGCATGAACCTGTTAAAATGTTACTTGTTTGGTAAGGAAAGGTACTGTTTTAACTTAAAAACACAAATGTTCCTGTGACATTTGGGTTAATATTAGGGTTTTAATAAGATCCAGATCTAAGTGTTCATTTGTCAGGGTTTGGTGATTACTTGAAAATTTTAATCTGACTTTTGAACTAACGCTAGTGTTTTTTTCCAGAGGCCTCAGTGTTGTCCCAGATGAAGAAGTCATTGCAATGTATGATGGTTCCCATGTCCCTTTAGAACAAATGAGTGACTTTTATGGAAAGGTAAAACCACAAATGGGTCTTTAAATTGGGTGAGGTTTTTTTTGGCATGAGGGTAGTGGTGTTTAAATTTTGTTCTCATTATATAAGTAGCAGTTATATTTTCTCAATATATGATTGACTTTAGTGCTATATGTGAAGTTTGCCATCTAAAGTGACAAATTACTTTTCTCCCTCCTGCTTGCTGTAGTTTATTCTCTGACTGTTCCCTTACCAAGTCATAGAGACAGAGTGGTGGAACACAGAAAACCAAGTGACTTGCTGAGTGTTGCACACCGATTCTGATAAAGGCTGGCAAATGAGCCATATCTGGTTCATGTACTTTACTTTTTCTTGATAAAAAAAGTCTTGGTCTGATGGCTTCGCTGGAACAGCAGCAAGTAAACATATGGAGGCAGCTCCTGCATGCAACCCGGCAGAGTCAAAGTAAGAGGATTTGACAAAAGATGAGTGACAAAAGATGAAACTTCTATGTTAAATCCTAAACTTTGCCAATAAGGTTGATTTTTTTCCTCTGGTGGGTTGCTTCCCCTTTCCCAAATGAAGGGTGAAGCTGACTTTTTGCTACAAAGCCAAGTTTATTTCACCCCTTTTAATGTAGAGATGTTGATTTTGTGTTGACATGAAAAGCCCTTCTTTGTGATGTGGAACGTTTTATTGTTCTTGTACTTGTTCTTATTTTAAGGAGCTGAATTTAGAATTCCTGAATCTAGTCTCTGCAGCAGTTGTGAATATCACACTGGCATTCCCAGGGGGATGCCTTGGTCTGTTTAGGTCCGTACTTTCTTTGATCTTGGAAAGGACAGTGGCGGGACGAGAGGCAAGGGACACAACTTGAAACTCCGGAGTTTCCTCTGACCATCAGGAAATGCTTCCTTTGCTGTGAGGCTGACCTAGCAGTGGCACAGGCTGGTTGCCCAAGGGTTGTGGGGTCTCTGTTGTTGGATACTCAGGAGCCATCTGGACAAGGTCCTGGGCAGCTGGCTCTAGGTGGTCCTGCTTGAGCAGGGGGCTTGGACAAGATGATCTCCAGCAAAACCTTACAACCTCTGCTCTTTTGTTACTCTGATCCTGAGCTTCTTGCCTTACCTCCCTTCTAACTGAGAGGTATTTGGGCTGTATTTGCTGTTATATAATGAGATTTAATACTTCTGTGAAACATAACTATTGTTATTACTATAACAGCTTTTGCAGACTAGAAATGTCTTCGTTACTGCGCTAGGTATTGGAGATCCTTGCATCTTTTTATTATCTCATTTCGAGGAGGTAAATTGGTTTGCAATCCTAATTAGTATTCCACTTAATACAAAACCCACCAAACTAAGAAAACCTCCATCCCTCATCCATCAGTGCCTCTTGTCTGCAGAAGTGCAGACTTCTAGTGAAGGCCTTCTCTTGACTTTTAGCTGAGTACTGTCTTGTTTTTGTGAATTAAAATACCACTCTTAAGAGTAATGATTTGGGTTTATTTGAAGAATTAATCACAACACTTCTGTTGAAGATAACTTTATTGAAGATCTTAGTTGAAGAACAATCTTTAGCCATGTGAAGAGGGATGGCAAAAGCTGAATATCTGCAACTAAGCTGATGTGTTTATACTGAACAAATGAAAGTGTTCTAATCTGGGAAATGCTAATCTGGGAAATGCCTGACTTTGTTTTTTCTTTCCTTGTCTTCCCATCACTGTAGAGCTCACAAGGAAATACAATGAAGCAATTCATGGATATATTTTCCTTGCCAGAAATGACACTCCTTTCCTGTGTGAATGAGTATTTTCTGAAAAACAACATAGACTATGAGCCTGTTCATCTGTACAAAGATGTCAAGGTAGATGTCAAGCTTTGAAGATTTGGATAAACTTGTATATTTGGGTGTCTTCTCTGTGAGCACTTCAGGAAGCTTTCACCTGTTGTGCTAGCCTCAGTGAAATGCCTCACTTTAGGTTTTGTATGGAGTAATTATGGGTATACAACCATAAAAATGTAGGTAAAATTAAGGTAGAGTTTGGAAAAGAATAAACCGAAATTGGTTTGAAAACTGACATTCTAGGACTTTTGCTCTTTTTGTGGGTTTAGGGGGTGAATAGGGGAAAGTAAAGAGGATCTTGTCAGGTGATAAAAGTTCTTTTGATTGTTGTTGAACATACCTTTTTTCTCACTCTCAGGGATTTACTAGGTTATAGGGAATGTAAGAGGCTATAGGAAGTTCCAGTTTGGAGCTTTCATTTTGGCTAGTGTACAATCATTTGCTATCTCATACTTTTGAACTATCTATTTCCCTGTTTACCTCTCTTCCTCCTCCAGATAAGCTCTAGTACTAGTCTAGAGTAATTTGACCTTTTTGATTCCTCAGCATGTGTCCTGCAGAGGAGATAATCTTATGTCATGGTTATGTAATGTAGAGAAGGCCAGTTCTTGTGGTTTCTCTGAAGCATGTAGAGGAAATTTCTCTACTATTCAGCATTACAAGCATTTTGGAAACCCTATAGTGGTATTTTTTGAGGATTTTGAGGACATACTCTGAGTAAGCAGCAAAATGGCACTAATGCTGTTCTAAACAAAGCTGTCTGGTGCAGAGCTGGCTCAGGAGAGCTGTTAAATGCCTCCAGAGTGCCTTGTAAGTACCTTGTTCAAACATTTAACTTCTTTCATCTGTTCATAAATTTCTTATGTAAATAATCAGGGCATTTGTGAGTGATTGTAATCTAAAATCTGTCAGATGTACAACTTCTTTTTTTTTTTAAGGGGAAAGGAATGTGTTCTGCTCCAAAGGTCACTGGAAATCTGTGATGACTCTGCTTCTGCAGAGGGCTTTCACCCCACTTCACCCTCCTGAGCAACCTTTCACAGTTATGTAAAAGAGCTCCTCTGCTATATAGTTTTGTACTTCCCAAAATTATGAAGTTAATTTCTGAGAAGAGAAGCTTAGTCTTTGTCTGGTGGTGACATCATACATACATATACACACATACATATATATAATTATATTGACCATTACATGGCATTTCTGTAAAATTGGAAGTGTTGAGAAATAAGTTGTTTTAAAAACAAATTGCTATTGCTATTTGGTGAACACTTGAAAAGATGAAGTTCTTTACTGCTCATTGCTTTCCTCACAGGATTCAATCAGGGATGTTCATATCAAAGGAATAATGTACAGAGCAATTGAAGCAGATATTGGTAAGTACCAATGGTATAACAATGGTATAATCTATCAAAGCTTTTCTTACTGATAGTATATGATTTTTCTGGCTTCCTATTTAAAGATTACAAATTCTAAGTTTTTAAAGTTTGAAAGACTTAATCCCACTTGTCAAAGGTTGTTTAAGTGTTGTGTTCTGAGCTCTTGGTTGAATGCATACTAAGTTTTTCACAAGAGTTTTCTCAATTAATGCTGTGTTTTCCCCAATCCTCACAGAGAAATACATCTGCTATGCTGAACAAACTCGTGCAGTGTTAGCAAAGCTGGCTGATCATGGCAAGAAGATGTTTCTCATCACAAACAGTCCCAGCAGCTTTGTGTACGTGAGCAGTTGTTTGCTGTTGAACTATGCATTTGTAAGGGATGGGGAAGATGAGGTTCTCTAGTATAATTCCTTTTATTGCACAGGCAGCTGCACTTTGCTACAGTTAATTGTTAATATTCCTCTGTCCTTTTTAGGGACAAAGGCATGAAGTTCATCGTTGGCAAGGACTGGAGGGATCTCTTTGATGTGGTCATTGTCCAGGCTGAAAAACCAAACTTTTTCAATGATAAGCGAAGGTGGGTGTTCAGGCAGTAAAGAATGATTCAAGCAGCTCTTCCATATAAGGCCAGAGAGTGTGTTAGGAAATATTTTCGTTTGGCTGCAATGTGTAAAATGAAATCATATTTGGTGAAATCCTGGGTAAGGTCATTACAAAATGCAGCAATACCCAAGGCTGAAGTCTAAATATTTACCCTTTTTTGCCTAAGAAAGTCCTAGGAGCTGTCACAGGCATACTGGAGCGAGTTATGGCCACAGAAGCCATTTTTAACTTCTTATTTGCATGTTGGTGAACTGTGCTTCTTTCCTAATAAACCTGAGAAGTCTTGATGCCTTTCAAATAGACCCTTATCTGGAAATGTCTTCCATTGCTTCTGGGTTTGTTTTTTGGTTTTTTTTTCATCACACATGATATTTAAAAGACATCTGGCTAGCTGACAGACTGGAATATTTGGACTAGTTGTGATTAAGTAAACAAATCTCTAATGTGTATGCCCTAATTTTACTCTTGAAGAAGACCTGTTCCTTTATGTGTGCTTATGATTTGAAAGTGAGATAGAAGGAGATGGGATTATTTTCCCTTTACTTTTGGCATTTAATTTTAAAAAATCTTTGCTATATGTCTTGGCCCTTGTCCTGTGCTCTCTCATCTTCAGTTGTCCAGGTGTGCAGACTGAGGGATTGGGCAAGATTCTTACACATCTATTTTTTTGTGTTCTCTCCTCCTTAGTGGCAGACAACTCATGCTGTTTCTTCCCTTCTGCCGGGGGTCCCTGTCTTACTTCTCAGCAGTTGTTATCAAACTGTGTTTATAAATGCCATAGGTATACTGGAAAGTTACGTTGCTTTTCACTGGTTAAAGTGGAAGTTTTGGAGTTTTGCTTTTTCTCTTACAAAATTCAGATGCTAGAGATGTTTTTTTTCCTTTTCAGAGATGAATATTTTTAATGCTAATACTTTAATTACCTAAGAAGTGTCAGGATTCCTACAGCAACATAACAATTGCATGTCTATTCTAGACCATTTCGAAAGGTGAATGAAAGGGGAGTCTTGCTCTGGGACAAGATTCACAAGCTGCAGAAAGGCCAGATTTACAAACAGGTATGCTTTCAATAGACTCTTTCTGTTGAAATTTCATACCTGTTTCCTAGAATCCCAAGCTTCTTTGGATATAAAGGTTTCTAAAATGCAGATGCATTCTTTAAGAGAGTTATTTTAATGTCTGAAGCTGTACAAATTAATTGTTGGTATTGTATGTCATTGTCTCTTGAAGTGCTACTATCACTGAAATCACCTGTAAAATTTGGGATTCTTAATGTATAAACTGAGGACAAGATTTGTGCTGTGTAATATT
This sequence comes from Pyrgilauda ruficollis, assembly GCF_017590135.1. Lineage (NCBI taxonomy): Eukaryota > Metazoa > Chordata > Aves > Passeriformes > Passeridae > Pyrgilauda > Pyrgilauda ruficollis. The sequence continues at coordinate 1,762,751 of NW_024529155.1, read as the reverse complement.
TTTAGTGGTGTACTAAGTTCCTTTTTTGTGCACTTGAAGGTGCAAGTCACATGCTGCTACAATGTCCATGTCATTATTTCTGCAGGGTAACTTGTATGAATTTTTGAAGCTTACTGGCTGGAGGGGCTCTAAGGTTCTCTACTTTGGTGACCACATATACAGTGATTTGGCAGTAAGTAGCTTGCTTTCCCAAAATTAGAGAAAAGATGAGGCTTTCTGTTAGTTTTTCTCTCTTCCTCTGCAGTTATTCAATGTAACACACTTCCATTTGAGATTTTAAAATACAACAAAATTTGGTTGTTAAGCCATATTGCTTTTTTTTTTTTTTTTTTTTCAGCAAGGAACCTTGGTGCTGTAAAATGCCAACCATATTTTCCACCTGACTTGTAGCATTTAAGTTGTTTACTAACTGTGGTCAGGAATGTGTGAGGTTGTATTTCTGATCCTGATACTGATTGTGTCAGATGTACTAGGGAGTAAACACAGATATCCAAATGTACAGGATATGCCTGACTTGGATGATAGCTGAATGAACTTCTGTTTTGAATGCAGGAGTCAATCTTCCTGTCACTAATTGTGAATCTTCCCAAGATAGTGCTCTGATTTGTATCCCCACTCTCCAGGTTTGGGTTTTTTTGGTGGTTTTTTTTTTTGGTTTTTTTTGTTGGGGTTTTTTTTTTTTTTTTTTGCCACCTTATGGACAAATGCTCTGTTAATTGTTACTTTAGGGTAAGTGACTACCACTTGGCTCTTTTGTAGTTGATTCCTATTGAATGCCTTTTCCACTCCAAGCTTTTGTAACATGTTTCGGCAGCAGCAGCAGATGTTAACATTTTCCCCTCAGTCTGCTTTTAAAAAGAATTGTAACATTGGATGCTTCAGAAGACTGAGGGCCAAGAGGAGGATGCAGCTCTGTTTCACTCTGGCACAGGTGGCAGCTGCCTTATGTTGTACCTGTCAGGAGCAGCTTGAATCACTGGGGCTCCTGGTTGTTTCTGTCAGCTGAGTGTAACCAGCACAAACCCAGCACACAGTTCCTCCAGGTACTGCTGGCAGCAGCAGAGCTCTCATCTACAGAGGCATTTCCTGCTGTTTGTTTTAAAACTAATGAATTAGTGTTTATTTGCTAGTGCTTGTGTGTTCTTCATCTCTCTCTCTCTTCAAAAATGTAGGATTTGATGCTTAATCTGAAATTAAATTCTATTGTCCATTGGCACAGTTAAGTCCCACTGTTTCATACTTCTGTTTGTACATAAAAACCAATTAAATTAGTGCTGCTTTGGGATAAACAATAGTCAATAGATTCTTTTAAGTAGTTCTTTTTAAGACTAATACCTGTATTTTGTAATTCTTGGTAAATAGGACTTGACCCTGAAGCATGGCTGGCGCACTGGTGCGATTATTCCAGAGTTACGATCGGAGATTAAAATCATGAACACAGAGAAGTACATTCAAACCATGACCTGGCTGCAAACCTTGACAGGATTATTGGAACACATGCAGGTTTGTGCTCTGTGTGTGTAATCAGCTCTGGAGAGCCAGAGGGATCCAGCCAGGTTTCTAAATGCTGGACATTGATGTTTGCAAGTGCTTTCAGTCTTGCTGAAGAGTTGGACTGTAGATAAATGCAATTATTTGTGTGGTTAGTTAATAGGAGTTTTCTCAACATCTTGTCCCCTTTCTCCACTGGTCAGCCTGGATCAACCTGCTTTTGGTTGTTTAAAATGCACATGGATAAGTTCTGTATACTGATCTCTGAATTATTGCTCATGTCCTGTTAGCTGATAAGGGTTTATTAATAGAAAGGTTTATTTACAGACTTATCCTTAGTTACAGGTTATCCATACTTTACATTTCAGGTTCACCGTGATCCTGATTCCCAAATGATTTTAGAAGAATGGAAGAAGGAAAGAAAGGAAATGAGGTAAGACACAGGGGATGAAGAATTTGCAGTATGCTTTGGAGCCAAGGGTTCTATGCAATATCTTCCAGAGGTTTCTTTGCAATTTCTTTCTATCCCTAGTTTACATTCCCTGGTAGTTGCAGATATTTTATAATATTTTTGAAGCAATATTCTGTCTCTTGTGCAGCTCTTCTCCTCTCTGACACTTTATAGGTATTTTGCCTGTTCCCTGTCTTTAGAACAGATGTAACTTTTCTGTGTGAAAAGGTAACATCCTATCAAAAATCCCTTTCCCTCTCACTTTGAATCTTCTGTCCCTCTGTGTTAGTTGTTACTGTTGATGACACAGCTTCTGCACAAATAAAAACTGTATTTTTTTGTCAAGGCTTAGGTCACTTTACTGGGTTTTTTATGTGATTTCTGCAGATTGTTTGTAATATATCTTAGAATACATAGAAACTGAGATCTGCACTAGGTTGGATTTAGCATGGATTTATCACAAAGTTAGGTAATAGAGCTAGAAGTCCTAATAATCTGTTATTATGAAGGAGAAATCCCTAAATGCGGGGGGTGTGAAGTGCAGAGTTTTCAAGGCCATCTGTACTACCAGCAGCCTTCTCCAGAAATGTGGGAATAAATGAAACAGGAATGACACTTGGCAGTGACTAATGCCCAGAACTTAATTCCAATATGTGTTTAAGCTTTTTGTGTGCACGAAGCCAAATCTTTGCCTTTTCTTAAGAAGTCTTTTATCTTTGGAACATTGGATTTCATTAATATTTAGGTAAAGGCAAAAATCTTCTTTGACAATTCCTGGAAAAGAAGGCTTGAGATGTCATGTTTCTGATGTCAGAAGCAACTTATCTCTAGTGGGAGATGTGTGAAGCTCCTCACAACTGTGATTTCTAGACCTGGGTTGTATATGTGGAAGAGGTGAAAAACTTCTGTGGCACATTTTAGTATTTTGAAGAACAATGGCAAGAGAATAATGCATAGAACAGGTTTTAGGATCTGCTTGCTTCAGGTTATGGGTGCCAGCTGGTGAAGAGACGTGTGCAGGTCTGCTCACTTCGCTGTCTGTTTTCTCTTTCTGGGGGACAGGGAGATGAACAGGAACTTCTTCAATGCACAGTTTGGAAGCATATTCAGAACTGATGAGAATCCAACTTACTTCCTGAGACGTCTCTCTAGATTTGCAGATATCTACATGGCATCACTGAGCTGTCTCTTGAACTACGAACCTGATTACACATTTTATCCAAGAAGGACTCCTTTGCAGCATGAACTTCCTGGCTGGTCAGACCAGCTGTGCACTGGTACATTCAGAATACCTTTCCTACAAGAGACAGTTCAGATCAAATAAACTCTTGGTGGCTTTTCTCTAGAATGGACAAGTATCTGTTGGTTTTCTTGAATGTACCTGTATTTAAGTCACTTAAATCTGTTACCTTCGTTTATATGTATTTCATACTTATTCTCATAAGCTTTGTACCTGGTTTTCTTCTTTTCTGCTCAGACATGTGAAAATTCCTCGTACACACAGAAGAGATGATGGACTGCCAAACTAGTAGTGGGCCAGGAGGGAGGGCACATTGGAGGGGGAGTACTGCTGCTGTTCTGGGGTGGTTGTTTCAGCTTGTTCATTGAAAACTTTGATCTGCAGCCTTGTGGTTTACCAAGAAATACCAGAACTTTCTCTTCTGGCCCTTTTCAGCACTCCAGCTGGAGCCTGCAATGGATTGTGGCATGGAAGACCTTAAATCCAATATTAGTAATTCAGTGATACAAGTTAGTACCCAGCTTAGGGTGAGGCTGAGAAGGATGGGTCACACTTTTTACCTTTCCTTGCTGCTACAGATGGAGCCTTACCTGTGAGGGGCCAAGGGCTGGAGTGCCCTGGCTCTGCTGCACTGGGCTCAGGCTCCTGGGCTCTTTCTCCTGTCTGTGCAGTTTCTGTTCTTGCCATGTCTGTGCTTGGCTGCAGGTGGACCTGAGCCTAAAATGGAAACTTGCAGTAGCTTGGGCTGCTTCAGCTTCCTTCTCTTAACTTTTAGGTACCCTTTTTTTGAGTTTCAGAACACTTCAAGTATCCACTCTCCAATAATAGTAGTTGCAAGAGGTTTTGCATTTCGAAGTGCAGAAAGATCTCTCTATCAAGCTTTAGTTTGATCCTAAATGCTGCTTTTAAAGATTTTAAACAGTGTCTTATTCCAGTGGTATGCAATGTGGCTTTGCTGTTTCCTAGGAGAGAATGTATTTCATATAACCTTCAGTAATGGACTTCTAGAGTCAAAAGTAAACACGCACAATGGGAAAAGGACTTAGAGGAAGAATTAAGAAATGAGAAACCCAGAGTTTTCTGATGACATGTTTTTAGCTCAAGCCCTGAAAGCTAAATTAGGAGTGGTACACATTTTGAATAAAGGAAAATAGTTTTGGTATAGATTGAATTTTTATTGAATTACTGATACTGAAGGTAATGCATGAACACAAACTCTGGGTAGCATATGTGTTTCAAAGATTTGAGCTGAAAAATGTCTATTTTGCACAAGGAAAACATCTGTTGATGTATTTCCTCAAAGAGGCACTTTATAGAACTGCTATATAGTTGTTTTTAAATAAGAATTGTTTCCTTTCTCTGAATCCAAAGGAAGCGTTTGTTTTTTAAAGTGGTGCTTCCCACCCCAGCCACTTTACAAGGCATAATATAATTAATAATTTCAAATTTTAGTTATTAAAGGCTTGGTTTTTAAAAGCATGGGATTAACAAAACATATAGCATTAGGTATTCATTTTGGGATATCACTTGCTTTCTATCATGATTGCAGGCAAACAAACTTTTGTTGACCAAAAGTTTTCTGGTTTGGTTTGTTTGTTTGTTTTTTAACCTGTCTGTATGTGCAAGTACCTGTATTGAATTTCATATACAGTGTATTTCATGTTTTTAAAAGCATGTTTGCAAAGTAAAGAATGTACTGTAATTAAGCCTGCACAATTTTGTAAGTAGTTTTCCTGTATGCTTGAAATCAGTACAAAGTTCTCAGAAGTGGTTTAGATTTTATGATTTTCATGTACTCCTTTTTCAAACTTGACTGAAGTGTGTGATTTAAACACCCCTGTGTTGAGTATACTTGAAATGAGTAAGTTCATCTGACTGTCCTGATGTTTTGCTGGAATAAAAAGCTAACGTGTTGCAGGAAGTTAGTTTGACTGCAACTCATCAGGAGCTGACTTGGTAGGGATGTGCAAGAAATACTTAGCATAACTTGGTAATGAAATATGAAGATGGAAATATCCTGATTAGCCTTCAGTTCTTTATCCTAATGCTCAGCTTCAACTGAACTTGGTGTTATGTGTGTGGAGCAGCTCTCATGCTCCAGAGATTTCAATGCACTCTTTAAAAAAAAGACCCACTCTGTACATTCATCTTGTGTTAAGCAGTCTGATTGGCTGGGATGGTTATGTTATGCACATAATGCATGTTTTGTTTCAAGTTTTTTTTCTCTCACCCTTCCTTTCTCTTAAGTTTGATTTCTAACTTCTCTACCAAGCTATGTTGCAACAGCCAGCTGAAGTAAAATATTGTTTGTATTGCATGACTTGTTGAAATAAAAAATGTTGCATGAAAAAAGTTAATTATTGAAGGGTTATGTTTCTTGAAAATAACCCAACTATATCTAATATAAATTTGAGAATATTCAAATGTATTATTTATTTTTCAGTGCTAAAGTGCTGCTTTGTAACTTTTAAAAATGTCTTGCATTTTTTTAGTGATTTCACCTTGACACTCTCTGCATTGCTCATTTTAACCTTATGCTACTGATTTCAAAGAGATTTTTAGGCGTGTTTAATGGGCAGTGTCTCTGTACTAATTTTGGGAGTATGGTTCATTTGAACACCAAAGCAAGAAAAAGTTTTTGTTCTGGTCTATCAAAAGCAAGAGCTGAATAGCCAGTCAGTAAAAAAAGAGATTAATGAATTGTGGATAAATTTGGGGGTTTTTTTTTTTTTTTTTTTTTTTTTTGTGATAAAAATATTTAATGATTATTACAAAAAATAAATGCTTGAACTTTATCTTCTGGTCTCTGTGAGCCTTAATATTTTGATTGACTGGGGAGAAGGAAAGAACATGAGCTGTATCAATTGCAAAATTCTGTGGGGAAAACTCTCCTAGATGTGTGTGTTTAAGTGTGTTCTAAATTTCCTAAGGTCTGTGAAAACTAGCAGGCTTGTGTAGGGGGACAGGGGAGGGAGTTGAGGAAACTGACTGTATTGGTTTGGTTCATCCAGATGAATGTGTATTTACATGTTGTATTTCCTTCCTTGTGCTTAATAGCTGCATCAACAACACTGGATTTGCCCCCTGCCTTGTTCTGAGGGAATGCCTCCTGGGGTAGTTCCTAGAGATAACTAAAGCTTCCCTGGGTTCCCTCCTGCCCCTATAGACTGGGGGGATGTTACTGCTGCCAGAAAGAAAACCTTTCTTTTCTTGCTGTTGTGTGGTTTTTTTCATGTTCTCATTATGATATTTAATATTTTGATGGGAAGGAGGTGGCACTGAATCAAACTCAAGTCTGATCCATCTCTAATGGTGTGTGGTGACAGGGGCAGCTGTTACTGCTGTGCTTGGTGAAAACAGTGTCTGAAGAACCTTCAGGCCTGAAGAACTGAAAGCAGACATTGCATGGCAAGGGGCTGTTCATCTTCACAGTCCCCTTTTCACAAAAATGGTTAATTTGGACATGCTCATATCACCTGCATTCCTTACTAAAGCTGCCTTAATTACTGCTTCTCTTTGGCCAGTGAGGTGAGATGTAAAGCAAACACCAAGCCAAGGTCGAGGAAAGACAGAGAAGCTAGAGGAGGCAAGGGGGACAGTCAGGATGGCTGTGTTTCCTGCTGCTGCCTATCTAACAGGCAAGTATACCAGCCAAAAAAACCCCTCTGATTAAAAATAGAACTTTACCACATGTTCTGTGTCACACTTGCCTGTTCTAATTGTAACTGAGCCAAAATGAAAGCACAGGCCTGGAGTACTAGAAAATTTAGGATATTTGCCAAGTTAGCAGCCCTGTGTGCTTGTAGCCATTTTAAAGTCTGTAAAGAAAAAAGCAGTTAAATAGCAGGTGAGTGAAGATCAGCTGCTTTTCCCAGAGAGGTGTCTGTTTCTGGGTAGGTTAGTTGAGACTCAATTTTGCTTTCAGCACTCACAGTTGGCACGGCTCAGATTCAGCCAACACTTCTGAAGTTGGTATCTCTGTGAGCTATAGAGAAGGCATCTTAAACAAAGCTGTGCTCTTTTGGTTTTTAATTTGTAACAAGACTTTATTCCCTGTAATGTAAGTGCTCTTTTTTTTCCCCCAGTAAGTGTAAATAGCAATGTGTTTATTAGATGACTAATCCCAAATTCAGTTTTTAATTCTGATCATAAGGACCACTCATCACAAGCTGTTGGTCATCTGAATCCTATAAAATAGAATAAAAAGGAAATCAGACTTAAACACTGCATTAAGAAACAAAAGTAACATTTTGGCAAAATTTTCCATACAGATGGCAAAGTTGGCACCTGACATTTCTGCACCAAACAAAACCTTCTACTGGATGCAAAATGGTGCATTTTGATTTTAGACTCTGCATGTACATGAGGGTGCAATCCTTCCTTCCCTGAACTCCCAGCCCCCTCCCTGCTGGGTTTCAGATTCTTTGGAGTGCTAGCATGGCTCTCAGCTGTGTTTGTAGCAAGGAGACATGAAGACAAAATTAGAAGGCTTTTTAAGTTTTTATGGATGTGTCACTGTCATCCAGTGTCCTTTGAAGTCCAGTTTAATTCAGCTTTATTTGAAGATGGCCTTGAGATGCAGCTTTTTCAATTTTACTACAGGTGAGGCAACCCAATTTCAAGTAAGGGAGAGACAGGAAAGCCAGAAATTCAAATGCTGGTTTCTTGAATTTATTTTCCTGTTCCAGCAAGACATTTTTTCTTTAATAAAGTCATTTCCTCTTACCATTATATTAGTAGTGTCTCAATCTCAAATTAAAATGAATACTTACTGAGAAAAGATCATAAGTAGGTTCTGGTGAAGTCAGTGTTGAAGAACTTTCATATGAAGGGTTGGTGATATTTGAAGGCTGTGACTTGTCCAGTGGCATTGTGTCAGTGTCATCTTTGGACTACACAAAAGCAGACAATTGCTTAAATTTCATCCTCTTTGCCCAGTGCATTAAGTGGGGCACTTGATCCTCTCTACCAGCTGGTGCACTGTTTGATTCAACTGGCTTTATTGTCTAAACCTGTCTCTGGGCATGGACTGTGGTTTTGATTGTTGTTTTATCTCAGGTCACTTAACACTGATATTTCTTTTCCTCTCCCTTCTTGTTTTTAAGCCTCAGCAAAAAATAGGAAAGGAAGTGTGACCCTGAAATGGTGCTTGGGGTAAAAAGCACTTGGGTTAGTCCTGAGGGCTCTCTTTGAAACTATTTAAAAATCTGTTTCCTCTGACTCTTGGCTACTGGGTTTTGTTCCTACAAGATGATTCACATTACATGCAGGGACTAGAACAGGAAGGGACTTCTGTTCCCTTTTAGGTAGACTTTCTTTTGGGTATGTTCTTGTATATGTTGTAACATTTTTTTCCTCATCCATCATCCCTATAGCTTAGTTGTTGCTGGCTGGTTTTGCATCTAGGTGTTGCTAGCAAAATCAGTTAAGAGAAATCAAGCATGAAAGTGCATCAGTATGAAAACCTGCACTTCTGAATCCTACAGGCACTTCAGTTTGTTTGTCTGTTGGATCTGGATCATTTTTTCCTATGAAATGTTTCAACCTCCAGAACAACAAAATTGACAGTAATGGAGGAGGAGCACAGGTGCCTTTTCAGTGGTTGTAATTCCTCACAACCCTAAGGGTGAGCTTTCTGGGGAGGCAAGGACTTCTGCACTGCTGTGGTGCAGCTAAATCAGCTTTGGGCCAGTCCTTGGTGCTGGAAGTGTCTGTGTGAGCAGACATTTGGGTGGAGGGGTCTGGATCAAATGTGAACTCATGTCCAAGGCAAGCATGTGAGCCTTTCCCACTTTCTCTGCATCTCAGTCTGAACAGCTCAAGTGTGAAGTGATCAGGAATGTTTCTAGTTTAACAAAATGTATGGAAAAACTCAAAGTTATGAATTTGAGAAGCACAGTTGTCCCTCCCCCAGCTTTGTGTTCCCACCTGCCACCTACCTTGAAGTGCTGAAAGCTGATGTTTTTATTCCTGAACCTGAGGTAAGAATATCCAATCAGAGCCACAATTCCAGTAAACAGACAGATGCCAAAGAATATTCCTGTCCCAGTACTGGCATGGAGAGGAGCCTGGAAGCAAGAGAAGAGGGTGAGTGAGATCTGGGTGGGCACTGGTCAGCTTACAGCACCCAAGCACATGCAGTGTTCCTTTGAGATATGCTCTGGTCCTGAGCCGTTCTTGTGCTTGGGTTTCCTGGTTGGTGCTCCCTAGAGTCATTTGAATGTGGCCTTTTGATAGAACCACAGAAAAGTTTATGTGGAAATAGATCATAGAATCCAGCTCTTCCCCCTAGCACTGCCAAGCCCATCACTAAACCTTGTGGACCAAGGAGACAGCTGGGTAACTGGGAGAATTTGCAGGAATTCATGCAGGAAAAAGAGATCTATTTTCAAAACATTATTTTGAATAGGAATGACTGCCAAGGCAAGAGTAAACAAGGTGCCTTAAAAGCTTGAAAGTGGAAGAACTAAAATGGAGCTTTTAAAAATCTCTACGTACATGAACTCCATTATTTTACATACAGAAAACAAATTTATAACTGTGGGAAGAAGTTGTTCAGACAGATTTTTGGTATCACTGGTACCTTGTTTTCAACTTCTAATTCTCTTTGAAAGTAACCTTTTAAGCTGAAAGCTGCGTATATGTCAAGGAAACCGGGAATATACGAATGTTGGCATTGAATTTACGGTAAAATAAGACAGTTACCTCTCACTACCCCAAAAACCTGAATCACTATGCACTTACAGGTTCTGATGGAGCCTTTAAAGGCTCTGAAATGATGTGGATTATCCCGTTGGAAGCAATTATATCCCACTCAACAATAGCACTTCTGTCCACGTAGCGGATCTTGCTCTGCCAGGAAAAGAAGCAATGAGAGCTGAGCTTTGACCCTTCTCTCTTTGGTACTGAAATTAAGATGGTTTCCCCACCTCAGCTGCTGAGTGCTCAGCTCACCACAGAGAAACAACACGTGGAAAAAACCATGGAAAGTTACACTGCTGCCTCCCTGGACATCAGCCTGGGATGGCCACGGGCTGGTCATGGTTCTCCTGTGCATGGAGCAGCCATCATCATTACCTGCATGTTGCCTTCATGTTGCTCTGTCCTTTTTTTTCCCCTTTCTTTCTTTCTAACTGAAGGTTTTTATGATCTTTGTGAAGTTGCAAAGCTCTGCCCAGAAGTGCAGTCATTCCTGAGTGCCAGGCAACCACTTTCACTGCAGAGGATGCCATTTCCCACTCAAGTTTGCTGGCTGAGTTTGCTTGCTGTGAGCAAGGCTCTGTTGGTGTCTCCTGCCTCTCCCAGAAAGTTACCAAGAAACTTTACAAATGCCAACATCTTTTTTTATAATGACAAATTCCTGCTTTCATCTCTTTACCTATCACACAGCCATCTCCCATAATCCTACCAAGCTGAGAGGAGAGCAAAATGAAGCCCATATCCCCATTCCTCCATTCCTGAAAGCCACTTCAACAGCTTCCTTTGAGTTTTTCAGGTATGAGATGTCCATTTGCAAGCCGGTAAATTTGCAGCTTGCCAGCTGCTATCCTTCAGTCTCTGGACAGGAAAGAGCCTTCTGAACTCAGTCTCTCTTTGCTGCCCACTCTAATCTTATCAAAATGCACTCCAGATCAGTGTGTCACCTGATTACAGGGTATAGTGTAAGAGGAGGAAAAGCACAAAGATGGGAAATTTATTACAAAAGTACCTGGTCAGCTGTGGGGACTTGATGTTCCTGGCTTGTAATGAGGAGCTTTTTCCCTAGACGAGTAAGAAGCGTGGTTCCATTGGTCAAGTCCTCATAAAACATTATATTGGCATTAGATAAATGATACTCGATGTCTCTCCCAGAAAGGGTCTGCAAATGAGGGCAAAATACAAGGACTGTTAATGGATCTCATTAATCCTTTGGATTTACTAGTAAGCTATGTGCCTGTGACCTTTTTCCCCCTCTGCTGTTAAAGCTGCAGCAAGTGCAGCAGCATTAGAGGTTATTGGGAAATCTGCACGGGAACAGTGGGACATTCTGTCCCTGCTGGCCTCTGATGGCTGCCTGCAGCAGGCAGGACCTTAATGCCAGCAAGACAAAGGAATGTGTTCCTCTGTAGGATGACCTGAAGTGATGAGACTCAGAGATATTCAAAACAGCTTGAAGATGTGAACCAGTGAATAAACCCTTATGAATTGTTTGAAACAGTGTTTGATTGAAAGAAGGAAAGAAAGAATAAAAAGGGCAAAGCATAGAAATGAAGTTATGAATGGATGTCTTTAATGTATTCGTAGGAAACACCAAAGCTTATGCTGCTTTCTCCAAATAACTGTGCTCCATGCTAATGAGCCAGAACACACTTCATCTCAGGCAGCCTCCTTTGTACCAGGGTAACTGAAATCCCTGCTGGAAAAGTCTCTATAGTGACTTGAACGCTCAATAACCTTGCACCCCTAACCACGGAAGGGAAATGGAAACAATGAATTCATGTCTTTTGTGAGCACAGTTTAAATTCTGTAGGGTTAATCAAAAGTCACATCATACTAAGATTATTTTTCCAAGCTTAAATTTCAATGGGATGCAGAAACCCATGACAACTGTTTAAGAAGTGTTATTAGAACAAGGAAGGAAAAAAGAGAAAAGCCCTGACCTCATTTTCCTTTAACCCACTGTCATTGGGAGCAAAGAGGGTGGCGTGCACTGACAGGTCTGTGAGGTACTGCAGGAACTCTCTCCCCTTCCTGGAGGTGTTGGAGTAAGCCATGATGTCCTAAGCAGAAAGAAAATCCAGCTTTACTAGAGAGCAATTGTGCACTCCTGTGTGGAGAGTGGAAAAGATGACACTGTACAAATGACAACAAAGGAACTCTGTTATTGGCCATGAAGCAGCTCTGGAGTGACTTTCCAAAGGAAGTTTGTATTCAAAACCCAGCTCCAGCTGCTGATTTGATGAGTACATATTAAACTGATTTACAGATGCTGGGTCTCTGTTGTCTTTGAGGCTGCTGATACATATAGTGCCTGAATAGTGACAAAAAAAACTCTTAACGTTTTGTCTTTTCCCAGTTGCAGTTCAATGACATTCCAAAGCACAGTGCCTTTTGTGATGCTTAAAAAGTAGTGCAGAGAGTCTCCTTTAAGCTAAAGCCATACCAGGCTTTTAATTCCTACTGAATTGTAGAACCCAGAAACCTCTTCAGAGCAAGTAATTAAAAAAAGTAGTAACCAAGTTCTGGTTTGGATTTATACCAGATAGGTGCAGATTTAGACCACTCTGCCTTGCTCCACTGGTGTGTTTGGTGGGCTAGCAAAGCAAACCCTGGGTACAACACTCAGGGCCTGCTTTGCTCCACTCCCACCCCAGCCTTTGTTCCTACCGAGAGGAAGTTTGTCAGTGTTGGGAAGGACATCAGCACTTGCAGCAAGTTCCCACTGCAGGAGATGCCATCCCCCACGTAGCCTGGCTTGCAGGTGCAGTCCACCTCTGAAAGGTACAAACAGAGAGAGCTGTATGGGCAGACACCCTTTCCAAGAAAGCTTTAAGCCCTGTGCCTGAAAACCTACCTGTAAGCAACAGGTTAGATTTTTTTAAAGTTAAATAAGAGGCAGAGTCTGTTGCAGTGTTACCTACCAGCCTGTGGCTGATGGAAGGAACCAAAATCTGGGCTGCTGCTCTCATTTTCACAGAGGGATGAGGCAAAGGCCCCTCTTACCTTTCTCCCTGTAGCAGAAAACATCCCAGGTTTCGCTCAGGTTGACTCTTCTCCCGTAGTCCACGATGCCGACGTATCCGGAGCCACAGTTTGGGGAGGAGAAGGCGGTGGGGTAGCCCACCCTCTCACCATCCAGCCAGCCAGCAGAGCACAGGTGGTACCTCGCCTGCAGCCAGTACAGCCAGAAGGGAAAACTCAAGGGAAAAGCCAGGTGGTGAGGCTGGGAAACTGCACATGGAATGAACAGAGCCCCCGGGGCACTCAGGCAGCCCCTGCCCTGCCAGCACTGCTCCAGCCTCACATTTTGCTAACCGTGCCTCTAAACAGTGAGTGTTTGTCTTCCTTCCAGAGTTGGAAAGAGCCAGTAAGAGACAGTGAATCTGATCCACTCTTCTAAAACAAGTTTTGCAAAGCTGAGTTGGGATGCTCACCACACTGACACCAGCCATGTGTTTTCTATAACATGCTCAAGGGAGGCAATATGGAAATGGGTCTGTTAACAGCATTTGAGAAAAAGATTCCTGGAGACTTAGTTTAAAGAAATAAATTAAGCATAACTCTGAAGCGCACATTCCTTTAAGAAGTGTTAATAATTAAAACCCCCTTGAAAACACTCTGAAAGTCTGACTACCTCTCACCCCAGCATCACTAGAAACAAGAACTTGGCAAATGATGTCAGTGCTGTGTGAGCATGCATGAAAGCAATAAAAAGTTTGAAAATTGCTCCCAGCCAAACACACCCTGGGGCACGGGCAAAGGAAAGGAGGGAAAATGATGCTGATTAGCACAGAGCAGCCCCCCTGCTCCTGCCTCTCCATTTACTCTGTGTCTTGGTCCTGTTTGGGGATGTCCTCCCTGGGAGAGGCCACCTCACCTTCTGTGCATACAGCAGCTGGTCGTAGGTAGCCATGGTGGCTGACTCGTTGGCACAGGCCTCCCTGGCCTGCTCGTAAGTCATTCTGTACTGCCCCACGGGGGACCGCAGGTGGAACACCCCGACCGTGGTGTCTGCAAAGAGAGACAAGGACCAGCTCCTCCTGAAGGGGCTTCCATGGTGCAGTGCTGTCATCTTATTGCAAAAGCTCTAGACCTTCTTGGTGATTTCTCACAGGCAGCTCCTCACAGCACGGACTCTTTCCTCACAGCACAGCCAACAAACTCCATCTAACTTCTGGACCAACCAACCTATTCTTTTACAATACCCATCCTAACTGGATCTAGCTGTGGCCTATTAAGGGCAGGCCTGTTCCTAATGCTTGGTAATTAGTGGAGCTGTAACTCCTTAGGGGTGAAATTACCTTCATCACTATCTCTGTTCTCCTACATTCCATCTGTCCACAGCGTAAAGCCAGCTGTGCCATACAAATACCCGTGGATTTTGTGAATTGTAATTAGAGCAAACTGATTCCTCAAGGGTAGCATTCCTACCTAGACTGACCTCACACGTTGCTTCATGATAAATTCACGTTCACACGTAATTATTATCAAACATAACTTTTATAACCATTTATTGCTGGCTGGGGGCTGTGTACAAATTACGAACGGGATGGGACTGCTAGGAAAATATTTTGAGCTGTTTTATTTTCCAGCATCAGTCTCATTACATGGTTATGACAATGGGAAGATGCCAGCAGCTCACATCCTAGGCAGCAGACTAAGAATTTAATGTTACAACTCACTTTAAAAGCTTTTTGACCAATTACACAAAACAAGAGCATATTGACAGCAGTTCCATCCAATCGCTATAAGCACATGTACCTTTGGATAAAACAATGCTTGCTTATTTCAAATACAGTAACTGTTTGTAAGCCTTAAAACACAATGCACACAGCTCCATTATTAAGCTTAGAACTTCCCAATATGTTGCTAGATATACTTTTCTGCAGATTAGGGAGTTATTCTAGACAAGCGTTAATACAGAGACCATTGTTCCATTTGTCCTTACTTTTCTACTTCTTACATAATTTATCTGCTGACCAATCTCATGGCTACTGCTTAGCTCTAATCACAGTTCTGCTACCTCTGAGGCCTGCCTTTTGCAACTTTCCCAAAACTCTCTGATTTTAAGGACTCCCACAATGTTCCAGCTGTAACCTCATTGTTTCATGGGGACATTAAGTAGAGGCCTGAGTGAGATTACAGCTCCCGGTCACAGGCCTCAGGGCACAGTGGTGGCGTGCAGGGGCTGTCCTCCTCACCTTGGAAATGCAGGTCGGCGCAGTCGGCGTGGGGGTGGCACTGTCCGTTGTCCTGCAGGCAGCGGTCAAGGGGCAGCTGCAGCACGGAGCAGTTCAGCCCATCACCAATGAAGCTGGTTTTGCATTCACACTTACGTCTGCCCTGCTCAGGGAGAGAAGGAAAAAGGCCAAGACGAGCATTTAACTGACGTGACTCTGGTGTTTCAGTCAACATTCTGAACTGCTGGGGAAATTTCACTTGATATAAGCAGGAATGGACAAACAGAGAAGTTGCTACTAACAAGTAAGCCAAATATTTACACATGTACTTGAGTGCTTTGCTGAATTAACACCAAAGCATAATTTCATCCACAAAATTAATAACATGCACTGGAGGGTTATATTCACAAAAACGGATGGCAAACAGATCAAAATTATATTTAAATGACTGGGCATGGAAACAAGCATGGAATTTAACAGCCCACTGCCAGTAATAAATGAGAACTATAAACCAAGCAGGAATTGGTGACATCCAGGGATTGCGATGGTTGACAGCTGGAATGGATTATCAGCAAGACTTTTCTAGATCAGTCCAGATCAGGAAGGCAGCTCAGGCAAGACAAAATGGAATGGAGAAGTGATCCTGCAAGCACCAGGACAAATGCTGGATCAAGTCACCTGCACAGGTTTTCCTTAACCACACTGACTACATGGATCACGGAATTTATGTCATGTGGCTGCAGAAATTTTCAAGTTGAGTTCAAGCAATCAACAAGTGACACTATTCACTCAGCTGTCCCTTTGTTTCGCTTCCAAAATGTATTTAATTTTAATTCAAGGAATTTGTGTTGTAAATAAGGATAGACAGTTAGGGAGAGCTAAGACTGGGACAGAAAAGACTACGTATGCAAAACATCCCAGCTTCTGTGTTACCCCATTCCCCAGAGCAAAGACCTTAAAGTGTTTCTCAGCCTTCAGCTGAGGCATATCAAACTGATGTAGAAAGTAGGTTGGAGCTAAGTAAAGGTTGTTTTGGAAAACAGGGATTTAGAGAGGTACAAGGTACTCCTCCGGCCAGAGGAGACTTCTGCTGGCACCAGGGAGAAACTCCTCAGACTTCCCTGCTGGGGACTGAAATAATTAGACTTACAGGTCCTGTGACAGTGCAGATGGCATGCTCGTGGCAGCCTCCATTGAACCCATCAGCACAAGGGTTTATTGGAAGGCAGGTAAAGCCATCTCCCTTGTAGCCCTTCTGGCAGCTACAGAAGACTTTCACCCCGTGCTGCGTGCATTCGGCCGCCTTGTGGCACCCACCATTGTTCTGTTTGCAAAGTTCTGCAGCTGCAGGGGAAAAATACAAATGAGTAAAGTCTGCTTTTAAAGAGGATGTTCTTCATAAAGACAAACCACCACCAGTCCTTTCACACTAAAAATACTAGAATACTTGCTGGGGAAAAAAAAATGCTTCCATTTCCTGAGGCATTACTGAATTTCTGTAAGTCCACCCCTTAGGGCTCTAACAGCCTTGTCAAGGTGTTCTTGATTCGGGAGATGTGGTACCAACCTTCAGATTTCTGGGCAGGTTGATTTTGGAAGATATAAGACACCTGTCTGAGAAAGAACAACTGTTTCTGTAGCAGGGAACTGCCTTGCCTATGGGCATAAAGAAAAATCATAGGATCATTTTTGTTGGAAAAACCCTTTGATATCTTTGTAATTCCTCTGAGGGAAACCCTGCTGTCTTCAAAATTTGACTGAAGTGCACTTGCTGCCCATGCTCCTGCTTGGTAAAGTCTGCAGAAGTCTGATTTAGAAAAACCTGGACTCCGTATATCCTAAACTTGTTTCACCCACTGCAAAGCGGAAGCTTTTAGGGTGGGCAGTAACTGCATTGCTGCGTGTGTGCAAGAGGGAAGAACCTTCCTTCTGGCCCTGACTGGGGGTGGGAGCTCACCTGTGCACGTGATCCCATCCCCGTCGTACAAGGGCTTGCACTGGCATGTGTTGTTCTCCGTGCAGACGGCGTTGGCCGAGCAGCTCGGGGAGCACACTGGTGGCAGAGCTGCAGGGAAGGCAGGAGAGCTGGAATCAAACAGCCCTGGCACCACAGTGCCCTCGTTTCATGCAGAAGGAGAACCCTTAGTACCAGTCTGGCTAACTGAAAAATTTGTAATAATTTTATTTTGTGACTGCCACAGCCCAAAGCCTCTCCATAGGGGAGGTAGGAACTCATATTGCCACATCACAAAAGAGGAGACAGTGGGGTGAAGGAATTTGTCCTTAGTCCAGAGCAGAGTTCCTAAGTGCTCTTAGATGGCTTCTGACATTTATTAACCCTTCCTGTCTTATCTATGGAAACCTTCTGCTGAACTGCAAGTAGTTTCAGCCCATAGCTCCATGGACAGAGTTGTGAGAGGAGGCAGAGACCTAGCTTGGTTTCACACAGCCGGCCCGTCCATCCTGTTTCACAGAAACATCGTCCTGTCCCCGAGTATCCTTCATCGCACTGCCCGTTGTTCTTGCATTCACAAGCTGGAAAAGAAACACAGAGATCACTTGCAGAGTGGGAAAGTCTTTCTCTAGAGAAACATCATCATGTCAGTTTAGATATAGTATTACCCAGAAATAACTTAGATGCATCTACCTTCATGGTATTTCACCATGAGGCCAGTCAAGCAGAGGACCAGACTTTCCAGAGTGGTTGAGCAATCGTCATCCTTGGAGGTTTTCAAGTCCTGACACGATAATTCCTGAACAACATGAGCTCAGAACTGGCCCTGTTTTGAGAGGGAGTTGGGCTCAAGACCTTCTGAAACCCCTTCCAATCTGAGTTAACCTGTGGTTCTGTGATTTTATAATTGGCATTTGTTCAATGTGCCTCTAAAAATGAAAATGAGTATTGACCTGCACATTGCAGTGGAGTAAGAAAACTGCATAGAGGACTGTGGCAGGAAAGAGTTAACAGCTGAATTGAAGACCCAGACAAATCAGTCTTAATGAATAGCAGCTGTAAATTGTAGGGAGGCCAGAGGAAAACAAGGTGTGTTGAGGAACAATGCTTGGCTGCTCTGTAAGAGAAGGTCCAGTTGAGTAAGGAAGCCAGATATGAGGTTAGTAAGCTTTTCTGTAAAATGGGGACAAGTTATCTATAATTTCTTTTTTTAGGGTTTCAGATATTTTCATGCCTAAAAGCTTTTGGATTCCTTCAGTTTCTTCTTAGGTGAGGCTTTGCTGCTTCTGCCCTCCAACCTGAGGTGTGATGGTCTGTTTAATCTATAGGTGATGTTTTTTCCTCTCTTCTTTGGGCCCTGCAATAACTTATGTGCTGAATCCTTCCTAAAGAATGATTCATGGCTCTCTGTTTTATAATGTTATGCTGAAGCATCCTTTATGGTCTTATCCTTCTTGAAATATTGTTGTTGTTTAGAGAAGAAAATTATGTGGATTTGTGGAACTGATTTTTTGCATACCTGTCCTGCTTAAAAGGAGCTTCACTTGCTGGGTTTTTTTTTTCATTTCATTTGATTAGTTAATCTTTGTCTGACTTAAATGTA
The DNA here is from genome assembly GCF_017590135.1 of Pyrgilauda ruficollis. Taxonomy (NCBI): domain Eukaryota; kingdom Metazoa; phylum Chordata; class Aves; order Passeriformes; family Passeridae; genus Pyrgilauda; species Pyrgilauda ruficollis. The sequence continues at coordinate 1,744,133 of NW_024529155.1, read as the reverse complement.
CATCAAAAGGAAGGGGCTATAAACCTTTTTTCTCTTAAATTTCATAAACTGATTTCAAGGTAATGGTTCATAAGTTCTATGCTATGGTGTACTATAAAGTGGATGAACTGTAGGTAGTTATAATCCTGAGAATCTGTGTCCAAGCCTGTTGTCTTGCCTATAACCCCCATCCTATGTGCCTCAGGAGCAGCACAGGGTTAGGATGGAAGTATTGAATGTTGTAACTTCTTATCTGAAAGGTTTTATGTCAGGAAAACATCTAAGTTTAAAGGGAGAAATTGATCCTACTCCCACCTAGTTTACATTTGAAGCCACAGAGAGGTGGGTTTTGTGAGCAGTTGCTTGGCTGTCCCTCTTCACAAACAGCCCTCACCTTGGTGCCATTTTTCCACTCTGTGGAAGTAGCACATTCCTTGAAGAGCCAGGGTTACTAAAATCCTGTCTTAAGCTTTATGGGTATGGAGGAGAAAGCTGTGCTGTAGCTAAAGCCACTTGTTGCTGGAGGCCTTGCTTCTTTTCTGTTACTGCTGTACTGTGTAAGAGTAGGAGGTCCTGTGCAGACGCAGCCCTGCAACCTGTGCATGCCCTCTTCTCCTCCCTTCTGAGACCTTGTGCCATGCCCTGCTGTGAGGAGGCACTCAGGAAAAATACTGATGTTAAGAGGGACGCTTTCCTTGGCTTACTCAGAAACTCCTTGCTGACAGAACAGCTTAGGCTTGTCGTGGGCATGGATGAGGAAAGGGAACTCAAACGTACGCCTGCAGGTGAAGCCGTATCTGCCCGGTGAGCACAGCCCGCACGAGGTCCCGTTGAAGCCGCCGCTGCAGCGGCACTCTCCTGTCCCCGTGTACCCGTCGTCACAGGAGCCACGGCCATTGCATGGGGTCTCTGGGCCCCCTGGGCAAGCTGAAAGGTTGGAAAAGAAAAGTGGCTCTTTAGCTCAGGTGCATGTTTATTCATTGTCATTGTTGATCCTCTAGCGTGCTGTAAAAATCGTCGAGCGGGGAATGCCTGTAAATGCACCTCTCCTGAGGTGTGTAAAAGTGGCTGTGACACAGGACTACTGTGAGCCCTGTGCTCTAAATTCCTTGACACACTTCCACAGCTCCGATCAGAAAGGTGCTGAGGATCAGCACTTATTTGTTGCTGCTGTTATCTGGCTGCTTGTTCATTCAGATTCATCTGTGAATGGCACTTCCCAAATCCAGCCTTTCTTGAGTGTCTCTGTGGGTCTATGTTCTATCAGGGTGACCCCAAAGGCCAGCTCAGGCTGAGCTGGCCAAAACTGCATGGAATCTGCATGTGCCTCTCTGTGAAACCGGGACAGAGCAAGCTGGCAGGGTTTGTGTGGCTGGACCTATCTGCCAGCAGAGATCCTGACCTGGACTGTGCCCTGGTGGGGGCCCCAGTACTGCTCCCTGCAGGGCTGGCAGGTGAAGGAGAACAGTTTGGAAGTGTCTGCTAATAAACTGCTGAGATGGAACCTCCCCAATTGTCTCCACCTGTTCAGAACTACAACTTCTGAGCTTACTCTGATGATCAGTGCACTTTCCTGTGGCTGAGCAATTATGCACTGGTTCTCAGGTGTGTGCTGGTGTTGCTGTGTGAACCCAAGCCTGTGTTTAAAGGATTTTCAGCTCAGCAGGACAGCCTTTACTCTCTGTAGCACTCACCTGCTATTACTATGGAAATTAATACTTGCTCTAAATGTGAAGAAATAATCTGAATTGAAGAAGCACTTAACACCTTGTGCTCCAGCTCTTGCAATCAATTTCCCTCATTTTGCAGCTGGTCTCTCCTCATGCCCCTTATCCCAATTCTCCCAGTTCTGCCTGCTGGGCGCTACACAGCTGTACTGGGGAAGGGGAGGGCACAGGATGGCCGTGCGGGTGGGAATCCTACCTTGGCAGTCTGGCCCGAAGTAGCCCTTGCAGCACTTGGCTATTTGGATGACCATGGAGCAGTTCCTGCGGCACCCATCCCTCCGCAGCCCGTAGGACTCGTAGGTGCACCAGTGGGTTCCTCCCTACGTGTGGCGGCACAGAGAGGAGGGGGACAACGCAGGAGAATGAGTGCTGCATGGAGTTTGTTTTTTTCCTCTTTAAATCGTAATTTCTGATGTACATTGAATCAAAATGTGACATGTGAAGAGGGCAGGCGGGAGGCCCCCACCCTCTGTGATTGCTGACATGCCGAGCAGCACTCCTGGGAGTGCAGGGGCTGCTCTGGAGTCAGCTGAAGCACTTTTACCTGGGTGCTCTGTGAGACCAGCGAGCATCCCCCACCACCACCAGCACCCTCGTGTTTGCCCAGGGACAGCTTTGTCACTTAATAGTGTGAGAGCACTGTCAAAGGTTCTCTTTTCATTTATTCTAATAAAATTTTTCTGGTTTACTGTTGTGAAATATAGCGAAGAGCATGTTAGTCTGCTTACATGTGAGATTTGAACATTTTACCTTTGGTTTTGTCCCTGGAGGGCATTTATAGTTACTGAAACAGCTAGCACAATGCCCCTGGAAAAGGAAAAAAAAAAAGTATATTAAAATAATGGCTACAAAAGACCATTTGACTTGGACAAAAAGTTTCTTTTATGAGAGCAGAAAAGACAAATCTTATTGCACTTAAAAAATTAGAAAACCATGGAGGAGCAAGAGGGGAGAGTGACAACAAAGTAGTTGCAAATAATTTAGTGCAAGAAAATAGTTTTGGTACTGGAATATAAGTTTTGGAAGAGGAAACTGGTCTGGGTTTAAAGGAGGAGGAAAAGATAACACATGTTGTTCAAACAAGTATTGATGTCATCTGTATTAGACCTGGATGTCTAATTTAGAGTACAGAAAAATGTCTGCTTCTCATGAAATTTGAGGAAATGGTATCTGCTTAATTTCATTTAATGACATCATAAAGAAAAGGCAACTTGAGAAGATGGGATATACACAATTGTTGGTTTTATAACTGAAATACATGTTCCAAGAAGCTTTTTTTAAAGACTGACTACCTGAAAGCTCTTTTACTTCTAGGATTTTTTTATTCATACTTTCAAGTTAAACTGAAGTAAACTTGGTCTTGAAACTGTTTGATGATGACTTTTAAAATTTCCCATTTGTGGGACCCATCAAAGTTCATGGAGGAAACTTCCTCCATGCTAACAGTGCCTGTTCAGGTGTGTTGAAAACAAGAAATGTCAGAGACAGAGTAGGCAGTTCTCTGTCTTGTGTCCTTCATACCCTGTGCTGCTGGAGTAGCAACACTGTTCTTTTTCCATACGGAACTTTGTAAACAAGATCTCTACAGACAAATCTGTAGTGTGAACTTCCACTAATTTAAAAGCACAACAGAAAGATTTGTCCTTGCTCAAGTGTTTGCTTGCAAGTTTTTTATGGTCTTCAGTGGAACCACTTGTCCTGTGTGCCACTTTGAGCGGATACAGGATTTGTGTTGTGCACCCATGAGGCATTGTGCTGCGCTTCTAAATCTCTCTCTAACCAGCGCAGCAGATGCAGCCAGCCTGCTGCAGAGGGGCTTTACTGGCAGGAGCGCCAGAGCTGCAGGAGTGTTACCCCAGGGAAGGTGGGCATCGCTGCCTGGGCTGTGTCTCTGTCAGGGTGGGGGACCCCAAGGGGCACTGACCATGAGCTCCATGGTGAGGAAGCTGTCCCACCAGCCCCCCAGGCTGGGCTCTGTCAGCAGGGACCCCAAGGGGCACTGACCATGAGCTCCACGGTGAGGAAGCTGTCGCAGCGGCCCCCCAGGCTGGGCTCTGTCAGCAGGCAGTTGATCCCGTAGGCGATGCCCCCGTCGAACTCCAGCTGCCGCTGCACCACCTTGCACTGTCCGTCGTTCAGGAACAGGGCGCCCTGGGAGACGGGATGGGGAGAGGGGGACATGGAAGGTTATGAGCTGCTCCTCCTTGAGTTCCTGTTCTCTGTAGGAATGCTCTTGGGGCAAGGTGGAATGGCAAACTATCCTGTAAGTAAAATTGATGTCAAACCCAGTTCTGGGGCCTCTCTTCCTAAGATGTGTGTCTGGAGTACTGTGTCCAGCTCTGGAGTTCCCAACACAGGAAGGATGGGGACCTGTTGGAGCAAGTCCAGAGGAGGGTCATGAAAATACTCAGAGGGCTGGAGCACCTCTCCTATGAAGATGGGCTGAGAGAGTTGGGTCTGTTCAGCTGGGAGAAGAGAAGGCTTCAGGGAGACCCTTCCAGTCCCTAAGTGGGGATATGTGAGAATTGGAGAAGGATTTTTAGCAAGGGCATGTAATGATAAGATGAGGGATAATGGCTTTAAACTGAAAGAAGGGGGGTTTAGGCTGGATTTTGGGAAGAAATTCTTTACTGTGAGGTTGGTGAGACGCTGGAAGAAGTTGCCCAGAGAGCTGTGGATGCCCCATCCCTGGAAGTGTTCATGGCCAGATGGAATGGGACTTTGAGCAACCTGGTCTACTGTAAGGTGTCACTGTTCATAACAGGGGGGTTGGAACAAGATGATCTTCAAGGTTCTTTCCAATTCAAATCATTCTATGATTCTATGATATCTTCCTTTTCTGAAGAGGACACAATATGCCAGTTCTATGTTCACAGGTTTATCTTATGTGTATTTAGGTTTAGATGCTTGGCAGGTATGACCTGATATATTTGCAAAGAAAAATGTGACATTGTACTGGTTTATCAGGCTATGTGTGTGCCTGCAACCTTAGCTTGGAAGTGCTTACACACCAGAGTTTGCATGCAAGGAAAAAAATTCATGGGGTTCAAAACCATGTTGATCTTAGTGGTTTTGCATTTGTACTGTAGAAGTTAAAGTGTGCTGGTATTTCAGTTTCAAGGTGACTGAGAGCTGTTTTGAACAAATGGCATCTTACAACAGAGCAAATGGCAGCTCCAAAAAGTCCTTCAAACCATACAGTTTGCTGAATCTGCTGGTGTGGCTCTTGGCATGTAGGGGTGATGACCAACGAGGTTTAGGTGCTGCTGACCCTCCCTGGGGGCTGTGCCAAGGCAGAGTGTGGTCTGCAGGAGCAGATCCTGCAACAGGAGTGAGGAATAAACGTGCCAGCAGAGCCAACACTTACGATTTCCCCGTTATCCCCACAGCTCACGCTGAGGTTGGAGCCCTGCAGGGTCTTCAGTGAGGCGGAGCTGGGGAGCTGGTAGGCCAACACCTGGGGAAGAAAAGGGGAGCTGCATGTGTCTGGGCTTGAGTTTTGCCTGTGGCAACGCTCCCAAAAGGCAAGGGCTTACCTCAGCATCACGGACAATGTGGAACTTGAGGTACTGCACCAGTTTGTTGGTGTTGGACTTCTTGAAGAGGAAGTCCTGCTGCTCCTGCGGCAGCCCACGGATGGCTGTGTCAGTGGGCCAGAAGAGCGTGACGGGTTTGTGAATGGGATCGTTGATCAGCCCCAGCAGGTTGTTCTTCTGCAACACAGCAACAATTGGGGCAGAAGATTAATGCCCTGTCCAAAGTGCCACGGACCCTGTGGGGTGAATGTCAGGTGTAACTGAGGTGTGGTGCTCTGTGGGCTGCCTGCTCACCAGCCTGCAAATACCTTGACATTCAAAAGCAGATGTGTGAGTTGAACTTGATATGCAGTAGGACAGAGCTGGGTGGGGAAGGGAAAGGTGGCTGTGGGTCTGCTTAACATCCCCAGCCTTTCAGGGAGTGTGACTGGTGGTGAGCAGGGTTGTTGTGCACTGTATGGTGAGCCCTTTGGTTCTCCTGAACAAAATCCTGCCAGTGATGACACTTTGTCTGTGTGTGTTTTTGTCTTAAGAAAAAAAAAAAACAAACAACTTACAACCTTTTCCCAATGGCTCCTGTCTCTGGTGTCCTTACCTCTAGCAAAGTGCTGAACAGAATGTACCCATGCTTGGCTGCAACCATTTTAAGACTTTCCTACAAAGAAAGAAAAGCGAGTAATTTACCTAAGAGATACATTATTTGGGTATTAAAAAAGCAGATAAGAGCTTGCTTTTCCCTGTAAGTCACTTTTTGTTATAAAATCAAAGCTGCTGTAAAAACCCTCTACATAAATCCTCTTATCCTTGTCCTTACTTTATCTGTAATAGAAGTGAATTTGAAATATAATATTTAATTTATTTATTCGTATAAGGTCTTTTTAGAGTCACTTTTTTGTTGACTTATATGATTTATATCTGACAGTAACTGTGGAAAAGCCCCTGAGTTGGCAATGGTGATAAGCTGCACATACCTTCTTGAGGGGGAAATCCTGCATCTGTGAAGGGACCAGGATTTGGTTTATGACATGGATCACACCATTTGTGCCAACAGCATCGCTGAATACAATTTCAGCTTTGTTGTTCAAAACCAGTGAGTCCTGGAAAGGCAACAAAAACGTTTTTTCTGTGAAACCTTGTGGGAAAGTGAGGCTGATGCTGAATTGCTTTGATATCATAAGCCCAGATCATCTTTTCTTTGCAGCAAATAGTACTTTCAGCTTTAATAAATTGCCCTTTGCTTTTTCAAACTCTCCTCGTGCTCATAAAGACAGAGTCTGAGGATAAAATAGCTTATGTCAAAGCAAGGGTTGTTGAACTCGACTCTTGAAATACCAAATAAGTGCTGGACTCTTCAGCTGAAAGTAATTTATTTTTGTGCAGCAGAGGAGGAAAGGGAACCACTGATATTTTTAAAAAAGTGAATGAGAGTGGGCAGTCTTGCTGTTCTGTTCCCTGTCCCTCCATGTTTGGTTACCTGGGAGTAGCTGATGTGTATGGGGTCGCCGTGGAGAGAGGTGATGTTGGTGATGGCTGTCAGGTCCTTGTACAGCAGGTTGGCACAACCCACCATGTGGTACCGGAGCACTTGAGCCATCACTCCTTTGGCAATCCAGTCCTTGACCTGCAGTGGGGAATGGAGGGGTTGAGAGGCAGCTGGGCAAGGCATCTGAAGAAAATAAAGCTCATTTGTACTGAGCCCTTTGACTTACTCGTGGGTCACTGCTCAGTACGTCTGTGCGAGGGACAAACAGGGTGAAAGGGCCGGGGCCTGAGAGATCTCTGATGGACAAGGCCTGCCAAATTGAAGAGGAAAAAGCAGCAATGGGTTAATGCATGTGATGCCACACGGTGACAGGGACTGCCCTGTGGAGGGCAAGGTGGTGCCTGCAGCTCCATTGCTGCCATGTGTTGAGGTCCCTTCCCTGCAAAACAAGGGTGAGAGAAATTCTTCATGTGGGCTTTGACTCCTGGCCTCATCTGTCACCTTTGCTCACAGGTATTAAGTAGAAGATTTTGTCTTATACCCATGTCTTTATCTCCTCTGCAAAAACGAACAGGAAATGAGGGAGTTAAATTAATTACTCTTAGGAGTACAAAGGGACCTGGGCTGTTGCAGGCACTTTGCAATCACCACTGATAAACTGTCCTGGGGTGACTTTATGGTGCTTGTATCCCTAATTGAGAGAGATTGAGAGCTCTCTTAAAGCAAGAGGTACCTGTCTACCATGGTAGCAAAATTGAAACTGGATTATAGGTCTTTAGGTTAGCAGACCAGTATACAGGTCTGTGCTGCCCTGAGGCTTCTGGTAAACAGAGAATTGTGTTGCCAGTCTCCAAAAATCAGTGAGAGCTGTCTGTCAGGCAAGACACAAAGCACCCTGTGATGTTTCATGGAGGCAAAAAATGTTGCCATTTGGAGATTTTGGAGATGCAGAAGGGCTAGTAAATGAGTGTTATAATCTTGCTTCAGAATTCACAAGAGATATGCTGGCAGATCTCAGCCTGTGAACAGGTGAAAGCTTCAGTTTTATGCCCAGTCTGGATGTAGCCACAGCTCTCTCCATAGAGAGCAGCAGGCATGACTTTCCCAGGCCTTTTCCTGGGGAAGGCTGTGAGAAGATCAGAGAAAAGAATGAGAAACAATTCTTCTCTCCACTTGCTGCACCTGTTGTTGTGCACATATGGAACGTGTTACGGAGATTTGTTTACCAAAGGGTGATTTCTTAATCAGAAATCAATGTGATGATGGTGTTTAGATTGATTGACCAATTGGAGCAGTGTGTATTGGACTGACACACCAACAGATTCAGCAAACCGTATGGTTTGCAGGACTTTTTGGAGCAGTCATTTGCTCTGTTGTAAGATGTTATTTGTTCAAAACAGCTCGCAGCTCATTGAACTGTCCCAGCTCATTGGAAGGGTGATGAGCTTAATAAGTAGAGTGTAGTATAAGATAGAATAGTAAAGCAATGGATCAGCCTTCTGCAATCATGGAGTCAATGCTAATTATTACCCAGCTGGGGGCCTGTGACAACATCTGGAGGCCTTACTTTTCTTTGGGACTTTGGTCTTGATCATTAATACTCCAGGTCATTAATACTTTTTTAGTGACAGTTACAGCTTACATTAGAGCGTCTCAAGTACTAGTCACTGACAATCCAAATCCAGTCCCAATTACATTGCAGGAAGTTGGTGAATACCACATTCTTGTCTGTTCTGCTGTCTTGGATAAAAAAAAGGGATGAGAACTCCCCACGAAAACCTGGCAAACCCCAAACACTCAAACTTTTCTTACCTCTAAGTGAAAATAAAACCTAGATGTTTTGGAGCTCCTGAGAAGTTCCTGCAATTAAGAAAAAGACTCTGTAACAATGCTGCAAATGTGAGGCAACATCTGCAGAGTGCAAACAAATGCAGCACTCAGACGAGAAAAGGAACTTCAGGTTTGGAGTAAGTGCTGCATGTCTGTATTGCTTCTGTTCTGTTCTTACCTTACTCTGCCAAACAGCAGGCTTCTTGGAAACCTAAAACTCCCTAATACTGCAGTCATAATGATTGTCCACTAGGGTTTTTGTTTGTTTTGGCAGTTAAGGTTATCTTGCAACATCCTGTTCCTGGTTTCTTGGATTGGGATAACTTCAAATTCTGGGCTACAACTTTGTCCAAGAAACAAGTGATGTGTTTCAACCATTGTATTAACTATGGGAAGAAAACTAGGGGACAGCAAACATGTGAAGCACTTTACCTGGAAGATGTTGCCTCGGCACTGAAATCCATCCCCAATGTAGTTAGGTTTGCAGGTGCAGGTTCTGTCTGTCAGCTCAGTGTCATTACAGATGGCAAATTCACTGCAGCCTCCATTATTCTTGTAATGGCAAAGTTTAAAATATATAATTCCTTCATTGCCAGGTGTAGAAAACAATTCCAATTCCCCCTTCCCCCCCCCCCCCCCCACTCCCCATTTATATAATTTAGAAAGGTTTAATTGCAAGATCTTTTTGAAACCACATCTTGCTGGAACATCTGATGGCATATATTTTCTCCCAAACACTAAAAAGCATTTAGGATTTATAAAAAAACCCCTCTTCTTTTATGCACAGGACTTAGTTTTGATTCCCTCTTTAATATATTTAGTTCATGATACTGTGAGGAAGCAAAATATTGCATGCAAGTCTCACTCTGCACCTCAGGGATGAGTCTTAGTTTCTCTGCCAATGCAGCACTGACTTACCCTAAGGGGAACTATTTACACACTGTAAATCACTGGGATGGTGCCAGGGCCTGAATTTATTGAGGAGCATGGCACAGGACTGTCTGATGGCCCAGGTCAGCTGTAACAGGGACTTGCCTTGTCCTTGTCTCTAAAACATCTCCTGTCTGCACCTGGGTCCAGCGTCGGGCTTGGAGCAGAGGATGCATCTCACCCAGCTGCCTGCCTCCAGACAGCTCCCTGCACTAAACCAAGGTATTCCTCACTCAGGAGCAGCATGTTGGGGCTCAGAGCCCTGCTCAGTCACAAGTAGGTGCTCTCCTGTTACCACCTTGGCTTGCAAATAAGTTTTTATCCTGGGCTTGAGATCAAATTGGGGGAAATTGAAAAGCTTTCTTGTTTTTTCTTCATGTACTTGTTTCATGGTGTCCTTTCTGTTGCTGATCATTTCAGGGATCCTTTCTCATGGGCCATGAGAGGGAGCAGAAACTCCTTTGGGAACTGCCAATGGGGCCTGACTTGACAGGTCAGAGAGACACTTGGCTGTAAGGAGTGGGTTTGGGTGGATTTGCTGCAGATTTGGCTTGGCTTAGGTAGACTTGGCAGCCTTGGCTACCTGTGAAGCTTTGCTGCACAGAGGTTTGGTCACCATGGAGCCAGGTTAGCCTCTGGTATGACTGATGCTCCTCAAGATGATCTTTATTTTTAACACATAGTTAGCCTGGCATAATTAGTCAAGTGGAAGCAAAGCTGCTGGAACACAGCACAGGAAAAAGCAAGAGAATTCAAAATCATAGGGAGCAATGGCTCAAAGCTTTAAACTCCCTTTCCTCCAGGTTGTGTTTTTACCCTTGCTCTTTCATCTCTGCAACCTTTCAAGGTCAGAGAAAGCCAGTTGAGAGGCCAGGCTGGGAGGGTGAGAATTGTTGTTGCTGTGCTCAGAGCACAGAGGATTAATGTACACAGAAGAGTGGATATGTCCCTGCTGCAGCTTGCCAAGAGGCAGAGCAGTGCAGCTGGTGCAGAGAACCACACTGATTGCCAATATGTGGCTTGCAGTGTGTGAGCCAGCTTGTGCTAAACAAATGTGGCTAATTTTTAGCCTGCAGTGACAAGTGAGGCACAGAATGGGTAGTGCCATGGCATGTCCAGAGTTGGGTGTTGTGGAAGGAAATGGTTTGGTTGGCTTTTTGTAGGAAATCTGTATGACAAATAATTTGCTGACTTAGGTTTTGGCACTACAGACCAGGGTCTGTTTCTCTGCATTGGATTTTAACTGAATTATTTAAGACTCAGTGCTGAGTCCAGGCCCTCACTTATGTTCTATCCAGGCTGTGGTTGAGGAAAAGCCCTTCCTGCATCTTTAGTTTCTCCCATAGTGACAGCACTAAAACATGTACTGAACCAGAATACTTAAAGATTAGCCAAGTTAATGTAAATAGATTCTTAGCACACCTAACTTAATTTAGAATGCATACAACCCCAAAAGTGTAATGATTATAATGAGACCTGAAATTGTACTCTTAAATGGATACTCACTTGTGAACACATACTGATATATGTGCAGGTTTTGCCATCTCCAGAATATCCCTTCAGGCAATTACATACTGCCTACAAAGCAAAATCAGAAAACAACCACACACTGAAAAATGCTTGAATTTTTTTTTTCAGCACACAAATATACAGTTTACTTTTTCCCAGATAATTTCATTGTGATATGGTGTGGAATTTATTAAGCCAAAAGTACACTGTGTCTCCCAGAGCAGCTCTTCTCCAGTATGAGTAACCATAGACTGATTGGGAAGTAATAATTTTCATTAGGCTCTGTCTACCTTTTTCCTGCCTACCCATCTCTGTTCTCCTCTCTGCTGTCCTGTTCATTTGAAATGGCCCTTCTGACATCTGCACATTATTGTCTTGCTAACAGTCTAAACCTTTAATTTGTTTCCCTCATGTTTTTTTGCATGTGTTGGTATTCCCCTCTCATCCCTTTCCTTCCCCTGTTTTTCTTTTAAGTGATGAAAAGTAGCTTCAAAACACACCTGGAATTGTGTGTTACTGGCAACTTCCCATGCAGTGGAAATATAGCTGACACTTTGTTCTGGTTACTATATTTTACATTTGCAGTTATCACAAAGATGAAAAATAGTTGCAAAGAAATGAATTATATTCTCCAATTCACTGATAATTGTTCTGAAATTAGAATTTATATTTAATATGTAGGAATTTGAAAATTCAGTGAGATTTCTGCAGCAGAAATAAAACTGGGAGGTAGTCTAATTGTAGTGTTTATGTACCTCCTGGACAAGTGAGAGCCCTAGAGAAAGTAGAGGCATTTCTGTCCTATAACTTTTCCTTTGCTGTGCTGGGGTTTTGTAGTGGAGGTTGTTATTACAATGTTAATTATATTCTTACAGGTAAGCAAGAATAAATAAACAGGTTGTAGCTACTTCTAGAGATCAGCAAAAGAGTGAGTGGACTGCAGAATGTTGTAACCCCTGTGCAAGAGCTACGGTTTAGGCCATTTTGTTTCCTTGTGGATACATTTGGACAGTGTGGGGAGAAGGACTAGTCTAAAATGGAATTTTTTCCATGGACAGTTTCTATAACAATAAAAGAAACATCATCTAGTAATACTTTCAAACTTACAGCTTTTCACATCAAAACCTCCCAAAGTAGAAAAACAACTACTTGAAATAGCAAAACACTGTTTTCCTCTGTATTTTTGGATTTCTTTCACTGAAATAGATTTTTTTTTCATGTTTATCTGCACTCCCCCTCAAATGCCTTTGTGAGGGAAGCATATACTTTTCAGAATTGTCATGAAATTCAGTGTTCTACCTAAAACCAAAGTTGACATGGGGAAATCTTTTTTTGCCCAACAATAAACACTTGACTAGGCCTATTTTTCTTCACCAACAAAGTACTCACTTGATTGGGTCCAGTCTGTGTGCATTCTGCATTTCTATCACATCCACCATTGTTCACCAGACAAGGGTTGATTTCTTTATAAAACAGAAACAGTGTAATAAAGAGAGAGTAATTCTGAAAACCCAAGGAGAATAAATTTTAAGTAAAGCATCCTAGGAATGCAGATTTATGACAAAATTCGTTCCCTCAGTTACTCAGTACCTCAGTCTAGATCTTCAGTTGTCTTGGTGGAGGCTAAAGCAGCATTTCTGAACCAAACCTGTGGAGGTGTTGTGCAGTATTTAAAAGTCTGTGATGGTCAGAGGAGTGTGTGTGTATCAAGCTGCTGGAGATAGGGTTATCCTTGCTAGGGGTAGGTGTTGTTTGACAAGATTTGGTGTCACTCCACACTGCTGCATGTGCACGGTTTGCCAAGTAGCACCAGCCACGTAGCAGGAAAAGATGCCTTTGGCATCAGGGGGTATAGAATCAGCAAGCTGCACTTCTGGGTCAGAGTGGGAGGAGGAACATCCCCCTGGAGGAAACCTCTCCTGTGGTTTTCCTGTGAGTGATAGAGGGGCAGGGCGTGTGCTTACCGAGGCAGACGATCCCGTCCCCAGTGTAGCCAGCGCTGCAGACACAGGCTCTGTTTCCTGGTGTTGTTCTCCTGCACTCTGCCTTGGATGAACAGCCCCCATTGCTGCTCCCACAAGCATCAATAGCTGAAAAGGGACAGCAGCAGAGATTAAACCAATGTGCTGGACTGGCTTCTTGCTTCTCATGATTGTCAGTCTCCATTTTTAAAGGGATTTACTAACATTTTTGGAATGAGTCTTTCTGAATCAGGAGGCCACAGATTTCATTAGTGCTAGTTATTTAATACCTATTATTGTTTCCAGAGGGAAAGCTGAAATGGTGTTTCTAGTCTGGAAAGTTAGAGTACATCTAGGACTGACTTTCAGTAACATTCCATCTCCCAATTCTGCCCATTTCAACAAAACACACACAAAAGAAAAAAAAAAAAAGGAAAAAAAAAAAAAAAAGGAATGTTTGTGTTCATCTCTGATTTAAATAGCCATTTAAGTGTTCCCTGAGCTTGACATTTGCTGCACACAGATCACATAACTTCTCTTGCAGGAGGTCTAGAGTACAATACCACCTAGCCCTCCTGTGACAGCAAGTCTGGGTTCTTATTCAAATGGATACTCATACTGTTTCTCCAACTCTGGATGAGCTGGATGCTCACAGTTTGAGAGCAGAAAGGGAGCCTTGTCTGATCTTCAGTGTGATTCAAATCAGCCTGAAAATTGCCTTAAGTTTTGCTTAAAATGACCCTGAATTGCTCTTTCATCTATTTCAGACCAGGGAGTTGATTTTTTTCTGCAACTAGTTTTGCCCAGGAATCCTGTATATGGAAACAAAGAGAGTGCAGAGTCACTATGGGTGACCTGTGTCACCCAGCTCTTCCTGCACATGGGGAATTGCCCCCCAACAGAAACAGTAAACAACATTAAAATGGATTTGTCTGTTTTGTGCCAGAAGAGAAAATGAAAACAGGTCTAATAAGAGTGGCAAAATCTGGGATTAGGACACTGCCAGCCATTGTGAGTAAGTAGAAAAATAGGTTTCTGTCTGAAAAACATTAGTATTTTAATCAGTTAACTATTAAGAAAAAATATAACTAATTATGATTATTGTAATACATACAGCTGGAAGCAGTCTGTTTTGGATAACCCAGATTTTTGGAGGAACACCTAGCATAAGGTGCCATTATCCCTTTCTGAGGGTCTCTTAAATCTCTCTACTCTAAAGAAATGGATTTTGCCACACCAGAAATCTGAGAAAGTTCAGAAAGCTGAGGAAATGGTTGAACTACACAGCTTCCAATAGCTGGAAGTGTTATTGTGCCCTGAATTGGCCTCTCTTTGCTGGGCTTTGTTGGGAAAGGGAGTAAAAGTCACAAACCAGGTTTCATTACTCTCCAAACAATGGGGCTGGGGTTGTGCACAGCATGTTCCCTTTTCTCTGCTCTCCCTCAGGACAATGCCTCACAACTTGGAGATTTGGAGCCCTTTGTTTGCTATGAATCTGCACCTGTTGGGCTGCTGTTTGTTTTGAGGGAACTGGCAACAATTTCTGGTTTTTAACTGGTGCATAGGGAACTGCTCATCTCTCACCAACTCTACTGTGACCAGAGAATGCTTCAAGCATTCTTCTTTGGTTTCTTTTTTTATGTTTTTTTTTTTTTTATTTTATTTTTCAAAGGGAAGAAACAAAGTTCACTTGCCTGTGCAGAATGTCCCGTTCCCCTCAAAGCCAGCTGCACACTTGCAATAGGCAGTGCCATTTGATAGGAGGAGGCAGCTAAGGAAATAAAAGGAGGGAGGCATCATTTAACAGAGAGGAAAAAAAATACTTGGTCAGGTCTTTTGTACAGCCCTTGTTTTTGTGAGTATTTCTGAAGGTAATGTTGCATAGAAATAACAAGGCATTTAATCATACAGTAAGAGGTAGCTAAACCCATAAAAATGGACCTAGCTGGACCAAGCTTTTCAAATGTATTTTAGGTATTAGAATTCCATGCTTTGGTGTTTGAATATCCTATTTTTTTTTTTTTTTTGGTGCAGAACTACAGAATTTGTATGTCTGCTCACCCAAAAAAGCTGTGCACAATTTTTGTCTGTGTGCACCCAGTTTATGGAGGGATGCAGCCAGCACAATTCACCACTGCCCCCTACTCCTGCCATGCCTGCACCTGTCCTCAGACCTACAGGTGTATGTCAGTGGATGAAAAATACACAAGAGAGGAACAATCTGCTTCTGTCAGAAACACAGTCGTGATTCCAGAATGTGTGGGGTCCCCATGAGCAAATCTGAGAGTGTAGTTTTGCCAAAAAAGCCTGGTAAAATATCGCTACTGTGAACTGAAGGCCACAAACACACAGGGGAGAGAATTACCTACATCTGGAAAAAGGTGGTTTACCCCTCTGGTTTCTCAGTTCCTACAGAAGAGCTGTGGCTGAAAATGAGGAGTCTTTCCAGCCAATTTTCCTTGGGTTTTTTTGCGATGTCTTGACTAGCGTAAATCTTGTTGCCTGGTCAGTGGTGAGGGGACAGATGCACTTCAGTAAATGGCTCAACAGGGCTCACTTGCTCCTCTGAAAATTAGTTAGTGTCCCAATATTGGTGCTGGACTGGTTAGAACATTTTTTTGTTGTTATTTGTATATTTTGACATTAAGTGAGGAGAGGTTTGAACTTTCTGCCTCATCACCACATAGATTAGATTTACATTGCTCCTTATCTCTGTGAGATCTACTGCTGAGAAGTCATGAACAAGGTGGATTTGAGTTTTTGCCTTGCAAGAGGTCCCCTTTTTCTTCCCTCTCCTCTAAATGAGTACAATTCATACATACTTAGCACTGGTGTGGCATGAAGCGTTACATGCATCATCTTTGATTTCTGCAAGTGGAAAAAAAAAAAATGAAGTAGGAATCAGAACCTTTTGGGTCAACATTCTTTTAGATTCAAAGTCTTTTGTTCCCACCATGTGGAGCTGGAGGCTGAGTTATGTGCCAGACCACTGTGCTCTCAGTCTCAATAGGGACTCCACCTGTAGAGTCTGTATAGATCAGTGGATAACACTTAAATTAATTTGCAAGGAAGAGCTGTGTCATATTGTCAGGAAGACATTTCACCTGTTGTCATTTACCTGTATTTAGTCTGGTGAGTCTTGTATAATATTAGAATTATATAAGGGTAGGTTTTCTAAAGGAGCTGAAATTTTTCTCAGAGTATATATAGCAAACCTCTTACAAAACTGTACTTATTACTAATTTTTTCCCTGGGAAAATTTAAAACTGATCTTGAATGCTCTTATAAATGTGCTTGTAGCATTTTTAAATTTTACACTATTATAGCTAGAGTTTTGAAATAGTTACTGAGTACATTTTAATTATGTATAAATAGACTATAATTTGACTGGACATAGAAGCTGTATTAAGCCAGCACAAAATGATTTATTTGCTAATTATTTTTTATCGCATTAAAAAGAACAAGATAATTTAATATCTGGTGTTGTGTAGCTAAATCAACTTTTAGAAGCACTTGAGAGGCTTTTGATCTGAGAGTCAAAATGTGCTGAGTAGTCCTGCTCTGGAAAACATGTAGCTTTACTAAATGGGATATTCTTTTGGGGCAGATAGAGGGTGACACAGGTAGAGAATTAGCTAAGTAAGCGTTTCAGTGTCGAGTGGTGTCTCAACCAGCTCTCTAATAATGCTGTAATTAATTGACACAGCACAGGAATGTTACCCATATTTCACTGAATGTGGGAAGCTGCACTGGGATCTGATTGTGACTGCAGTTCTGTCATTCTCTGAAATGCTCACCTTTTACCTCAGAAGAAAAGAGGCAGGACACTCACCAGTCTCACACGTCACTCCTCTCCAGCCAACGTCACATTCACAGGAGCCATCCCCATTGATCCCGCTGCTGCATTTCCCATGGACACAAGTGCACACTGTGGGAGAGATGGGGGCAAGCCACTGTCCCTGGCAGTGTGGCAATGTGGGCAGGAAGGACAGCAGGGGTGGCCCAGACACCACCTGCTGATGGCACCTTCTGCTCTGGGCTATTTGAAGAAAGGCTCTCTCTTGTGCCCTTTGGTTTCTAATTACACAATAATTTTGAATTCAAACTATGCTTATATTGCCTCTATTCCCAAATGCAGGGTCTGAAACTGTATTTTAATGGGAAAAAAATTGGTGGAAAATAGCAGTGCTACAGAGGATGGTTCTTGCTGGATTCTTTTCTAAGTCTGTGGTGTGATAGATTAGGAAGCCCTGTCTTGAGCCTAGGGATTAGAAAGAAAACCCCATAATGGGGAAAGAAAAGGAGTTGACAATGTTTTTAAGCCTGGCCTATTAGGAAGTGCTAGCACTGGGCTGAACATGGTTAGAAGATGAAAGGGGAAGCCCCTGACCCTGGCAGTGTGGGCAGCAAGGGGCAGGAAGGACAGCAGGGTGGCCCTGACATCACCTGCTGATGGAAGCACTGTCTCCAGCCTAGGGATTAGAAAGAAAACCCCGTAACGGGGAAAGAAAAGGGGTTAATGATGTTTTCAATCCTGGCCTGTTAGGAAGTGCTGTACCTTCCTAGAACCTGAACGTGGTTAGAAGAAAAAAGGGGAAGGGTTGGGCCCCTGAGGGGCCGGCCAAGCTGCGCTGCGGTTTGGGGACGCTGGGTACCTTGGTCACAGCTGCGGCCGTATCTGCCCTGGCCGCAGCGCTCGCAGGCCGTGCCCACGAAGCCGTCCTCACACTGGCAGCTGCCCGTGCCGTTGGTGCCATCCAGGCACACGCCGTTCCCGGAGCAGGCGCTCCCGGCTCTCCCCGGGCACGGCTGGCACTGCGGGCCGAAGAACCCCGCGCAGCACTCCCTGGTCTGCAAAGCCAGAAATGCTGTGCTGAGGGGCGGGGGGAACGAGAGAGCTGGGTTTTCACAAGGGTTTTAGGGATAGGGAAAGAGGGTGGGTTTATACTGGATATTAGGAAGAAATTATTTAGTGTGGTGAGGCACTGGAACAGGTTTCCCAGAGAAGTTATGGGTGGACCCATGCCTGGAAGTACAAGGCAAGGTGGTGGGGGGCTGTGAGAAATCTGGTCAAGGGGAGGGTGTTTCTGCCCATGGCAGGATGGTTGGGACTAGATGAACTTTTATGGTCCCTTCCAATCCAAACTAGTTTTTGATTCTGTGGTTTTTAGCAGCACATCAGCTCTGCTGGTCTGTGACCACGCTCCTCAGTGTGCCAGGACACAGGCTGCCACTGCACGTCCTTGGTGGGACCCAGGTGCCCTTCACCCCTTCAGGGAGAGGTGGGGAATTGCTAGGGACAAGCACAGGTTTACCCTTCCCAAACCTGTGCTCCCTCTGTGCCATGTGGACACGCAGCACTTTGTGCTGCAGCTGTCATCAGTCTTTAACTTTCCCATCTCTGCTGTATCCCGAATAAAGTCAATAAATATACAGTCAGCAGCTGCCTTGACATGCTGTGTGTGTTTATTGGGAGCGATGAGGAGGATGAAGGTTGGGGAAGGGGGCTCCTGGTTTTTACCACGATAGAAGCAGTGAACTCACAATGATGGTTTTAGCACACTTGGGCTTGCAGCCAATCTGGATGGTGTACTGTCTCATGTGGTTTTCTGTGAGGATACAGTATTTCTTCACCCCTGCCTGAGCAAAGATTGGAGAAACAGATGCACTTCTGAATAATATTGATCAGCTACTTTCAAATCTGTTAATACATGGGACATTAACTTTATGCATGCTGTGCACTGACTCACACATTCACGATTAAAATGAAGGAAATACTTTTAGAAATAAAAATGAACATATGATCGGTTTAACTCAGTGTCTTGTGGTGTTTTAAAGATGTCTAAAATTGCTTTTGCTCAGAACTGAACAGACTCTATTCAGAAGTTTTATAAGCTTTTTTTCATTTTTCACATTTTCTGATCTTTCTAATTTTTCTTGGAAAACCAAGTTATGAAGATGTGCAAAAACAGCTGTTGAAAAATTATCTTCTAGGTCTGAACACAATTGGGGAAAGATCATTTGCTGAAGAAAGATTTTGATCTCAATGTACACTTGTGAGGAACTTGAGACAAGAATCCATCCAACTGTTCATTGTGAAAATGTTAATGAGTTTGATTTTTACCCATGAGGAGTTAAATTTTGTTTTGCCAGTCGAGTACTTTGATGCGGTGGATGGGACTTAAGCTGCTTTGGAATACCGTTACTGGCATAATTAATTTTAAAAAATGATAAAGGAAAATATGCTTATGTAATCCCAATGGAGAGGCTTTCACAGCTAAATTAGGTACCAAGAAACTCTAAATATCTGCAGTTCTCATGTGTTGGACCTGGGCATCCAAAGTCTCTCTAATCTCCAAATTTTCTTGTGACAATAGTTTACAGCATATTGCTGGGGATGGATTGACTTTGCCCTTCGGTACATCTCTGACTTGGAGGTCTAAAGCTGGTGCTGTAATTCCTTCTGGAGCAGGCATACTTCAGACCACGTTTAACTCCCCTAATTTTGTGTGGTATGGGTAAACTTTGCAGTTTAAGGAGTCTTGGTTGTCCCAGTGCATGTGAGAAACTGTCCCTGAAAGATAAAGCTGTCTTTAAGCTGTTCTTCTGCTCCTTGATCCCAGATAGATTTTTCAAAAAGAATCTCTGAAGTCAGGGTGGATTGAGCCTCTTGAGTATAAGCAATGTATGTAGCAGGCTGAGATAACTACTACGTATTTTGGTGAAACTGAGACAATTATATGTAAAAAAATTATATGAAAAATAGGACTGGATGCATATCTAGTCAGTTTTTATACGGAGAAATGAAAGACCCTAGCATTAATAAAAAACTACTTACGATTTCTTTTGTTCCTGAGGGACAACTTGATGGTTGTGAACAAATTCTGCACTTCTCCTTATGCAACACAAGTGAGAGGTAGTTAACAGACTGTACAGAGATGCAGGCAGGTTGTTCCATAGAAAAAGAACGATTTCCAGCCACATTTCTAAATTTAGTGCTTGAGGTACATTATCAGGGTAACCCCTTTGGTAAAGAGGGTGAGGGAAGCTGTCCTGCTCAGCAAGGAAGAATATCCCTAAAAGTGGCTCTGTGGGGACACCCTTCCCCCAAGGGGAAGAAGGAAAGATCATTTGGTTATTTTTAATTTGGTCTTCTAAAGTGATGCTTCCCACTTTATAAATAAGTGGTCTGGTTATGAAGATGTATTAGAATAATGCATTATTAATATTATCTGAATATTAGAGCTCAGCAATTTCTTATTATTGAGATACTCTGACTACATTTTATCCAAGCTGTCAGAACACTGATTTCAGGACCAAAGTTGTCTTAAGAGATGCTAAAACTCTGGTAGGAATATCCTTTGTGGAAAACGTGTGCATTCCTTGCTGGGAAGTGGTATCACATATCCTATACTTTTGAGCTTTGTTTGGCTGTAGGTTTCTCTGAGGGGATTTAAGGTTCTATACGAACTTATATCACTTACAATGATCACAGTATTATTGATATCACATCTGTTCTTCTGGATTTCCAGCACCTTTCCCAGTCCATGAATAATTCCTCTGTCTGTGGCAACGTTCGCATAGGTGATAGGAGCATCATTTATGTATAGCTGCAAGAGACGTGCAATCAGTTAGAGAGTAGCAGAGGTGTTCCATGGCTCTTGGGTCGCCTGAGCAGTAGGATCTGGCAGAAAGAGAGAAATCCACAGGGGTCACGTCAGGAAAACCAACAAAGGTAGTTAGCCTCGGGCACTGGCTCGTATTCCAGCTGCTGCATTTAACTGCTTCACTGCCCTGGAGGGCATGAGATGACTTGCAGCCGGTTAAAACCTCTGAGCAACAGGATATGGCAGAGCAGCTTTTTCCAAGGGGTGTAAAGGCCATGAAGAAGGAGCCTAAGGTGAGCCAAAAGGTGGATTTGCTGTGTCTGGGGGATGTGGGGCTTCATGGAAACCCTACCAGCAGCTGCTCTTTCAAGGAGGACTTCCATCATCTCAATGCTACCCCACACTCCCATCGTGCCCTCACCAGCAAGTCCCAGTGCAGGTGCTTGTTCAAAGCTCAGCTGTGGGCAGAGCCAAGAGCAGGACTGAAACTCTGGGAATGAGAAGCTTTCTGTCTTCCCTTGCCCACAGGGACTTCTGGGACAGAGAAGGAGGACCGAGCTCCCTTCCTGGCCCTGTCTTTTAATCTTGCTGTGCCTGATTTTTCCATGAGTGGTATTGAAAGACAATTCATATTTGTTGCGCAGTGCTTTGAGTTCTTAGGATTGAAAGTGGAGTGAATCCACAGAAAATAGAAATAATGTTTTATTATTGAGGGCAGGTTTATAACAACCCTTGGAAGTCAGATTAATGGCTGCTTTGGAATTCAGGCTTGAAGTTGCTAGAGACAGATACCTAAAATTCAGTTTTAATTGTGAACAGCGCAGCTGAAATCAAATTCAATCAAAGATACCTTCAAGGGTGAATTTGAATTAAGCAGGTCTGAGACAGGCCTTGCATTTTAGTGACAACTTTTGTGCTGTTGAGTCACAGAAGCTAATGAGGGGTGCACAGTTCCTCTTGTATCCATGCAAGTTTAAAGCTGGGGCTGGGTTTGTAAAAAGCAGGAAACCTGTTTCTCCCAGCAGGTGCAGACAGCAGTACCTGGCTGTTGTGGAGGAAGAACCCAAGCTGGTAGGAGAACCCCAGCATGGTCTCCCTGTGCATGCCATTGTGCAGGTTGTTCTTCAGGAGCTTCTCATCCAGCACAACGTGATAGCGGATTTGCCTTTCGTCCTGCCAACACAAAATTACATTCAGAATTATCTAATACAGAATGAAAACTTCCTAGGGAGAGCATTTTCCAAAGGATTTAAGCCAAACATAGATTGCCTGAATTTAAAGAGAAACTTCTTCAGTGGATAGGTTATTTCATTTCCTCCTGTAGTCAGCCTGCATTCTGTCCACAATGAAAATGTTGTTGACCATGGAAGATGAAAGGCTATTGAATTGGGAGCACCAAGGTTTGATTGAGCCTGTAGTGTGTTTCTGTGCATAGGGCTGGCTGCAGAATTCAGGGAAAAGTCAGATGATTTTTAGGACTCTGAACTTCATGGGTTCATTTGACATGAAGGGTTGCATATTTGTGTGTGTTTTTATGGTCTTTCCATCCCTATTCCCTTTTCCTTTGAGAATCCCTGAATAACCTATAGGAAAATAAACTGTAGTGAGTGTTTAGGGTAATTTTTCTCTCTATCTATATTTTTATATTATATATATAATCCTTAAGGGCATATTCAATCAATAAAGACTGCTTTTAATTGTCTTTAATTGAACAGTTTTCTATGCCTGGTTGGTAGAGTATATTCATATTTCATGTGAAGTGATGAAGTTACTCTCTCTCCATCAAAATTTTGCGAGGGTTTCCCAAGGCTTCTACATCATGTTCTGAAGCAGGAGGTTCCCAGAGCTCTCCCTGACTAGGAGGAGGAAGCAGAGGCAGTATGTGTTGGTGGGAGATTGACCAATGTGAGAGAAGCTGGTGTGTTTGGGGAGTTTAGGAGCTGCCTAGCCAACAGACAGTGCTGCTGCAACTTTGTCTTTGCAACGAAATGTTCTTGTGGGAAATCCTGTTGCTCACTGTCCCCTTATTCTGAATGCCCACGCTGCTCCTGCTCTTCTGCTCCTTCAAAAGTGTGTGAAAGCATGAAGATCTTCAGGATGTGAGATATGTGATGTGGCCTGGCTGTGCCCACAGAATAAAAGACATCTCTTAGGGCTGGCCTTGTTCCATAGATTTGGCAAAAAAATATTTGCAGATGAGAAAGTGCAAATTAAGATAGAGCTAACCTCCATCAGTGTCCAGCCCTATTTAATATCCTGACTTCGATGAATTGGAGAAAAAGTTAACACTGATCTGTCTTGATTTCTGTCTTTAATCAACAGCAGAGTTAGAACATCTTGCCCCATCAGGGCCAAGAAATGAGATCTTCTCCCTGTGCTAAATTCTTCACTCTGCAGCAGAGTTCTACCAAGTGCTTCACAAAGAGGTTAAGCCTCAGGCAGACTTAACCTTAGAGTTGTTTTTGTTTTTTTGTTTTTTTTTTTTTTCTCAGATTGCTACATCAGACAAGGCTGGGAGGATGGAAGAAAGACTGAAGAAACACTGGTGAGTAGTGGAAATTAAAATGATTTCTCTGTGTGTAATCCAGATCTACTGGGATTGATGTCCTATGCGTCTCTCAAAGTTTATTAGAAATTCTTCTTGTAGTGATGTGGAAATGATGATGTGTCAAGAAACAACTAAAACAGTGTTCAAAAGCCATTTGAGCAGGTGGAGCTCGATCACTTGTGAACGTGGGACATTTGCCATGGGTCTGTTGGTAAATGGTTTGGGATGAGTCATTTGAGCCCTGCACTCTTCAGCTTCCTGGCTGTAAATGGAGACCATGCAAATAGGGATAGAGTGTGGATAAATATTTTTGGAAGAGACAGGGAAGAATTAAAGCCACTGGGTAAATCATGGGTGAATCTTCCTCTGCAAGGTGTGTGGCTCTTAATATTTGTGCTATCTATAAAGCTGTTTCAAATTGGAGAAAATATGAAGAAAGCTGCTGGGGATAAAGCAGAAAAAGGATAGCTTATCTTGGGAGGAAACCAACAAGGCTGAGAAGGGGGTTTGAGCTTGTAAATATGTCAGGGTACAAATTGCCAGAGAGAGTATTGCTGCAGCATTCCTGCAGGAGTGACAAGGCCAGCATCTGGACAGTTTTAGGAAAGACTCACAATATTTCATGGCATTATTAATGATGGGGTATAAGTGATGTCAGGGGACTGGAGTTCGTTCACCTAAAAACCTCATTTCAGTGTTTTTTCTGGTCACTCTTGTAGTGACCTTCTTTACATAAAAAACCTCTCTCAAAATCCCAAACAAACAAAAAAAAAAAAAGTCTACTGACAAGATGTCCTGGAAATTATCACCGTGTTTTTAATCGAGAGAAGGCCAAAACACAGAAGAAATAGCTAGGCTCTTCCTAGACTAACAAATAGCTAGGCAACTCAGGACAGTATAGGTAGATCCATCCCATTTCAACTTCTTTGGTGTTACAGACAAAACCTAACAATGGATTTTTGGGAAACAAATCTCCCTATATCTGTGGCCTCATAACCCCTCCACTTGAAACAAAGATGAAATACTGAGCTGTTAGGACGAGCCTTGTGAGTAATACATACCAGAGTAGCAGATTTCTTATCCTTTAGGTAATTTTCTATGGCATCATTACTTGGGGCAAAGATTGTGTATGTGTTTGCTGCTTCTATTTCGTTAGCCAGGTTGTATTGCTGTTGTGAAACACATTAAAAAAAAAATAAATCAGAATGACCACTGATAGTCTGAAATGCAAACAAAGCAGAGAGCTTCCTCTGCTCTGAAACACTGTGAGAATGGTGTGAAAGCTTACAACAATGTAGCCCCTGAACATGGAGTAGTCGGGCATTTGCTCCAGGCGGTCCAGCAGCCTCGGCAGGACAGCGCTGCGGGGCGGGGTCAGCACCTGCAGAGGAGCAGACACCCCACATCACCTGCAAGGATCACATGCAGGGCAAAATGCTGCTCTGTGCACAGTGTTTTCCACAGGACGCTCATAGGTTTGTGCTGCTTGCAGTGCAGAAGAGCAAATCCTGTTCAATACATTTGATACCTTATCGATGACGTGGATGACCCCATTTGTGGATGTGATGTCGCTGGCCACAAAGTGAGCACCCTCAAGGGTCAGGTTCTGCAGAAGGGAGAGGAGAGAGGGCTTGCCTTTGCCTTGTTGGGGTGGTGCTTCCCAGCAGCTCATCCTGTGGATTTCCACACCTTCCCAAGTGCTTTCCTACGGCTGTACCATGGCACCACTCACACCAGAGGCTGGGTGACCCTCAGGGAGTCATGCTCAGGGAGGGGACTGGAGGACCCTTGGCTGCTCCCTGGGTGCAGACTGGCAGAGCCCTGGGCTGGCTTGCACTGGAGGGGTTTGCTGGCCTTGGTGCACTCGCCTGCAGCACAGGGCAGGCTGAGCTCTGAGCTGATGCACGCCCTCCCAGCTCCATGCAGCTTTTTTCATAACTCTTCCTTTGGAGCATGGAGGTGGGAGGAACTTCCCTCTCCCTTATTGGGGATGAAGTACTTAAATGTGACTTGTGTATTTCTAGGAAATCCTTCTCAGAACATGGAATTTACGTGATAAAAAGGCTAAGGGAGAAGGGCTGTAACCTATTTACCATTAAAAATACCCTCAGGTGGCTTAGAACTATCAAGTTGCACATGGGAGATGTGTGTTATCACTGCTTCCTCCTACCTTCCCTGTTCCCCAAATTATTTTGTTTCCTTCATGCTCTTTTATTAATTTAGCTCACACAGGCTGCTCCAGGCAAGGACTGCCATTCTGCTTGGTTACAGCTGTCCAGTGTCTGCAGCAGCTACTGGGGCATTAGAAAAAATTAATATTGTGGACAAATTTCAGTGATGTAAAGTGGTGGAGAAAAACAAGCTAATGTTTCTCCCAGAGGACCCCATATAATTGAACTATGCCTTTAATTTTATGGCGTGTATTTTAGAAAAAAATACATAATATATGTGTGGCTTTGTAATACAAGAAAGTCAGTGGCAGTGATGGCCAGGGTTTGGTGTATGATACCACAGTGGTTTGCAGGTCATCTCACCCCATTTTCTTTAGACAAGTGTAGGAATTTGCTCTGTAGTGATGTTGGCAGCATGTCAGAGGACGATAAATTCTGGAAATCAGCAAAGCTGTAAGCTCCTGTCAGTACATGATACCTAAAGGAAATTAACTGGATTTGAAGGTTTTGTATTTTCTCTCTTTTTTCTTTGTCTTATTTCAGATAAACATGGTTAGTGTGTCTCAAATGGTAGTTTTAAGCAGGAATTGCTTCTACAACACCTTGTTCAGCCATGTTTTCATCTTAGTTCAACATTTAAACATTTATGACATAATATAAATAATGCTTTTTTCCAGTGGCCTTGCTACAGAGATTGCCACTGGAACTAGAAGGGGAATCCTATGCTCTTCCTTTAAAATCAAAACACCTGTCTTGCTCTAGTGGCTTCAAACCAAAGGCTCCTTTAGCACAAAAACAGTTAATTTAAAAAGCCAAACCCCCAAACCATGGACGTACTTCAGGAGAGTTGGAATGTTTCTTTTTGTCATCCAAAAGGCTTTCTCATCTTCATCCATTCTCTCAATTGCTTGCAGAGAAGACACAAGGACAGTCAGGTTTGAGGTGGTGGACAACACCGAGTTTATTTTGGCCTCCTGCATGGAAGTAAAGAGGGTAAAATAATTCCTTCTAAGGATGGTCTATAAATAGTAGCTGGTGACATTTTAAGCAAGGTGGAGTATGTGACGTGCTTTGTGACCAGCCTGGAAAGGGAAAAACTATTATACTGAGCAATGACTTGAACAATAGCACTCAGAGCTGTACAAAAATGGTAAATGAGTGTCTATTTTTTGCAGAATAGATTGCCAGCATTTAAAGGGCAGAGATAATGTCCAGGTCAGAATTGTTTCTTATGGTGACATACATAACTTGACCCCCACAAAAGTTAGCCTGTCTCATAGGTTTCATATTATGCACTTGAATGTTAAAAAAAAAAAATAGTGGTGATAAATGCTAGTGGTTGCTGATAAATTCAAGTAATTTTCTCTTACAGAGCACTCCATGCTGTTCAATAGATAGAAGGACTATGAACCATGATATAAGAAACTCCCATGACACAGTGTTCCCATCTGGAAGAAGACTATTTAACAGGGCTGGGATTTTTTTCAAGATGCCCAAGAGTTATCTGTGTCCACTAGCACTGCAGTGGAGCTTGCTGTTGACAGCTCTAATTTTAGATGGGATTGTGAGATCTTTGGCATGCATTAATTAATTAATTAATCTTCCATGTTTTTATCTGCCTTAAGGATGGAAAGAGTTCCCACTGGAGAGGATTTTTCTAGTTGTGTGGAATTTTTTTTGAGTGAAAAATGGAAAGCTAAATATTTACAGGTGATCTTGCTGAAGATGGGGTTCTCCAAGCTTTTCACAGGCTCCACAGCTCGCCAGTTTTGATACTGCCAAACTTGAGGGAGCAATATGAGCTTGGGGTCTACCTTTTTGCAGCTGGTATGCTGCCTGGAAGCTGTTTTGGATAGTCCTTCATTACCCATATTGGGTTCTGAATCAAGAAGGGAATCAGCTCCCTTAAATAGCTGGGAATTTTGTGTGTGTTAAGATCATCTTTCTTCCTAGCCATCATCCCTATCACCTTCCAAATATTTAAATATAGAAAAAGCAAAAAACTTCCCCTTCTCATCCTTCTTGAGCAGCAAGAAAAAAATTTGGTTATGAAAAGTGGTAAACATCACATTCCTGCTCAAGTACAAAGTTAAAAAGCCACAGATGGATATGCCTCCCTATTTTGCTCGTGTTTGTAGTTACCGGTGTTTATTTTAAGTGATAGCATTGCTCTGAAGTGTAGCAGAAATTTCCACATCTGTTTCAACAGATTATACAGACTCTTCCCTCTGATTTTTTCCCTCATTATCTAAAGAGCATATTAGCAGGAGAACAGCATTTCTTATGGTGCCCATTTCTTTAAATTCTTTAGTTTCTCTCTACAGTGTCCAGTGCCACAGCCTGAGCTCAGGGCCAGGCAGACAGCTGGCCTGAATTGGCCACATGGAGCTCTCTTAAGAAGCTCCCTGAGGTGCTGCTTGCCATTATGTACTTCAGTGACCCCCAAGCCATTTAACTTTGAAAAGCCTTAAAGCAACTAATGTGCTGTGACTTCAGATGATATTCGTTAACACATCACTGTCCTTTTTTGTTCACCATGCATTTGCTGAACACTTCTTACATTTAGGGTTTAAGTTCTTGTGGGAGCAACCAGTTTTGATTTTTATTTATGCAGCTCCAAACACAGTGGGGTAGGACTTTAATGTTACTGCTGCTCCAGTAATAAATGAAGCATGTGAAAATAGAAAGTAGATTTTGACAACCACTGTATCCAGAATTTTGGGGTTTGAAACCTACTTTGGTGCTTCTTCCATAACCTGGAGCCAAACAAGTTAATCTTTCCTCACTGAGGTTGTTCAGCCTGGAGGAAAGAAGACTCCAGGGAGACCTTTTGTGGCCTGTCAGTATTTACAGGGAGCTTGTAAGAAAGGTGGGACAGACTTTATAGTGGGAAATTTTGCAAAAGAATAAGGGACAATGGTTCTAAACTCAAAAAGGGTGGATTTAGGTTTGATATAAGAAATATGTATATATTTTTTTTTAACACAATGAGGGTTAACTGGAAGAGGTTGCTCAGGGGTGTGATGGATGACCCAGCCCTGGAGACATTCAGGATCAGGCTGGGAAGGACTCTGAGCAACCTGACCTAGTTGAAGATGTCCCTGCTTATGTCAGGGAGATTGGACCATATGGACTTTAAAGGTCCTTTTCTACTCAAATCTTTCCATGATTCTGTTTCCTGCACCTCAGCCAGGCCTGCACAGACTGAGTTTTTTCCTGCTCTCTTGCTGTGGCAGCAGCACACTGTCCAGCCACACACTTGGATTTTCCTGCCATGGGGTATGTGGAAATAGGGGGGTAGGGGATTGCCTTCCCTCCCCACTTGTCATTTTATTGAATGAGAGAAGTTGAGACACCTGGGGTCATGTTCAGTCTCTGCTCACACCCTGCTGCTGCTCATCTGGGCTGCAGTGTGTTTTCATGCAAAACTAGTCATGGCTTATGCAGCTCCCTGCCTCAGAGAGCAGGCTTGGAAATAGCTCTGCTGCTTCCTCTGCTGCTTGTGGAGCTTCCTTACTCACTGAATTTGGGTTCAGAAGTTGGTTTTCAGGCAGAAATAGGGAACCAGATGATAAACCCCCCACAACAGGTGGGAAAGGCACCCTGGTGTCTCTCCAGCTTTTCAGCTTCCTCTCTGATGGAAATATTGCTGCGAGGCTCCCATTTCTAAACTCTGCAAGGCTCATGTATTTCTGCAAACTTGAGCATAACTACAGAGATTAACCACCAAGTGTACTTACATTAACCCACTGGTTAAAAGCAGCTGCTTCTGACAAAGTGGATAGCTCCTGATGAGAAAGAAGAGAGATCAATGAGTTTGTAAGCTATTAATTAGCTGTATCAAAGTGCTCTTGACTGTGGGGCCACCCATCATGTCTGGCCTGGCCGATGCGACATGGAGGAGGAGGAGGTTTTCAGTGTGTGTGAAACGGGATGGCATTAATGTGGGGTTTTTTGTTGTTTATTTGTTTGTTTTTTTATACTTTCTGGTAAAGGGAAAGGTGAATTATCAATTCTTGAAAATCAGGCCATGGATTGCTTAGGTGTGTACCCGACCTTGGTATGTATTGTGTACTGACCCCAAGCTAAGCATTAATTTCCTGTGACTTTAAACTTCATTCTTCTCTTAACTCCATGCTAAATTGATTGAAACATATGTTGTTTTAGCTGATATTTTTACAGCATCTTGCACATCACCCAGCCCTTATTCTGCCAGAGTACTTAGAACAGAGATAGATGATAGTGTGAGCAGGGGTGGCAGATAGTGCTGAGAGCCATGTAAGATTTTTGCCAGGAGCTGAGACTAAGGACACTTTCATTTTTCCTGTGCTGTTAAATGCATATTTATTTCACCAATTGACTTGGTTTTATCTGCCTGTGGGTCAGCACAGTTTGTTTCAACATGATACATTGACCATTTCCACTGAGAGAGACTGCAGAGCAAAACTTCAGAAGAGTTGACTGCTTGGTGCTCCCAACTGGGAGGTGAGTGCTTAGCACTTCTGTAGGTCTGGACTCTGTTTTTCAATTTGTTTTCAGTTTCAAATTTCAATTTGTTTGAAGCCAGAAATATGCTCTGTTCCCTTAGGCCCCTTCCCAAGTCATGTTTTTAAACACAACAAATAATTTATGTATCAGGCGAGTGTTCCCACTGGGACATCCTCTGCAGAGGTCACTGGTGGGCACCATATTTTTCTGACTGTTTGTAAAGGCTTTGCTATTCTCTGTGGTTAAGATGCAGGGTGAGACCTGTGCAGCAGGTCCTGTGCCCAGAGGCAGTGACCCCAGTACTTACATCTGCAGCATTTCCATAGCACATCCTGCCATCCCCCTCGTAGCCCTCTGGGCACACGCACTCCCAGCCACGGGAAGACTCAAACTGACAGGTTGCCTTTGAACCAGAAAGAGAGAGAATTTGTCAAATACTCAGGAGACCACTCCAGCACAGATAGATTGTGTAACTTCTTACTAGGACCTGTTTATATATAAGCAAAACCTTACAAAGGAGCTTTTTGCCATCTTCCATGGGTGTTCTCACCTTCCTGTAGGACACACTCCATCAGCCCAGGGCACTAACTCCCTCCCCTACCCACCATGCACTAAGTCTATAGGAATCTAAACCCTTGCTCCACCTTTTTGTTTCCTCCCTACAGGTTTGAGGTCCTATTCTTTCACCTGACTATGGCAAATCCATCCTCTGCTCCCCAGAGCTCCTCACCTCAGCTCTGTGCCCCACCTGAACTATAGGACACAGCAGAGCACATACAGCTACTGATAAAGCTGATAGATGCCTGGGTGGAGATTGACTTGGGTCCCAACAGGACAGTGGATCCAAGTTGTAATTGCTGGTAGAAAAACAGCATTTATTTATTCTGAGCTTGAGATAGTCCTTCTGTGCTGGCAGATTTGGAAGCAGCCCTTGCAGTCTGTCCTCAGCTCATGTACCACACTGATGTACACAGTTTTTGGTGCTTGTAGAACTGCTTGGAAAATGCTTTCTCCAAAGGAAATTGCAGGCTTGAAAAGACAAATAAATTCTGTGGTGTGCGCAGGAGGCCACGTGTGATATGAATCTGAACACTTTGTTCAGGGAATGATTAATTACTCACCAGATGATGGCATTTTCCATTTTGTTCCAGGCACGAGTTTATGGGTGTGCATTCAATTCCATTCCCCTGAAATCCATCCTTACACTTACAGTCATTCTGTCATTTCAATAAAACATGGCAATTCATTAAAATGATTAAAATAGTGTTTGTATTCTAGACATGGTGAATTAGTTTCTCTGTTTCTGTAACTCAGCATTGACTTTAATGGAATGACACTGACTAACATCTGCAGAAGACCTTCATACCTGACATCTACTAATGTACTTTCTAAAAAT
Source organism: Pyrgilauda ruficollis (assembly GCF_017590135.1). Classification (NCBI taxonomy): domain Eukaryota; kingdom Metazoa; phylum Chordata; class Aves; order Passeriformes; family Passeridae; genus Pyrgilauda; species Pyrgilauda ruficollis. The sequence continues at coordinate 1,712,968 of NW_024529155.1, read as the reverse complement.
GTGTTTGCTGCCAGAGCACCACCACATAGAAAGGAGGGAACACTGGGACTGGAATTTAGGGAGACTGTTTTGGATAGAGAGCACCATGTGGAAATAACATCATGGCTGTGAGGGAGAGGAGGATTTGGGGAAGAGAACAGAGTAGGAAGCCCAAGCTCTGGCAGATCAAAATGGTTGAGGACATGCAATGAAGGTGACATTCAATGTGAGGACCTACCTGACCTGGCCCGATGTATATGCAGGTGGCATTCTGGTGGCACTGTGCCATGGTGGGCAGCAGGCAGGTGTTGATGGCTGAGCAGTCCCTCCCATCGCCTGTCCATCCTGCCTGGCAAACACACCTGTGCTCCTCTGGGCCTGTCTGAACACACTCAGCCTAGGGGAAGATGCAGAGGCAGCCATTCAGCACTCCTAGGGAACATCTGCCTTCAGCCATGAGGCTTGTCCAAGCTCTGCAGTGGTATCTGGGGAAAGAGCCTGGAACTCCAATGAAAACTGTGACTCCTGTGTAGAAGTTTCTGGCCAAACCTTCCTCTTTGCTTGCTTTTCTGTGGGAAAAGCAAGTACTTACATTGATATTGCAGCCACCAGGGTTTAAAAGAGCACAAGGATCAGCTTTGCTGCAGCTCAAGCCATCTCCCTCATAGCCAGGTTTGCAAACACAGCTACAGAGACAAGAGGAGGAAGGAGGCGTTACACGTGACAGGACAGCTCGAAAATAAAGTGATTGTTTTCCACTGCAACATGCTATTTATAGGCAGCTTAAAATTGGTAACCTTGGATTTGTGATGCAAGTAGCTCAAGTGTGTACTTTATGGGGTTTTTTTTCCAAAGTAATGACTGGGTTAATTGAGTCAAATCAGGGATCCGTTCTCTGCATATGAGACAGGGAATGAAACTAATTCCGAGCTGATGTTATCATTGAAAAGCTGAGCTAACAGCTCTGAAATATTTACGGGCTGGCTATGCTCTCTCTCAGTTACACAGAAGATGCTCTCTCCCTGGAATGTGTGTGAGACAATGAGCCCTCCTGTTTCCCTGGGTCCCACCCCAGGATTAACCTATACTGGAGGGAATTACTTGAGCACTCAGGTTCTGCAGCATCCCCCATGGTGCTGGTCGTGACTCATTGTGAATACACTGCAGCAGGAGGCAAACTTGCTGCATGTGAGGGGGAGCTTGAGGCCGTGCAGGGCAGCTGAAGCAGTAACAGAGTTTTGTGGCCAGTCCTGGCAGGACTGGGGAACCTGTGCTGAAGTCTGTGGTGCTGTGGTGTGTAAAACTTACCTGACCTGACCAGAGTGAGATATCCAGCCTCAAACTGTTGAGAATTTAATTCTTTTTCAGTAAGCCTTAAACTCCTAAATCACTAAGGGGTGGTTAGAAATAAGAGCTTCCTAAAAGCCTCTGTGGGTGTTAGAAAGAAGGGAGGCTTTTAAATCAAGGATCAGCTCTGTCTGCAACTATCAGTGGTAAATATATCAGGTAGAGGGTATTGAGAACTCATAATTATTACCTTGCAACTCAAGGCTGATGTGGTGCATGCTTGTTTGCTGCATAGCAGGGTTGCAGTGGCTGCTGCCAGGGGCTGTTTTGGTCAGGCAAACAGGAAAAGCTGCAGCACAGTGAATATTAATGGGATGCAGGCTGCTGACTTACCTCACTGTGCCATCGCTGAGCTGACAGTCTGCATGTGCATGGCAGAGCTGTAGGGAGGGCTCACAGGGAACAATCTGCTTCTCACAGAGCTTCCCTGTGTATCCAGCTCTGCAGGATCCAGGCAGACAGCTCCCATCGCTGTCTATTTGGTTATCACACTTCCCATTAATGCAGAGGCACTCTAGCAGAGATAAACTACAATGGGCAGTTCCACAGTGGAAAAAGGCATTTATACTCACATGGCATTTCTTATGAATCAGCTCTTCCTATTTTTTTTAAGAATCTAAACTTTTGTATTTTTTAATCTCACTCTGATGGGAGACTTTGTTAATCATAGCCACGTCTTTTCAGGTGTGTTTTATGGGTAACTACTTAAAACCTGCTGTATTTTTACACTGCTCTTAACAATGAATTTCAAAGTGCTTCAGAGAAGTAGGAGAAGTAGAAAATGCTATGTCCTAGACTATTAAAGTTTTTCATTGCATGACTTTTGCTGTGCTTTCAGTGACAGGGTAAGCCTTTAAGACATTGAGCCCACAGATCCTCCAGGTTGCACAGAGCATCAGCACAGATCTATCAGCACATTGCTAGGACTGGGTGGATTAGAGCTGCTGGAGGCACAGCAGTGTGCCCAAGGGACACAGCAGGAAAGCTTTGTGCGTTCCAAAGAAGTGTCAGTGACTAGTCAAGCAAACACTTATTATTTTGGTGGGACTGGACTTTAGGCTCTACCACAATTCCTTATGGAATTTGTGTCTCAGCTTTTGTCTATGTACCGTTGAACGTTCAAGGGAGCTTTGCTTCGTGAATGGCAGGCTGTTTCATAACAAAAAAGACTAAAAATGGTTTTGTAGATGAGGAATGTGTGTATGTTTGATGTTGTATATGCTGTAGACTCTCAAATGTATTATGGTTTGGCTTAGCAGGATTAAATCTGCCGGTGCAGAACAGTAAGCTACAAAATAGATCAGAAATTTTTCTGTAAGGGTAGTTAAGTGGCCTAAACACAACCTGTTTATAGATCTAGTTGTTCTTAGATTATGTTTGTCATTGCAGGCAGAATCAGTTCTGTTGTGGGCAATAGCAGATGGGAACAGAATAGCAAAAAATTTTCTTTTCAATTACTTGTGTGAGGGAGACACAAATCAAAAGAACAATGAATTGGTATAAAGCAAGCTATGCCCCGTGCAAAAAGTCATTTAGAGTGTTTACACTCAACTTGGCCTTATGATGTGTCCCTTTGAAACAGGAAATGAAAATACCCCAGTAAAATCTTGCTCATCTTCTACAGGGACTGTTTAGCAACCATTTAACTCCTGCCTGAACACCACTAGGGTCCAAAAGACCCTGTGGGGCTGTTGCTCACACTCTGGTGCTGAGGCTGGAGAGCTGCACTTACCTTTGTCACACTGAGGTCCGTATTTGCCAGGGTCTGAGCAGAACTGGCAGCTCAAGCCTTGAAATGCCTCCGAGCAAACACAAGTGCCATTTCCATCCAGGCCATCCATACACTGTGATATGGAAGGGAGGTGATGGTTATGTACGAATTCAAACAAGTCTTTAGCCTAGAAAAGAGCCTACATGCCCATCCATATTTTGTGACTTTGACAGACTCTCAGGAAGAACTCCAGCTTTGCTGAGACAGGTGTTTCAAAGAACAACTTTATGCTTTTTCTTTGCTGCTATATATTCTACCTTTCTTTGCAGTTTTTATGTGAGAATAGTGAGCTGGGGGGGGGGGGGGGGGGGGGGGGGGGGGGGGGGGTCATCAGACTGTGCTGTGCAAATTAAAAGCATGAAAATGGGTCACTCAGCCTTGCCTGTGTGTTGGAACCCTAGAAATCTGCCATTTGGACATCTGAGAGGTGACAGATTCCCTTTCCCTCCTACCTGTAACTGAACCTGAAATCCACAGCCACCACTGGTCACAGGTGAAGGGGGCAGCCCTTATGGAGCCCAACATTCCTGTTGTGCAGAAAAACTCCAGGGGTTTTTGGGACACAGCTCATCCTTCCCCCCGCTGGAGTGCAGGGTGCTGCTGGATACTCTGCTTACCTGCCCATTCCCTGAGCAGGGTTTGGAGAAACCTCCCGGACATGGTCTGCAGTTAGGGCCAAAGAAGCCTTTGCAACACTTTTGTTCCTGCAAAATAAAGAAAATATCCTCTTTTTCAGTCCTTTAGGGCAGAGGCAGTGCATAAAGACCAAACCTTTGTTGTGTTTTGGCCCTCTGAGAAATGCCTGCATGGATAACTGTCTCTGAAAAGCCTTGTGTTGAACCAGAACCAGCTCTGCAATGGCCTGGTAAAAAACCAGGAGGGGTGTTGGCAGCTCAGTAAGGGGGTGCACAGACCACCAGATACTGCTCTTGTTCTTATCAGTGTTAGAAATCCCCATTCTGTCCCCACTTATGAACATGCCAGTGGGTATCTGCTCATATTGTGTGCAGTCTCGTATTTGCCAGTGGGAGTGCAGTGGAATTAGGATGCAGGCAGTTTCCTTGGAATCTGAGAACAGGAACCTAAGGCTGTTTCACCCCAGGGAGATGCTGTGACAGCCAGACATGCTGCTTTGATCTTCCTCCTTCCCTTCTGCACCAGGGTGGGATTTACTGAATGGCCTTTTCAGTTGTATGTTGTTTTACTTGTGCAATGCCTTCTTGATCTGTTTATTTATAAAGAGAAAGTGTATTAGAAAAGACTGATTTGCATGTGTTATTCAAGAGAACTAGGAATCAGCACAAGGCTTACAAAGCTTACAGTTTTTAGACCTATCTGCCTGTCACTAAGTGGTGCTCATGAAGGGCAGAAGCCTGTTTAGGAGCCCCAGAAGGGTGTAAGGATCTCTTAGGATTAATGACTGCTGCAAGAACTGGACTTCCCAAGCAGTCATTGGGGTGTGGTTCTTGTGACTGTTCCCCACTCATTGTTATCCAATATCATGGGAAGTCCTGGGACAGGAGTGGCTGGGACCAGGAGAGGATGAGTTGTCCTGTTCTCCATGGGTGAAGCTGTTAGGGGAAAATGAAGGCTCCTGGGCTTGGAGCCTCATGTGAAAACTCCTGCATGGCAGAGTATGAGTGTGCTGTTGTCAATAACATACAACAGCTAATCTGGATTTTCCCTAATATTTACCTCTGAGACTTACACCAGCTCCTCTCAGCCTGGTGCTGAAGTGCATGGAAACTGCATCCACTTCAAACATCTCTCAAATCCAAAAGGAAAGTTCACCATGTATAAGAGAATATTTTGGAAAACTTTTACATACATTTCACCTTAATGAGCTGTAATTCTATAGCTTTGCTGTTATATTGCAGGCTCTAGCATAGCCAATTTTTTGAAAATTTTTTATTGGGCATTCAATAATGCATCTCTGTTTTGAGAAAGACTGGAACATGCACAAAAGGGAAGCATTAGCATTTCTAAGCTATGTAGAGTTCTGTGATACAGTCTTGATATCACAGCATAATTTACCTGGAGAACAGAAAGCACCTTGCTGGTATTGCATTTAAAAATTTTATTAAGTTATGTATTTTTCACTATATGAACATTCTTTTCATTGTTTCTGACTACTGATTTACAAGACTACTGTTGGTGGATTTTTATAATATGGGGAATAACATTCCTGTGGTAGCTAGACTTGAATTTTGTATGTGGAGAAATATACAGCTAAATTTTCATCTCTTAGATACAAAGCAGATGGGAGAGCTTCAATCCTTTCTGAACCTGTGTCTGCAGACTGTTACTTCAGGGAGGATGCTTAATCAAAAGGAAACTTTTAACAGATGTGAGGTCCATTTTAAATGTATTCAGTTTATTAACTCTCAAGGCATCATCATTGTGATTCTCATTCCTCACATCTCCCATCTGCTGAAACAGGACTTGCTTCACCTGAGAAACAAGAGCTCCTATGAATGATACAGGGAATTTTGCAACAGCAAACAAAATAATGCTGGAATTGTCAGATGATTCAGTCATTGCCAAAAAGAGATGAAAGTGCCATCTATATTTGCATTTTTTTATGCAGTCTCCTGTTTCCATATGTGGTTCCTTTGCTCTCTATATTGGCACAGCAATAGTGAAAATATGGGCATGCCTTCCCCCTATGCTTTTTGTACAACTGGTGAGTCTGCTGGGAAATGTCTCAGGATGGTTTTAGGATGGGCTGTGCATCCTGGGGACAGGGAGGGAGTGCATGCTGTAAACAGCCTGCACACACACCCTAGATGGAAACAATAGAGACAGGGATTTGAAAAGGTGTTATACCAGCTGCTGAGATGCATACTTATGGATTACTGTTAATTTTGAGTACCTCTGTTTTACGACTTCTAAGTGTTCCAGCATGAATCTGGAACCAAAGCACAGCACCAGGGCTATATCTGCTGGCTCTGATTTTTGAAGAATTGTTCTTCATTTCTACCTTCTCCTTTCTTTCCCCATTTTTCCTTCCCTCACTCCCTTCTTTTAATGAACATGAAGCTTCCTCAACAGAAGAAAACAAGGACATGAATGCACTGGTGTCCTAGACTCAGTATAATGAGTTAACTAATATTGTCTGAGAGTCTAGTGAAGTCTACACATTTAACTTCTATGAGAATATATGATTTTTTCCTGGAAAAACACAGATTAATTGAGTCTAGAATGCAGGCACTGTGAACAGAAATTTGTCTTGTGTATAGGTGGCAAAGAGAAAAATATTCTTTGCTTCCACTATGATCCAGTGGTACATAGATATTTTTTTGTCTTCATCCTTTGGTTGTTTTTCCTGACTAGCTAATTTATCACCATGTGGTGGTGACAGAGTCTGGCAATTACATTACTGAGGAGATAGAAACTTCATTGGCAGTTTTAAAAGTGAATTCTCTACATGCAATAACCTCTGAGAGGCTAAACCTTCCAGAGTGTGGATATGGAGTTTGTCAAAGCTGTTGTCCTTGTGACTGTCATTGTCTTGTTTTTCAGTCAAGTTAGCATTAATCCTAGAGCCAGCATCTATTGTGTTGTGTGACTCTGGTTTGTAGCCATTGAACAGGAGACCATAAACCTGAATTATGGCACTTCTCCCACAGATTTATCACTGTGGCTGTGGGGAAATAATCAGGGACTGGTTTGGATTTAGTCACCCCTCATGTTGTACAGAACTTAAAGGAATAAAGGATCAGAATTACAAAAGCATTTGTGCAGCAAATAGCTGAGGTACCAATTCCACTACTATGCTTTAAAGGTCTGTGGGTCAGGTATATATATTTTGGCAAATACATTTTGATATTCTAAAAACTGTTTTACTAGCTGCAGAGTCAGGTCTGAAGCTGACACAGGGTCTTGCCTTTGTGCTTCTGAAAATTCCTGCAAGTGTGCCTTTACCCCTTTAGAACCTAAAAATCCGGCTGATTGTTGTGGGCAATGTTTCCCGCTGTTGATGTTGCTCTCCTTGATGCTCAGTGCCACTTGGTGTCACCTACTCAGTCCCTTTCTTCCCATGGAATGGTCCCAGCTGCGTGTACCTGCTCCTCCTTTTCCTGAGGGTGGGAGTCTCGTCTCCCTCTTCTGCCATGCCCCAGCAGAGGAGAGAGAAAAGAGACCCCACCTCCAGGCAAGGTCAGATCTGCCAGTTCTCAGTGGTAGATGGATACCCTGCCTTCATACTGGAGTCACTGGAGCACAGAGATCAATTCCCATCAAATCTGCCTCTGGAGTGATGATCTCCGGGGCAAGGTGGAGCAGGGAGCTGGGGTCAGCTGCTGCTTCAGTGCTCTGAGCCCCACTTGTCAGAGATCATCCAAACTGGCCGTGGTGCACACATCAGGCAGGACTGAGGACCTGTCGTCCCCTCTGTGCTCTTTGTGACATTCAGAATAAGCCCTGCTGTCCTTCAGCTGGGCTCAGGTGCAGCTTTCAGCATTACATGCATAAGTATGCATTAGCCCAAAGGTTTCATCTTTAGAGATGCAAAGTTCTTGTAAATGTGTAGATCTACCAGTTCCTACAAGGTTTGTGACTTTTAACTCTTTAAAGACAAGCAGTGTTTATTAGGTGCTGTTAATCCTGTTTTCTGAGAGTGATGGGAGTGCTTGGTGCAGAGTAAAAATTGCAAAAGCCATTTCTCCTTTGTGTTTTCCTGGCTAGCAGTGCTCTGCTTAAATCTTGGAATATATAACTATATTTTTAAATATGCATGAAGCTTTCAAGGCAGACAGAAGTTCCTAACTTAAATTTGGGGAATAATTTTTGTGACCAACAGCGTTTGCTTTGTCTTTAAATAATTTTTTGCCCATTGCTTTAGGACAGATTGATGTTGGACATAATTTTTAGGTAGGTTTTTGGTAAGGAATTCAGAGTAGTGGAGTGCTCTGGGTGTGGAATGCTTTTTGCATCAGAGATTGCTGCTTGGAGCTCTGCCTGGTTTATGATTATATTGCACATACAGCACTCTGTAGTTACTGCCAGAGGTGGTAGATCTTTACTGCCCGTGTTTTCTTCATTACATTTTGATGCTGTCCAGCTCTGCTGGGAACCTCTTTGCTGGCTGTGGTTCTGGACTGTTGTAAGCTAAGACATTAAATGTTTTCCTTTTGTACCGGAACTGTTACTGGCACAGATGTGGCCTTGAACATGGTCCAGAGGCAGCTCGCTGGGGCTGTGCTTACTCCAAGGGAAAAGTTTGGTCTGACATTCAGCCTCTTACCAGAAATAGCATCTGAATGTTACCAAGGCCTGTACTGTATTACCTAAGTGAGCAAGCTTTGTCAGAATCCACCCTTTTACATGGGAGAAGTTTTGTTTCTGGAGGAAATTAGGGCTAGGGGAAATTGTGGCTGCTGAAAATGACATGTTTCTAATATATAAATATTGCATTATTATGTTAATATTTTAACTTGCTGTTTCCTTTCCCTGCATATTTAGTAGAAATTAAAATATTGGTCTGGAGTAGTTTCCCTGAGAAGCAGGGAGTAGTTTTCCCTGAGAACATGACACTTGTAAATTCCCATGTACTTGTATGCACAGATGGGATTCAGGAACTGGAGGAAAGAGTTGGAATGGAGAGACAAAGGGTATTTCAAAGGGTTAATGAAACCACTAGATTTTTTTAAGCTGGTATAGGGTGTTTTCATGTGAGCTCCCTGTTTGCAGTTTTCTAGGCTGGTGGCCATTGACTAATTTATTTCCAAAAATACCTCTCAAATGGATGATATCAGAGAAAGTTAGTAAAGTGAAGAGGAAGCTGGAATGCCTTCTTTGGAAGAGCTGGAGACACAGATTCTTTGTGATTCTCTTACCTTTGTGAGCTGACTTGTCTCGTCACACCAATGTGGTAGGATTGGAACAATTGTGGGTGGGATGAGAACCCCCTCAAGGATATAAATACGACCATTTTTAGCAACAATATCTGTTTCTTCCATTTTTTCTCCATTCACCAAGACTTGTCCCTATGAAACAATAAATTATTATTAACAACGAACTGGTTTTAGCTCCTCAGTTTCTGTTGATTTAATTTTAAATGTTTAAAATTACTTTCTAGTCATATTTCTTCTGAATTTGCTATCTAATTTTTATTATGCTTGTTTATGCAAGAAGCACACATATATTGTGTATTTTCTTGGTCTTCAACAGAGGCATCTAAAGTTTTTCTATGAATCTGCCCTGTCAGCCTGTGTAAGTGGTGAATAAAAGACTGGCCAAAATGGGAAGACTAGTGATGACTTCAGGCACTGGTTTCAGTGGGTTTAAGCATGCCTTGGTGTTCCTTCTGACAGAGGAGGGGGAAAGTGAGAGAGAGTCTGGGATCTATCCAAATTCACAGGAGAGAGGAAAAAAAAGTATTTTTTCTGCATTTACTCCTGCAGCTGCTCTGCCCTTGCAAGAATTTTTATAGGTGCATCTCTGCTCCAGGAGAGAAGGAAACTAACCTAACAGATCAGCTTGGTTTTGCACAAGTCCTGATGAACTAACACTTAAAAATGTGTTCACTAGGTACATCAGGATCAGAGACTATACTATTACAGAGAGAAAAAGAATATTTTTGTGCGCACTGATAAATGTTTAAAACTACTAAAATATGTAACTGAATGATTTAAAATATTTTAAATAGATTTTTTTTAAAATAAGGCAGAGCATGGATGAGGACCATTCCTGGACTGTGGATAAGCATAAGGACAAAACCTCTGTGGCCTATCCATGTATCCCAATAATTTTCTCTGTATCCTTTACAATATTAATGTTAACAGTAGGTGGGAAAGAGAAGTTGAAAATTCCTGCCTCATCATAGAAAGAAATTCCCCTGCTAATGCCTCCCCTTGTCCCTTTTTTACTGCCCCTGCATGCAAAGCTGCCTCGGTCAGAGCGAGCTGCTCCCAGCTGAGGGCTGTGACTTACAGCACTGGTTCTGTCAAAGTGAATGACCTGCTCTGCCATGGTCCTGATGTGCTCTATGGAGACAAGGCTGGCAACCTCCAGCTGAAATGAACAGAAGCTGGTTGAGACAAGTGTAATATCAATACTCTTTTCAAATCCAGGCAGATTTCACTAGAAAGACTTTCTTTGGGGTGAGGAAATTATTATCAATGTGACAATTATTATCAATTGAAAAACCAGCTTGTGTAATAAATTGAGTGCTATTAAATCATGACTGAGCTTGCTTGTTCCTGCAGGTGAGAACCTTATTGCTCAAAAGAATATTAATTTTTCTTCCAATTATAACAATCAGTCTGATTAAAGTTAATACTTTTCTCTAAAAATAGCCCTGTTTGCATTCATAGACCATCGTGGTGGTGGTACCACCACAAAAGAATATTAATTTTCCTGCTCAAAAGAATGTTAATTATTCTTCCAATTATAACAATCAGTCTAATTAATGTTAATACTTTTCTCTAAAAATAGCCCTGTTTGCATCCATAGCCCATTGTGGTGGTGCTGGTACCATGAACGTCCACGTGGTTCTCATGTTCCTGCTGTTCCCACTCTCTGTGCTGGGAGTGGCCACATCAGATTATATAAACTGAGCCTTTCATTAAGGACACAGCCACTTCTTTCCTTCCTTCCCCACAACAGAGACTGGGAAGGGGAATAACTTTCCCCCAGGAAAAATGGGGCTTGCTTAGAGGATGGAAAAACCAGCTCTTTCTGAAAAACAGGAGGTTGATTTTAGCAGAATAGGCTCAGACGTAGCTCTGTTTCAATGGCAGAAAGTCCTTTTCCTGCTCCTCATGCCTGTAGTCCTGACAGTACCCCTGACAGTGGCTCTTGCTCCTGCACTCTGGGCTGGAGCAGCTGTGCTCACCTCAGTGCTGGAGACAAGGTGATATCGGACCAGCTCCAGCAGCTTCCAGGAACCCTGCCAGTGCACAAAAGAGTCTGTTTTAGCCCAAAATGAGCCTCAGAAACCCAGTCTGGCTTGTTGAGTGGACATGGGGATGAGAACATCATCACTGGACTGTGCACCAGAAACCTCTGGGGCAGTGGTGGTGCTCAGCTCATGGCAGGCACCCTGGCATTTCATGCCCTCATCCCTACACCACATTTTATTTTGATATGGGCCTTCCCTGGCATGCGTCTGTTTTGGGACAGGCAGGAGGTGTCCAGGGGACAGGACACCAGTATCCACCTCCTGGGACCCCACCAGCAGTGACTGCCATCCAGTGGGACCCTTGTGGCAGCCGCTTCCCTTGCCTGTTCCCACCAAGGGTGGTGCATTTCAGGAGAGGTTTGGGGCTGTGCCATGTGCCTGTCCAGGCTGGGATGTCTGGGAAAAGGCAGAGGACTGGGGGCCTGGTGTAGAGGAACATCATCCCTACATGTGATGGGATACTGCAGATCCTCTTCCTCTCTAGGTGTTGTCTTGATCTTTAATTGTTAGAGATGGCTTTCAACCTTGATCAGAGGAGCTAATTCAGATGAACACTGGGCAATGCATGTATGAATCTCCTATCCATCTGCTGTCTGAGAAAGATTTGCCTTACAGAAAGACTACCTCTGCAGAGAGTAGGTAATCCAGAACCTCAGTCTTCATATTACTCAGAGCCTTGTTACTTGGAACAAAGACAGTGTAAGCCTGGTTGTCCTGCTGTAAATCCATTCCTAGGCCAGTTTTCTGTTTTGGTTTAAAAATAAAAGTGAAATTACATATTAATGTTGAATAACATCTGAAAGTAGCCTTATGTAATTGCTTTAATGGATCCTTACCTCTATCAGAGATGTAAATTGGCTGTACCTTCCATTAGCTTGAAGTAATGACATTATAGTTTTCTGAAATTGGATAAAAGTAAGATTTGTTTTAGCTGGGAATATGAAATAAATGGCAGCTCTTATGAGACATTTCTTGACTTACTGTGTGAGTCTCAGTTGTTACAGATTGAATACATTTCATTTGGGGGGCTGGTGGTGCTTGGAAATGACCGAGATGGCAGCACTTTTTTCCTGGTGCTATGCTGGTTTATAGTTAGATTTTGTCAATTTCCTGAAATACTGGGTGGTCACAGGAAACACAGCTGTGTATGTATGGGGAAAGGGGTTTTTATCTCTTTATCCCCAGTAAAAAAAAAAAAAAAAAAAAAAAAAAAAAAAAAAGGGAAAAAAAATTAAAAAAAAAAAAAAAAAGAAGGAGTAAAAAATTTGAAAAATACAACATAAGGAAGGGAACTTTTATGCTGGGCACCAAAAACCCAAAGCATTTAAAAATCACTGGGTTTTGTTTTTTGTTTTTTGTGGTTGTTTTTTTTTTTTTTTTTAATATTAGGCTTTTGTTGGGGGCAATTGAAACTTTGAATACAAGTTTTGGCTGGTGTCTGTACAGATGTCCCTCCTTTTAGTGTGTGATTCTGGCATTCAGTGAAATTCACTGATCATGACTGCCAATTTTCCAAGGAACTAATCAGATGCAGTGAGAGCATCCAAACCCTCCATGGTCCAGCTTGGCAGAAGGGTGAATGTCTGTTTTCTGTTGAAACTGTGCCATTACCTTTCACTTTGAATACTGCTTCTGTGAGCTGATGGGCAATGGCTCAGTAGAGTTTGTTTAGTTTCTGTCAGTCACCCTCCGTCACACTCACCTCACATGAAACTATTTAAAGAGGAAGTTTGACATTGCAAGTCTGTAACTTATGGCTCACCTCTTTGCTGCTCTCAAATACTGGCTCCACGTTGTCCATGGCTTTGTCAATAATGTGCAAAATTCCATTGGAAGCAATGATATCTCCCTGCAAAATTTTTCCTTTCCCTCTTCCTCCTTGGATCCTAATCCTTAATTGATTATCCTGAAAGAAACCAAGGGATGGATAGTGAATTCTTTATTGTGAAATGACAGCAGAGTGTGTACACAGGTTGATTGTACTCTAAGACCCCTTCCTGTTGCCAACACCTAAGCAATTTAATCTGGGGAGGCTAAAGATTGCTTCCAATGCTTATCAAGGAAATGGAAAAAAATTCCTTTGGATGAGGACCATGTTCTTTTGCTTCAGGACAGCAAAATTCAGAAGAGAAATAGAGAGAGGCCCTGAGGGGAATTCAGTGTACCTGAAAGTGTTGTGGTGACCGTTAATAATAAAAACCTTGGTTTTTATTATTAAATGGAATCATTAGGAAATGATTTAAAATATTGTACTGGGATGGTCCTTTCCTATAATCTTGTGGGACTCTAACCCATTTCCTTATATTCGATGTATATTTAAAACAACAAAATGTTGCTGATTCTGCACTGTACTGAAGCCTTCAGGAAACAAACGGGGTTCAAACAGCAATGATATTTTCCTGTTACCAATGGAGTGTGTACTCACTGAACATACAAAATAGATATCTCTGCCCAGATGCCACTGATCTACTGCAAAACATCAGAAGTACTTGATTTCAGCCTCCACATAAGCCCAATCCATCAAGAGACACATAGCGGACCAAGAACAATAATTCCAGATTATAAAATCTAGTGTATCATCCACAGAGAACAAGTTTTTTTAAACCAGACTGCTTGATGATTACTGACGTTGAGTAATCTGGGTTGATGCTGAGCTTTGCTATGTATTTCCCATGGTTAATTGCCCTGGGTTCTGTCTGTGCAGGGATTCCATCTGCTGCCTCCTTCCAAGGCTGCTGACGCTCACTGGGAGGTGGGATCTGCAGCTCAGCCAGTGCCTGCTCCATGTGAGCAGTGTTCACAGGTTTCCAGCATAAACTCTGTGCTTTTTTCTCCCCCTGCCCCCTCTTACTTTACCTGGGCTCTCTGAACGCCCCTGCCCCCCACCCCCAGCTCTGTTGGTCATACCTGCAGATGTAAGATAACACCATTTTAGCAAACATTTTAGACCAGTCTGTGTTAGTCTGCCAAGTCACTCAGTGATGATACATGACTAAAGGTAACTTTTTGTTGCTGGTTTTAGTGGGAACTTTGATGCCAGTTAGGTTTCAAGTTCGGCTTGAACTCCTTGTAGTACATGGCTGTGGCTGTGGATTTTCCTAATCCAACAGTTATCTTCACCCTGATGTCTCCCTGCAGAAAGAGCTTTCCTGCTCCTCGTGGAGGGAGCAGAGAGCACTATCCTTGCTGTGGGAGGCTGAAAGGCCACTTACCTTTTCTCCCTTTGACATCTCTCCTGACTTGCCAGTCAAAGTGTATATTACATTGGCATCATTCAAGCTACTGGTGTTCAGTTGACCTGCAATAATATGGAGTTTAATGAAGTACTGGGCTTTCTGTTTATTTTTCAGGAGATCCTTTACCTAGAAAAGCAGAGGAACAGAGATTTATTTCAATGCAGGCTTTATCTAAAAAAAAAAAAAAAAAAAAAAGATTAATGGTGAATACTCTGAAATTACATCTTTGACCCTGAAGAGAGGTGATGGAGTCTGAAAAAAGTGGAGACCTCTCTTGGTTTTGGTTCAGCTCGCATTGTACCCTTACATCCCTGCATGAGCAGCAGGTGCCTCCAGAATTGTCTGATGTCAGTGGAAGGTGATAGTTACATGTCAGTCTCTTTTTTGTTTTTTTCACTGAAGCCATTATTTTTTTTTCCCCCCTTATGTACAAGGTGACCTGCAGGCCTCGCTGCTGAAAATTCAGATCTTAGTTCAACCCCTGGCTCAATTGAGTGGAAAGACTTTGCGCGTGGCCATGTAAGACAATCCAAAACTTAGCTTGGGGCGTGACAGTGTTCCACCCTAACTCACCAAATTATTTGGTTGTTTTTTTTTTTTTTTTTTAAAGTGGGAAAAGTGCAGCCTGTGGCCCTAGATTTAAATGTGACTGGAAGTGTACTAGAGCAAATTATTTGTATCTGCTGAATCAAAACACAACACAGATGAAATTTCTACAGAAGCCAAATCCTCCAAATGTGAAACCTTTTCTCTTGTTTACTTACATTTGTGCCTTTGAGTCCCTTGTTTGTTGGTACAAACACAGTAAATGGTCCCAGAGTGCTCAGCTGCCATTCATACGTATTTTCTTATGAGAAGAGGGAATAAAAAAAGTTTAAATGCCTATTGAAAACCTCATTTGCCAAAGGGAGTGTGCAAAGCTGTGAAGGGAGAATAAGCAATAATACTATCTGATTATTAAGTATTAAGATTCTAAAGTAGAAGCCATTAAAAGATGGGAGACAGATGGGATGTGAAATCCAGGTGCTGCTGCATATTTGACACAAAATGAGGCAAAACATTCAGGATGCTTCTGGCAGCCTGGATTCTATGGCATGCAGGCCAGAGCAAGGACACAAAACCAGTAGCTTCTTTTGGGATGTGTCCTTTCAGGAAGACAGCCTTCTGATTTAAATCAATTCAGTCTCTATGGGGTGTGAAATATGCAGCTGATAACCTGCTGGTACTGCAAATATCATCAACCACACAATTGGTAATCAAAACTAGATGCACTGAAAGTTAATTAGAATTAATTTACTACCCAGAGGCTATTTCTGTATCCAAGGCAGCAGCATGACAGACCACTGGTTCTGCAGCTGAAGGCATTAAACATTTCTGATATTCAGCTCTTTTTCTAGAGGTATAAAATCAGAACTGAAAAAATATTTACAGGTGTAATGTACAGAGAACATATCTCAAAATTAATATGCTGTCCTACAAAACATCTATAAATTCTTAGCTTTTGAAGGACATCACGTGTGGAGTGAACATATTTGAAGTTAACCTGGTTAGTGGTTAATGTGTCTTTACATTATATATTACATATTATATTACAAATGTGCCATATGATCTATTATATAGATCATATGGCACATTTATGTCCAAAACTTAACCAAAGCACATGAAATCTGGGTTGTTGTTAACTCAGCATGCTGGGCACTTTTCAGACACATGAGGAGAAATGCATAGAGAAACTGCAACTGAACTCTCAGTGCTGAGGCAATGGATATTGATCTTCAGTGCTGAGTATGAAAGTCTCTGCCAGGTTTTGACCTTGGCCAGCTATGGGGGATTCTTATTCCTTCTGTTAGGAATTCATGGTCTTTATTTTAATTTCTGGGCTCCATGGGACTGAGCAAATTGTATTAAAGAGAAGGATTTTTCCCCCACGTTTACAAGTCAGAGATCCAGCTCAATTCTAGCAACGTTTGTTCATACCTCAAATTTTTGGCCATAGAGAAGATGATGAAGGCTGTTAGGTTGTTCGGTTCTGGTAACCAGGTAACTGGGAATGCCAGTGTTTTTGATGGACTAGTGTGTATCATTCTAAGCCAAATCTCGTTTGTCCAAACAGTGGGGGCAGGAAGAAGAAGTGGGGTAACCCCACTTGTTACACTGTGGGGCAAAATCCACTGGTGATGTTAAATGAGAGAGTGGTTGTGGAACAGGTTTAGGACTCCTGCCTGGAAGTCCTTGCGGTCTGCAAGAAATTTTCATGGTTCAAGGAGCAGAGCCTCACGCCACATTCATGGTGTGAGGAGCAGAGCAGCTTCAGATGGTCTGAGGGGTTCTGCAGCGGGCAGCATGTGTGCTGTCCTGCTGTGGGTGGCACTTTCCTCTAGCAGGGGGTGTGGGGGGAAGACAGGGCAGGATCAGCCCCTTGGGCTCTGCTTGTGTTCAGTTACTCACCCATGAGCAGGAGGCTGGATGTCAGCTTGCCCTGCCACTGTCCTCCCACTTCTGCATTCAGCTCTTGGAGGCGCTCCATGATGTTCCCGTAGCACACCAACCCGTTCCCCACGGAGCCCCCCTGGCACGTGCACCTGGGAAGGGATTGGGATTTTAGCTGTGCCTCTCAATAAACTGGCACCTATTGCTCCTCTGAAGGCATTTCCAGGAAGCACTGGTGCACTGTGGTTAATTCTCTGCCTCTGCATGCTGTAAAGTGTGTCAGTGTGTGGGGCAGCCTGATGCTGCTTGTCTCACATGGTGGATTCTTGTTAGCTGGGCCAGGAGACAGCAGTGTCTGTCTTGCAGGACCTTTGAAGAGAGGCTATGTGCAGCCTCTGCTCCCAAAAGTGCTGTGGATGCTGGAACCCAGAAATCTCCTGAACCTACCTTGCTTGTGAGGAGAGAGCAGAGCACAAATGTGCCAGGTGTGACCCTTGCAGCAGGGAGTCTGTTTTGTGAAGAGCTCACTCATGATATGGGATTTGGCAGGATTAATGATAGTTAAGGGAGGTGATAGCATCTCATCAGTCCTTGGGACAGCTGCATTGGTTTTGTAGAAAAAGTTTTTTCCTTTCAACAAAGCAAAGTGGTGGTTTGTTACCCTGCCCTTTAAGTAATGCCACCATTGTGGGCATTAATACTTGCACTTTTAACGTTATCTTTTTCTTTCTTTTTTTTTTTTTTTTTTCCGCTGCAGCATAAAATCTTGTGCTTTTTTAGATGTATGTGTTGCTGCTGCTGTCTCTCTTCTGGAAGTAGCATCTCACATGTAACACCCTGTCTGTCTCCTGGGGACTCCAGCCTGTGGGAGATGCTAGTGAGGTGTGCCTGTCCCAGTACTCTGGCTGTCTAAAGCACTCAGTCACAGTGCCCATGAGATGGACAGACAGACACTGGATTAATAGTACCCTTCCCAATTAAGTCTGCAGCATGTTCAATATTCATATAAGCTCTAACCACAATGGTTCATCTCTCTGGATATTTTTTCCCTAATGGCTTTACTGGAGAAGGAACATTACTTTATGTCAGCAAAAGACGCTCTTTCTATAATTCTTTCTATAATTACTCATTTGCATGTGCTGGTTGTTAAGAACACACCCCTGCCTCTAACACCCCACAGTGGTACCAGCCAGATGCCAGACCCTCTCCTTTTTTCCCATGGATGGTCTCTGCTGCAGCTGTTTCTCTAGTGAGAGCAATATTATGGGAAAGTCCCCACAAGTCCCTGCAATCTGGGGAGCTGCACACAGGCTCAGAGGAGTGTTGAGATTTTGGCCAAGAGTCTCAAGCTTTGATTCTGATCCTGGGTAAAAATGGCAGTCTAAAAGCAACCTAAATTTTTAGGATGCTATTCTGAGGGTGAATCCACTTCTTTCTAAGGGGATCTCTTGAGCAGAGAGAGCATGACTGTGGAGCCTGGATGAAGGGTTTACAGCTGGGAGAGAGGAACAGCTGCTCCTTGGGAGCTGATCCATTTTTTCTGGTGGTGCAAATATTGCTGAATTGCTGTAGGTAGCTCCTTCTACTTCTGAATAGAGAAGAAAACAATTGAGGCTTCAAAGGAGCTGAGAAATAGCAAAGTAGAAAAAATTAACTACCCTTGAAATACGGCACAAATCAGATCCAGGTTTCAAAATAAAGTTCCCCTCTCTTTTTCGTCCAATGTTCAGAAAGAGGCAGGTGTTAAACTTTTTTGGCTATCATTTCTGGGGGCACAGTGAACTGCAGAAATGCCTGCATGGTTTGAAACTTCTCTCCTGAGGACAATATAGCTCATAACTGAGTGGGCATCCAAGTGACATAGTTTGGATTTGTGTGCCAAAGGAAAGCATTGAGCAATTACAGATTTGCACCTATTGCATGGGATTGAAGCCTTCAACCTGTGTGCTTCCTCACTCCTTCTGATGGAGGAATTGACTTTCTGTGGCTGGGCATGGGGAAGACCAGCAGGAAAAGATGGGAATTGTCACTACTTCAGCTTATTCAGGGAAGAAAAAACTCTATCTCCCTGGAAGAGGAAAGTTCAGCTTTCCATCTCTGTTTTACCAAAACCCTCTGTAATAGAGTTTTGGTTTATGAAGCTACTAATTTCTCCATTGAAGACCTAGAGGAAAAATAAGAGTGGCATTAAGAGAAAATAATAGAGTTTAACTGACAGTAGGGCAGCTCTCCTTGGAAACCAGAGAGGTTTATGATCTAATATGCAGTGTAATTCTGCACTGGTTGGAGCTTCATAGCTCCTGGGCAAGGCTGAACATGATTACTGTGCTGAAGCAACACCAGAGAAAGTGTCAGCACTCAGTCAGGAAAAATCTACATGGGAACAGAAGGCAAAGGCAATTGTGATTTTTGAGGAGGTTGCTGTGTTATATTCACCAATCAAATGTTTGGGTTTTTTACATCTTTGCCTGTATGAGAGGTTTATTCCTGTACAAATAATTTGGTTCTGGAGAAAGTAGAATTTTCTGTGTGAGGAAAGCTAACAGGACAAGTGTATCCTTAAAAAAAAACAAACCAAAACAAAAATAGAAAGGAAACAGTGCAGTTTTGTGGCCTCTGTTATAGCTGTTTGTTTTAGAAAACAAACAAAAACTAAAAAAGACTTCCCAAAATACATTTAAAATCTGAGATGCTGCCAAAATATAATGCCACTTATCAGAATCTATTTTTTGAGCCCACATTTACAAATTAATGCTTTTCTTTTTAAAGTTCCTCTTTCATAAAAGGATTTTCCTTATCTCAAGTTTTGTTTCAAGCCCATTCTATTTTTCTGTACTTTTTTAAAATTAAATATCATTAAATGAATGATGTGCAGAGAATTGTTATTGTTCTTTTCCATCCCCAGTAATACATTTTTAATTTTCTAATTCTAAGATTCTCAAAACTTCTCAGCTTTCAAAAATTGTTTTACAATGGTGAAACAGTGACTAATTAGGGGAAAAAAGCTCCTGATTTGGAATTTCATTTCAAAATTTCAGCTGCTGTTGTGCAGTGTGGTAGTACTCAATACTAAGTGTTGTGTGAGTCTGTAGTAAGCAGTTTTGGGTAGCACACTATGCTGTAGAGGAGAGCCAGGGGATATTCTAGATAAATTTCTTTGAAATGCACAATAGCTGATGCAGAAGTGACGCCGGTGTTACCCTGCCAGGGAAAGCTGCATGATGGCACAAGCACTGGCAATGGGAATACTCTCCTGAGTGAATGCTTTCTGCCTATGGATCTAGGTGATAATTTGTTCCTAACTTACAATAAATGGCCTGTATTGTCCTTCATGTTCAAGCTCTCAGCTCCCAAAAACTGTTATTTCGGGCACAGCTCTTTAACCCAATACCTGCCATCACTGGGCTATCGAAACACAAAAGCCAAATTCTGTGGTTTAAGAGAGCTTTGTAGAGTTTAGTGCCATCTGTGCCTTTTCCCTAACATTCATGTAGCATATTTCTGTACAGCAAAAGCCAAGTCTGCCAGAGGTTTTGCAGTTTCTCACTTGCTTGACTCGAGGTTTTAAGGAATCTGCTGCGGTTGGTGTTGCTTTCACAGCTTGAGGGGCAGATTCCCTGGTTGTGTCTGAATTAGTACACTCAGAAGAGGCAGGGCTCCAGTGCTATCCCATAATTAATGCAGATTAATTTTCAGCATGCTGCCTGGCGTGTTTCTGGCCCACACCAAGAGCATTTTCCCTGGCAGTGCCCAGGCACAGTTGAAGGGAGAGCATGTGCCATGGATTGCTGCCAAGAAGCAGTTACTCTGTTTTGGAAGAGACTTTAGCTGTGAGACAGACAATGCTGCTTGCCCTGAGGAAGAGAAAAGAGGTTTTGGTCCCTTTTATTTACTAGTGTAGAAATGACCTCTGAGTGCTTTAAAAGTAAAACTTAATAGGTATTAGCAAATGGCCTGCTGAAATCTATCACTCTGTTAATTGGCTGACCCTAACCCCATTAAATCTTGTGATTTGTCCTTGATAGAGAAGCCGTTAAAGATAACTTCAGGAGGTGTCCATCTACAGGATTTGTTTTAGCAGCCTATTTACTAAGGAAGGAGGGAGAAACTGTGGGAAAATTTCATAAGCAAAAAGACTCACGTAATCTGTCCCGGTGCAACTGTTAAGCATTTGGCTTTTTTGTGGCAGGTGTTGTTTGTTTCACAGCTGTCCATCATGCTGCAGCCTTTCCCAGGTACAAAGTTGGTATAATGCTCCTTGCATTCACAGTGGGACTAAATCAGAAGGATGTGAGAGGGGAGAGAAAATTAGCCATGCACAAATTGTGGATTTCAGCATAATTTCTGAAACTAGGGCTTGAACACAGTGTCTTAGTTAACCACCTGGTGAGCTCAGACACATGTATATTTGTACACACCAGCCTGTGTTTCAGCCATGTGCACCTCACTGAGACATGACCATGAACTGCAAAAGAACCCTGAATGATCAAGTCCCTTTTTGGCTCTTCAGGGTGTCCAAGCAAAACGGGCCTTTTGAAGCCCTGCTTTTTTGATGGTGCGAGTTTGACACACAGAAATTGGAGCCACTTCCCAACACCATGAACAACATCTAGTCTTTGTAAAGTGCTGTTCATTGAATGTTTGCAAAGACTCAGATTTCTTCTTTCCTAAATAAACTAAATTTAGACATGTTTATGCGGTACCAGTACAAGAACCCTGCTGGTTCTACAAGTCCCCTGTGTCAGAGAGACAAAATTTAACTGGGAGAAGATTTATTTCAGTTGCCTCCATTTTGGGGAGGCAAATCAGAGCCAAAATAGTCCCAGAAAAACCAACACTATTGCCATTCCAATTTTCAGAGAGGAACTAAAAGGACTCCCTCCTAGTCAACAGCAGGGCTTATGGTAAAGCTAGGAATAGCATGTGATTTCCTTGGGAGCTGTTTCCATACCCCCACGGCTTCTTTTTGGAGAGAGAGCATTATTTGTTCTTGGGCAGTTACACTGACCTTTCCTGGACTGTCGTAGATGCAGATGCTGGACTGTGCAGGGCAGCTGCCATGTGCTGCCTGACAGGGGTCTATGGGCAGGCAGATTTGACCATCCCCTGTGTAACCTTCTCCACAGGTGCATTTGTGCTGGTTTGGCCCGAGGTAAACGCAGTCGGCATTAGGATCGCAGACCTTTTTGGAGCACGGGTTGATAGCTTGTGAAAAAAGGAGTGAAGTAAATGAATCATTGCCCACAGTTCTAAAATTGAAGAGAAGGATTTACCAGAGCACCTCCATGACAAACAAAGCCTGGGCAGACTAAACTTTTCATAACAGCCAAGTCTGAAGTACTGTGGCCGCGTGGAGATGGAAGGGAGGAATGTGTTTATGCTAACATAGCAACCAACCGTTTGCTTTTGAGCAGAAATGATCTCTTAACTTGGCAAATTGAGTTATAAACAGATTAAAGCACGTAACGCGCTCATTAAAATATCACAACTATTTCCTTGTTCTCTGGTGGATTTTAACTAGAGAAGGTCAGGTGGGAGGTATGAGGTCTGTGCAAGCTTCAAGCACATGTTAGATCAGTTGGAAAATATTTCTCAATACAATAGGCCTTCATTATTTTCTTTCCGGTAGTTAAACAATATAATGTTCAGCTGTATGGAAAACTGTCCAGCAACTACTTTAGTCTTCCACACTCTTCTGCTTTCAGGATGGCACCAGAAGTTCACTAGTTATTTCCATGAATCATTTTTTTTAGGCAATAGCATTGCTTGTTCTTTTTCAAGACCAAGCAGAGCTTGGAGAGCATCTTCTCACACCTTTGTGCCCGCATTAGGTTACGGTTAAGCAAATGTTGTATCTAGAAGATGGCATGCCCTGGAGACACCTAAAAAGTGGTGCTTCTCACTGTTTTCTCCACTTTTCTCCCTTGAATTCCCCTCAGCTGAGACTGATCTGAGCCAACCTCTTCTAAATTGTGCTTTCAGCATCAGATGAAACAATATTCTTTGTTGCAGTTAGTCTAGAAAGAAGGACTGGTACCATAAGACATAAAGTGAGTAGGGAAAAGAAAATCTGGACTCTTATACAGTTAATTTGGGCATGGCAAGTTGAATCTATAAAGACACTTTGAAGTATCTTTATGATGCTGGTACTGGCAGTGTTGAACTTGAATGGCGAGTTGAGTCTATAAAGACACATCTAAGGTAGAGTTTACCTGCAGCTGAGATGCTATCAGCTTTGTTTCATGAAAAACAGGAAAGCTAAAATGGACTTTACTTGCCTGTAGAGTTTGTGTGTGCTGATGGAACTGAGCTATCACATGATGGATGCTGAATAAATATAAGCCGTTGGTTGCTGTTGTTATGGAAGCAAGCTTTGAGGCTGAACTGTACCAAGCAGAGGGATATGACAGCAGTGGATTTGTAAGCACTGATGACCCAGTACCCACCTCATGTGTTTCGAGGGCTTTGACTAGCTTTAGTCTGATTGCATGGACTGTAACTTGTTAGCAATTGGATGGATAGGCTTCTGAAGCACATTTTAGGATTTTGTTTCTTCCTGAAGGAATCTAGTTTGTGCTTTAGGATATGAACCCAAAAGAAAAATTAGATGGTGAGATGTGGCTCAAAAGCACATTCCATATCTGAACTATAACACTGACAGTGGTGTATTTAAGGAACTGGGGCAGACATGGAAATTACTCACGTTCACATCGTGTACTGTCCCCGTGGAAGCCGGGCAGACACATGCATTGCAGCTCTCCTCCATCCTCCCCTGAGGCAGCACACCTGGAGTGTGCAGGGCACCGCAGCGCCTCGCACTCGGCTATGGCTGGGGGACAGAGGGGGACAGGTTAAGATGTGCCTGCACACTCTCAGGCTTTGAGGTGCTGTGGAAAACCAGGGCACTGGGAATATTTCTCTGCTCTAGGATGTCCTGACCCCCAGTGGAGCACTGACTTTGACCCTCATTCATGGAGAAATTTTCCTAGACTTCAAGAGAGACTAGAATCCACAAAAGTGTGAAAGAGATTAGAGAGAGTAGTGTAGGTGTATCACTTGGTGAGAAATTTAGGGTTTGAGATTTTTAGTATGTTGTGGTTGGAAGCAAGATGAAGGGCACAGGGTGTTGTCCTGGGTTTTTTCTTCATGCTTCTTCTTCCTTCTTCTTCATGGGTTTGGGTGGCATTTTGTACTTGGGCAGAAAATCTGCATTGAGGGCTCTTTGGGATCAGTTATTGGGTTAAATGGGAAAATAATCTAGGTGTCAGTTCTTAATTGAATAGTTTAGTCTTAAAAGACCTTGTAGCAAGAGATGGTTAGCCATTTTGTGCTTTGCTGCCAAACTCACAGTAGTGAGACTGTTTTACTGATAAGAAATAATAAACAGCTGAGTCTGAACGTGAAACTACCATCTCAAGTGCCTTCAGTCCAGACCCAGAGAAACTGATAAGGTTCAGCCTAGGCTTGCTTGCTCTTGCATGACTAACCTGAGACCAATTCATCCTCACCAATTCCACCTGTATCACAGCTGTTGAATACATCTCCTGTGGAAAATGCCACTTACGCTGGTCGCAGCGGAGCCCTTTGTATCCAGACAGGCACGTGCAGCTTCCATCCCCTGCAATGCCACTGTTGCACACTCCATGAACGCAGTCACAAACTACAGGGAGAAATGGATTTGCTTTGCTGAACAAGGATGGTGCTTGGAAAGCCATCATTACTCATAGCAAGGTGTGTCATAGCCAGCAGCTTTGGCCAAACCAAGCTCTGACCTGAGGCCTGAATTTGTAAGTGAGGTGATCAGTGCTTGCAGTTGCATTTGTCAGTAAATAACACATGAAGTTTTGAAGGCTGTTAAGAACCCCAAGTCTGAAAATCTGCAGAACACACACTGTACCACCAAACTGACTTGTTGCTAATGTCAAAAAACTTGCAAAATTTGACAATCTGAAGCCAAAATTGGATATAACATGTAACACAGACCTCTTTAGTAATGGTTAACCTATTGCTTGGTTTTGCTTCAACTCTGTATCTCTCACGAACCTCAAGAAGAGATGAGATTTATGACCTTTTTTTCTCCTCCCTAAATTTATTTAGTTAAAAGCATAATTAATCACTGTAGAGGTCTCAGACTTCTCTCTTCCTATAGTCTCTCATTTCTGTTTATATTCTGGTTATAAACCCAGTGACAATATGCACACAAGATGATGCATTCACAGTCCAGGCAACTAAGAGACCCTTTAAAAATAATTTTTGAAGCCTTAAGTATTCTGAAAAATGTTTATAGTTATAACTGTTTGAATTATGGCAATGACGCTTTTGAAAAAGGACATTTAGAGTTACACTTGGAAAAGTCCAAAAGAGGTGCAGAATTGTATTGGTGACTTCATGTTTAAGCTGCAGTGATGTAGCATATCCCCTTCCCCCTAAAAACACAGCTTGTGTTCATGCAAATCACCTGCACTAATTAATTAACTAATGTTAATAGTAATAATATAAAAACCAGGAATGTCTAAGATATTACTGAAAAGCAGCCACAAATGAACATTGTTTATATTTTGCTTACTTTAGAATACCTGGAGGAGCTCAAATATCTGACAGCTGAAGTGTAAAATATTGCTTAAATTTATATGTAATTTAATCATCTAGTAACTTCTTGGAAAATAATTACATTTATGATATTAAATGCATTCAAGTACCCTATTTTCCTGAAAATGCTGGTTCATTACATTTCTGTGTATCAACACTGGCATCCAGTGGACAGCTGGTAGAAAAAGGGCCTTTGAGCCAGCAGTGGTGTAGGATTAGTGTAGAAAGGCTGACACAGATTATTTAAATTGAGACCATTTGAAACTCCTCAAAAGTAACATTATATAGATCTTGAAGGAAGAAAAAGAGTTTTACTTTGAGATAAGCAACTATTACCACTTAAGAATAAGACTATTTAAAATTTTTTTCAGGCAGTTTTCTGGTTTTTCAGTGTGATTTTCAGCAAGGGTCAGGAAGGTAAAATAGTAGAGACCATTGAGAAGCAGGAAAAGTGGAAAATGTTATATGCATTTATACACTTGTGATACATAAACGTTTTAGACAGCATACATGGCTTTAATTGCTCCTTTAGACTTCTGATAGATGTATGGCTAATCAGTGAATTCATCAACTACCCTAACCCCAAAACTAAAGTAAACACATCCTTTATCACACTTTTGACAGAACTGTAGATCTCTCTGGCACAAAATAGAGCAAAGAGCTCTCTTTCCTTTCCCCACTGTGTTCTCTGAGGCACACAGCAGCTCCTACTGGGAACCCTTTGGGCCCTCTACCCATTTCACTGTTATTCACTGAGTCTGAATACAGCTTTCACTCCCTTCTTTTCCCTAATCAAATAAAGCAAGTTCAAATTTACCTGATGTGCAGTCAGGACCGAATAAATTGTCTTCAGCACATTTTTCACAGGCTGTCCCACCAAATCCTTTCTGTGAATTACACAATGGTAATCAAAACTTAAGTTTTTCATTTATCTCTATACAGACAAATATATGCTTAGCAGGCTGAAAACAGCAGCTTTTGCTGCCAAAAGAAAATAACATGGCAGTTTCAATCAACAGCTACCACAATCTAGAAAACATTGTCTTTTGAACAATCTTGCCCTCACATATTTTTAAAAAATAATTTGTAGATCTTCAAATCAGATATTCTAAATATCAAGGTAACAACAAAGTACAATAATCAAGCCTAATGTCCAAATCAGGCTTACAGTTGTTGGGTTGTATTTTCTGGCTGCTTCTACCTCTGTCTCTTTTTCATACATCCCCAGAAGAGTATTTTTGATGTAAAGTGAGGATGAACCAGTAGAGGGGGATGTAAAAAAGATTAATTTGATTTTTTTATTAAAAATGTATTTGCCTGAGGTTAAGCACTACACCTTGCACTCTCAGCAAAGGAGTAATGGATGGGGAGTATAGCCCCATGAATAAGTTCTTTCTATTTAGGGAAAAAAAGTCACAAGTTTAAAATTTAAAAAACAGGAACAGAGCCCAATTTAAAAAACAGAGGAACTCAAAACACCTGTCTCAGGAAGGCAAGGTGAAAGAATTTCTTAATAATTCCACCTGAACCTGCTTAAGTCTGGAGAAATAATAGTGTGAAGATTAATGCAGTCCAAGTAAAAAATGAACTCCAAGCTGATCATCACTGCTGTTTCTGGAATATTTTCCAGAATTATCTATTTATAGAGTAGAACACACATTACTCCTTAGGCCAGCTTACATGCTATTGTTGCATTTGTTTTCCATTTAAAAGAGAGGACATACCTGACAAGTGCACGTTCCATTCCCAGCTATGCCCTGTGAGCAGCGTCCTCTTCCGCTGCATGGCGATGCAGCTCCTCCTGGACAGGCTGGAAATGACAATGTTTGAGCCATCAGGCACCTTGCTCTGACCCTTGTGCTCCCCTTGCACACAGGTGGCCACCTTGGCAGCTGCAGGGTTTTGGGCCAAACAGGGACTCTGGGGGACAGCTGCTGTTTTGCAGCTGCCTGAATCTCTTTGCTAGAATTTTAGCATCAGCACACACCACCACCCTCTCTTTTCTGGGAACTTAGATTAGTGACTGTGGTCAAAGGATTGAACAAAAAATATTTCTCTTATTCTAAAGTACCATATGGTTTTGTTCCTGTTGATCCACCTCTGTCTGCCACATCCTAAGCTGCTGGCTTTTCTGTCATAGGTGGAGCTTGCCTGAACACTCCTATGTGTTGATGTAACTCTGATGAATTGATAATTCGCTCTCAGTTAGGTTTTTATTTGATGCTAAGTTAGGGTTTAATAAGCTTTTTTTTTTCCCCACCAAAAATTGCATTTTCTTTACATGGGAAATTTTTCCTTTTCCCTGCTACCTTCATAAGACTGTGATAATTGATTCAAATGATCTTGGAAGTTGAAATATCTAGATATCTCACAAGAAAATCCTGTCCAAGGGGCTGTGGTCACTAATCAAACTCGTGTGCCAAAGGTGTGTTATGCTCTTCAGTGCCTCTGGTGCTAAAACCATGGTTACAGGCAGCACTATAGAAGGTGAGACAGTCTGAACAAAAACCCCAGCCAGCAGGATAAGAAAAAAATGAACATATTTACAATAAAAATAGACTAATTGTTTTGTCTGAAATGTTTCAAGATTCAAATCTTTACCGGAATATTGTCTACAGGAAGTGTATATTACAGTGGTTTTTAGTCAGATCATTCTCTCAGGTTTTCTCTCTTATAGGGATACCCTTATTTTTCACAGTTGTCCTGCCCCTCCTTGGAAATGATGTATTAACTCTCTTCCATAAGCCTTTCCTTCCTGTAATTAGAATTCCCATTAAGTATCATAATTTTGATGCAGGTGGTATCTAAATGTATCAAACTCCTGCTGGCATCACAGGTACTCTGCTGTACCTTTCTAGTGGATTTATTACCTATAAAGAGTTTCAGAGTTTGTTCTGTGTGGGTGGGGATGGGCAGCACTGGATTTATGATCCCCCTGCCTGAGTTAATCCTGATTTAGAGTATTTAGGTAATGTGGAAGTTTTAGTAAGAATTAATTTGATTTGGACAGAGTGATGAGCAAATAAGTAGATGTGCATGTGTGTACACTTAATTCCACTGAAAGCTCTGGCTTTATACCAGTTGTTAATATTTCTTAATTTATTCCTTAATGTAGTCTGAGGTCTACTCCATCTGCCTAAGCTTCTTTTGAAAAAACAATAAATTTAAAGATTAAAATTTAAGTGCTGTTTATTTCTTACATGCTGAAATAATAAGATGTTTAAGAATTTAGGTTACTAAATAACTACAAATGAGGGAAAGTAATAAATACATATCCTTTAATCTTTAAAGTGGCTTTTAGTGAATCTTGTTTTCTGGCTACCGTACGACAGCTAAATCTTAAAGATTCATGGCAAATGTTTAATAGTTGCACAGAATAGAAAAAATATATTTGCATGCCTTTATTGAATGTGCAAGGATAGAGAAAACTCAGAGTTCATGGTATAATTCCTATGAAAAGTTACTTTAAAATTGTTGACAAAGCAGATTTTATTTTTGCCCTTGTCTTTCATTACACTCCTTGTCTTCACTGCATCTTGTCTCTTGTTTTGATACCAGCACCAAGGGACAGCTTTATCAGCAGTGGGGTAAATTACCAGATTGTTGAACAAGTTTGGCCAGGCAGATAAAAGGCTTCCTGCAACCAGCAGGGCCACAGGAGGCAGTGCTGGGACACGGGAGCAGGGCTGGCACAGTCCCCTGCTGCCACCCTGGGAGAGGCCAGACCTCTGCTTTTATTGAGGATGCTCTTTGAAAAGCAGTAAGGAAGATATGCTCTTGCTTATCTCTTAACAGCAGTCAAGAGTGTGAAGGCCAAATCTTTGAATCTAAGCCAAAAGAACCTAAATCTATCAGCATTTTTTCCCTTTCATGGACTTAAATTCAGCACTTTCCTAGTGTTATCAAATAGAGCCTCTTAAAATACTTCTCTTTACCCGACTCCCTGTGAGGCTGAAGCAGTGAGCAGTACTTGAAAAGAGGTATTTGGAACCATATAATTTGATAGCATTAAATTTAGTATCTTTCCTCTTGGCCTTTATTTTTTCTTTGCACATTTCCCCCCCCTCCCCCCCCCTTTATTCTTACATTCCTTTCTACTCAGTTGGCCATGCCATACACCTTTCAGTTGGTACCCAGGTTTTTCTTAGGAGCCATGGAAATATTTGCCCAGAATGGGAACCTGTGCTGGGGTAGGGAGCAGCTCCTGCAGCACCTGAGCTCCACCAGCTGTAGTACCTGTGGCTGGATGATACTGGCAGTGTTGAAAGGCTGTGCTCTTTCCCCCTGGATCTTTTCTGATCCTGTGCTTTTCTCTTTTTGACTTTATGACTTTTTGCAGAGGGGATGGCGTGCAGTTGGATAGCTTGGTGTGCTTTGTGGGGAGGGAAGGGGACAAAAGATCTTTCATTCACACTGTGTGTTTCAGCATGTGCTATCATTTAAGGAAGTCAGAGTGCTATTTAAGACCTAATTTTGTCCTTGCCATCAGATGATAAATGTAAAGCAACCCCCTAGTCAGGGATTTTTTCCCAGCCTCAGGAAGGACCGTCTTTCCTCCAAATATTTCAACTTGTGCTGTATTCTATTGCAGAGGTTGTGATAATGTAGAGATAGCTATTTTTTTCCCTCCAAATGAATGCAGAAACAATGCTGAGACCTTGATTCTTTGCTTTTTGGGGTCAGGAAGTTTGTCCAAAGGAAGAGAGGGCTTCCTTGCCTTGGCAGCCTCCTTCACACAGTGGTGCAGGCAGGGCTCTGTCTCTGGGGCAGGGGGCTCTGCCCCTCTCCAGAAATACTGCTGCCCCTCGTGTGGCTGCCCAGAGCACACTGCTAAAGGCAGGATGAGCTCTTGGGCTGCACTTGGAGGTGGGGAGGTGAAACCACCCCACAAGTGACTCTCTTCAGAAGACATGACCACACACTGTGCACTCAGCTCTTTGCCTGGCTTTTCTCTCAAAGCTGCAGTGAGCTGCAGTTTGACTGCTTTCCTCTATTAGATAAGTCATTAGTGTGACTTACCCATTTATCTACTGTTTGCCTTTAGTAGATAAATGACTGGTGTTTAAATAATAGCTGGAGCCAAAATTACAATTTTTTAAAAATCTGTTTTGTGGACAAAGGACTTCACAGACATTGAAACAGACCTTGAGGCCATTAACTGAAGGAGGACACACTCTGGCTGGGCAGGGAAACTTCCTCTGTGGGTCTGGATGCCCATCTTGGTAGCCTGAGATTTGATGCATTTGTGGAGATGCTGAAAAGCTTTTCCTGAGAAAAGGGGCAGCAGGAGGGGAGGCACTCCTGATTCCCTTGCTTCAGTAATGGCCTTCAGCATTCACAGGCAGTTAAAGTAATAGTTTCAAGTGTAATTAAAAGAAAAGATCCTCCCTGCACCACAAAATCAAGAATTAAAGGGATTTGGAAATATTTCAGATGCAGATGAAGGTGGTTTTGACCTAAAATGAAACATTCAATTTGTGGTTCAATTAAGAAAAATCTTAATTTTTAAAATCCATTTTGGTGGTCCTCCTGAATGAAATAATTTTGCAGGCATTAACTGATTTGTTTTGAAAATCTCAAAATCAAGGAGGTTTTCTGAGGCTCTTTACATTTTTCTATTAATTTTTCTTTACAAATGAAAATTTGAATATCTGTTTTTCATTCAAATCCCCTAAATTTTAGCTGAAAGCTGCTATTTATTTCTACTTTTATAACAAGCTCTGAGGAACAAACTTCTCAGAGCAATAGTTCCTGAAAAGAAGAAAAGCTGCTGCTTTATTTCTGTTCAAATTCTGTATGAAAATAAAACCCCAAAGCCCAAAACAACTCACCCATGCAGTCTGGGCCCCAGTGTCCCTGGCAGCATTCAGGTTGTTCAAATTCCTTCACACAACGGTGCCGACAGCCCGGAAAAGAAAGTGTGAGTGTTTTAATTTCCAGGTAATACCTGTGGAAAACAAGTTAGAGCTGCTTTAAAGTACTTAAAAGCCTCCTGTGGGGGAAAATGAAATTCTCAAGTTCTTCTCCTTTCAGTGGCAGACAAGAAACTTTAAGCTTGGTTGCATTGATCTACCTTTTTTTCTTCTTCCTTAAAACATGCATTGAATTTCAAGGTCTAAAAAGATCCTTGGAGCTGGTTTTTTTGAACAGTGTATTTATCTTCCCACCCAGGCCTCAATACAGCACATTTCTCTAATTTTTGATTTGAAATAGTATTTAAAAAAATGTTTAATATCAAGGTTCTTTAAATTCTTAGCAAGCTCAAAATAGTTACATTTTTTTAAAAGTACTTATATTTTCTCTAAAATACTGCTTTTCCCCCCCATTTGGAATGGCAAGATGTCAAATTGGTTTTGAGATCTCTTCCTGCCCTTCACCCCCACAACTCCCTGATCTATAAGTGTGAAAAATACTTTATTTATATGATATAAAGATTACCACCTAAATACAGTATATAAATTTATAATACATTTTTGTATCATTCATATCAAGTATGCGGAATAAATATAAAAGACACTATGATTCTATTCAAGAGAAAATCTGTTAGACCATCAATAGCAATATTTATTTTCCTCTTACATCACTTGCTGTTCAACTTCAAGCATCAAATACCCTGAATGCAGCTTGAGTTCTAGAGTTGGTGAAACCAATGGTAAATGTTCATAAGAAAATTGCACAGACTAGAGAATTTTTGATGTGTATTAATATTTTATAATTAATATTAGAAACAATAGTACTATCTATATTAGAAAACTAACGTTAAATACAATAACAATATTATTAATATTAAAAATTATAAAAATAATATTCATTAATATTACTTAATATTAGAAAACAATATTAATGAGAAAAGCTCTGACAGAGGAGATACCTGCAGTCTGGTGTCCCAGTCCCGTTGGTAATTTTGGTGTAACCAGCAGGGCACTGGGTGTCAAGGTTTAAAGAGCAAGGTATACATTTGGTTTTCATTCTAATGAGCAGCTTTTGATCACATTGCTTCTTCACCTGCAGTAGGAGAAGAATAATTAACAAGAAGGAAAGACACTACCCCAAGTGACATTGCTGAAAAATGAGAAGTTTAACTCAGCTTTGTGCTCACTCACAGCTCTTTTCTGTTCAGCAGGAGCTCCTTATTTTGGAGCTAAACTAGGAAATATATCACATATTAGTGCTGTACAGGAGCTTTGTCTACACAAAATATATCCAGCCACTGCTGGATAAACCCTTCTAAGCATAATATTTTTCCTAACAGCGGTTTATCAACAAATGCTAAGTTTGTCAGACTTAAAAGCCAAGTTACAGAGACAGCATCAGCCTACAGAGTGTTAGTTCCAAACCTGCTGACAAGTGCCTTCCCCACTCAAACGCAAAATTAAACAAGGTGTGGAGGAGGCAAAATTAAATCAGCACCACCATACTCATCTAAAGGGCTATGGCTGGTGTTTTCAGACTGGTGTCAAAGAATGACATCTTGCTTTGCATTCAGATCTGGTGGAGATTTTGGGCCTGACCCCACCACAGCACTCAGAGAAGAGCAGTCCCATTTTGGTTGGTTAATTGGTTTTTAACCTGTTTTTATGTGTCTATTTTAAAGCAGTAAGTCTTTGCTGAACTGCATCTAATGTTGACTTTATCTTCTTTCTTACTGGTGTTTGTAGAAGCAAGTTCCTCATTCACAAATGGTGAGACATGACCTAATTCAGAGTATGGTTTTTAAAAACCAGCAACATAACCCTGTGCAGCCCAGAGGGTCCTGGACCTTCTGGGCACTCATGGGATGCTGCAGCCCCTGCAGAACCTCACAGCTGGTCTGGGTGGGTACCCTGGACTTCGGGCAGGATTTCTACATGTCCCATGGTGGTCCTGGATGAAGCCTCACTCAGCAGTTTCTCAGATTTACAGTTGGACATTTCAGCAGCAAAGTGTGTGAGGATGGATCACAGACACTGATAAGGAGATTGAGCTTCATAACCTCTGAGCCATTCTATGTGATTGCCACCACCCACAAACAAGCACATTTCAACATCTATTTCATTGCCAAATTTCAATTTTCATAAGTGCACTGTTTAAATCTGGTCTGGGTAACATTGAAATATTTGGATAGTGAAATTCTTTTGTTGTGTAAATGCTTTTCAGGTGTCTTTGCAGTAAAAATGTGACCTTTTCCCAGATATGAGCATAATGTGAATACAGCTTGAAAAGAAATTTGGTTTTCATCAAAAAGTCACTCCACAAAATTTAATTTTTGGAATAATAAAATTCATTGAGTGTTTTGAAAAGGAAAAATTTAAATAAAAATAACTTACGCCCTTTCTCTACTACCAGCTGTAAAACACTATTTGTTTTGGAATGCTAACATTATTTCTACTTTCTCCCAATTTCTCATTTCCCCTTTTTGTTTTTAGAGAAAATGGAAGAAAGTTGACTTTTTAGTGACTCTTCTTTTAGTGACTCTTCTTTTAGTTTTTTTTTTTTAAGAAAACATATGCCCCAGTAGTTTTTATAAATTTCAATGTATGTTTCCATTTAAAAACTGCAACCAACCAACAACAATAGCAATGAAACACCTGAGTGTCATCCTTTTCCCCTTCAAATTCCTCTCTTTTTGTTTCCTCTTCTAAATCTGTTCTGCCTCTCTACAAGTGTGGTGAAAACAGATGCTGTGAAATTCCACAGATTCACAGTATTTGTACATGGCAAATGCAACACTTTCCCAAAGGTCTACAAACCCCTTAATTATGTTTATAACTTTGTGTTATTACTTTACATAGCTCAATTCCTTTGATTTTTTTATCCCTTACTGTCTAAAATAGCTTTTCCTCCTTTTAGTTAGTAGGAACAGATGATTTTCACTATAGAAAAATTTCTGCTTTCATCTTCTGACTTACCAGAAATCCTGAAATCCTAATCAATTTCTTTTGATAAATGCATTATTTACAGTCTTTTATCACATGTGCCAGTTTTAGAGACTTTTTCAGTGTACTCATGCTATATAGTTTGAGCCAAATTCTCCTACGGAACAAACAGATGCATTTCTGTTATTTCAGAGGACTGAGTTACAGGTTATAATTCATTGTCATATGCACTAGTGACTGTTAAAGTGAATTTTTCTGCCATAAGATACAGTATCTGACAGCTGTTCTCTCTATAATACAGAGTAAAACAGACAAAAAAAAAATCCATTATATAAAAAGCTGCTTCTTACCTCATCTTGGAGTCGTGATGTCAAACATAGTTTCATTGCAACCAAAAAAGCAAAAAAGAATAAAAATCGTGGACTTTTTTCCATTGTGAATTGGACTTTTTTCTTTCAGAGCTGTCCAAGCATGAAAATTCAAATTTTGACATGAAATGATTGTTAGGGGTGCTGTTTTTTCTGCATTCTCAGGCAAATACTTTTAACAGGACTCTTGTCTTCCCCAAGGTAAATGAGTGAAGGATAAGGCATGCAGAGCTTGCCTAGGCAGGAGAGATTCCAAAATGCAGAGTATTTGCTGAAAGCTGTCACTGGAAAGCTGAATAAAACCTCCCTCACTGAATGACAGGATATCCTGACAGGGCTCCCATCATTTATTCCTCTCTCTGGAGCTGCTGATAGTACAAAACCAAGGACACTGAACTGTTATGACAGAAGATGATTCTAGGTGAGCATGGATAGGGGGCTGGAATAGCTACTGGGCTTCTTATTATTATAGTTATTTAACCAATCTAAGGGAGAGCAAAGGATCTCTGGAAGTTGGCTTATCAGCCCTGATAACAAAAGGATAGGTCACCCCAATGGGGTTCTGGGAGAAATACAATGGATTTTATCTCAGGAGGCCAAAAGAACCTCTTCCAGATTTGCTTAGATAGATAAAAAGGGGCATATTTTTCTCCCTTTTTGCTATTTTTGTTAAATCATTTTGACTGATTTTCTGGAGCTAAGCAGAGGAAAATTGACTCAACTGTATTACTTGAGTGTGGTTGGGAGAGATGAATATTCAGATTTGCCAAAAGTATTTTGATTTTGCCATTTTGATTTTCCAAAACCAAGACTTTTTCTTTCTTCTCAAAGTTTTTCAGCCATTTCTGGTGCTGCTCTTTGCCACTGCTCTGGTCAGCCTTGTGCAGGCTTTCTCATGTCTCAAATACCCAATAATGTGGCTCCCTCCAGTTTGTCAGCTTTGCCTGGTCCCCCAGCCTTAGATTTTTTTCCTGTCATTAGAAGGTGCTCCTTATACAAAGCAGTGCTTCATAACACCCTATCTTTAAATCTGGGTGGTTTTCCTAAAGAGCTGAGTGGTGATAAACATGCAACATAATGTACAAATCCATCTACTTTTGTTCCATGCTCTAAAAGAACTCTGCAAAATCACTGGGATGGCAGGGCAAGGTGTTTCCTGTGCACTCATCAAATCCTGTTCCTTTCTCTGTATGATGAGGAAAGTAAATCATTCCTTGTTTATGCAGACATGATAGCAGCCAGGGTTGTGATGGACCTGCTGACAGTAGGTATGTTCCTTAGAAGGGCTGTTTCTTCTTTCTGAGGTCAAGGAATATTTGCAATGTACAATGTAAAAATTTGCAAATTTGCAATTGTACAATGTGCAATCTGGCCTGGAGGAAGGGATGGCTCAGGTTTTACTCCAAAAGTAGAATCCTGGGGGATCTCCTCTTCTGCGTGGTGATAGCCCACAGCCGCATCCCATACTTTGTGGGAATTTTGGGAGTGCAATTCACCCTCCCAAATCTGCAGAGTGGCTGTCTGGGCAGGATCAGTGCCACCTGGGCAAAGCACATCTGCCTGGTCCCTGTGTGGGTGCTGGCAGGAGCTGGCAGCTCCTTCAGCAGCTTGGGGTTGGCTGGGTCTCTCGCACGTTACCGCTTCGGGCAGCGCGGTGGTGAAAGGAGCTGTAAATCAAGCACGTCCCTTTCCTGTCCTGTGGGCTGAGATAAAAAGTAACAGCATCAGCTCTCTTGTTATCTGCTCTTGCCTCTTGTATAGGCATTTGTGTGAAGTAAACTCTTTTTTCCTTTCCTTCCTTTCCCTTCTCATCAGGCCATGGCCTCCTCACTAACTGCTGTGGTGACTGCTTTCCTTGTTCCAGAGGGACCAGCCATCCTTTCCTCCTGTTGCTGATGGGCATTTTCCTTATTCCTGAAGGTTACAGACTGCCAGGTGCTGAACAACCCTACAACCGTGCCTGGCTTGCTCCTGCCCCCCTTTGGGCAGAAATTCAGACTAAAAGATCACCTGGCACCCAGGGTGTGTCCCTGGGGATGGGAAGGTGCCACCTCCGTGCTTGAAGCAGCCTGGGCAGGGTGGCAGGGTGTCTGCCGGCCTGCCAGGGAGTGGCCTCCTGAAAGCTGGCATCAGCTTGGCATGGGGAGCCCAACCAAGCCTCCCTCCTCAGATTGCCCTGTGTCTCAGCTTCTGGTCACCCTTGTACCTCTGAACATTTTTAGGTTGCAAGCAGCCTGGTGAAAAAGAGTATTAAGAGTCACTGTGTGTACTTTAATACTGCAAATACCAGGTGCTGGGCCATTCCCTTTTGCATGTCACAGTTTTGCTCTGCTTTGCTATTGCATTCAGGGACTGGGTGCTCCTACTTTAGGTAATTATGAACTAGTTGTCCTTTTGCTTTCTTCATCCACCTGATGCCTCTCCCCAAGTTACTGCTTCTATTTCTGTGCTGTAAATATCACCTAACCAGAGAAAATGTGATGGCTCATTTATGTAGATGTTTTTGAAAATAATATTTGTGCTTATTTCAGCATCACCATGAGGTTGTTGCTCTTTCTCAGAGCCAGGTTCGTGAGGTCAGTTCAAAAGTAACTCAAAATCAGCAGAGATACAGACATAATGGCTGCAGCACTTGCTTTGATCTACACAGTTTTGATGGCTACTCAACTTCCTGCATTTTAAAAATTTTTGGTTGAATATTGACCACATAGCCTGCATTGTATTTTGTTCTCCTTAACTTTCAGAATGTGAAGCTCACGCAACCAGAGGTGACTGAACTTCACATGATGAGGTCTCAGAGACTCATACAAAGCTCAGCCATCTCACAGTCATATTGCCAAAACACCATTTCAGAGGAAGAAATAAGAAAGACTACTTTGAAAGAAAAACACTCATTGCAGCCTGAAAATTTGTGAGCTCCGCATGATAAAAGCTGATATTGCTTTCCTGGTACATTCTACCCCACCTGCAGTTCAGCTCCTCTCCCAGGGGTGCAGCCTATTTAGAGATCTTAGAGTGCCAGGGGTGAGGGCAGTATTGAGCTAAATTTGATATTCTTACTCGGTAATTTGGAAGTAAGCAGAAGAAAATCAATGAATTATTGTTTTTTTACTGTATGTGGCTTCTGTTTTAGAGCCAGTCACAGCAGGAAAACTGTCACAGGGGTGTTTGAATACAGTTGGAGGCTCCACATGTCTGAGGGAAGTCACTTTGCTCTTTATTTGGAAACTGGCTAAAGCACCTTGCAGAGGGGTAGGGAAATATAAAATGTGTTCATAAGAAGAAAGCTTCCTGGCGGGGGAGGCTTTGGCTCTGCCAAGAGAAACGTCTGAATGCTAATTGTAGGTGGGAGGAAGGGGGGTACAAACCATCAAGTTGCCTAGGAGGAGGCTTGGGGAAAGGAGGGGGGAATATTTGGGAAATACTGCCTTTGATTAACACAGACTTAATTGGAACATAACAAAGAGATATAAACAAAAAGGGTTTGGCAAGTTAAATCTTTCCAGTGCCATACATCTGAGGAAGGCAACGGTGGCCTACGGAGAGCCTGAATGGGCAATGTGGAAAATGCCAGGGGTGTGTAATTTTATCTGCGGGGTTATGACAGCCATCATTTTGAAACACGGCGACTATCAGAACTAATTAATTCTCCAGGCCCAGAGGATGCACTGGGCTGGAGCTGCAGCTGGTATGCTGAGGAATGCCGCCCGCGCACCCGGCCGCGCCAGCGCCTTTATCCATGCTAATGAGGGAGAAGGCACCGACAGCTGATCTAAACCCCAATGTGCTCACCATGCATACAGCTGATGGCAATGCAGACTGCCAGGCAAGGGGTGGTCTTAGCCATAGATTAGATCCTCATAGTGGCCTCTTCAGCTTTCTTTCCCTTATGTTTTTTTTTTTTTTTTTTATTGTCCCTTTTCGTTTTTTTTTCCTTTTTTTTTTTTTTTTTTTTTTTTTTTTTTTTTGGTGTCCTCAAAAGAGTCTTTCAGCTGATGAAATTGTAAACAAAAGGGATTCTAGCTGAAGCCGTGGCGAGAGGGCTTTGCTAGGGAGCCATGAGGAGAGTGGTGTGTGGGGTGCTAGCTTGGACTTTGATATTTACCACAAATTTTCAGGGCTGGCTTGGGCTGGGGAGCTGTAATGCTGAGCTTAGAATCAGTATCGTGCCCTAAAATTGAGCTACCACAAAATCAGGGCTGCTCACAGGTACCTCTGCTACCCTTTCATGTTATCTGTAATTGCATGTTGCTTTAAAAAATGGAAGTCATTCTCAAGGAATGGGAAAAGTCCCAGGTCATGTAGGTTCTGTAGGATACAGGAGTTATTGATAAGTCTCTAATTTCTTGGAAGTGTTCTCCATATACAGCTGTGAGACAGATGTACAAGAGGATGAATCTACAGGGTTCCTGGGCAGCAGTGCCATGGGGCAGGGGAAAGGACTTAGTAACCTGGATCTGGAAGTGCAGGTGGTTTACAGGAATATTAAAGTCATCTTTGTGTCCCTGTCTCTGCTTTCCATCTACTGCCTTGTCATTCTTGATAGACCATGCACAGACTCTGATCCCGTGTTGCTGCCAGCCAGTGGTGTGATCAGTGGATGAGGTACAAAAATCTCGATTTTCTTTGAACACTGGCTTTTGCTGGTGGTATTACATGCTTCAGAATCATTAAATTTCATGTTTAATGGAGTTTAAATAGAGCATGTATTCCTTGCAGAGATTTGAAATAAAATTAATTGCAATTCTTAACTGCTGGGTAAATACACTAAAATAAATTTGTGGTTTGGGTTAACATCAGGGTGTGTAATGCCAGCATGTAAGGAGCTTCAGCTTTAAGATGTGATCAAAGAATATTGGAAGCTAGGAACCAATAATGGGCTTTCAAAGCTAGCTCAAATGGATCTTCTCAAGCAAACTTATTTTGCAGTGTATAAACATGCAGGAAGGATGGTGGTTTTTTTGGTATGTCTTCTACTACAGTTCTGCTAAGGTTGCAGTATGTAAAGGAAACATATTAGGAAAACCCTGAGATTCCAGGATTTGGGATGGGTAGAGGGATGTACAGCATGGATTTCTGGTGCTGTAAATGTTACATTGATTTTTCTAACCCTGTGGTAGAGAAGCAGGACAGAGAGTGGCACATACATTTCAGATCTTAGCAGGTAGCTGTGGTAGGACTGGGGATGTTTGGGAAATCCAGGCACCATAAGTTAAGGGATTTTGTGGAGCTGAGGAAGGAGCAGAGGCTGTGGTTTTCCTGCAATGTAACTGCGATGTAATAAATGTTTACTGCAATGTAAACCTGACGACTTCCTTCCTCACACTAGATAATGCAGAGAGCTTGCTTTAATTTTAGGCTATGTAGAACTTGTCTGGTCTCACAGTAGTATTTTTGTTTTGTCTAGTCAGACTTAAAGCTAGATTAATATAGTTAATAATTCACTACAAATGGAACTGAATTGCAGATACTGATATGGAGCAATCAACCCTTGCTCAGCTTTTTATTTTTCTTTTTCTCTCCTTTTTAAATGCAGCCTTTATAGAATTATCCAAATTTACTTGTTTGTGGCTATAGAGATTGATTTCAGCCAATTGTCTAGGAAAAGCCATCCTCAAATGTGATTGAGAAAGCAAATTGTGCAGAAAACAATGTGACATGATTCCCACAAATAGAACAGTAACACAATGTTATTTTTCGTTGTCTTCCTCCTCATGTTGTGTAAACTTGCCGTGGCTTACATCAAGTCACAGGGCTGTGTGATGTGCTGTGCTAGCTGGGTGACTCAGAGTGGGAATGCAGAACGGGAATCCCTAAGCCAAGGCTGGCCACAGGGACATCTGGCATTGCTGGGCAGAGCCAAGCGTGGTGTTCCTGGCGTGGGGTAAGGGGCTGCAGGCCAGCAGAGACTCTGAGCTTCTGCCACAGCAGACACAGCTGGACTGGGGAGAAGGAAGCTCAGGCTCTGGGTTTGGCTCTGT
Organism: Pyrgilauda ruficollis; assembly: GCF_017590135.1. Taxonomy (NCBI): domain Eukaryota; kingdom Metazoa; phylum Chordata; class Aves; order Passeriformes; family Passeridae; genus Pyrgilauda; species Pyrgilauda ruficollis. Next base: position 1,672,509 of record NW_024529155.1, on the reverse strand, counting down.
TATTAAAAGATGTGGATAAGCCACTCTCCCTTCTGCCTTGGCCGTGCCTTCTCTCCTTTCTGCCTCTCGATAGTTTGCCTGTGTCAGCGCCTCCAAAGGGTTCACCAGAGGCGAGGATGGCTCCTGGCGAGCAAATCTCCACCAGCATCCTCCGCCCCCCTCCAGGTCAGTGCGCTGGACCATGGAATGTTCCTGGATGGAGGGGACCCCGAGCATGACCCCGTGCGGGGCCACCGGAGGGCAGCAGAGCCCAAGGTATGGCTCCGAGCCCCCGAGCCGCGGGAGCCGCGCCGGGAAGCGGCTCCAAGAGCCCCGCGAGCCCCGCCGCGGGAGCGGAGCGGGAACGCGCTTGCAAGACTGGGGTGGTTTCCCAAAATTGGTCTGAGAGCACGTGGGGATAGAGAAATATAGAAAAGAAATAGGGATTAAAATGTGTGATGCGTAGTAAGCATATAGAAAACAAATCAGTGAAAGGAAAATATAAAATGAAATATGTAAAATATAGATATTATTATAAAAATATATAAAAACATAAGAGACAAATACATAAAATATATTAAATAAATACTTAAATGTATAAAATTTACATAAATATATAATACATCTATAAAATAAACAGAAATCATATAGAATAAAGATATAGAAATACAATTATGTCAAAATCAGAATGATGCATGTTTGCACGTTATACACACACACACACACACACACATATATATATATACACACACATATATATATATTTGGAAACAGTCATCTGTTGCAAAGAGTACAAAGTAGAGAGGTAGAAGAGAGAGGTTACAGTCAGACACCTGCACAAACATATCCTGCATCTCAGAAAATGAGCAGCCAGGGAACTGCTCACATTCCCCTGACTCACACAAAGTTATATATACACTATGAGTAAGAAATTTGAATGATTTCAAATACATGGGAGCATCTGCTGAAGATTAATCCAAAAGATTCTGCTTTGTTGAAGACTAAACTTTGTTACAAAGTTAACTGTTTGGTGTGGGGTTTTGTTTGTTTGTTTTATGGTGATAAAGTAAACATACAAGGATTCTTTCCAGTTCTACAAAAGCTATGCTAAAAGGACTATACTTTGTGGTAAACACACTGGAAAGTCTAAATAAACAGAAAAATGTAGCAGCAGTGTTACTGGCAATGAGATTAGGCTGAGAACATGCAGAAAACCTCTTCAAAGGCTCACCTATGTGTAGCAAGGCTCTTTACAGGAGGCACTTTGTAGGTGAGGACTTTGCAGAGTCCTTTCAAACGGATAAGTTTTGGATATGTCTAATGTAAAACAAAAGAGCTACAATTTTAAAAGCTTTGATGAAGAAGTCAAGTATTTAGAGCCAAGAACTAGAGTCCAGATGTCCTCCCCAATGCTGTCATGCACTTTAGCAGTTAGACAATATCATGAAGTAGTCCTCTGAAGAGTAAAAAACAGTAGAAAATAAAAAGGTTATGTAGGGTTTATAAAATAGAAACTTTCTACTTTGTTTTTGAGTGCTTGTCATATTTTCAAATTTAATTTTTTTTTTAAATTTCTGTGGCTTTTATGTGGTTGTTGTTTGGTTGGTCAGGGTTTTAAAAAAGGTTTTTGGAAATGTTATCAACTAAAATATTAAAATAATAAAAAAAAAAAAACAAACCCACCTGTAAATAAAGTTTCAATGCAGTTATTTCAAATCCACCCAGGTGATTAGCTACAGTAACAACACTGATGATGGGAAGCTCTAAGGAGGGATAATTTACATCTTTGGGCCCAGTACCAACACTGGTATTTTCAAATGCATCTCTTCCTGGTCCTGCCAGATACTCTTCCAAGACTCTCATCTAACAGTATCTCTCTCTTTCTGTGATTGCAGAGTGTATTTTAATATCAATTAACATGAGCAATGAAAGCGGTGTAAAGGCATATCATTTCACATTCACAACTTTTTATTAGCATCCTCTTTTTGCCCCTCATCATCAATGACACTGAACCAACCAGAACCCCAAAGTCCCTGTATGTGTCCATACATGACAAATGCTGGCTGGCTGCCCACAGGTTTTTAGGGATAAGGAATGGCACTGTAGGACAGTGAAATTTAAGCTTCAAGTTATTGTTTTTTTTGGGATTTTTGTGGGGTTTTTTGTTGTTGTTGTTTTTTGTTTGTTTGTTTGTTTGTTTTTTTCAATTTTGACCCACAGCTGTGAAATTATATAAAAACTTCAGGAATCAGTTGGGAAAATTACTTTATTGATCTCCTGGGGGAGAAGCAAGCTCTATTTCCTAGAAGAAAACCAAACAAATAATTAAAAATAGGACTTGATTATTTTAATGACAGAGATTATCTTCATTCTTCCTCTGACTCTAGTTTCCGTGAAAAATATAGAAAGATCTGGAAGGATCTGGAGAATGAAAATGGAGATATTAGAACATTAGGAAGTGATAAATGTCTGTGTGGAGTAGGTAGAAAACTAAAAAGGGATAAAATGAATAGAGGTATTATGATGTGCGTAGAAATCTTTAATAGGATTTTCTTGGTTTTTCTTATTCTACAGTAAGAAATTTTTTGAAAGAATTGCCTTTAAAAAAAACCAACAACAACAACAAAAAAAGCTGTTTCTTTGTAAATAAGAGGTGAAAGAGCTTTCAGCCATTTCTGCTAATGCAACTTCTCTCTTCCTTATTGTGTAATTGTAGATAGGTAACTCTTCACTTTTTAGAAGTTTGTCATTCAAAATTGTTTCACAGACTTCCTATGCAGCGTTTCGCTAGAATGTATAAGAAGTAAACTATTTTTTCTTGTAGAAAGTATTTGGAATAACTTTTTGGTTAAAAAATTTTACTGAAGAAAAAACACGAATGTTCACTTTTTTTGCCTCAGTTGCTGGATAAAACATCTGTGGTGCACTGGACTCCTCAAAGATGTAGCAGCTCATCTCAAACTTTGTTGAGGAGCAATTCAATTGCCTAAACACCGGCATCTAGTGCTGCTTTAGGTGTCTTTGGTACTAGTGAGTGCTGTGGCTTCCTGGAGTAGTATCTGGCAGTCACATGGGATAGCAGGAGGCCTCTAAAACAGTCATAGGCAACTAAAACACATCCTGTGGGTATAAGGATTCCAAGGAACTAGAAACCTGAAAGCATCAACAGCTGCAGAGTTAGTGTGGCTATTGAAGGCTGGGTGTAGGAAAACTGCCGCCCCTCACTCTCAACATCAGCTAGCTGGGGAAGAGAAGCGGCAGAGGATGACCACACATTTCTCCTTTCCAAGTCCCATCAGGCAAACATCTATAGAATCACAGTTTTTAAGTTGCAGATTTCCCTCTTTCTTACTTGTGAATCCAGAAGTCAGGAAGCAGTGGCTGCCTGGAGGTTCTGAGAACTGCAGTGCATGGGACCAGTGTTCTGAGGGGAAATCAAGCTCATTCCTTGAATCAATACCTTCCTTCATAAAAGGTTTTTTTTTTTTCAATCCAGGATTTTTGTTGGGAAATCAATATAACAGCAGTCACAATTTGTTGTTTATCTGATGTTGGCTGCAATCAGAGGGTAGAGTAGATACTCACCTGTTCCCATCAACCACTGCTGAGTATTTCAAGAGGTGCTATGAAGCAAGTTTTCTGTCTGAGATCCAGCTCTCACTGGCTTGGCACTCTCAGCTGCTGACTAGTTTTTCAAAAGAACTCAGTTCTCATTGTGACCAGATTTTCAAAAGATTTCAACAGACTGAGTGCTGAGCTCCTTTGAAAATATCCTAATAATTATTTAGGTGAGTAAATAGCATCTGACTCTGGTTCTAAAAGCTGATTCTTTCTGGAAAGTCTAACCACTCAGTGGTGTATATTATGAATTTTTCATGTTCCCTGTATGTGATTTGCTTTTATATATTTTCAGCATTTGAGCTGTTGTAGATGCAGAATTTCTGCAAAACTAGAAGAGTAGAGCAGCCATAGATTGCACTAGGGTGCAATAATTCAGGATCAATGAAATGCAGCCTTCCTATTGATGGGTTGATCACATTAAAACTTGAATGCTGTTATTGAGCAAAGTTTCCTGAGTCGCTGATAAGTAGCAAGAGAAGATATGGTAGAAGAGTGAGGGTGAATTCTTCACTCAGTGTTAATAGACAAAGTCTAGGGTGAAAAGAGACAGTGCTGATGGCAGTCTTGCCTCCAAGGATGACAGCACTGGGGACAGCAGTGAAGCTTTTTAACACTGCCTCCATTACAAAGTTGGATTTAACTAATTCCTGTCACAGTGCTTAAGAGGCAAAATGCCCAAATTTGTGTTCTTGGCAAAACCCCTCAGTGAACACGTTATTCTGAATTTAACCCTTGAGATATGTCAGAGTGCAAGAACGTAGCAACACGCCCTGTAAAATCAAAGACGCATTTGATGTTCTCTTCTTGGGAGTGCTCAGTACTGAAGGTCGAGCAAAAGAGTATAAGAAACAGGCCAAATGCAGAATAATGCTCTCGAAGTACTTTTTCAGGATTCTGCCTCTAACAAGATATTTTTATCTGGTTTATATCCTTTTTTTTACCTCCATGGCCTCTTCTGGCCATGACTTCCACAGTGTAGTTGCACTCTATGTGAAAAAGCTTATCTCTTATTTCAAACCTTTTGTCAGATGCTGGGGTGTGAGATATAGCTAATACTCTATGACTTTGTGAAATTGTACCATCCCTCCAAACTCTGCCCCTATTAGTTGTTTTTTTTTCAGGTACAAGTGCTATGTTTGATGTAGTTTCCCCTCATACGTGAATCTCCCTGGATCTCTGACCTCAGTTTTCTCTGAGCTAAAACCTCTGAGCTAAAACCTCTTCTGGCTCATCTCTGTAGTTTTGGAAATAAGAAGATCTAAGTTGCCTACAGCAGTCAAGATGTTTATGCCTCACAGATTTCTCTTGCTATATAACAGTATTTATTCTTCTTCATTCTCAATTCACCTTAAAAATCTCAGCATTTTGTAAGTTTTTCTGTCCATTCTTAAAAGTGGAGCTGATAGTACAGAGAGGGACGCACAAGGGTGCCATATTTTATTTATGGAGTGTGAATACTGGTTTGAGGACAGTTCTTGGGCTATGGTTATTTTTTCCATGCATGTGTGGATTAATGCAGGATTTCATTTGCTGCTCATCCCCCCAGGCTTCTTGTGAAATGCTCTTGCATCACCTCAGTCAGTTAGCCTTACAATCAACCTCTCTGAGCATTTTCATAGCATGTTATGTTTTGTTGCCTCATTAACAGCTCCATTTTCAGCTATAATTTCAGCATAGTAATGCACCTCGCTTCCCAGCCAGTATTTTCTCTCTGTGTGAAAATCACATTTGCCTCATTTCCTGTATTTCAGTTAGCTGCTAAACCACTTGAGGAGCTTCTTTCCATAACCACTTCCATTTCATCTAATGTTTCTTTATCCAAAAGCCAGGTGTTGGTGCAGACATGTACTCCCACCTTCTTTTATTCTTTGAGGCAGAGAAATGAGAATAGTTTGGTCGTTTGGGACTCATGCAGAAGTATGGCAGTGATATTGTAAAGTGAAATATTTATTATTTTTGTTTCAAAATGGGTAAGAATATCTAAACTATATAATGTTGGTTTCATGAAAACCGTCCAGTGAACAGTATATTGTTCTGTGCTTTGAAAGCAAAGGTGGTGCAAAAGACAGAATTACAGGATTATTTTGAACAGTCTTTGAATAACTTGTTTTCTGACTGGCTTGTTGCTATAACCTCATGCTGCCCCCAGTGTGTTGTCTTTGGTTGGAAATTAGATACCTGCACAGAGCTTCAAACATCATCTGCAGAACATGAAACAGAAAATCTCAAATGTATTTGGAGTGAGGCTGCCCTATATATTAGATACAAAGAAGTGTACTTTGAGACATGATGTTGTGGAAGTTGTATTTTCTTCTTTCAATTATTTAAACCACTTGAGCTTGTCTCTCAAACTTAATAACACCATGAAAATCCCCTGGTGAAGCTACAGTTTTATGATACCAGGTAGGGTGTATTTTATTTTCTATTTCCAAAATTATTATTTGTCAGCACTCTAGATTGCTTTTCTGTAATTGCCTTCCATGTGACAGGTGCTCCAAGATGTTTGTCTCTTAGACTCTTGGTCATGGAGAGCCCTTCACAAAAGAAATCTCTCTCATTCTGGTTACTGCTGACTTCAGAAGGGTTTTGGGTTTTATTTTTCTCTTTGCTGTGTCAATGCTTAGAAAGTGCCTGGATGTTTGCAAAGCACTTCTTTACCTAAATCCCATGTAATATTTATGGAAATCAGAATAATTTTAGTAAAATACTTTTTTGGTTTAGGAATATAAAGCATAATTATGGTTTTTTCATTAAAAAATTTCATATTGATGTTGTTGGTCTAAAATGATCAGCCCAAATATTTTGCCTGCTTCTAATATGAGCATTGGCAATTATGAATTCTGAACTAACACAGAGAAAATAACATAGGTTTAACTTTTATTGATATAAGAAAATAATTGCCACAACCAACTAATGAAAATGTCCTAATGTTAAAATGTAGTTCTTGGAAGATGTGTCTTTATGCAAGAGATTAAAAAGGTTAAGTCTGTTTAATTAAACAAACCCAATAATAACTTGTGTCAAAAGCACTAGGTAGTACCTCTACAATAAAGGCAGTAATAAAGGAGGAAAACAAAGGTTAATAATTTCAGAAGAGAAAAATATTGCATATTTTTTATAGTTGAGGCAATTAGTCCAGATAACTATCTGCTGGAGTGAGCTGCATTTTCCAAGCACTGAAGGAAGATTTTGAGGTATCTTTCAAAAGCAGATGTTACAGTTTTATGAGTAGTTATGAGCAAGACTTAGTGCTGTGCCAGAGGGTTTACACTGGATTGTGAGGACTGGTCTGTAACTTCTGCCGTACAGAAGTTGTGCTTTGGGGTTTTAGCCTTTTTGTAAATTTCGGCTGAGGTGTGTGTTTGAATTCTGACTGGACAGGATAGCACCTTTCACTTAAACCACCTGATTTTGGGTTGTTATGAGAGAGATACTAATGGTGCCAAAGCTGAATTCATGAGGTAGGATGGATGGATATTCATTGCAGCCCCAAAATTTGGCAGCAGAGTAGAGAAATCATCCCTGCTTGCAACTGAAATGTTTTCAGAACAAGGAGAGAAAAGCTGATTTGTGACTTAAGGAGATATTTCCAAAATCCATTCAAGAACAGCTAGAAATGAGACAGCTAGTTGTAAGAAAAGCAGCAATTTAAAAAGGGGGAGTAGGTTGTTCACTCTGGTCAGTTGGCCTAAACGTGTCATAGGTAGGACCCCAACGATAATTAATATTGTGTCCATTGCTCTGAAAATCAACAGTAAAATACAGAAAATACACACAAGCTGCACAGTGGTGTGATGCACATTGGGATGGATCTGGGAAGAAATCCTGTTGCAAACTTAGATGCTCCATCTTGCAGCAGGACTCTCGTGAAACCTGGAAATTCCTTATCCAGACCAAAGCTACAGGAAAACTGGGACATGCTACTGTCTAATTTCAGTCTTGGCTAAACCTTCCTTATTAAAGTAATGATTTTCCTGTGTGGAGATAGCAAAACATGTTAATAATACAATTCATGAGAATGTGAAAACTTTCAGAGACTGGTTTGGAAGTCAGACTTAGCAGGAAGAATGCATAGAATAGTTTAGACCCTGCTGGATGGGAGGTCCAGCAGCACTGTTGCTTCCTCTCGAGTGACAGAGGTATGTGTTTTGGTTTCAAGGACATGAAATTCATCCTCTGGCATCCTGTGTGGTATGGACCACTGTAAATCCCTCTCTAAACTTTCATTTAGAAAGAAGTGCTGGAGTCTGTCCACAAAAGCTAACATTCTGTTTTCCCCAGTGATAAATTACCGTAACATTTGATAAACACAGTATGCCATAAGAGGGTATATCAGCCACTGTTATCAAAAGTTAATTTTCTAGACTAAATATTCATTTGGATCATTAGAGCTATTAAATCCTGTGTCAGGTTTTAAGGAGCTGGCTGTGCCTGAGTGCTAGAAGGAGCCTGAAAAGAATCATATCCTGTCAAGATAAATGATTGAACTGTTCAATGAACTCTTTGACTGGCATTGGTTCCAGTCATGCCAGCTGAAGCTCAATTCCTCTTTGTCTGTGTGGTCTTGTTTTCACCTTGCCTGTGGGGTGAAAGCAGTTTGATGTGACCCCCTTGCAGACAGAGGCATGAGCCTAACCTCTATTTACACCCTGTCATAATGGGGAGCTGGCAAACACTGCTGCTTGCTGCTGCTCTCCTCCTTTTCCCTGCTTTTTTTTTTTTTTTGTCAAATAGTTAGAAGTTGTGCATTCTAATAATAACCTAATTAGCATAGTAGGCTTATAACATCTTGTTTATGTTGTCTACTCTATTTTGAACAGAAAGAAGCAAAGAAAATATGCTCTTTTGTATAGCTCAAGTACTGCCTTAGGGATGGCATATGATGTGGAGCAATAAGGTAACTGGATAATGCAGTAGAATTTTGTCCTTTTGAAATTAAAATTTGAGATGTGAGCTAATTCAGTGGTGTACAAAGCCCGAAGCTCACATTCTGGTTTGAAAGTTGGTGCATGACACTCGATATCTGATTTATTTTTTGGCCTTCAGGAAACCTCCTAATAAGTTGAGTTTGTTGATAGTGCTGTATGTTTGCACTGACTCCAAACTCATTTATTTTCTATAACAGTAAAACTGTTGTCCAGCCCTTTTTCTTTATGGCCAGACTTTCTGTGTCACCTACTGCCTCCTGCTTTCTCTCTCCCTTTCCCTCTGGTTCACTGATTGTTTCTTGGACCAGACTTGGAATGTCAACACAACCAAGTACTCCAAGGTCTCCCTACCTCACGCTCTCACAGTGACTGACCTGGAGCACTGGGGATCCCACAGAATTCAAAGGAAACATGCATGTGCCCTGGGAAATAAAAGTGAGGAAAAACTTGCTGGGGAATCTTCTGGAAAATAACTGTGTGGATCTCAGAATTTTCAGGTGAAGTGAGACACTGCAGGCCCACTTGAATGTATTGTTGCACAGCAAAGCCTTTTTACTTGTGCTTTCCTCAGCAGCTTGGGGTTTGTCCCCTACATTGCGATGAGCTTCGTGCTTCCAGAGGCTGCTTGGTTTTGGAGTAAGCCATGAACTTAGAGCACCAATTGCATTAATTGCTTTCACGCCAGCGTATTTCCATTGTGGCTGCCATTATAGTTGTGTAATGTTTCTTCTCTCTCTTCTTTCATGGCTTTCTTTGCCTTGACAGGCTCAGTCAGATTCCCTTATTCACATCTGCTAATGTGAGGGCTGAATAGAATAAATCTATGCAACATGGCTTCAGAAAAGACAGGAGGAGGACGGTGGAGGGAGAGGTGTAATAATCTCAAAAAATAATTTCTACTTAATAATTGCCATTAAAAAAAAAGAAAATCAGTCAGTTTGTCCCAAGAAAGATGCTTGTGGTATGAGTAGTAACAGGGCCCCCAATCTAAAAGTCTTATCACCCCCCTGTTCCTTTTTTCCTCAGCTTAAAAGTCACCCAAGCGAAGGAATAGACAATGCACAGATTACTTTATTTGGCTTCGTCAGGTTTGCCAGAAGAGGAGAATGCTGCCAAGCTCCCCAAGACAAGCTATGCTGGGTGCTTGCCCTTGTGCCAGTGTAAAGACAAAAAAAAATCAGGAGCCTTGAAAAGAAGCTGGTGCAGCACATGGCTCTTTCCCACTCCTCACAAATGATGGCTGTTGTGCTCGTTAACCTCTTCTGGGGCTCAGTCAGTTCACACTGTGCAGCAGCGGAGCGCTGAATGAAATGAAAGGCTCGCAGGACCCATAGAAATGCCATAACTCCTTCATTCCCAACACGCAGGCGAAGGCCACCTTCCCCGTGGAATACCAAGTGCCTCTCGTCAAACTCTTAATAAGTCAATCCTGGCTCCATGTGGCGGTGACAGCTCAGATTCCTGCACAGGCCCGGCTCCTGATTTACCCCACCAGCTTGGCAAGGCACCTCAGGCTCGTGCTTGGCTCCACTCTGCCCGCACGCTCAAACGAGTCTGAGACTTCAGCAGATGTAGGTTCAGTTTAGTTAAACCAGCCCTGTCTCTGTGCAAAGCCTAGTCCCACTCAGATCTCTAGCAGGGATCTAAAAGGAGACATGTAATGAGCTTTTAGCTTACAGGATCATTAAATAACTCCATAACATCCCTCATAAAAAAATGTCTTTTTTATCCAAATGGCTACAGTTCTGATAAAGAAAAGAGAATCTCTTCTTTGTGCTTATAAATGAACAAAGGGGACTGTACAGGCTGATCCAAGGCCCACAGAAATGAAAGGAAAACCAAAGACTTCAAGGCACTTCAAATGTAGGCTCTTCTAACTAGTAGCCTTTGATTTTAAGGATTTTTATCTCAAACTGAAGAGGACAAAGCTACTGTTTAAAAGGAACTATGAGCAGTTGAAGGGCATGATAAACTCCCATCCGAGTCTGTGTGCTGCAAACAGATTAAAATATGAGTTCTGATATTTAAAACAAAAGGGGAGAAAATTTGAAACAAAGCCTAGAGCTAATTAGGAAAACCTCAGAAAACATACCAAGAAAAATAAGAAGCTGTGGCAATTTGAATGATACAGGGAAAATACATTGAATTCAGCACAACCAATTTTTTTCCTTTAATATTTTTCACCTGAGTTTATATATCAAAGGGTAAAGTATGCAGAAAAAAAAAAAAAAGGAACAAAATGCCAATGCAACAAAAAGTACTTTAAAATGTGAAATACATTTAATGGTGTAATATTATTGTATTGCCTTGGATGTCAAATTACAGTATTATCCAGTGCTTCTTAGATGTCAGTGAGTGCAGGATGAAGAGCTGCTTTCCATGTCCTGTGATTCTGTTGCCTTTCTGGATGAGGAACTATTGCTGGATCACCCTTTTCTTTTTTTTTTACCCACCCCAGATCCAAATCACCATTGATTCACTGAATTCTGTGAGTTTTTGGATGGTGCCCCTTCTGTTGAGTCAGTGGATACTTCATTTTGCTGTCAGACACTGAAGGATCTGTTCCCCTGATTCCTTGGTCAAGCTGAGAACGCTTTCTAGGCTCACCATACAGTGAAAAATAACCAGATCAGAAGCTTATATAATAGCAATTTTCAATTTGAAAACTACAAAAAAAGTGTTTTTTTAATAATCCTGTATATCTTTAAAGGAAATAGCATCAGAAGGTTTATAGCTTGTCTGACTTTACCTTGGGGAGAAGCATGTAATCGAATTTACTTTTGTTGCATTTCAGTTTAAATCCATGAATGTCTGTGTGTTGGTCTTATGCTTGGTATGTAAAAACCAGAAAGCAAAGCCTAGTTAAGAGAAGCAACAGCAAAATGGTATGAGTGTTTCCAAGGGATGAAAATTGTGTGGTCTTCATTCAGATTTCAAACTGGTTTGACCCCATGTCATCCTATTGGCTTTAGTTATTGTCCTGATTTATGTTAGCACAGACAAGAGCAGGATTAGATATAAATGTGGTAGTCCATTGTTTAGATAAAACATGTTTGTTTTTCACAGCAGCATTCAGAGAAGTTGACTAGAACTAAATAATTTAATATATATATATATATATTTTAGAAAAAATGTGTCTAAACCCATCTATATGCTCATTTTATGCAAAATTAGAATTAGATATTGAAAAATTAAAAAACCCTATAGTCCTAGATCATTAGCAAAGCACTCTTAGACACATTTCTATCCTGTTTTTCAGTAATTAATACACATGAAAAGATGGAGTTTTTTAAATGAACTACAAATTTTATCATCTGCTGTTGCTGAGATTATACTTTCAGTGAGATGTACCAAATTAACTTAAAAATGACTTAAAAAGTGCTGTTTGCCTTTTCATGCATACCTCACTTGCCAGAACATTGCACTGCTACTAAGGTTCACCTGAGTATGCATATTCTTATAATGAGCAGCTCTTCAGAAAAGAGAGTAATTGCTCGTGAGCTGAACATAAAATAAGGCTGGCTTAACTTGGCTGACTTTTTGAGTTTTAATATAGTTAGGGGAAAGATGTCTTCGCTTGTGTACCACTCTACAGCCACTGGGACAAGGTAGAGCCTGCTGAGCATAGAACGTGGCCCTGATTTAAAAGTCTAATGTGGTTTAAAGTTAGAAAGCAATAAGAATAGTACATATAATGTATTATTAAGCTGGGCTGGTGAAACCTGGTGAACCAGCAGCAGGGAATGGAGAGCACTCAGTTGTATGGCGCGCTGGAAAACAGGAAGAGGCCAATGGAGCACAGCAGCATGTCAGGAATATGTTGGAGCATGAAGATAGGCATGAAATCCATGGAAAAGAGATCTCTTTAAAAGGCAGGTGGGATAGATAAGTATCAGGTTTAGATTGGATACTAGAAAAAACTTCTTCATTTAAAGGCTTGTCTTCTTTGGAACAGGCTGCCCAGGGAAGTGGAAGAGTCACCATCCCTGGAAGTTAAAGATGTGTGGATGGTGGAGATTAGGGACATGGTTTAGTGGTGAACTTGGCATTGCTTGGCATTTTTGGACTTGGCATACTTGGCAGTTTATGTTTTGAGTTGATGATCCTAAAGGTCTTTTCCAACTTCAATGATTCTGTGACTATATATTGGCTTGAGGCTATATTTTGTGACCTTCAACTTGTGGTGTGGTCCCAATAAACAAACCTTTGTGGATTCTTCCTCTCAGAATGATGTGAAACAGTGATGAAAGGAAGCTATCTGCTTCGTGCTATCTCTTTCCCATAAAATATAATTGGAGAAATTGAACGTGATACTGTGATACTGTGTTGAAGATACGGCTTGTCAGATAATTGTGCCCCTGGGATTTATACTTCTGTTCCTAATTTTGTGTGAGCTGTTTTAAAATGCTACATCAAATTATGCTGAGAACATAAACATTGTGAAAAAGATGTTTAAGAGTTAAGAAACACTGCAATTGAATCACCTTCAGCAATTTCCTGCAGGATATATGTTATCATACAGCCCTTAATTGAAGAATGACACTCGGGTTTGCAAAAGAGTGCCACTAAAAGGTGAGCAGACCGTTTTAGAAAAGCTTTTTAAGAACATTTGTAATTTTGTTTGGTTTTGCTTTAAAAAAAAACCAAACAGGTGAACTAGAATCCATGCTCCTATGATATTTAGTGTGGTTAAACTTTGATTCAGCAGTGTGAATGGTCCTCTGGACACACAGTGGAGCTGCCTCTCAACCTGCTGCAGTGTTACTATTGCCATGTTGCTGTAGCAGTGTGCTCTCAGCATGACAGAAGAAATGATCATTTATCCAGATTCTTTGTGAACTTTGGAGCTTGTATTGTGCTTTGTGCTGCTGAAGCCTGGGTGGTTTTAGTGCCTGAAGTAGCACGTTAGCATCAAACTCCGTGGTGACCTGCAAGCACTGCCTGCAGGGTAAAGGCAGCCCCACTGTCAATCACTGAACTTGAACTTCATGTTCATAATGAAGCTTCCTAGAGATGATTCTCTCTCTGGCTTAAGAATTGCATGCACAGAAGGATAGCCTCTAGCTCCACCTCCCATTACTGTAGGAGGAAAATAGATGGGTGTTCTGGTATTTTGGAGTCCCTTGAGGATGCAGTTTTTTGGGAAAAAACAAAAAGGTAGGTGTTACAAAGATTGTGTGCTTTAGTGTTAGGAATCAGACTGATTAATACAAGGCTTCTTCAGGCATAGTCATGTTCCTAAACACCACAATGTGTCAGAAAGAAAAGTAATGAAGAGAATAGCAAATAAATGCTCTGCCAGTGGTGAAATTCTCCGAAGTATGTGAAGCCTCAAATGGGGCACCATTTTTTTTGTGCTTGTGAGCAGTGTGGGCTCGTAAAAGACAGCTGCACAAAAAGTCTCATTATTTCTGTAGGTGATAGTTAGCTCCATATTCTGGCATGTTTCAGTACTTTCAGTTAAATCTGGCACAGCAGACTTGGTGTGAAACTGTGGTGAGGAATGTAACACCAAATCTGTATCCGAAACCAAAGTGAAAGATGAAGCATTTTTGAGTGAGCTGAGGTTATACCTTTCATCATTGTGAGAGGCAACTAATTTTTTGAAGGTCAGTTTGTGACTGCATCTCAGAGCTGAACACCTCACAAAGCTGAGCAGTTCAGAAATAACGCCAAACAGCATAGCTAGACTTTGCCAATCCAAGAATTACCCTTTTCAGGATGAAATTTATATTAAAGGATCAACAGTTCTCTGACACATGGTTGTGTTGAATTTGCAGTCAGAACATCAAGAAAGAGAAGTGACACTAAAGCCATTAGGAAAGGTAGAGGTTTAATTAGAGCTCCCTCTGAAAGAATATTAAAAATACTTATTGAGTCCTTCCTTGCTGCATCATTCCTAAAACAATATGGTAAGCAGGGTCTCTTATAAAGAGAGAATTACTAGGTTATGTGTGCTAATTTGGCTTCTGATAGACATTGTCTATTGATTTGTCTATCAGCCTCCTGATTAATATTCATATTTCTCCATGAAGAAAAGCACTGAAAGATAGCTTGAGTCTTTTTTTCCTGCTGTCAGCTGGCTGAGCAAAGAGAGGAAACCATTGCTATGGGTGCCTGCCTGGCTCCTGGGTGTTTCCATGTTTGAATATCCTGCCTGTGACAACATAATGTGATTTGTCTTTTCTTTGCCATGTTTACAAACTTTTCTATTATCTGAGGAATCAAGCACAATACTCATCTATGGCTGCTTGTGATGAGTTATTAATCTCAGGGCACTCTGACAGAAGGTTGCTCAAGGCATTGTCATAGACAGTAAAAAAAGCAAATCCAGCCTACAGATTTTAGAACATATGAATTTAAATACAAAGCAATTATTTATGAAGACAAATATTACTGTAGGTTTGCCCATCACCAGCTTTGTATTGATCATTGATGCCAAAGTGCTAAGATGCACTCCTTGCCCTCTTTGGAAACAGAGATTTTGAGAGTTTATTTTCTGTAGTTAGAAGAAAAGAATAGGCATAGAAAAGTATGGTCTTTTTTTTTGTTGTTTTGTTTGTTTTTTGGTATTTGTTTTTTGTAGTGCCACTTTAGAAGAACTTTTCCCCTTTAAATAAAAATTTCCCTTGCTGTCAGCTTATTTCTCTACATGATTTTAAATCTATCTTATAGTAAAGAAAAAGTAAATGGGGTTTTGTTAGTTCTATGGCATTGGTAGCAATGCAGGGAAGAAAAATAACCCATGCAATGAGCAAATGCAGGCTAGGTGGAGAGTACTTTAGAGCAGAATGATACACAAATTAAGAGTAAATAGAAAAACAAGTTAATGGTAGAGACAAAGACTCTGAAATTAAACCCTAGATAAACAATGCTAAGAAACCAAACCTGCAAGTTCAAATATCCCAATTATCTTAGATTTCTGAAAGATGCAATGGGCAGCCAGTCCTGTTTTCCAGTTTCACTCTGTCTTCCTTGGAAAGGCTACTGATATTTTTCCCTCTAGCACTGATCAATGCAATGGAAAGCCTGTTTCCAAATAAGACCATTTATCAGAAAATTTTAAAAATGGAGGTTACTTAAGGAAGCATGGACATTGTTATTGAATCTGCGACCATGGGAGGTAGGAGAACACAACAAAAAGAGGCCATGTTAATAGACTTCAGTAACAAAATAACTCTTCTGTATTTAGCTGTCTCCAAGATGCTTTTAACAAGACATACCATAAAGGGAGAAAAGCTGTTTATTGGTAAAGGTCACTGTATATTTGCTATCCTGGATGAAATGACTGTACACACAAGTCACTACAACTCATGCCAGGCTCTGGAAATGGAGTGCTGCAATTCAAGAGACTTAGAAAAATAACTTCTAGCTTCCTTTATCATCGCCATGCAGAACTGGTGTGTTAATATTAGACCTCTGATTGAAATTTCTGCCACGCACTCACCTGCATTTATATTCCTTCTCTGCAAATGGAGGGCAGGTGGTACTTGATCTTTGCTTAAAAGGAGGCAGACATCATCCCCTTCTCACTGGATATCTATAACCTCTCTTTAGCTCCTGCTCCTCTACCCCGAGCAGTGACTGTGATTCTTAAAGCCACTGAGAAATCTGTAGAACTCCTTATTCTCAGAGAAATAATCTGAAATTTGCATTTGTTAAAAATGCCTTTGTTGGTTTTGAAATGGGACATAGGCCATACAAGACATGCTTGAATCAGCTCTATCCTTACACCTCTAGAGATTATTTTCACAGGCATTGCAGACCAGCTGGGCTGCATTTACATCTCTTCTCCTAAAGAAAGACAGGAGACGATGTCAAGTGAATCTACAGAGTTCTGGGGCACACTGAGTGTTATGATTGGATACATTAAAACATTGATATTGTAGTCTCATCCATTCTCTCTCACACTTGTACAGAGAAATACTGAATTGGGATTGTATGTTCTCACCCAAAACAATGACTTCAGACACGTGTATTGAAAAAACTGAGGGACTGGCTGACAGTATGAAACATCAGACCCACATAGGAAATACAGTGTATTTGTCAGTTCACAATAAATCATCTCATTGTCATGTAACAGACAGCATGGAGCATGTTAGTCTACATGAACATCCAATTTGCTTACTTGTAATGAAAATGCTGTTTTCTGGGAATGCTGCTGCACTCTTTTACATGCTCTCTTGCTCACATGCACATGTTATATGAAAGGATGCTCTTTTCATAACCAAAAAGTATCGCTGGAGAATAGGCAGTTTTATTAAAAGTGTGTTTCCTGTTGACAGTTTACATATTTTGACAAACTCTTGGAGAGCAGCAATAATCAGCTTGAGGCCATGCTGTGTATGGCCTCAGTGATGCATGGCAGGAGCGCAGAGACCCAGCTCTGCATCCCGCCCGTGCTCACCCCCGGTGTGCTGGAGTGGAATTCCAAGGGCAGCTCTGCATTCATTACCACCTCATTATCTGCCTCAACCTCTTTCAAAGTCATTTTTCCTCATGACTAAACTTGGTCAAAATATTTTTATTTACCTGTGCTGTCAGATTTTCATGTGTGAAGGAGTTTTTTTCGTCTGAGTTTGCATTGCCTCAGTTGGAGCTCATGGCTCTGGTCACAGCAGAGGTGGCACTGGAGTATCAGACTAAAGTCACTTGGGGACACAAGGCTGCTCTGCTTTTTGCTTGTCAGCCATAGGTAATTTTGCAAAAAGGGGAATAAGTTCCAGGCTCCCCTCTCCATATCCTAGTACAATTTGAACCATCACTTGCATAAAATTAATTCTCTTTTTTTCTCCTCCACCAAAAAAATTAATTGTAGCAAATCCTTGACCACAGAGTAAAGGCAGTAAGAGGGTGACAGCACAGATCTATCAAAAGGAACAGTAGGTTTGCTTCTACATGGGCAAGGTGTTCTCTTTCCAGTGCTTAATTTTTAGAAATTAAACTGTTAAAAGAAGGCCTTTGTTATTACATGCTTTATCTATTGCTTACAGGTGGATCCTTTGAATGTGAGAATAACCACCACAGTGTTTTTGTGTTGTGGTGGTGGAAAAAAAAAAAAAAAAAGTTGCATTTTATGGATTTATTAGTGATTTGCAGATAATTGTATGGAACTTTTAGAGAAACAAACTTCCAACATGTGGTAGCAGAGGGGATGGAATCAGTTTTGAACATAAGGATAGCCTGTCCCACACAGAGTTGCACAGACTGTAGCTGTGATCAATGGGATTAAAAGAAAAAACAAAGAAAGAAAATTATTGTGACCTGTAGTTTCAGAACTGCTGCCTGTACATAGTGGCATATTTTGGCTTTTAGATGTTGCTCAGTTTTCATCTATGTGTGAGCACAGTGGACCCATTCTGGTAAACTCCACAGCAGAGCAAACAAGGGTCTAACCTACATATCATTAATATCAGCTGGAAATCAGCTAAAGATGTGAAATGGCCAAATATATCCCTGAAATATGTTGCTCAGAGGGTATGCTTGGAAACCCTAAATAGCCATCATGGGTGGCAGAAGCCAATACTGGAGAGTATTGAATATGATAGGAGAAATATTTCTCCTTTCTAAATACTGACCACTACGACATGGTATATAGTACCCATGATCCTCACATAGGATTTTTGAAATCTATGGTCATTTAGGCTCCAATTAATAGAGGAATGAAGGATATACTGTTGCTAGTCCCTGATTATCTCTAGAGATCTCACTAAAATTTTCTACCTGGCATTGCATGCATAGAATATGGCTTTTGGATGACAGGGGTCAGAAAAAAATTATTACATAAAATAGTGAAGTCTATAGGCAATCCCAAATGAAAGGACTTCCTGCAAACCTGTGTGACTACATGACCTCCACAAGAAAGGCTTTCTTTTCCTCTGATGAAAAGGATCTCCAGTTTAGAGATAAACTTTCTGCCCACGGCTTTAGCACAGGTTGCTTCTGCTTGGATCCAGTACTCAGCACAATTTCTTAAATGGAAGAGTCTTACTCTCCATAGCTAGAGAGGTTTCAAAAAAATACCCTGCCAAAACCTCCCTTCAGGCTTTACTGTGTTTTTCTTTTGTCCTTCCTCTTGGTCCTATAATCTAAATCTCTCTGGGGTGGCTCTCTGATGTGTCTCAGGGAGACAGGTCACTCTTTCCAGTCTACACTGCTGAAACTTTCATTCAGGCCTTCACTTGCAGATTAATTTCTGTAACTTCCTGAACGTCTGCCCCATCCAGTGTATGTGCTTAGGTGCTCTTTTTGCATCCCATAGATAACAGCACCATCATGCTGGAGTAATTTCTCCATATTTAATATACTAATTGATTTTGTTTCTTAGTTTTACTTTGTCTTCTGCAACATCCCTATTTCATGTATTTTCACTACTTTTCAAAGACACCTAAAGTCCTGTTCATTTTATTCAATGAAGGCAAATGGTTTACCCATTCCAAGCTACACTTTTTCTACTACTGCTGCTGCTGATTGTTCTAGGTCAGGACCCAACCTTTTCTTTGCTGAAAATACTAGCTGAGAGCAAATGATCTTTAATTCATATGGGTGACAACCTGCATATATCTGGCTGGAGAAACTAAGAAATCTTACTGATGTTACCTATGTTTGTTTCTGTTGACCATTTCAGTATTTGTTCCTTTTCTTTAAGGTATACTGCTTTAGGGAATACATTTTTTTTTTGATCAGATGTCCTTCTTTTCAGAGATTTGCTGATAATAGTATCCAAGGGAGAACTGGCATCACATGGGGCCCTGAATTCTAATTTAGTATAAACAATGAAACTCCTGATAAAGGTGAATAAGTCTCTACATTTTCAGAAGGAAATATGGGATAATTCCTGTTTTGTAGCTGGTGCTATCAACAGGATGTCCTGCTAAGCCTAGTGACAGGACAAGAGACAATGTGTACAAACTGAAGCACATGAAATTCCATCTGAACACAAGGAGGTACTTATTGTTGTTGTTGGGGAGAGGCTGTGGAGCTTCTGTCTGTGAAGATACTCAGCCTCATCTGGACACATTGCTGAGCAGCCTGCTTAAGCAGGAGGTTGAACCAGGTGATCTAAGAAGGTCCCTTCCAGCTTTTATTTGGGAATTTTGTGATGACTTACAGTTCAAACAGTGAATCTTTGTTTATGTTATCTAATGCATGTCACTTTCATTACACACAATGCTGGTTTTCCTGAAGGTGACAGGGTCTGTTAACTTATCCACAGAAATGTCCACAGAAATGTTCACTTTGTTTCTCTTGTGCAGACTAGGTCTTGATGTTCTGAATTCCAAGATTCAGACTGGAAAAGATGTTCAGGATATCACATCCTAATAGATGGAGTCGTCTAAATGCCTTACTGAATCTGTGCCTAAGACAGCAAAGGAATAACAGAAACCCTTTATTCATATAAACCACAATGTTTCTTTGGTTTTCTTGTTCAGATACTTTGCATCTCAAATTGTAAACAATGAATTAATTGCAATACTCTTTGCAATTGGGAAAAAAAATGGGAAAAAGCTAGCACTGGAGATACAAACAACTTCCTCAATAGTTTCGCTAAGGAGATCACAAAAGTTTTACTTTAGACAACATCATGAGATGTGTGCTTGACCTTTGTTTCTCAGTATTAGTTATCCATATATTGATTTTAATTTTCCTAGAAGTGATTCTTTCAACTTCTTCCACATTTATTTATAATTGATGAAGCAACCTTTTGTTGGCTTAGAAGTATACTAAGTATATGTACTTTCAAATGCAAGCTAAATCCAGAATTCAAATACTCCATACTCCTCCCATGAGGATTGCTCTGAACTATGTGGTAGTTAAAAGAATAATAATATTCTGAGGAAAAAAATATCCCATCTTTAGGAGTCTGGTTTCTTCTTATTGATTCATGTAAGCAGTGAGGTCCGATTTTTGCTTATATCTGCTTGGTTATAGCTTTGGAAAGCATGACATCATTCAAATTCAGTTTTTTGTAATGAATTTTGCTTCTAGGTTTTCATCTGAGAAATCTGGTCCCTGACGAGTGATTTGTAGAGAGGAAAACTCTGCAGGGCTAAGAGTTTAATTTGGCTTCTCTTGCACTCCTGTTTATAAACCCCTCATCACTGCCTGGACCTTCTATTTGGGGCTAGAAATGTTAAAAAAAAATGGCTAATGAGAAACTCAGCAGACTGCCAAGATTTGCCAAGGGTTTTGCCCATTTGTTTATGAGGCAGTAGAGTGTGACATTGTCCTAAAACACCTGTTGGTGACGTAGAAGTGTAACTCCACATGGATCTTCAGTGATTCCAATGGGGGAGGAACCTCAGCCTGCTCTTGGGAGAAGCTACTCCACAGGTGATGTTTGAAACCAAATGCCTGAACACGGCGAGCATTGGGGCTGGCTGTGATGCAGCTGTAAAACACGGAGAGCAGGCACTGCTTTGGCAATGGTGCCAAAAAAAAAAAAGCAGATGCAAGGTCTTGTGAGAGGATGATGAGTGTGTAGGGGCAAACATGCCCATATATAAGTACATGAATCTCTGTGTATGGATACATAACCTCGCCCCAGTCAGTGCAGTTGTACACAGCACAGAACATGCAGCTGGAGCAGAGATGCTCCTTTGGCAAGTGGAGGGAGGGGAAGGAGGTAGCCAAAGCCGAGGGTACCACACCTGCAACATTTTATCTCTGCTGACAGTTTCTGAGGGATTGGTTAAGTGCTTTGATACTGCCCAGTCTGGGGTCCAGGGAGCTGTAATTTATCTGCTTATTAAGTGGCCGGTGTTTAACATCAAACATGTCGAAAATTACAAAAAAATCAAATAATTTTGGGTCTGATGCACAGACTCAACATTTTATTTGCATTCGTTACTGTACAACATCTGAGGGTTTTCCATTATTTTTGTCCCTTACATTAAACCTGTGTAAACGCACTGAATTTGTGGTGTTATTAAAATAACAAAATATTAATGCTATTTCAGTATCTCCTTCCAGAAAATTTTCTTCTTGGGTTTGAGGGAATTCGAGAGCGCTGTGCGTTGTTTTCCTTCTGTGGCTGTGGCCGTGAAGTGCCTGGCTTTGTGGGGACCCCTCGGCTGCCCTTTCTTCCCTGGGTGTCCATTGTGGCGGGCTCATTCATGCATCCCTAAATCCAGCGTGTGCAGCAAAATGCTGACTTCCAGGGGCAGGAAGGGCCTTCCTGAAACCACCCCGCTGGCTCAAAATGCTGCATTTTGTTTTATGTCCCCCTGTGGAAACACTGGAGCCCGCTCGGCTTCCCACCTACTCTGGGCGAGCCTCCGCCGGTGCCTGCCCCACACGGGGGAGCAGCCCCTGGCTGGGCCCCCGGCCCCCCCTGCCCCCTTAATCCCCCCGCCCGCGTTGCCCGGCCAACAGGCCAGACAAGCAGGTGATGCATTGACAGGGAGCAGATGGTCTCCCGCCGAGGTAAGCGGGCCTCAACAATGAAACCATATTGATCATATTGCTCCTTTTATCTTCTTCGGCTTCAACTTCGGTCTTGAGGTTTCTCCGCTAATAACACGCGCCCTCCCCCCGGGCCCCCGGCCCGCCCCCTGCCCCGGCAGCATCGCGGCCTTCCCTCCACAGCTTCTGGGGAGAGAGTGAGCCTTCGTCCTGCCCGCCCAGCTCCAGCTCTATTTCCTCTCCTGCTGAAATCCTGCTGGAAGGAGGGAGGGCCAAAGGGTGCCCACCATTTCCCTACTCCCTGTGACCCTTCAGCCTTGTCTCCCTGTACTCCTCTCCCTCCTGCCCTCTTTTCCCGTTTAGCAGAGGGGTGAGGAGCCTGTGAGACCCCTCTGCCCCAGCCTGACCACTGAGGCACAACATCCCTCACTGCCTCATTGGGCACCTCTGTCTTCCTCTCCTTTTGGCCCCTTAACCTTGTTTATGTTTGTATGTGTATTTGGCTGGGGAGGTGACTGATTTGCTCCCACCTGCCCTGTGCAGGAGAGTGCCAGGGCCCATTCTGAGTTTGCTGTCCTCTCCTGTTCTGTGCCTGTGGTCACAACTCCTTCAGGCTGCTCAAGCGGGTTTAGATGGAAGCAAAAACTGATGCCTTTCAATCCCTGTCCCTGTCACTTCTTCTCCTTGACTGCACACCCTTCTTCAAGAGACAAACAGCCAGAAACAGGCCCAGTCTCTCTTGGTTCTCACATCTTGCCCTTTCTCCTTCAGCATGCAGGGCCATCAGCATGAGAAGGAGCCCTGGAGCTCGCATCCTGTTCCTTCCATCATGTGCCCCCCCTCAGTCACTGGTGTACAGATAAACAAGAGAGAAAAGCCAGGCCCTCCACCTGCCTCCCCCATTGCTCCCCTCCTTTTCAGCAGCCCCAGCCCGCATTCACTGCTGTGTGAAGATGCTAAGCACCGAGGGCTCAAGCACTGTTAGCCACTATTCACAATTTTAATACTTGCTTCATAGCTGTCACATAAATTCATTGCTGACTGCAGCCTTAGAATAGCAAGAGGGAACTTTAAAATAAAGAAAAGAAGGAGCATGTAAGGAAAAAGAAAAAAGAAATCCTAAGGGCACTTTGGTATGGTATCTGCACTTGTTTGCAGGTGGTTTTGGAAACTATAACTACTGTAACTCCACACAGTGTTCTCTAAAGTAGCTGTCACATTGTGTTGTTTTTTAAATCTATTGCGCCAGCACACATGCACTTTTTTTTACAGTAGATAAAAATGCCTGTAAAGGCTTCACCCCTCTCTTTCTTTATAAGGGAAAAAAAAAAAAAAAAAAAGAGAAAAAAAGAAAAGCAAAGAAAGAAGCTTGTGAATGAATGAAAAACAATGCAGGGTCACAAAGCTGTCGCAACCAATGTCATAGTGGTGCTGCTGGGCAGGCTTACAGAGGACTTCTTGTTCCTTGATTTTTATGGTGATCGGTAGAACGCATGTAGCACTTTGCGAACAGGTTCAGGACAAGTGGCAAAGAAAAGGCTCCTCACAATAAACTATTTTCTACAGCACTGGGAGCATTATGCCTGCAAACACCTGTAGTTTTCAAAGAAGGAGCTGTAAAAGATGCAAACAAACAACAAAAAAACATATAAATAGCAAGGCAAGTTGCACTGCATGTTACAATTGGCACAATGGTGGTTTTTTAAACTCATCTGAGACCGTGTAGTTTAAAAAAGCCACAGAAATATTATTGATTACCAGTGCCAGTATTCAGAGGTGCTGAGCTTGGGAAACAGAGAAATGAGATGAAAAGAGAAATGGAAGGTTCAGCCTAGTGATCTGGCAGGTTATCAGTGCTGCTCTGTGATGGTCCTGCAGGAACCAAGAGCCTGCTGTTCCTTCTGAAACGTGTCCTTGAAATGGCCTCCAAGTCCCTGTGACCTGTGAAGCCAGGGTCTGTCCTGATGTCCAAGGGCTATCCTTACATATGCCACTCAGCCCAAAGGCTCAGTAGTACAGTCCAGACTTTTTTGTCTAGGTGCTAAACACTAGTTAAATATGACTGCTTTAGAGTGTAAAAAGACATTTATCTTCCTCTTCAATGTTGGGGTAAACTAACAAAATATCATTAAGAGGACATATAAAAAAGGGACCCTGGCTTAACTGACTCTCAGGTTGATGAAGGGAATATCTCCTGACCCCAAGATTCCTCATTCCAGTAGATGTATTGTGATGCAGGTCCCCAGTACTTCTTGGGTGAACACCCCAGTTCATGTCAGAGTAGGCAGCTATGTTTTTTAAAAACCTGTAACAGAGGTCCTTATTAGCATCTAGGAGAGCTCTGCCCAGAGAGAAACATCTTCTCACTTCAGAACAGCCAAAGTGGTTCAATATTTCACAAAATTAAAATTTTATATGAAGCAGAATTTTCTTCATTTGCAAAAACCAATATAACTTATTACGATTCTCTATGTCCTTCACTGTGTCCCTTTCTTTTTCTGTCTGCAGTTTTTCCTCCAGGATTCAATTCATTAGGACTCCTGCAGTCTTAAATTTACCAAAACCTTTTATTTTGATAAAGTTATAAAAACCCAACATTCATCATCTTGATTGTTTTTGTTGCTAACAACTTTATTTTAAAAAGGAAGGAAAAAACTCCTCAACTGCCCCCAAACTTCGTCCTACCTCTTCCTACCTTTTTTCAATTATAAATGTAACTGCATGCAACTTAGTAGATTGAAATATGGTATGTTTGAAGCAGAGAAGATTGCTGCATGTTTTATTTGAAAATTGATCTGATATTTTCTTGGGGGTATTAATCAAAGGTGGGGAACTAAAAGCATGGTCACCAATCCATCACATGACACTCCTCAGTGCCTTGAACTATCACCTCTTATTTCATAGGGGAGTCTCTGGACTCAAGCATAACTTATTGAACTGGTACACATATACCAGGTTTTGGTATTACTTGAGAGAGGGTTGCATTTCTGAGTGACCCACAGAAGTAAACTTATGCTTGCATTTTTAGATCACTAGCCTGATATCTGCAACTCCTCTGTACAACTTTCCTACAAATTGTAATAAGATGGAAGCTACTGTGGTAAAGTCTGAACTGAAAAATATGATATACTTTATCTTAATAAACAAAATAATTGTCTCTGTTCCCTAAACAATTTAAATATGCTTTAGTAAAAATTGATAACTTTTTTTTCTCCCTTTTTTTTTTTTTAAGATGGTTTGAAGACTTTTGGCTATATCTAAGAACCATGAAGATACTTGCACAAGAAGATTGTAGTATGAAAATTTTAGAGCTGCAATGTAATCTCATAGGGGTCCGTCTTATCCTATTAAACCTACAGTTTAAAGTGGTTCAAAATATTGTTTCCTAGTGCAAAACTCCTTCTTTTCTAGAAGTCATCTATTGTATTAAGATGACAGGAATAAATGGTTTTTTCCTCCTTAGATAGGCCTTAACTGTAGAGTTGGATCAAAGGACAATAAATTTTTCTGTTGGCCTCAGGCAGCTTTTGCTCATTTAAAATTTCATTGAAATGGCTGTGTAGGGCCATATTACACTGATTCTGTGAGCTTTTACCCCTTTCAATGAGTCTAACCATAGCAGTAAGTGTATTGCATCTGGGAATTTCAAATCAATGTACATCCATGTATCCCTGTCCTGGTGGGAGTTAGGTGTGCTTATCTTAGAATTAATTACCCTGAGTTAAACAGCAATCTCTTACCTGTGACTAAAGCATAACCAAAATTTTTTCTTTAGTACAAGATTTGGGTTATTTTGTGAAAACTTGATTCTGTCTTGGTGTGCTGGTGATATCATCAATGGTAGACCTTAGCACACAGCAGCAGATGGGATGGAGGAGCTATTGCTGTTCCCAGTTTGTGTGGGCTGTGCCACAACAGCATTGAGAATAATTGGCATTTTCCTTGTAAGTTGAAAGATATTCCAGTGCTCTGTGCAGTCTGGGATTTTAGCACCTTAATTGTGTTAACGGCAGAACTGTGGTTCCCTAATTCCTCTGGAAATGCTGATGTGCTTACCTGCCCTTTGTTATAATGGGGTTAAATAAGTTCATTGTGACTAGCAGTGATTTACTAGAAGGGTCATATTTTGCCTGTAAGAACTTGAGGCTGAGAGCTTGATTATGTGGGTTAGATCTGCTTTCTGTATGCTTTGTTAGTTGTTGCTTGAGCATGGACTGAGATTAAGATATTTTCTTTGCCTTTGGATCTGTTCCAGACACTTTTTTGGACATCTATGGATTGTTCATCTTTCAGAAGTCCAAAGAGATGTATACTATGGCCTATTTTGGTCAACTTGAAGCTGATCAGACAATGAAACTCATATTCAAATGGGTATTGGCTAGGACAATTGCAGCATAATTAATTATTGCAATTTATCACTTTGTAAATCACTAGTCTGCAGCCTTATCCAGGAATTCTTTACAGCTTTGTATAGTTCTGTTATTACCAATGAAGAGTGAAACCATGAGGCCAAGACCTTTTGGGATTATCCATCTGAATACCTTCATATGTAAATAATTACTGAAGTTGATGGGAGTAGCTAGAAGTATAAAACTATGGAAATGGTTGCAGCAGTGATCTGAAATGTGCCTTTGTTCATTATAAATAGCTTGGTTTAATTTGTTATCTCTACAAATACCTTCAGACATGTATATTTATATATGTGCTTATGCTTGTAAGCAAAGTTTATCTTCTCTTCCAGCAGTGCCAAAGTAGAACTTTCTTGACCATAAAGCAAAGAATGAGTCAAGATTTTTGCAAATAGCTCAATACTATTATTTGTACTGTCATTTAGTTTTGCAATGTCTGTAGTCATGCTTTTTTACCATTCTGTTTGGCTCTTAGGAGTTTGCTGACTGTGGAAAGACTATTCTCTTTGAGATAAAGTCTTCCTGACACTCAGAATATACTCTTTGACCTGTATCCTCTATTTCTGCTTTCTCATATGCACACTCTTCCTTTTGTTCATGGCTAGGAAACAGATTAAAGAGATAGCAGGCAGTGTGAATTTTCAGCTCTAACAGGGCCTTGAAGCATCATCAAATAAGATTATTATTTGAGAAGGGCAAGGAGGGTGCTCGGCTCAGCAGCCTGATAGCTTTTTATTGACTTGTTCTTAAAGGTGCTCTCCTGGGCAAGAGTTGGTACCAGTGAGCTGAATATATCCACTGGAGCGGGTGCCACAATGTTATCCACTACACAGCTTTTCAATTCAATAGGGTTACTCTAACAGGGTTTGTGCCTTAACAGTATTTTAACTTTCAAATGCTTCATAATCTAGCCCTGCCACGTCCCTGGTAACTGCAGTTATTGGTTTCTGCACTGTGGCAGCAGTCTGACTGTGTAAAGTAAACTGAGGGACAGGATCCCAAGTTTCCTAATTGTTTCCTGACTGCACAGAGCAGGGAGCCTATGAAAGAGTTGGGATTAAATCTGCATCTGAGCAAAACAAACAGGTCCCATTTATTGTAAGCTGAAAGAGGCAGACTGGCTATAGTTTCTGGCTTGTGCATTATTGTCCCCATGCTACGAACACCATGGCTGCTTCCTTCGTGCTGACAATTGAAAACTCCAATATTCCATACCTTAAAAATCTAGTGTTATAGTTTGTTGCATGGTTTTCCACTCATTCATGTTGCTCCTCAGTAACTTAGCAATGACCAGTCGAGATATGCACACACCATATTGTTTTACGTGTTTGACTAGAACACTGACAGATTAATAGGAAGGGTAAATAGCTCTGCACTCTGTGGTGGCTCAGTGTGGGCTGGCAGGATTGACTGCTGCCAGACTTTGTTGTATTTGCACAGAGGGAGCCGCAGCAAAAGCCTGCTGGGGCAAGGTGACGTGGGTCATGGGTATTTGTTTCTCATCTCTATAGAAAACAATTGTTCTCTCAATGGAAGACAGCTTTTGGAAACTACGTGGTTCCACTAGTGGGCAAGCATGTGTACTTCCAGGGCACTAAATAAAACGAAGCTATAGAGTGGCAGATGTGTTAAGTGTCTGCAATACCCTGAATATCAGGCAGGAGAATTTGGGTTCATACACTGATAAATTATTTTCCTCTATTTCTTTGACTTGCTCAGTTTAGAAGAGAGAATTGCTCAGATTTTCATGGGTATTTTCCTGAAAATTTCTTCTATGCTGAATACTTTTCTAAGACGTCATCTTAGGAAGAGCACAAGGACTCAGTTTTTCCCTGATATAGCTGTATCAGCTATAGCTGATATAGCGTTTTGGTTATTGCAAAAGATCATTATTTTAACAATTGCTAGAGCATCACCTTGGAAGGCCATCTGAGACCTCATCTTTACAGAAGAGGATACCATAAAAATTTGCAGAGACACTGAGCTTTTAAAGTGATCATACACTTATAAAGCATCTAAAATAGTATTTTTTTCCTCTAGTTTCCACTGTGTAGCGCATCACAAAGCCAGTTTTTGACGGGTTGACATACAGGTCTGAGGTCTGGAGTTAGGATCACAGCTTCCTCAGCTGTGCAGGTTCTGGAAGGGCAAACTGAGGTACCCAGGTTCCTTGGGTAGATTGTCTTGGTTGCCTCTTGAAGAGCTGAAAGTCCTTGTGAAGGATGCGTGAACATGGATCACCTGGATGTATGTTGGGTAGTTTGGCTACTGCTGGTGGTGATGTTGTGGAAGTACAGACTGCTGGAATAAACCCCCTTGAGAGTTCCCCTGTGCTGATTCCCAGGCTACCCCTCCTGGCCCCACCGAGTACCTGAGCTGAGTGGTTGGCCCTGCACTGGGAGTGCATCTGCACTCAGTACAGCTGGGTTATCAGGCAAACCAGATGCTGTCTCCAAAGGTCACACAGAGGGCCGTGCTCCCAGGAATTTTAAGGCATAATTTCTGAAACTCAGTCTTGTGCCATGACCTTCCTCTTTTCCTGAGTTACCCTTGAGGATACACTCTTTTTTGCCACATACTGCAAAGGTGCAGAGACTTCCCACTGTCTGACCCCCACAGAGTGTTGATTAAACAGTGTTAGGAACTTTTCTGTGTCTAGAGGTTTGCGTGGTGTTCACCTATGAGTTGTCCTGCTGTCCATTTCCTAGATTTGGTTTTATTCTAGGTAGGGTAGTGGCTGCATGCAGTGTGTGAAGAGTGTAAGCCTCATGCAGTGCAGGCATATGCCCATTGGAATATTGTTTTGTCTTACATTCATGAAGATCATTTCCTTGAGAAAAAAAAAAAAAAAAAAACTCAGTCAAAACCAAACCAATAAAATATCTGAATGGCTTTAATTTAAATAATTTTTGATTTCATGAGACTCACTTAAAATAAACAGTGGTGGATAGGGAACCTATTCACTGCTTATGCAGAACTCTCAACAATGTTGACAGCCCACAAGAAAATCAGTGTGGGAATCAACCCCCTATTGTCAGGATAATGTAAACACATGACAAAGTCCTTAACTCCAAAAAGGGAGGAAACAAGCCATTCCTCTCCTTCCTTCCTGCAGTGTGTTTTACCCTTTCTCTGCTCTGGGGTAATTATTTGCACTGTAGGGAGGTGACCATAAAGTACTATCGCTCTGGAGGTGGTGGCATGAGCAGATTGCTGTGGGGTGGGGTGTGAGCTTGCAGAGCCTCAGACACTGCGTGGTGACTTTTCCTGTTTCAGCACAAGCTGCAAAAGCTACTTTGCATTGCTCACTGGATAAAAAAATCCTGTGTGGGATTATTACTGTGTATACAGTAATGTACTACATATTCAAGCTCTAATTTGCCTCACTGTATTTGTTCTGTATAGAGGTAATCTCATGTGGTGATGTTTTACAGTAGCTCTGTTGAAATTACTGCAGAAGATCTAAGGATCCAGATTGAGCCCCAGACTTTATTTTTTCTCCTCAAGTAGAATATTTGAATAGGTTAATGGCCACAATAAACCTGTGGACAGTCTTGAACCACATCATGTTGTGACAGTGATTAGTTACTGCTGTTTGGTAATGGAGACAAGACTCTCTTTTTCCCTCACTTACAATGATCTTGCCAGCTGTCACTGCATCTTTTCAGCATATGCAGAGATACTGTGAGGCCTCCACGCAATGGAAGAGGGCTCTGGATTTTGGCTGTAGTGAGTTTCAGTAGAACTTCAAATGTTCTTGGACTATATATATGTACAGTTTACATATAAACTGTATATGTAAACTATATATGTAACTGTATATATGCCCATATATGTAAACATATATAGGCATATAAAATTTCAGGCAGTACAGTCGTGGAGAAATTAAATATATCACTGCCCTGAAATTTATCTTTCAAGGTTTCTGGGCTTGCCACAGATATTTTCAATTTGTGTGATGTTAAAGCCATGCTACAACTACAACATAAAGAATCTTTACTTTTATCCCTGTGTGCTAGACTGTGAAGTCTATAGAATCAAAAGGAGAAGAAACGTATAAAAGAAAATTAGTGTCAAATACTAATTGAGAGGGAATAATTTCCTAACATAATTCTGCTACATGGCTTTATGCATCAATATTCAGAGGAGTCTTTACAGAGGCTTCCCATGAATTTAGGATGCAATTTTATGTTCATTCAGAAGACTTTTGCTACAAGGGTTTGGTGCTGGCCCAGCACAAAAGGGATGGTATTTTCATCCCAAATATTCTAGTGTTTCAAATGGATCTGTTCCAGCATGAATATGCTATGCAGAAACTGCTCTGGCCAAAGCACTGGCTTGAATTTGAACAAAGAAGTTACTCCTGTGGCCTTACAGCCCTAATAATTTCCTCTTGCAAAGTAGTTGGCTGTGAGGGTAGAAGGAGTGAATAGATACATGTGGTAACTGCAATGTGAACAAATATACAGGAGGTCTGAGAGGGTAGGAAAATTGGGATTCTTAGAGAGATCATATCCTCCCTTCCTTGTGTGACTTTTAGCTGGTTGGATCTGTACAGCATGATGGAGCAGATGTTTTCCATTGATATCCATCATATTATTGATGGTTCTTTACCTGAATTTTACATGGTAGTATCCATCAACAGCTGTACATTTAGCATTGATAAAAAAGAAAAGTAAGCAAAAATTGTATCAAATTTTGCTGTTACAGTTGGGTTTTCTTTACAGGGTGCCTGCTGAAAAGTTAACTGTTTTTAATGGTTTTCATATTACCATTTGTTATTTTAAATTTTTGGGGCATTGCTTTACTGGAGATATTGAAGAACAGGTTGAATGCAGTTCTGTGCCATTTTCTTTAGGCTGACCCTGCTTGAGTAGGAAGGTTGGACCAGATGACCCACTGTGGTCCCTTCAAACCTTACCCATTCTGTGATTCTGTGGTTGTGTTGCCAAAACAGGTGTCATAAACTGATATTGACAAAGATGTCACTTAGAGTTAGGCACCCAGACCCCAAGGACCTCAAATAAAATGGTGTAGGAAGGTTGTCTCCTGGTTCATAGAAGTATATTGCCATGTAGTACAATAAAAAAGGGAATAAGCAGTCTCCAATTTACCTTCTTTAATGAACTCACAGCCAGCAACAGTGCAGGCAGCATGAAGGGTACAAAATGCTGCACCACACATGCACAATAGCTGCTTTCTGTTGTATGTTTAACAATTTAAAGTCAGTAAAATACCTTGATAGACACCCACTAACTCTGGAAGTAACCAGGCAGGCATTGGCTAGTTATGAGAAGGACTAAAATCATAATGTTAGTTCAATTAATTTCTTATTAATTTGCTGCTTTTTTGCCTGCTCCTTGCCAGGAAGAAGAGGAATGTAAAGTTGCTAATTTACTTTCATTTCAAAACATTTGCAGGAATAGAGCATTCCACAGCATATTTCAGTACCCTCCATCTTGCCTGAGCCCATGTCAGAGGAGTCACTATGTGGCACAGGGGCTGAATTTTGACCCAGTCAGTGAGAAAGAGAGCACAGGACAGGTATGAGCCCAGTTTTTGTAGGAAATAGCCCTGATCACCAGCATGGCTTGGAAGTTTCAGAACTGGGAAAGGTGTATCACGTTTGAAAACAATTCTGGTATCTTCCAAATGCTATTAACAAGGTGGGTGGTTAAACCCCCCAGGATTGTGTTGTGTATTTGCTAATTTTACTGCCAGTGGTTCTTATTTAATTGTAGTTAATGCAACAGAAAGGGGGTGTAGAATCTGGAGTTCTTTTCAAATGTATGACAGAAAGACCTCTATAACATGGATTACACCTAAATGGTTCAACAATTAAAACTACAATTAAGAAAAAGGTGAAATGTAGAATCCAGCAGCAGAGTGGCTGTAGAAGTACAAAAGCAACTTGAGTAAACCTGTCAGATAAGAAAGCCTTGCAGAGAGGAGGACTGGTCTGGCTGCAACATGAACTATTCGGCAGTGTTGTCACCCTTCCGAGCTGTTGGGAAAGATCTGAGCTCAGGTGGAAGCCTGTAGTTCTGGATCTCCAGCCCAGTCCCTGAGCCTGCTAACAGAGGTGTGTCCCTTCTCATTCAGGCTCTGTGAGCTTTCCCTCCCTCCTTGACTTACAGTGCTGCTGGCTCTGGGTTTCACATAAATAATCCTTGAGTCGTCACCCTGCCCTTTCTGTTGATACGATGGCAAATGCTGACAGCAAAACCACTTGTTCCTGGAGTGCTGACTCCTAAAAGGCTGTGACTAACCCCACTCTTCTCCTGCAGAGCAAACATTTTTGATAGTTTTCTGCCACAGCAGTTTGTACAAGTCCTGGAAAAAAGTAAAGATTTGTCGAAGAGGATGGGTTACTCCTGCTGCCAGTTCGGGAGATATTTTTTAGGAATTTTATTTTTTGCAATGTGTCCTACGCTGAGAGGAAGGACAAGCTGTTTTTTTTGGAGGACCTGCTTGCTATCTACTGCCACTCATTGCTGCAAAGCTCTCCTGATCTGCAAGGAGTGGAGTGAAGAAACCTCTATGGTTAGAGGGAAACTGCAGCCATGGGCATTGAGAACTGAATTTGGATTTCTGCATGGAACACAATTATTAACAGAAAATTTCAAATCGTGATATTGAAGTTCATTCAGGCTGAAATTTAATGGAAGCAAAGTTGCAATTGGGAAGTCCATTGGTTTTGTGGTTAGGAATTTTTTTTCCCTTCTTTTCACAAAAATGTCTTGAGAATTTATGTTGGTTTTGAGCTGGTTGGATTCTATTTTTTCCTGGTGGATGGTAATTTCTTTTTCTTGAAAATACAGATAAACCACACAGCACCATTCACAGTGCTTATAAAGGCCAAGATGTAAGATTTCTTTATTTGCTGTGCCATATTATCCCACTGGTCTTGCAATGAGCAGGAGGGGTCAGTTTTACATGGCCTTATTGTGGATCAGTGGCATTGTCTGGTGGCTGTGGAGACAGCAGTCAACTTATATGCTATCAAATTAGCTCCTGCAGAATTTAATTAAAGAGGTCTGTCTGCAGCAGCACTTTTTCTGGGTAGCAGTCTTCCTTCACAGAAAAATAACTTTCCTCCTCTGTGTCTTTATTCCATTTTGGCTGTTCTTTTAAACAAAGCTTCTGCTGCATTGGAAACCTGTCTCACGTACAAACTCACTATGAAGTTTGTAACTGATGGGAGCTCATTTCAGAGACAGAAATGCTACTGGAAACATCCATGTTTTTGTGAAGCAAACTCCTCTTGACAACTAGTAGCTTCTTTCAAAATCCAAACATTTTGCCCTTCTGCCACTAATTTGTTTGATTATTGGTTTTTAAGAATATCAGTTTGTTCCTTCAAGTACAGCTAAGTTTTCAAAAGACAAATGTGGTGGGAGTTTCCCCTAAGCTTAGAATCCATTTTCATTTTGAAGTGAGCAAACAGAACTGCAGACTCCATTTGCTTATCGTGCTCCAGCTCTTCACTGGGAAGCAGGAGCAAGGGCTCTGTGTGAGTGAGAGCTGTGATACTGAGCTAGCTATACATTTTGCCTCTTCTAAATTTCCACATGGAGGGTGTTTGTGACTCTCCAACACCAACTGCCGGAATACCAGCCATCATGGCAGCCTTGTGCCTCACATGTCCAAGTCCTTCAGCTCCCACTGCTGGAAGCGCGTCATGTACGAAGGAGAAGCAAAACACAAAGAACAATTATAGATCTTTGACGGGTTTCTGATGCTGGAAGAGCCCAATCAAAATTTCTCATCTGACTGTCCCAAAGAGAGGAAAAACACTTTCTTAAAGATTCAGAATCTGAGAGCCTGATAGGATCTGCCGTTTCCATAGAGCTGGGCCCTAGATTTCCCTTTAATGTAATTAAGCCTGAAGATTTATGAATACAACAGGCCAGAACTTGATCCATGTTCATTTTCAATTACTGGAGTGAAAGGCCTCCATCCAGATGTCTCTATTTACAGCATTCACACAGGCAGGACCGGGGGCTGGGGGAGGAGGGACCGCAAATTGTCACACTTGTTAATTCTTCACTGAGGACACTCAGCAGAGGTCTTGGCTTTGACCCCATGACAAAAGGCAGGGGTCTGCTGGAGCAAGTGCATCAATGATGAGGGGGCTGACCCGCCGACCTGCCAGGGTCACTCCCTCTGCTTTGTAGGTATGTGGGTAATAATGGGGGTTCATTCCTTATTTTTATTTCTGTTACAGTGCCAGGGCAGGGAAAGAAAGAGAGGAGCTCTGATGTGAAAGACAAACATACATAATGAGAGGATCAAGCTTCCCCTGGCAACAGTAACGACTATGAAATGCTACAGGGGAAATACACAGTACTTAGTGACCCACATAATCAGGCCTATTTTAGCAGCATTGTTTTATTTTTCTTTTGAACGTTTCTTTTTTTTTTTGTTGGTTTTTTTTTTTTTTTTTTTCTTCTCATATTCCCAGAGCCATATCTTAGTGCAATGAGCAGTATTTGGGCATAGCATCTTTTCTCCATCACCAGCCCTAACCTGATGCTAGATAGGCTTTTCATCAGGTGAGTGGTGGCTGGTACAATACCAAGTGTTGTACTGTCTGTCTGTGTTTTCATTCCAGTTCTTCAAAGCTCTTGACAGACTCACGCTAGATGCTGTTTTCCCCATTTTAAAAATTCTTAAAGCAAAATAATTGAAGTGTTACTGTAAAAGAAAACTGTACCTTTTAGCCATCTACACAGAGCTCAGGGCTTGTTCATCTTTGACAAAGATGGTGAAACATTGTGAAATCCTAAAAGCAGCAGTTTCTCCCTCATAATGGCATTTCTATTTTCACAACACAGGGAGCAAAGCTGTGACAGGGCAATATTGTTTTCACTGAGCTATAATTGCAGGTCATAAATTAAAATATCTTCATTAGAGCAAGCCTCTTTACAAATTTTCCAAAAGGATAGATTATTTCTTGAAATGGCAGAAAGTATTCCACTCCATTAGCATTTCAAAGAGATTTATTTCTTTCACCTTCTGAAGCTGTACCTTTTTGACTTGCAGATAGGCTTTGCGGTTTTAAAGGGATTTGAACAAACTTTGCCAAATGTGAAATTATAAGCAAAACCAGAAGCCCAAAGCATCCTTTCCATTTTCAGGCAGTGAATAAAAGCTGCATAACTATTGCCCGGGAATGGCTATTGTATAAAGCTATCTGGAAAAAAAAAAAAAAAAAAAAAAAAAAACAAAAACAAAAAGGAGGAATGAACACCTGATGCTATCAAAACCAACACATTTTTTATCATTGAGATGAAATTCAGAAGTTCCTGAAAGAACTAACTGAAAACAACCCAGGAAGAGTGGGTGCCAGTAATCAGAATAGCCATAGAAACATTGATTCATGTAGGTTTGAAAGGGCCTTTTAGATCATGGAGTCCAGCCATTGTAAACTGCGTCTCTGTTGTAATCAGTTGGCTACAGGGTTAAGAATCTGAATGTGATTTATACTCAGCTATTGCTCACACCATGAGGTGTCTTGTAGCTTTAGGCTTAAGACTTGTTTGAGCTTTAGGCTCTCTTGTTTTTTAGCAGAAATTTCACCTGGGACTTGCTAAGCCTTGTGTCTCTAGATTTCAGTGTACGGTGTTTCTTGGATGAGACTCCTTGTTGCCACAGGGGGTCTGCAGTCCTACCTGAGAGCAATCATTTCAGAGTCTCCACACAGACTGCATCGTTCTTGCCCATCTGTTTTGGGGTAGAATCCTCTTGTAATGCTCCTGGCCTCCTTTTCCCCCTAGTCACTCTTGAGAAAAGCTGAGGAATGTGGCCACAGGTTATAAGGAAGGATCTGCTGTTCAAAAGACTGGTCAACAAAAGAGAAAAGCAGCTAAAAATATTTTGATTAAAAAATATTTCTGTTCTTTATGTCTAGGTTGAGAAGCTAAGAATCCTCAAAACTTGTGTTAAATTGATCCCAAACCAAAAGGGATGGGGAGGGAGTGGTAAGAAGGAGTAAGGGAAGCATCTTTCTTCTCATTGACCATGGCCTGATCACAACCAGGTTTTTCTTCAGCTGCAATTTATACCTTTTTTTTTTTTTAATAAGAAACAACCATTATACTTGCACACAGAAAGACAAGGATTTATTTTAGAAACTAATTAGTGAAGTTGGGGATATGTGGCTTGATCTCATTGCACTCACCTGTAAAATTCTTGCTTGTCTTATGGTCAGGAGAAAGGATCAACTAGTGATGGAAATGTTTTCCATCATCTTAAATAACCTCTGACTGTGTCTTACAGAGTAGTCTGTGCTGGCCCACTGAAAATTGGACCAACACAGAACATTTCAGAAAACCCCACCTGCAATGGCCTGTGATCAACATTACAGGTGTAAAAAAATTGGTTTAGATACACACTTAGAGTTTCCATGCTGTATTGCTCAGTTGAAGTTTGTATTCTGTTTTATTCAGAATGTTATCCTGAACAAACTTTGTAAAGTTTTGGTTTTTGTGATCATAAAACTCATAATTTTGATTGTTTCTGATTAAAGAACATTGACAAACCCCCGGAAGAAACCCCCAGTTTGAATGAAAATTGT
Organism: Pyrgilauda ruficollis; assembly: GCF_017590135.1. NCBI lineage: Eukaryota > Metazoa > Chordata > Aves > Passeriformes > Passeridae > Pyrgilauda > Pyrgilauda ruficollis. The sequence goes on along the minus strand of NW_024529155.1, from coordinate 1,635,589 downwards.
GATGTGAATATGTTGGAAAAGAATATATATTATTTATGAGATTTGTCCTAGTAGAGAATACTTTAACTTTGTATTATTTAATATCATAGTTGAACATGATTACATCTTGACTACAGGAAGTAAAAAGAACACACAATTTACCTTCATTCCCTTAGGTAGAAGAGTTTTTTCTCAAGCAGGGAGCTGAGTCAGTGCAGTTCAAGCTCCACTTTGATGGAGGAGGGATTTGAAGCCCACAGTGTAGACCCCAGACATTAAATTGCACGGCAACCCTCAGGGATTTCTCTGTGCCCAGGATTCACTTGTGTCAATATTCAAACTGAAGTTTTATAGCAGGTTCTCACTGAAGCATGGCTCTGCTAGGGTTGATAGAGATGTGCTGATTTAAATCAGTAATTTTTTCTTGTTCTGCAGTTAACAATGGTCTCATGTCCCAGGACTTCAAAATATATGTTCCAAAGCTTGACATTCAGAAAGTTGCATATTTTTTTTTATTAGGAGCTGAATGTGAACTGTTACTAGAATGTAATTACAAGGAGTAAGTACTTTGTTGACTTTTATAATTTTATTTTCATGACATATCAAGAACTTTTTTCTTCTTTTTGTATTATTTATCTACCTTTTCAAATAATTTATTCTGAAATATATTACTCCTGTGTATTTGAATTTTAAATACTGCAGTAGGGAACACGTTTAGTTTTCTCTGCCCTGTCCTTGTTGGAGGGGTAGGAGTTCTGCTGAGGCAGGGTTTTCAAGGTCAAACATGCTAAAGCAAGAAAATTTGAAAAAACAGCTTGTCAGTTGGTTAAAACTTGGCAGAAAAAAAAGTGGTGGGTGCTAGTTTGTGAAGGCAGTTGTCATGGGTGACAGACAATGTAGCTGACAGGTGTGACATTGCTTCTAGACTTGCATAGTTTTGGTGACTAATGAAGCCCAGGATTTTGGATGTTTGAGGACCTGGTATCTCCCTCACACTGAGTTCACCTGGAAGAGCAATGCAAACCTGCCAACTCTTCAAAAGGGGACGCTGGTTCCACTGCCTCCTCCTTCCACAAGCAGCGCTGGCGTTTGGGACCTCTGTGGTACTGATCCATCTCACCCATGCCCTTAGGGAGGGTTCTGAATTTGACTTTGATTCTTCAGAGAAGGCTTTGGGGTAAAAAACAGGAAAGGGACAGTGTGCATGAGGTGTGAGAGGAAGCCTGCTATCTGAGGATATACCAATATAATTCTGGTACCCTCGCCAGTATCCTTTTCTGCAGGAGAGATAGCTGTCATTGCCAGGGTTCCCAGATTGTTCCCATTGCACATGCCCAGATTTTATGCTTATGTTTAAACCTGGATTTATTTGGTTGGACATTGGGACCATTCTTGATACAGGTGTGGTTGCACATATTCTTTGCAAATTCAGACTCAAAGCTAATAGGTCCATAATCACATCTCTTCCTTATACAGTTAAATATTCCACTTGGCAAAGTGATCTGAGGTGATGTAAGCTGTTTTATTAATGAGGCATAACCCTCCCTTTCTCCCATACTCTCTTGAATGCTGCTCCAGGGATAACTGAGTTTATCCTAGATAATCTCAGGAATGAGATTTGGTTCTTTTATTCTCCTTGGAAAGATAGTGTGAAGGCCTGAGAGGTCTCAGAAATCAAGATTTGTTGCCAGCATCTCTGACTAATGATAGTACACAGTCTTTTTTTCAAGTGTTCTTATATCGTTATGAGCAACACACAGTAATGGTATCTTGAACTTTCATACACTGGCCAAGTTTGATCTATTCTACAAAATGTTAGCTCAAGTCTTATTGTTGTTTGTCTTTTGAACAGCCAGCCTTTGTGCCTGTAATTGTATTTATGGGCTTTCATCAGATCTCAGGAGTGTACATTCCTCCTTTAGCTTATAATTTACATGATGAGCTGATGAGCTCATACCTGAAAATACCTGTGAAAAACCACTTGGCTTAGACTAGCATTAAGGGGATGATAATCAGGTAAGCTTCCCCTGTCACTGTAGTGACTCTCTTTGAAGATTTTGGGCATCACATCTTGAGCCACAGCACAGAAGGTTAAGATACACTTATGCAATAATTTGAAGCACCAGCAAACACATGTTTTGCTTTCTCACAGAAATTAGGCCAAATAGTTTGTTTTATATGTGAAGTATAAATGAATTCCTATTACAGGAAAGGGGAAAGATGTGTTATTTTCAGAGGGACAAGAAAAATCCTAAAATGACCAGTGGCTCAGTATGGCAGCTTGGTCACTTGTTTCAGAAAAATATTTTGAGCAAGTAATACTAAAGAACTCTATTTAAAACAGAGTGTGAGCTGGAAGATGGTACTCAGTTACTGTCTCTAAGTCTTCTGAAGGCCAAGATATTTGTAAACCCCTTTAAAATAGCCTCTAAGTCAGTATCATAAAAACATGAAAAGTGTTTTCTTAACCTCTACTGAACTATACAGAGATATGAAGGACTGATCAGGCTTTCTTAGAGTTTTTTTTCTGAGCTGTATTAAGCTCAAATGATGAGCTGTATTTGTTTGTTTGGTTTTTTTTGTTTGGTTTTTTTTTTTTTTGGTTTGTTTGTTTTTGTTTTTCCCAAAATGTGCTTTTTATTAAAAACACCTGATACAGTAGGTGGAATCAGAATTTCTGCTGTTCATCCAAGCTAATTGCTGTTGTGAGGATGGTTTACCTTGTTATCTGAATAGACCAAGGAGTCTGTAGTCACACTGGTATGTTACAGTGCTCCCTTCAGTATTCCAGTGTTTTATGAAAGTAAGAGCTAGAAAATTAAAGTATTGAAGTTGAAAATCCCCAGTGCAACTTCATTTTAAGTGAGATGCTGTTGCTCACTTGTATTTTGTTTTTCTCCTTGCAAGTTTGATAAATGAGGCACTCACCACACCAGCAGAAATTTCAAACTGCATATTTTGCTGTGAGGTTTCAGATGAAGTTTATTTGCTGCCTAGGTAACAAATCCAGATGTGGCACTTGTCTGTGTATTTTACTGAATTATGTGAAACAAGCTGAGGACAAACACAGGAGACTGTACTCAGTTAAAGTATATGCTGTGGTATCCCCGTTTGTGTTACTAGGGAAAGCAAATATTGTATCCTTGTCATTTGGATTTGTCTGGAAGTGAAACCATGAGCTTGGCATTTAGACACGAATAACTGCCTATATGATTTTCATTATCTTTAGCTGAGCTAAGATTGTTTTACTTTGGAAAGTAATTGCTTGCTTATTGATTAAAGCCTCATGACTACAATGTTTCAACAGAGAAGAAAATTCAAGCAGAGCAATGAACAGGACTGATTCCTGCTAGCTTGTGTCTTTTATTCTCTCATAAGTTTAATCTTGGACTGGTTTTCTAATTTTGATTGTCTTTAAAATGTATGTTTCTGAACAGCAAAACTCCTCTTGAAACTGGAATTAATGCAGATATCAATAATAATTTTTTACATCAGGGTGGTACAGAGATAATCCTTCTTGGAAGACCAACTGCATTTTCTAGAGACCAATTCACCTGGCAAATAAAACCACTAATACTTTGCTGCTAAAGGGATTTACTGAGAAAAAAAACAGGGTCCTGCTGTAACAAATCAAACACTCTGTGCTGCTTAGCATGGTAATGACCTGAGATTCAAAATATATACATTTAGAATGTATAAAAGTTATTTTCTGTATTTCTTGAGGTTACAAATTAAGGTAACATTGACAGTACAGATGCACTGAGTTCCTAATGTACCTTGAACTGTACTGATTTCAGTGGGAGATTTTGCTGTTTTATAGCCAATTATCCTCTTGTTACTTGACCTCTCTTCAACCCAAAATGAATGTGACCCAACAAGGGGGTAGAATCATCCCCCTTTATTTTGGTGAATGGCTCAATTGCTAAGAACAAACAGGGGTTAGCAGCCTGAGTGGTTTTGGTCACTGTGGTCTCAGGCTCCCTCTCTGGGCTGAGACTGCCCCTGCTTCAAGCCTTTACAGCTCTGCCTTGGCTTTAGGAGCAGGGTTGAGTTGATCGTATTTCAGAAAGCAGGCTGGGGCTAATGGAGAAGGAGAGAGGCAGAGCTTGATTTTGAGCAAAGAGCTGTGATTAGTCCTGTCTCCACTGAAGGCTGTGTGGGTTTTGACATGGACTTGGATAAGGTCAAGCTTTGGTGGGGCATGATGAGGGCATTTATCAGCAGGGCTACAGATGCCATGCTGCACCTCAAGAAAGCTCCTGAAAAGATTCCTATGATGGATGTAGTCAAAGAATGGAGTTTGCTGGGCAGCAATGAGATGGAGAAATAGTCATGAGGGACAGCAACTGAAGAGACTGGAAATAGAAAAAAAAAATATAAATCAACCCACTGCTCAACTTGTATCTTCTCAGCCAGTGACAGAAATGGTTTCTAATATCTTTAAAATTATACAAAAGAATTTGAAGGCTGAAAGCCTCCATTTTACCCTATCCTCATAACTAAATTTCAGAGGAAATTTCACTAATATTGATGGAATGCTGTAAAGTTATGATCAGGTTAGCAGTGTAATAATTGATGTCCTGAAATCTTTGGAGTTATAGTGACTTTTTGCTTGGAACCTTCTGGAGAACTCTCTTCTGCACATTTTGGTCATCACAGAGACTGTAGGAACACTTGCTGTCACCAAAGTCACCTGGAGGAGGTTGCTAAGTGTTGTGTCAACCTCCTTAGTGGTTTCACTTACTCTGTGAGTGGTTTAAATGTGGATTTGTACATCTATGTTGATAGCTCTTTTATATATAGTGGCTCAGAGAAGTATTGCAAATACATTATATATTCAACATGGATCTGAATTATCTCCCATTTTAAAAGTCAGATGTTTGACTTAACAGTGGTGTTTTTTAGAGGCTCCATAAGGTAATACTAAATTTCAAAAAAGTGCACATCTGTCGGCTTTTGACAGTAATGAATCTTAAGTAGGTTTGCAAGTTATTTTTGGGTATCAAAGTGATGTTCCTATTGTAGATCAAGAGCCATAGTGTGCTTCCCCTCTCTCCTGCTTTCCCCCTTGCAGTGCTGTAAATCTAACTTCTGCCCATCCCATTGTCGGAAGAAAAGCAGCCATATTGTGCTGATTGCTATTAAATTAAAGCAGAAAGGGAGGGAAACAAATGCAGAAGCCAATCTTACCAGCAGGGATACCGCTATCTTTTATTTTGCCTTTTGGGGGTCACAAAGTCATGGCAGGCAGCTGACCTCTGATAACCTTTTCAGTGACACAGCATGCAGTTTCTTTCGGAAGAACTTAATTAAACACAACTGAAGTTCCTGGCTAACATTTGTTGTGAAAAGAGTTGCCTTTGATTGGTGTTTTCTGCTGAGGGGACAACAGAGATGATCTTTTGTTCAGGGGAGAAAAGTTAGCATACGTTAGTTAAGGATTTGTGGTTTCCTATAGTGGTGCTGGGTCTTTCTGAAAATTCACTGGGGTTCCCAGCTAACACTGAAGCACCACAGCAGGGCTTCTGTTGTTTCAAACTCATTTAAATGAGATTTTTTCTTTAAAGAAATAAGTCTAAAATTCATTTCCAATGAGGCTACTTCTACTAATTGATGTGTAGTGTGGTCCAAAGTAATTAAAGTTATGTTCTCGCTAGAGAGTTGGTGATGTATCTGTGGTGGACCATATCTTTGATATGAACCATACAGTGTCAAGCATGTATCCACCAAGGCTTCACTGTGAGCCCGAGCAAGATTAGTTGGTGCAAGGTAACATTTATTTAGTTCTGTTGTGAGAATGTTCTCGCAACACAGGAGAGAATAAGCAGTTTTTATGGCATAGTTTATAAATCCAGAGCACTGACTGAATTTAGATAGCAGCTACAAGGTAAAGTGTGTAAAGCTCTTTTAGTTGGAGAAATGCACAAATATAAGTAATCTTCTGTAATGCTTTTGTAAGTGTGATCAGATTGACCCTTTGTAAGTGCAACCAATGGGAGAACATTTGACTAGAGAGAAAGACTGTTAATAACTCCTGGAAATGTAACTGTGTTATGTACTTAATGTTTGCAGAATCCTTTTGAAACAGGAAACACTACCCATGGGTCTCTTGATCTAACTCAGGATGTGTGAGTGTCTGTATGAGCCTTTGACAAGCTTAAAATTCTAGATTTTCCCTAGTAGCAACAGGCAGGGAAAATACCTTTCCTTTTCTTGGTGGCATGGTTTGGGAGTTTGCAGCAGTTAGGTCCTTGTTTTGGGCAGGGAAGGAGGCCCAGCTCTCTGACAGAAGAGCTGATGTCCTGACAGGGGCGTAGCTCTCATCAGCTTCTGCCTGCTGCCATGGCACAAGGCGTCCTCAGCTGGCAGTGTCTGACTTTGTTGCCTGAGTCAAACCATAGGGACTCTCTGTCAGCTGAGGTCCTGCTCTGCTGGCAGTCCTTTATCAGTGGGACAGGAGCTCCCTGTGAGCTCTCAGGGCAGCCAGGAGCACGGCAGCAGCTCCTGTGCTTGAGGATTGTCCTGGGTGTTGCCATGGGAGGCGAAATGGCACTGCTTCATTGAGAGCTGTGGGGTGGGCTGTGGGAGAGCCTGGGGAAAGGAACACAGCGTGCCATGGGAGATCCCTTCTCCTTTGCTACAGGAGATTCACTTCGGCAAATACCAGCTAAGCAAAAACTTCCCCATTTTTTGCTCTGCAGCCTTCTCTTTCCTCCTTTTGCCCCTGATGTTTGATACTGCAAAAGATATGTGTGGAAAGTGTTTGCTGAGGCTGTGTCTCCTTCCTTGTAGTTAATAAGTCTCTGTGCAGGCAAAGGCTCTGGAAAGCATCTGTTTTTGGGGTTGGGGCCACACTACAGAAATGATACTGTCAAAACTGCCTGGGAAGATCAGGTTACCAGCTCATTAGAGGGAATGTGTCCTGGTAGCTGTAAAATGAGCTTCCATATTCCCCCATTTCTAGCATCTAATTTGCTAGGTGGTTTCATTTATTAGCATACATTCAAGTGTGTGGGCACTTGTATGACTCTTTCTTTAAGAAACAAAAACATTAACCCTCTAGTACACCACCTGTTTGCACTTCATTGTCAACTGTGAGGGGTTATTTTATTGGCTTCATTGTTTTGCTTCTCATGATTTTTTTGTTATTAACATGCAGGCTGCAATCTGATTTCTTTTGCTAGAAATGGACTTTGTTTGTCATTAATACCACACTTCTGGCTGTATTTCTTTATTTAAAAGAAATAAAGCTTTTCTTTTATATCTAGTCTTTATATCTATCCTTGGTCTGCGCCTCTGTCCTAGTGGCTTTCCAAATGTACTTGATTTAGCTTTTCAATATGTAATTAATGCCAAACAAGTTAATTACTTTACAAGTGTCCAAAATTCCCTCGTTTCATTTCTATTCATTTATAAACCTTCATTATACAGCCACTGTTCCACATAAACACAAATGATTGTTAATGAACGCCTAATGTCGTATTCATTAGAAAATCAGGTTAATGGCTAGTAATGAATATCTGAGCTACTTGTTACTTTCAAGTATTTTTTTCCCCTTGTTGATTACAATACTTTTTAATCTGCAAAGACATCATACCTGTGTGTTAGGCCAACTGAAACAGGATGAGGTCAAAACTTTGGAAAGCCCCCAGCCGTTCCCATATTACAGATGCTTTCTCTTGAGATGGGCTGCTAGATATATTTGACAAGGACAGTCAAGCTGTAACTGCTAGTTTATCCTCAGTTTGTGATTAGTAGACTTGGGAGGACTGCAAATGTTATTAAAACCATTTTATGCTAATCAAGGTGACAAAGATCATTCCTAGATACCTTTCTATTGTCATGAGAAAGTTAATGGTTGGCCTTGATGATCCTAGAGGTCTTTTTAACGGTTATGATTATGCAGGATTTTTGTCTGTAGCTGGCACATACTGAGACATATAGTCATTCTAAGAAAGAATATTTATCATAGTGAGAGTATGGCTGCAAACTCTAATGCTTCCACATAGTTTTGTAAGTATTTAAGGTTCAAGACAGGTGACCACTCAAACTGAAAGCAGTGATGTTTCATACTAGCTAAACTTTGACTAGATAGTACTATTTCACAGGCATCTATATATTCATGTGCTGTTAAAGATCATTGGGAATGAGCAGGTCTTAAATGGTTTAAACCACAGAGCCTTAGCTGCTGTGTGTTGTCTCCCCCCATGAGGATGATCTGCTCCCATGAACTTCTAGAGCAGCATTGGAAGAATATATCTGTACAGCTGTAAACCCTGCTATCATAGCTGAAGTTGTGTGGAATTCTTCTGGGAAGTGATCTGCTTTATTGTAGTTTTGGACATGGAAATACAGTTCTGCTCTGAATGTAGGATAGGACCTGGGACCTTCAGAAAATATGCTTTGGGAAAGATCTTTGAATCAAAGGTAAAATTGGGTCCTGACTTTTTCCGTAGTTGAAATTCCGCTTGAATTTATCCCAGAACAGACATGAGATCCTGCCCTGACCAAATTGCTTTCTAGCTAACAACATTCTTTAGTCCCTCCCAGAGCAGTGCATTTTTACTTGAGGTTTTTATAACTGTTGTATGCTATGTTATTTCATTAGCATGGTTGCCATCTCCTGCCCCTGTTCTGGTTGTGTTTTGATGGATGAAGAAATGCCTAGATTTTGGCTATAGTGACATGTTGTGCTTTGACCTAGAAGGGTTCAGTAACCTTTATGCTAGATTATCCAAATGTAAACATGTGTACATACATGCATGTGCAGCGTCTTTTCCTAGATATTTAGAGAAAAATAAGATTGAATAATATCTCTTGCCTTGCTTTATAAGGACTGCCTGCCAAAAAAAAAAAAAAAAAAAGATTTAGCTATTTGAAGTTATATATCTGTAATAACTGGGCTATATTTCATATTTGGTTTATAAAGTGTTGGCTCATTTTTGTTTACTATTTCTTCTGCCATGGTAACCTGAAGGCCTGGCAATCCTACAAGCATTAAAGCTGGAGCTATAGCTCTTCTGAGAACTCACTTTTGCATTGATGTCCACCAACAGCCCTCCTGTTTTGCCTTATTAGACCTTTAAGCAACTTCATAAACTGATTGAGCACTGCTGGTGATGAACATGGTCCCGCTGGACACCCCAACCACAACGGCTCTTTACAGTTATAAAGAAATTACTCCTTATTAGTAACTAAACCTTAAAAGAACACATTTGCCCTGATTATAAATAGTGTGAAAAAGAATCCCCAGAGTAACTCTACAGACTGCTGTTTAGATAATTTAAAAGAGAAAAAGAAAATGATACAGTTAAAATGTGATTGATCTTTATAATGTTCCTGTCAAACAAATTACACATGAAATAAGATGAGAGAATTTCTGCAGTGAAAGACAATAAACTGTATTTATTACTTAGTGAAAGTATGTAAGTTACAGTGCTTACTAGAGGGCATGATCTGCTTGCAGTTAATGTTGGTAGTTTGTAAGTAACCCCAGTCAGGATTAGAGTCCCACATCAGCACTACAGCTGAGGGTGTTACATGTGTTGTTTGATCTCTAGCAGGAATAATTAGTGCTGCTTACTATCTGAGTGATTCACAAGGGTGAATCAACACAACATCATATGCTGAAAGTCAAACATATGCTGTGGGATTTTTCTGAATAATTCCTACTGGCATCTCAGACTTGATCAGCCCCCTCTCTGTCTGCTTAGCACTTTGCATGACTGAGCTTTAATGAAAGCGCCAAAATGTAGGCATGTGCTGGCATTGTTTATTAGGCAAAGACAGCTTGGAATGGCTTCAAGATGCAGCATGGAAGAGCATGGTGGTACCTCAAGGCAAGTGTTTTGTGCATGGCTTTAGAACACATGTGATGGGTTCCTGGGTTTGGCCTGGAAAAGGAAAGGTGAGCAATTATTACTGACACAGGGCTTCAATCTACTATAAGAATAACAGTGAGTTAAGTCACAAGTATCTGATTTTATTAATTAATTTATTTATTGTTATTTTGAGTAGGTCAAGAATATCAGGCAATACAAAATGGAGCAATCTCATGCTTTGTCTCTCAGAGCACCCTGCCATACTGCAAACTCACACGAGGTAAGACTAAAACATCAGCTAAATTTCTATTGTGACACCTGAGAGCCCCCTCAGATCTGTTGCATCTTTGAAATTTGCTGGATAAAATCTCTTCTAGAAGTAGTGTGCTGAGTCTACAAAACCAGAATAAAAGTAAACCACACTACTTATTAAATACATTGCAGGCTGTTCCTTGTTGCACAGCCCATGTGAATGGAGTGCCATGGGCTGGAGACATTTGCTGCTGTGCTTTACCTATAGTCTCGCACAGTTCCCTTTTCCACCCACAAAGTTAACTGCTTTTTATCCCATTATTTAATAAGCACTTTTTCTACATCCGTAGCATACAGTATATCCAAAATTCCCATCATATCTGTGGGAGATGGCTTTGCTTATTTTTTGTGTATACTTAATTTCTCATGTGGTTTTTAGGAATTTATGTTCTGATCATGCTTGGAACAAGTGTTCTTATGCTGTTGGATAGCTCTTGATCTTCTGACTGATTAAATAACCCGTTTTTCAGACAAGGATTATAAAGCAACATGAAACAACAACAAATAAAACCTCATTTGGTGTAATCTCTAGTAGTATTCTAGTACTATCACCTTCTGCATTTAATGCACTGTTCAGATGCCCTGTGAAGAATATTTTAGGAATATATAGATGTTGAAGCATTGATTTTATTATTCATCTGCTGTATAAGAATCAAAATCAGCTTTATAGGTGCAATTTTCTCTTTACTAGAGGTACAAAGACCAAAAATTACAAGAATAATTTCATCTTTCTCTTTCAAATAAAAATAAATAGATGAGTTCATCAAGGAAATTGCTGACCTGTTATATTTTTTCTTTCATTTGCTAATGATCTCCTTTTTCAGTGAATGAAGCTTAAGCCTGGTGATTTTTCCTGCAATGTGTACATGTATATCTGGTAAATTAATGGCAGTGTGCTGGGGAAGATGGTAGCCATAGGCCAAGGCTTTCTGTTGCCATGGATCCATTGCAGGCCCCTCTGATTGTAGCTTGTTAGGGCTTTGTTTAAACAAGTGGGAACTGGGGCAAAAAAAAAAAAAAAAGGTTTTCAGCTATTTCTGTCATTTACATTTTAACTGTTCTAATTGTCCTAATTTCCTTCCTACTTACAATGAATGGTGAAAGGAGTAAGCCTTCAGTGGTGACCATCACACTCTTCAAACTTAGGCCACACATTCTGTCCATGTTTTTTCCCCTGTGCTGTTGTGCCATGGAAAGGATTTAGCCTGGCTGGGCGTGCTTGTGGGACACAACATGCTGTACATCTGTACACACTCATATTGTGTGAGAACTGAGTGCTTTGGGCCTTAGTTTTATGAAACAGTGCTTAAATGCACCTTGGGGGAGTGATGCACCATGGCACTTAAATTCACCAGTGTTTTAAACAGAGAGAAACACCCTTTAATATTGCGCACTGCTGTTGGTATTGAGCCCAGGCTCGTGCTGAACACAAGGTGCCTTGTGCAGGTACCCAGTTGTGCTGCAGCCACCACTGCTGTGCCAGTTTGGGGCACTGCCATGGTGACAGAATGTCAGTGGGCAGCTGGCCTTCCACAGACAGGGATAAAAAATCTGTGTGCAAACGTGCCTTCCTATGTGTACTGCAGTAAAAGAGGAGAAATGTGTGAAATTCTACCAGGATCTGAAGAATCAGAATTTCTGATTTTAGTCTGCTCTGATCTGAACTTCACCTCCACTGCAGGACTTGTTATCTCCACATATTCCCCCTCAGGGGCCATGGCAGCCATGCCTGTGCAGAAGTGCTTCCCCTCTCTTTCTACAGATCTTCTGCATCAACAGAGAATTACTGTGAATCAGAAGAGCTGCTAGACCTTGCTTTCGTTGCAACTGAAGTCCTTTTTACTCTAGAAAATTAGGAAAATGTCAAGTGACTTCAAGTGATGTAAATCCAGTTTACTGTTATGCTAAAAATAATTTTTACTCATCAAGAGGGAGCATTTGCTTTAATGTAGATGAATCCAGCTTGTTTCTAGGTTTAAAAGACGTTACCCTGAGGATGAGTATTGCAACTGTGCTGTGGCTGGAGGTGCTTAAGGCTGTTCCACTTAGAAACAATATTTAGTAATGGTGCCAAAATAATATAGGTAATTATTTTCAATTTACTGTGCATAATTATATGACTGTTAATGGTGCTAATAGTAAAAGCCAGCTTGTTGGCTGGCTCTCATTTATCCAAGTCTGTGTGAACTGGAAAGTGGGACCCAATCTCACTCGTTTCTTTTGTTTCGCTGTAATACGCATCTCACTCAATGACAGCATCTAAGCTTTTAAAGATTGCATGTAACCCAAAAGCCTCAGTCTGGCCTCAGATAATGATCCAGTGAAGTATCCCAACAGTGTAGAAGAAGGAGGCAGGATTAAGGCTGCAGTTACTGCATTTCCTAACTCTTTTCTCACTACACTCCCAACCTATAGTCCTTTTCTGCATTTTTTCAGCCCTGAGGTTTTTAGGGCAGAGGCAGCTGGGAGGCAAAGCTGGTGGAGCAGCTGATGAAAAATCACAAAAGCTGCTATTCCTCTATGTTTGTGAACTCTGCTGTTCCCATTTCTTGTGACAGTGCTGGAACAGTAGTTGTTCCTGGCCTCTTGGCTTTGTGCTCCTTCACCTCAGGCGCAGGCCTTTCTCCCTGACTCTGCTGTCCAGTTATGCTGTGAGGTTTTTGGGGCAGGACCTGACTCATGTTCTGTGCAATGTTTCACGTGGTAGATCTTGGCTTTTCTTGTTTGCCAAGCTGTGTAGTTATACAAGTCATGCCAGTCTGTCTGGGAGGGGGAGAAAAGGAGAGGGTCTGATAAAATTTAGCCTAAGGAATTGCCTTATTGAATAGTCAACATCTGCCTATATGAATGCAGATCATTATTCCAGTGGGCTCATGCTTTTATTTGCCCAACATATGGAAGATTCCCTACTTGCCTTTCTGTCACCACAATTTTTTTCCTCTGCACTACAAATAATCCAAGCATTTGTGTCATCTTCTTTACATTGTGTTTTCTGCTGTTATAAGTGGCTCTTAAAGGAAGGCGCATAAGTTTCATTTTCTCTCTAGAGCACACACAAAAGTAAATCCCATGGTTTTACAGCCTTGAGGTGTGCAATGTGCTGCTGGAGTCAGCAGCCTGTGTGTGTAGGTATCTGAAGGGCTGCCCTGGTGTTTGAAGTCCTGGCTCCCTAAAGCACCTAGAACTAAATAGTTTCTTGCTGGCCAAGGTATGCAGGAGCTTGCAAGCTCTTGGTGCATGTCTCTGCACTGCAGAAGCTCAGGAATGTCCCTCTGACCGGCTGCAGAGCTGTGGCAGCAATGATGGGCAAAACGAGCTGGATTTGGTGCAAATTCTGAGCCTGGAAAGGGAGCGTGGAGGCAGCGCTGGTGCGCCTGTGGCAGCATAGACATACTGGTAATACCCTCTAGTGGAGACAAGAGGTCTGCCAGCAAGAGGAGGGGGTTTGCCAGCAAAATTAAACACCAACTTGAACAGCTTCAGGACAGCTTTATCACATACTGTACAGCTGCTGTAGGATTGTCTAGAAAACAATTTGCTTGTACATTTCTGATGGTCAGAGAATATGATTTATTTCCATGTCTCCTAGCCACCGTTACTAGGCAGGCTCTGTAGCATGGACCAGTGTTTTGCTGCATCATTCTTAGTACACAGGGGGGTAAAGTAAATAATTTACTCTCAATTTGTAATAGATAGCTACACAGAATAGAGGTATGATCACCTTTTTTAATATTTTTTTTTAAATTGTGCTTTCCTGCAAGTTACAGATGTGAGCTTTTGATGTGCGGTCTTTCTTGCTGCTGTTATTCTTCCACATCTCTGAAAACTCCATGGGAACACTGGAATTTCTGTTGCTCAAATAGATAGGGAAATACGTGGATTCGGTTGAATAATAAATAAACAATAGAACACAAAAACATATTCCCCCCTCCTCCCCCCCAGTCATTTGCAAGTGTAAAGTTGCGTGGTATTTTATCAAGATTTATAGCAATGTTATACTGGGGTGATTTGATATTTTTCAGTAATTAATACTCTGGCATATCTACTACTTCTTTTATAACCCACATTAATTTCAGTGGGGACAGAACTAAGATATGTTGCTCTTCTGTGATGCCTCTCTTTTGTTATGAGATAATATCAGTTTCAGAGAAAAGGCTCAAGAAAGGGCTAATATACATGAACCAGAAAATCTCTAGTCTTCACCTTGAATAATTTATCAGTTAAGTAAAGGATATTACTTTAAACTGGAATATGTTATCTTGGAGGAAGGAAAGATATTGGAAGTCTATAATATTTGGCTTCTTGAGAAATTTTACAATTCAGCTTTCACTCACAAAAAAGTATATGAGAAATTGTTTCTTTAATAACAGAATAGGCATAATTTGATATTATTATATAAGATTTTTATCAGTATTGCAAGTAGAGAAACATTTCCTCATAAAATATAGCAGTGATTATATTATTTTAGAAAAAAAAAAAAGAAAAACAAACTGCTATAGGTATGGCAGAAGCAAAAAAAAAGTGGAAGAAGTCAATGCTGATCCTCTAGTATCCATACTTAACATATCAATGTTTATCCTGTATTTATGCTTTTCTTTTGATTATCTAGTTAAGTGATAAAATTTTCCATGACTTCTAATTTCATTTGTGTGCAAAAACCAACACTTATTCTGCTTCTATATTTATTTATTTTTTTTTTATTGCAAACAACTGGAAAGGTTATTAAACATGACCTTGGTGTTCACACCCTAAGCCAGTTCAGTGATCTACAATTTTTTTGTCCACGGTGAAGGTACCCAGGATTCAGGTGGGACCTGCTGCAATTTTGCTGCCTTCTGAGGAGTAGATCCACATTTACACCTCTGGAAGCAACAAACTTAATTAGGCCTTTTGGGTTGCCTGCTTCAATTCCTATGGACCCACATTTTAAAATTGCTTCCATAGGCTTTCAGTCAGGCCCCGATAGGGTGACATTTAAAGCAAACGCTTAGTGTAAGCTTTCAAACAAGTGAAGTTTTGAAAATCCCATCAGCACTGTCTGATTGCTAGAACCAACATGACTATGCATGACTGCACTAGCACACCAGATTCAGCACCTGAAATTTGTGTGAATGCAACATAAAACCAGCAGTCAAGTTTACCTTATGAACAGTGTGAAACAGTTGTATTGGTTTAAGGTGCATGGATTAAATATGCTGCTGAATGAGATAATGGCACATTGCTGGAGCCACTCTGGGGTGATGAACTCCATGATGACTTACTTATTTTCTGTGGAAAACATCCAGGGAAAATCACACCTCTAAAGATAAAATGAGATGAAATTACAATTTAGAATTGTGTGAGGCTATTACATATTATAAGGTGTGAGGGGAATAGATGGTGGGAAAAAAGAGAGGCAGTGGTAAAACTGTGTCATCTTCCCTCCATGTATAAGCAACTTAAATTCATCTGCCAGGTGAGTTTAAGGTACTGAGACATTCCCATTCATGGTTGGCTCTGAAGAGAATTATTTCAACTATGACCTGAAAGGGAGCCAGCCTGCAAGGTTTCAGCATGCTAGTTTACATGTTTTCGTCACAGATGTCTAGAGAGCTTTTTGCATTATTTTTAATAAGAACTGCAGAGCAAACTCCACAACCCTGAAATCAGAGGATATTGGCAAGTAGGAGTAAAATATTTGCCTATTTCTCATTTACCATTTTGAAAGGGACTCCTTTTTCCTCTAGAACTATACTACTTGTCAAGCTCAGATAGAATATGAAGCAATTAATCTGCTGTGACTTTTTTTTAAAGCTGTTAGAAAATCAAATTATGAGTATAAGATGAAAGTTATTTCAGTTTTTACTGGAGCAGCTGTTTTGTTTGCCCTGAATACCTGGACTGAGCACTCATGGCCATGAGCAGAATCAAAGGGTGGAAATGTGGGACCACTGCTCTCTTCTGGGCAGGACATCACCCTCGTATCCCTAGCCCAGTAAACACAGATACTGCAACAAAAATTGTGAAGCAAATTGCAATATATGATTCAAGCCAAGACACAAGAATAGCCCCAAATCCCTCCTTCTGTATTTAAAATCCTGGAGGAGTAGCAACCCATGTTTTGCATGATGTGAGATGTAGAGAGAAAAATGCAGTAGGTTCTCCCACTGTTTTTCTTTCTCTGTATAGAAAATACATTTTCTCTAACAAGAACAGTCTAAATATTCCATTAATGCCTATGTGTATTATTAGCAAAACCCCTTTCAGGATAGATTACAGTATTTTGATTCATTACTCATCAGTATGTATAATTATCGTTTATCAATGTTATGAAGGACTGATGAAGGGAAGCAGGTGTTTAAACATGCTGTACCAGGAGTTTGACACAGCATTTAATTCTCTTTATTTGTGCTTTTTAAAGACATTTATTCAAAGAGAGAAAACAGTGAGGCACCATATAGCCATGAGTGTTTGCAAGAGAAAGAAAAAAGATGTTTAATCAATTTTCAGAGCAAGTATTTTTTAATTAATAACAGTGAGCTTTTTAACAGCACTATAACATTATATGAAGATAGTGAAAGTAATGAGATGTGTTACAGTTTTAGACAGGAAAAAAATTTTGTCTCGCAATGGGCTTTAGAACCATAAAGTGTTCCTGGGTAACGTGTCCATAAAGTATTCATGGTAATGGAAACTAAAACTGAAAAGCCTGGTGTGATTTTTGAAGTTCACACACTGGAACACACATGTGGGTGAGGGCTGTTTCTTCAGAACTGTAGGAAGTTAGGATATCCAGGGCCAAAGAGTCCTGTGAACTGTCTGCCTGAATGAGAAGACTTCTATTTACCTCCAGGTAATCCTGTCTGGGAAGAAGAGCTTGCAAACCTCCATGCTTAAGAGCTAATCTTTGCCAGGAGCAGTAGTCTCCCTGATCACTGCAGTTTGCCTTATCCTACTAATTATCTAGCTACCAAGTGTAAATTAATAGAAGCTAATAGAACCTTTTAAAGTAATCCTTATTTGGGTTAAAAAGATGTGCCCTGCCTTATGGTGAAAGTCATCCTAAGTCATCCTAATGATCCCTGTCAACCGTAAAATGTACACATAAAAAATAAACACAAGTTGGTGTTTCATGATTACACCTGTTTCTCATTGCCTGATAATTTTGTTTCCTCTGAATGATACTCTAATATTAATGAAAATAGCATCTTTTTTAAGGGGCTTACTTTATAGGAAAAGTAGCTTTTCTTTTCCTCTGTTTACTTTGTCTTCTAATTGCTGTTCCATGTCATTAACAAGGAGGCTGATGGGCTAATTTGAGCCTTTTTTCTCTCATTTCTGATTGATCACCTTGTTCAAATGAGCATAGATCACCTTGTTCATCTCAGCATGCTTTACAGGTATAGAAATCTTCCAGTTTGCTTGTACTTTGCTTTCATTAGGAAAAATTATTTATAATTTCAAGGCTAATGATTAGAGTGATCAGAATTGTAACTTTAAGCAGGTGTGGCTGTATGTACTGAGTCAGACTCTGGGCAGAGCCAGTTTGAAGAACCTTCTTGTTTGCCTTGCAGACTCATCTTTCCTGCCTTTTAGCAAACAAATGAGCAAGGTGTTGTTCTGCTCAGCAATCAGTCCCTTCAGCTTTCCATGAGTTCAGTGCAAATCCCCAACAAGTGAGGGTGTAAGACTGCAGTTTTCTTTGCAATAGGGTCGCCACCCTGGTCTGACCCTGCCAGAAGTCAAAAGCAGTAAATCTAACAGTGTAGGGTGTCCATATTTTATACATGTATCTTAGTTTTTAAGGACTTTCCTGTTTTAATCTCTGTGTCAAATGCTTTCATAGGGGGATATTTTTTCCCTGCACATGCTGTTGCTTCACTTTTCACCTCTAGTGTACATCAGGCCTAATCAAGTATTTCAGCTACCTTAAAGCACTGCGCAGAATTTGCAATCGTCGTTGGCTGTGTAAATGCCAACTCCTTTAAAGGCTGTGTGTGAGCTAAGGTGGGGGTTTGGGGTTAAATACAGGGGGTCAGTAATGGCTTTGTCCAAGGCACCGACCTCCTGGCTCTTCAGGTGGATGCTGCTTGGGGTTTGGCCATTTGTGCTTTTCACTGAACTTTCTTCTATTTTTCAGTGGCAATTTGTTGTCTCAATGATCATATTCCTAAGGACCTCAGGATTGGGACCTGGCCTGTTATTTCCTGGGATAGATGGGTCCTTGCTGCTGCTGCCTCATAGGGTCACCCCTGAGGCTCCTGGGGCTCATACCCGAAAGGTGCTCAGCTGAGGGTGGTTTTAAGGAAGCAGCTGCTGCAATTTCAAGTGTCTAAATCAGGTCTCTGCTCTGGATTGTCTGCCAGAGACAATTTGCCTTGTGTCATAGGGTTTTGGCAGCTGAGCCTCCTTATTTAGCCATCTAAATGTGTACTTGCTGCTCTGTTTCCTGAGGTCTGTGTCAAAGCTAGATTCCTGTTGCGGGACCCCAGCAGGGATGGTGTGGCTTCCTGCTCCCTCCCTGGGGTGCCCTGCTCCCTGCAGTGCCTGTACCCACCATGCTGCCAGCACCTCCTGGCCAAGGGGCTTCTCCTTCACCCCCAGTCCTTCCAACCTGTTGAGACAGAGTGTCAGTTCAGCTCCTTCCTTCAGGTGAGATCTGCCTGGTACCACAAGTTATCAGGACACAGAGCTCGTTTGACACACCATGTCAGTGATGTGATACCCAGGAAAGCACAAGCTTTTCTGATAAAATATTAGCATTTTGTCAGAGAGCTTCAACACTTAAAAGTTAGCCAGGCTGACTTCAGCGTGAGCAGAGAGTTTTGGGCACCCTGCAGACAGTCAGTCCAAAGAGCAGATCCTGCAGCAATGGGCCTGAGGTCATTTTAATGTGGCTTTTCTGCCTTCATAAAAAAAAATGTAACTTCTGGTGTTACTTGCATGAGAGTTGATGTTTAACGTTTTGGCCTTTAAGAAATTATAGGTTGACATGAATTTTAACTTTCCTGTCTAATAAAATTATCATGATGGAACAGCCCAAGTAAATAATAGATACAATAACTCTTCTTTGCCTATTGTGTGCTTTTACTATTCATAGTTTTTAGGACCATAGATATTAGATACACTTACGTAAGACTTAACGAACGGTAATTATCTTTTGGCTAAAGCAAAAGCCCAAACGAATGCTAAGCTGCATTATCGCTTGGCTTCTGACATGAGCTGATAATCAGATTTTCTTGCTTAAATCCATGGTGCTTGAACAATGCTACCCACTGTCTGTCCTTCCCGATATTACCCTTAATTAGAAAGAACAGAAACACAAATCTGAATTATTTCAAAATCTGGTTTCCATGGTCAGTGGTTGGAAGGGCTTAACTTTATTACAAATAAACCTGGCTTTATTTACTAATGAAATCTGAAATGCTGGGCCTGTAATAGTAGAAAGTCTAATAGTATGGTGTTTACATGCTGAAAAATCTTGTGTGGGCAAAGTATTTTGTAATAAATCGTTAAGTAATTGAATTATGATTCTTTTATCCAATTAATAAGGCAGAAAAGGAGACCCATAGGAAGCCCTATACCATAGCTTAGGCCAAGTAATGACACATTGTTGTCTAGCCTTGTTCTTTGTATGTAGGACTTCCTTCTAAGATGCATTTGGCAAATGCCTGTTTCTGTCTTTCCAAACACTAGAGACTTTAATTTGTCTTTTTTTCTTAATCCTCTGTATTTACTGGCTCCATGTTTCTGAACTTTTAAAGCACTAAAAGCTTTTTTTTTTTTTTTTTTTTTTTTAATGTATAACAGGGGAAATTATTGTATTTAGCTCTTTTTATTTGTTTAGAGGCCTGGAAGCCCCTTTTCCACCACTAAATACAATCTTTTAATTTGCAGTGATAAGTTTTATTCTCTGTAGAAAGCCAGAAATATTATCTTATGCTACCTGATCTCTCTAACTCCACTCTGATGTAATTGAAAATACACTTTTATTGTAACTGTTGTGATAAAGTATAACTTTAGCAAAATGTAACTTTAAGTCTATCAAAAAAGCAGAAGATTGGGTACATAAATTATTTATTTTGTGAATGCTTTTTGTGTCATAGCATACATGTGTGTAGCTCTTGTTAATGTACCAGAACACATATGACCTTATATTTCCTCAGCATTTTCAAGTTACCTTATTTTTCTAGTAAAATATTGTTCATTGTTAATAGATATTTTGTGCATAATAAATAGCTGTTTAAGGGAAAAGCCAGGAAGAAAACCTCATTGTTCTTGGCAAGTCAACAATTAAAAAGTACAGGTGCTAGGAGAGGGTATAGACCTAAAGTAAATAGTTAGTTGGTTGTTTTTTTTTTTTTTTTAATCAAAAGAAGGTACCTTTCATTCTGAGAAATTTATTTCTTTTAAATATTTGCAGTCCACAGCTGATAGCACATAATGCCACTTTTCTTTCTTCCTTTACAAAGGGAATAGCTTTTGGTAACAAGCAGATGCTTGAGTGGGCTGTGTGGCATGAGGTGTACCATCAGCCAAGAAAATCAATATTTACTGTTCTAGTATCTTTGTGGTGTGTGAGTTTGCCTTGTTTAAAAAGTGGATAGTGTATAATATATAAGGCCTTGCTTCTAGTTGACCAGAAGAGGGGTGTTATTGAAAAGGGCATGTTCTCTGCAATGAGTTACACTTAACCCTTCATGTCTACTCATTTATTACACAAACTAAAATCAGCTGAGTGGTGAGATCTGAGAGCTGATTTCAGTCCTTCTTGTCCTTAAAGTATTTGTTTGGACATCATCAGTATGATTAATAACAACAGTAAAACAGTAATTTGTTCAGCAGCAGAGTGAGTCCCCAGCCCCCAGCAGAGATCCTCAGACCACTGCCTCCTCGTGGTTTGCAAGAGTGGAGTTCTCTTGGCAGCTGTTGGGGGAGGCATCCAATCTGCATTTCACTATGTGGAGAAATACAGATCTGTGCACTACTTGGCTACTTGGGGAAATAAACTTTTCCTCTCAAGGAAATACTCCTATTGAATAAGACAGATAAGAAATCTCAGGAGTAGTTTCTCAGTAATAATGGTTCACTTTCTGAGATTGCATTTTGCTGGAAAGTCTTGGGTCTTTGTTTTACATCGATTTCCCCCTCCCTCACCTACATTATAAAAAGAGAGTACCATCCATTGCAACAAATTCTCATGCTACCTTTTCCTGCACTGAGCCTTTCATCTATAATTTTTTAATCCACAGTGGTGGAGCATGAATGAGAAAAAGAGATGCTGAGAACAGGTGTAGGGAAGCCATGAAGTTTGCCAGCCAATTTGGTGAAATGGGAAGGCGCTCATGGAATGGAAATGATTGCTCATTTCACTGTTCAGCTTTGCTCTTCTCTCTCTTCTTCCATGGTTTGCTAGGCAGATACTATTTAAAATGCTCCACTTCAAATGATTATGAATTTCAGTGATGCAGAAGCATAAATCTCTACTCTGTAAAACTCTTGATCCTGGGCAAGGCTCTTGACTGTGTCAGGGGCTATGAGTGCTTCTTTAGTGGAGAACTGGAGTGGTGAAGAGTTTAAGGGTTCCAAAGTTCCCTTGCTGCTATTCAGTGCAATATTTTGTCATCTTTGCCAGGATTTGAGAATTCAGAGGGGAAGAGGGAATCTGCATGCAAATAAATGATGGAAATGTTTTTGAACATTTTATGCACTGACAGCCTGCAGAGAAGGGTGTAAAGGTGCATGTTCTGTCTCCTGCGAAGCTGCAGGAGGTGCAAGTCCTGCTCTTGGCTCAAAGACCAAGGCTTGACTTTGGAGGCTGGTGGAAAGATGTCTCCCCATGAGCCTTACCTCCTGTTACTGCCAAAATCTCCTCCCTTGCACTTTCCTGGTCTCTGGCTTACCCAAGACATTGGGTTAAATGCCCAGGGTGTAAACTGTAGGGCTGGCATACATAATATAGAAAAAAAAATACTTCAGTCATTGAGGTCTCTCTTGACAGCCAGAGGGTTGAAAAACATGGAGGGATGCAGAGGGGAGCTGGAAGATCTGGCATGCTCAGGAGACTGGTCAAAGTCACGGATGCTCACTTATGTCCTAAAGCTGTGGGGGAAGGATTCAGTGAGAGCTGCTGCAAACACGAGAGGGCTGACATGCCAAGTTAAATGCACAGGTTACTGTGCATTTGATTAACATTAGCTTTGCATAAACCAGAACAGATTTTCCAGTAGTCAATATGCTGTGAGGTTTAATTGGTCTCTGTGTAACTTTTGGAAATCTGTGGGCCTTATCTTGCCCAGTTTCTGATGCTTAGACCTAAAAAGCTCATCTTAAAATAAGAAATTAAAGTTATTTGTTTGAAAATGAATGTGAGATAAGAAGTGAAGATGACTGGAAAAACCTGTCTATTTTTCAAACTGTATCAAAACTATATATGTCTTCTTTCTCTTTATAACCTCTTCTAATGCCTAGAATTTTTAAAAGACAGAATTTGCTAGAAAATACTTCTTACATCTCCACTTCAGTGCTGTTTGTCCAGGGTAGAAGTACAGTGCAACACACAGAGAGATGTGTGTAATCTCACTGGTGTTTTACTTTATAGAGCACTCAGAAGTCTTCCCTGCCTGGCCCTGGATTTGTGGTTCTGCTGAGGCTGTTGTGTTTTCTTGGTCTCAGCACCAAGTTCCAGGGCGATGTAGCTAAACAGGGGAGTAAAACCTGGAAGAGCTTCCCCTTCTCAGAAAAATATGTGTGGGCACATAAGCGCGTTGCTTATCCTCGGGGATTAGTGTCCAATAAGACTCAAGGTGAAGAGGAATTATTTACTATAACTATACTTGTGTGAGGAAATAATTCTTGCATTGTATGTAGCAGCATGCTCTTGTGACACAGAAATACAGTAGAATCAGACCACATGCCATCTTTAGGGTAATTTTGAAATTTTCAACAACTGCAAATGGCTGAATCATCTAAGGCAATGAATTTCTATTTCTTGCTTGTTATTAGCAGTATAAAGGCACCATGTGTTGTTTATTGCACTGTTTTCTTGCAGTCCTTGTCTTTTTAAAACTGAGAGTTATAATTTGCCTGAAGATACCAGTAGGTTTTTTCATGCTAACAAGAACTATTTCAATTATTTGGCTTAATCTTCCTCTTACTCTAGAGCAGATCACCTGGTGGATGGCAGTATCATTGAAACAGAGTTGTTCAATCTCCATTTTAAGGGCTCTCAGGAGTGAAGACACTGCTGTATTTCTGCCAAACCAACTCTTCCAACAGCTACATTGTCAGCACCTTTTGCTTTTCTGTCCACCTTCCCACTTTTGGGGGGAACACTGTGTATTTATTGATCTCTTAAAGATAGTCACCTTCTAGATAATTTTTGCAACTAAAAATGTTGGCCTTTTTCTCCTGCCATGATGCAGTCCATAGGCGAAGAAAGCTTTCATTGTGGTTTCTCTTTTCCATCTTTCTGTATGACTGACACAAAATTCCATTTTTTTCCAAGATGGGCTGGAAGTGCAGCAGAAACATGTCATACTGATTTCCAGTATGGAAATACCATATTCTGTGTTTTGGGAAGAGCCATGACGACACCTCGGCATGCAGAACCTACTTAGGAATATTGCCTTGAGTTGTGAGGGCACAGCAGGAGGGACTGTGTCACCTTTTAGCTTACCCTGAAAAGCAGAATGTCCAGTTTGTTTTTTTCCCAATAGTCTAGGGTCAGATGTTTGCAGGGAGCAAGAGGTTTTCTGTATGGTCTCCAGCTTCAAAGAAGAATTGGTGTGAGGCCAAATGCCAAGTGCTTTAGAAATTTCTCCTGGTAGACTAAGAGCTACAGTTTATCTCAAATTACTGCCAAGAGAGGGCAGAGATTCATAAAGGAAGTGGTGATAAGGCTCAAATTCAGGGACTGAGTCAAATCCTTAGCAGTAAGGTGTTTGGACACATATGCTGAGAACAGGAGAGGACTTTCTTTAGTTAGCAAGTATACTGTTTCCTTAAGATAAATTTGGATTTTTATGTCTTCTAGACTGACAGCTGTGAGAATCTTCTGAAGTGTATTTTGAAAGTGACAGAGCAAGTGTGACCTATGCATACAATTTCCAGTAATATATAGGGCAAAATTAAAATGTGCTTTTTGTGTTAGGTTGCAAGATTGTTTAGCATTAATTCACAGTGTGTTAAAGTGTACCCAGACTGCCTCTATGTATAGATTGCAAGTTGAATGTCTGACATAAGGAGAAAACTGACAGATATGAAAAACAGTTGATGCATGGTCATCAAGAAGACTATTGGGAAGACAGACAAGCTGGACCATTCTGAGTGGTTTTCAACTTCTTATATAAACTAACTCCCAATTTATGTGAGTGTGTAAATAGGCTGTAATACCTAGGAAAAGAGGGAAAAGGTTTTGTTGATATATTGGTTATCAGACATTGATGCTGCAATTTGTAATCTTTATTTGTAATAGTCGGTATGGACATCCCACTATTTAAGTTTTGTGTTATCAGTGGTGAAAGCAACAAGGACACATTACCAAATTTTAACTTCTCAGGTTTAATTTTTTTTTTTTGGCTATAATTTCTGTCAGCCTTAGACAGAGTCTTGTCTTTTTAATAGTTTTAGTTGAAGACACTCATGCTGCTTCTGAGAAGTGTCAGGGAAAACTTTGCTTGGCTTTAGGGGGGAAGAGTGAGAGTATTTCTTTGAGAAACACTGGAGTTCCTTGGGAGCAGGGACTAGATTCAAGCAGGATTTATGCCTCTGTCCAGATTTTGCCTTTTGCCAGAGACCTGAACTTTGCAAAGAGCATAATTATTTATATGTTATTGTTTAGAGCTGCATTAACAGAACTGCTCTTTTTGGTGTAGTCTGGTCAAGTTAGCCTTCGTATTTGATAGCATGTGGAGATTTGACAGTGGGAAAATTTCCTAAGAAAAAGTTCACCTTGATTAAACCCAGCAAGATTAGGGAGTTGTAGGGAGAATCTAGATCAAAGAGGTAGAAGAGAAGCCATTCAGAAGTGAAAGAAGAGTGTACAAAGGAGCCTGAATGTAAAATTCGGAAATAGATGTAGAGACTGCTCGTGGTTTTAGAGCATGGCAATGCAGAATTTAGACACTACCATAGAAAATGAGCTGCTACAATACTGGAGGAGTTTATAAACTCTTTTATGCTTTTCACTAGGTGCTTAGCAAATAAGTGGTCCTCTAAATGTAATTGGGATGGCTTACTGGAAATCAGATGCTGATTTTTTTTTGTCAGGTTGAAGGGTTCTCCCTGATTTAGTTATAAGCAAATTTGCTGTTGCAGGTCACTCTCAGTTCAAGCAAGTGGTAATTCAGGCTCTCTACAGGAAAGAATTTGAGCACAAAAAAACCCTTAAATGCAAAGAAGTCTGGATTTAAACCTAAGCATAGACTTAAGTATTTTGTCCAGTCCCATGTATGATGCCTGAATCCTTTGCTTTGCCAAAAAGAAGTCAGCTGAATTGTGTTGTTTTTTTCCTCCCCTCCAACATAAATTTCAAATGTAGCCAGTGTTTCTAATTATTGTCTGGTTACTATACATAGGTATGTCCTGATTTATAGAAAGCTTGCTTAGCAGCACGACTGTCATTCAGGATTTGCAGAAACAGCCTTCTATTATTTGGTAGTGGTTTGGTTTCTGAAGGGCGGGCTGTAGACACAAACAAGAGACATAGCCATCAGAAACATTCATGCAGCATCCTTCAGGAAGGGAGGGGAGGTTATCCAAGTCTCCATGCTGCTGTACTCATATAAATGCTCCCTCTTTTGTTGCTGCTGGACTCCAAAGAATAAAACCAAAACACAAAGCAAAGGCAGCACCACTGAGCAAATGCCACAGTGTTCCCTTAATCCATGTGGATCAAAAAACATGAACGTTTTGATTCTGTAAAGAATCTTCCTCAGCATGCTGGATTAATCACATGGATTAATAAAACACTGTTGCACTCACTCAGTGGTGCCTCTTCTGCTTTGTGTTTTCTTTTATTATTCTTAGGAGCCCTGCAGGAACAAAAGACGGCATGTTTATAAGAGTACCATAGGCACTGGGAATTCTATAAACCTCTCTCTCTATAAGATATGCTTCTTGAATTTTTCCCCATGGATCATACACTGCAGATTTGTCTGCATATTAAAACCTGTGCCACTGTCCCTATCTGCCTGAAATACACTGAGTTTAAACCCAGTGGTTTTTTCTTTCATTGTGCTTCTCTTTAGTTCTGCAGAGTGTGGCAGGGAGCACATGTGGAAT
This sequence comes from Pyrgilauda ruficollis, assembly GCF_017590135.1. Taxonomy (NCBI): domain Eukaryota; kingdom Metazoa; phylum Chordata; class Aves; order Passeriformes; family Passeridae; genus Pyrgilauda; species Pyrgilauda ruficollis. The sequence continues at coordinate 1,609,214 of NW_024529155.1, read as the reverse complement.
GCTCTCATCTAACTGCTTTTGTGGAGCAAATACTTTTGTGTATCATTTCACTCACTGGCTGGAGAGTAGAGCTGGTGGGCAGGGGCAGCTTCAGAGAAACACACAATTCTAGCAGCTTTCATGCACAGAAGTGACTCGGGATGTACAGACTCATACTTTTTATTAATATATACTCTCACATGAAAATGCATGCTAATACTAGCCTTTGGGAAGCTGGGTGATAAGCAGCCAGCATCCAGCACCTGACTGTTAAACTTTCTCTCTGTACACTGGTTCCAGTCCTCTGTATTTTTTAATGACCTCTGCTTTCCAAAAAGCATTCTTTTCTGCCTCATAGATGAAGGCTGACCCCTTCCTCTGCTGTAGGCCCCCACTCCTTTTCATCAGTGCAGAACGTAGGATGAGTAGTAATCAATCTTGTGGTATAGATAGGTTAAAGGTCTGAAATTTCAGGGTTTAGCAGAGCTAAAATTGAAGCGTTAACCCTTAAAATGAGGATGTACTGTGGTTCTTAGATGCCCCTAATGGAGTTATTTTCAGTGGTGCAAAATAACTTATTTTTTGTGAGTAGAATATTCTTGAAGATTTTTCATGTGCTTATCAGTCATTGGGTTGAGTATACAGCAATGAAAAAGAAAGAGTCCTAATAAAAAATACCTTAAAGGCTTTCGAAAATATTCTGTTCATGACTTGCATATCCATGTTTTATCTACATATATGCCTGTGTTTATTGTTATCCACTGTAATTAGAGATTCTGGCATTTGTCTGTTAGTTCAGTCTCATAGCCATTCTGCCTTTCGGGACACCTGGGTTACATTGAACCTAACGAATTACAGTGTCATGGTCTCTTACAGAAACTTAACATGCATATGAACTGATATCCCCTGTCCTAGGCCTTCTGGAAGATCTGTTCTAAAGGATGTAGGTGCCATAGCAAATCAGTCCAGCAGAGTACTTTTCTCAAACAGTGAGTTTCTGTATCCTCTTGGAGGTGGGCATTTTTTCACAGGTCCAGGGAAGCTTCCTTCCTTCCTTCCTTCCTTCCTTCCTTCCTTCCTTCCTTCCTTCCTTCCTTCTTTCTTTCTTTCTTTCTTTCTTTCTTTCTTTCTTTCTTTTTCTTTCTTTCTTTCTTTCTTTTCTTTCTTTTCTTTCTTTCTTTTTCTTTTTCTCTCTTTCTTGCTCTCTTTGTCTCTCTTTCTTTCTCTCTCTCTTTCTCTCTCTCTCTTTCGTTCTTTCTCCCTTTCTCTCTTTCTCCCTTTCTCTCTCTCTTTCTCTGCTTCTCTCTTTCTTTCTGTCTCTCTTTCTCTCTTTCTCATTGTTTCTCAGGCTTCCTAAATCCTTTCCTACCCATGCCTTTGTCCCAACATGTACTACAGCCTCCCATTTACCCATTCCTGCAGTGCTGGGTGTCTGTCTTATTGCACCTCCCCACCTACAGAATGCTCCAGGCTCCAGCCCCACTGGTTTCAGTCCTACAGCCTCACTGAATGTCACAGGACACAGACCTTCAGGCTCCTTTTCTCTCTGTGCCACCATTTGCTTCTGCTAAAACCAGCTTTCCTTCCCTCTGACAGAGATGGGAACTTGATTGACTGGAGCCTTAAACCAGCAGTGGCCTGACTTTTTCCTTTCAAATGCTGCTCTGAAAATGAATCTCTTTCAGGCTGATAAGGCAAATTTCAAGCAGCAGGACATCCTGCAGTGAGCTCCTCCTTCACTTTCATAGTATATCTGATTTGCTCAGGATTCCCTTCTTTGTAGCCTGCTTTATTCTTGGAGTTCTAGAAATTCTCCTACAAATCATGTTGTACAATTGATTGTACATAATCACTTTTCTACCATGGATTGCAGAAATTGTGGCACTTTTTTCTACAATTTTAATTGTGCTGAGCACCTTCTTCTGCTATCATGTTTTGTAGCCAAAAATGTTAAAATATTGTTTGAGACTATTATCTATTGGTGATGTGTGATTCCAGGGTTGTGCAGCATAATTTGCAGGATAGAAATTCTAAAAGCAGAAAGGATAATGACTTGAGTAGAGTTGCTCAATAAACAGGATTTTAAAGAGATAGGGCATAAGATCTTCCACTTTGTGGTAAGTGCCATTCATTAATGATGAATGTAGAAACACATTCCCCTACAGACTGGTGTCACATCCACTATGAAGTCTTTTACATCTTCCCCTTCATCTCTTACGTGCTGACCAAAATCCTGTGGTGAAAGGAGAAGCAATGTGTCTGATAAAATGTAAAGGCTGCTGACATATGTGATGTGCTGCAGGGGAATCAGATATGATATCTAAATATATATTGCTACTACTGCCAACATGAGAAACAACTTTACAGTTGCATTGCTCAAAGTGGGACCCATCACTGCCGGGTACTGCAGTAGTGTTTCTTTATTCAAAGGCATCATCTATCCACAAAATTGAAAAAAAATACCAATTCCCTCTCCCAAGTGTTTGTATCATAAACAAAATGTGTTTATTCCTTTCTGTTGCAGGATGGGAAGTGTTGTGCTTTTGAGAGCAGCTCATGTGGCAGTACTCCCCATAGCAACCAGAGAATTATAGCCTAGGTTATTCTAGAAGGGACTTGGTGCAAATACTCAGGTATTCAACCTGATGAACAGCTACAATTTGCAGTTGTGGTGATGATAAGTGTGGGATGCCTTGTCAAACTCTGTGCAAACACTGTCTGAACTCCTCAGGCCTGGTCACTGGAGTGTTTTGTTCACTTGGGCTGCAGATTGCAAGAGAGATGTAGTGCCCATTTTGGAGCAGAAAAGATGATAAAACTCTTGGGAAATCAGGGAAGAGTCTTTAAGAACATGAAAGGTTGTTGCAAAGAAGAAGGGAGTAATGTTTTTCTTCATGTCCTTGACAGGGCTACAGGGCAAGACATAGTGCTTTTAAACTACAGCCTCAGAATTTAGTTTGGATTTTTTTTTTAATGGCAAGGATATATACTTTGAGTGCTCATAATTTCTCAGAATAACTTTGGTTAAAAATCAAGGCTAGGACACATAATGCTGATCCTGCCTTGGAACAGGGGATGGAATAGATGAAATCTGTGGTCTTCTGTGGTCCTGTACAGATCCATGTAGAAGTGTTTCTCTTGTTGCTGTCACCACATTTCCCACCAGGAATGGAGTAGGCATTCTGCCTCTCATCAGGAAAAGCCTTATAAACCCAAGGCTTCATATTTTGTTGAAATAGGGCTTCTTTAAAGACATGAGGTCTAAATAAAGTTATTTACTTAACTGACCACCTTGGGTAAGGTTCTAAATCTGTATTTCATCATCTGACAAAGACATCTTTCACACCTGTTGAGTGTTTACCAGTTTACAAGAGACATAAAGGTTTTATTCTAACATATCAAATACATTTCTGGGTGAGCTGGAGAGCAGTGATATAATGTTTGATTTTTTTCAATAATAATATGATGCATCACTGTAGGTGAAAGGGCCAATAGCAAAATCATTTGTCTCCAGTCCATCCATGCAGTGTTTTTTCTTTGTTCTTGTTGCCTGAAATCAAAAGTTCATGTAGTTAAGCACAGAAGAAACAATGTAAGTCAGCTTTAGGTCTGTCTCATCTCATAAAACTGAAAGGGCAGTCAGTTAAAGCTGGGCTTCACAGATTCCCATATTATTTCCTCACCCCAGATGCATTACCTTCTGAATTTTAGATCTGGGGTTTTTTTTGTGTGCCACAAGGCATTTGTCTGCTGGTCCAGGACAGTAAATATGTGGTTATTTGTGCATTTTTAGTGCCTGTATGATGAACAATCTGTGGATTTTCTGCAAAATTACTACAATCAAGGTTTGCTCTGGCTATCCTGGTTACTTGTAAATGAAAAGATCACATAATATGTGCTTTTTACTCTGGCTGTGGAGGATTTGTGCAGTGTTTTGAGACGGAGAGGGAGGTGCTCCAGAGCCTAGGGCACTTGGTGGGCCAGCAGAGGGAGAGCCCTCCAGTACCCTGCAGCAGCCCTGACCCAAGCTCTGCACCACAGAAAACAGGGCAGAAACATCAGTTCAGCAAGGGGAGGTAAAAAAAGTAGCTGCCTGTCTCTAAAGAGATATGGATCAGCTGCAGACAACATCATGGGTTTGTGCCTGTTCCTTGAGGAGTCCCATAAGAAAAGAGTAGAGTGGAAATCAGGATTTACTCTGTCTTATTCCATTAATTTCTCTAGGTGTGTTATTTTCCCTTCCTGGATTTTAGCTATCTAGAAGTCAGGCAACTCATCTGAATTAATCTACTTGTCCAAACTTTTTTTTGTATACAGGAGAGAATGACAAGCACCTTCTCAGGTGATCGCAGCTCTCTGCTTCTTAGATATTACCTTAGAAGCAGGAGTACAGGGCTCTGCCCAGTGACCCTGCATGGCTGTCTTGTCCTTTGTCTTCAGGTGGGTTCAGAAATTACAGAGAAGTAACAATGATTTATTGCAAGGTCAAACAAGATTTGAGTGTCTGGTTGGGGCGGACTAAAGCTATTGCAGACTGGGATATACAAAAAATAAAGATAGAGGGGAGTGAAAAGCCTCAGTCTAAGTAACAGGTAAGAGGAGTGTTCCTTTCATAAAGAAGAAGCCTCACAGCCTCTGTAACACATGGCAAAAGTGTACAATTGACCACACTGCAAATGGTCCTTACTGGAGCAGTGATTGTTTTCAGTGCAACAACCAGCCCTAGAAAAGCTAATTGCTACAACCAGGAAAAGAAGAGAAGAATGTGATTTTGCCAGGACTTCGTACTGAGACAATGTGTGTTACAGGAGTAAGGAAACAGCCCAGCCTCCTGAAGAGTTGTAGGAAGTTCAAACTGAGAGTAAATACAACTGGCTGATAATACCAGGTCTGGTTACTAAAAATTCAGATTGTCTGTGTGCATTTAGCTTCTTGTGATGTACTTTCACAGGTTTTTATAGTTTTGGGAGTCAGCTCACCATTGTGTTGGATGAGGAGTATGATGAAAACCTAATGCAATGTGTCTTTCTTCCCTTGCAAGTCATAACAATGGTATTTATTAAATTGAGATATTGCACAAACACATCAGTTAGACATCTTGTAGAAATCTTGATAATAACATCAAGATGTTATTTTATATGAAGAGCATAAAATCCTGTCAATATGATCAAACTAATAATAAACTGATACAATTTTTCAAGAGTTGTTCAGAGCAGATGTGCAAGCATCCTGTATCCAGCTCCAGTGATTCATGTGGTCCTGAGCCATACAACCATGTGTTGATGGTGACAACAAGTAATGACTAGGAGGAGCTTTTTCAGGCCCTGATTAAAGAATTTTTAAGTGCTTTTAAGGACGCGTTGAGTTGTATTCTTTTCCAGGAGGATATTTGAATAGGATTTAATCCTATGCTCAAGCACTTTTTCTGAAAGTGGTTGTCTTCTGGAATCAATTTTCCTTTCCATTTGTGGTTTAGTGACAGCCCCCACCTGGGTTTGAAATGAGGTCATTTGGCCTGAAAGGTGGGGGTAAAGGTATCTAAGTAGCTTTCATGGAGACTTTGTTGCCTATAGCTACTTTCATCTTAAATAAGGAAGTGTGGCATGTTTGTATTCACAAATACCGTTGTGCAATGTTCTGTCTCAATTGGGGCTGTCTGTGTCTCCATATTAATTCTCAGGGCAGCTGCAATTTCCTCCATTTCATGCAAATTAGCTTCAACCTTAATGCTCCTGGCAGGTCGCCAGCATAACCCTCTTTGGCAAAATTTGGATTCATCAGTGGAAGGGTATTAGCCTTTTTGCTTTAAAGGCCTTTGTTTAGGCAAGTATTTCACTATTTTAAAGGCAAACACTTAAGAAAAACTCTATCTTTTAGCCAGATGCATTCTTTACCCAGTGGAACAGTCCTAAAGCTAGTTAGATAAACCACAAATAACTAAAATAATGGTATACATTCATACTGCTTATCTTAAACATTGCTGTAAATGCCACTGCACCAGTGGCATTAAAATGCATGTCAGGAATTTTCCTTGACTGCCTCTACGCAGCCTTTTAAGATCATTTAACTACATAATGACTTTTAAAGATATTCTTTTTGAAATGGAAGGGTTTTTTTCCAAAGCCTAGCTGAAAAAGATATTCCACAGATTTTCAATGCAATATATTAATTCAATCTCTGTATTTTGAAAATTTAAACTTTTTAGTTTGATCAATGATTTTGTGGTTTTGTGTGTCCTGCAATTATTCTGAGAATATTTTTACTTTTTGCACTATTATGAATACTCTCACAGTTTTTTGTGTTGTTCTGAATAATGCTATTATTGTTAAAAGTCAGATTTCTTTTTTTTTCTGTAAAGATAATAAGGGTATTTAATTCTTCCTCCTTCTATTCTTCTCACAAGAACCACATTTCATAGATTTCCCAGGAACCCATTATTAAAATTCTAGCTCTACTTGAGCAGTGACAATAAAACAGCATGAAAGGTTCTTGGTTCATGGTGTGACACTGGCTTTGAATTTAATTAGGTAGCAAATAATATTTATCTTTTCCAGGTATCACTGCCATATAGTTTCTTGTCTGTTGAGATTCAAGATATGTTTGTCCTGTGTCATCAATAGAAGTAGAAATCCTTCAGGAGAAAAACAGGTCTGTGGTTCAACTTGTGAAAAGGTGTTATTTTCATCTGGTACTCTCATGTCCACAAACCATCAAAGGCACAGTGGAGTTTCACAGATATTACCAAAACCACCATCTCAAGGCTCTGTTGATCATTGGAATGAGTGAGTTTTCTTATTACTGTTGACATGCAAGATGATATGATCCCAGGCTGTTTGTAATAACTGAAGTGTTTTCCATGGCTACTAATTAGGAAAAAATCACCCATATTTGCACTCTAGTAACTGGAGGAACTTTGCAACTGACTTTCTCCTTGTTCCTGCAGATGTTGAACAAACCTCCATAAAAGCTCCTGATTTTTAGGCCATCAATTATTTTATACACTTTAATAATATCTGTTCTTACCTCCTCTCAAAGACAAGCTGTGACCATCATTTCATTATTTTTTATTCTGTGGCCTTCTCTGAGTCTCTGTAGTTTCTTACTGTCCCTGGTCAGCGATGGAGAGCCCTCTCTGCACACAGGAGTGAAGGCACCTGGTCTGCCTTGAGATTGTCCTGGGTGATAGAAGAATTATATAGGTATTCATTCTTTGGGGATAGATTAACATTTTGAGATTAATACAGGAAAGCATGGCTTTTTGTCCAGCAAAATATGGTTAGCTTTTGTAGCTGCTGTAGCTTGTCTCCTGGCTGGATGCTTTAGGTCATTGGATTTTTAGAAACATTTCAATGATGGTGGGCAGGGAGTAGTTTTACTTGTGCTGCAAAATTGGTTGTTTATCTTTTCATAAAGTGGAGAGACAGAGATACCAACTTTTTAGGGACACTGAAATACCTGTTGCGATCAGTCACAGACAACAAATGTTACATCCATAAGGTGATGGATGTCTCTCTTTGAACAATTTAATAGAGGCTGAAAACTTCTGTTGTGTTATTTGAGATCTTGTAACTCTAAGAAGCACACTGTTGCCTGCACAAGAGAAGAATTTGATTGGAAGTACTATCTCAACCAAAATCAAAGCTGGCAGATCATAAACTCTTTGAAGGTTCATCTTCTTTAAATCATAATGCGTTTTTAAATGGGTATTTGCTTACCAGCCAAATGAATTTACAGAGAATTAGGTAGTGTCTTGGGTATAAATGGTATAACTTTGATTACAAAGAATCAGAATTTGATTTTAATAAAATCCACAATTTCTCAGACCTGAAACACAATTGTTGATGTGGTTTCTCAATGTATTTTGTGTATATAAAAATCGTACTAATGTAAATCCTATTAATGTGAATAATTGAATAATTCCCTAAGGCTTTGGCTAAATATTGTTATTATGCATGTCTATTGGTACAACTTTATTTTGAATGCTGGGAATTTACACAATACAAATAGTCCCCTAGCTAGTTACTGATTGGAGTGAAGTTCCAGGGCATTTTGGTTTTTTTTTAAAGTTACTTTTTTTTAGCACAACATTTCTACGATCAGGCATAGGGGAGGATGTGGTAGAAGCAGTCTGAAGGCAGTAGCACAGATAAGCACAGAGGACAAGAATGTCTTAAACCAGCTTTGCCTGCAAGTTTGAGAGTCATGAAACTGTATCCTGGAGTTTGACTTAACTTGATCTCAGGCTGGGCCAGGCTACTGGAGCAGAGCTCTGTACCAGAGTCCTGTGTCTCTGTCTCTTGTGTAGACATAATTCTGCTCGGTGCTCTTTGTATGTCATTGCTACTCATTAACCAAAATTAAAATACTGTCCCCTGAATGTCCAAACCACTCAGATCCACTGAAAGAAGCTGGTCATGTCTAAAAAAAGTGAGTGTTTGCCATAGGGAGCTTATGGCATCAGCTAGATTTAACTTTATAATTCTGTGGTCCTTTTCTGCTCTCAATTTTAAACTCCTGCAGGTAGCATATTTTACTTTTCAGTAGGCAATACCACTATTTTAACTAAACTAGGGGGTACTCTTGCCTATGCTGACTGTTATCAGCAAGGTTTAGTGGAACATTTGGCTGTCAGGTGATAATTTCTTTTTTTGATACTCTCACACAAATTAAATGGGTCACTTGGTGCTTGAGACTGCACCAAGTGGAGTTAAATCTGCAACCACCTTCTGTTAATAAGAAAAACTCAAACCCATCAGCACTGCCTGTGCATGTTAGCTGTGTCCAAAATTTGGGATAGTCTGGGGAAGAAAATGCCGGACTAATGGACAGGCTTAACACATGATAAAATAACAAGTGCAGATACTGATTTCAAGACCTGCCTGCTAGTCAGATCTTGAAAAGTAAGGCCACACATATGTGCTGCCTTTTGTGATCCAATTGACTTCTCTTTGCTTCTGAGCTATTTGTATAGCCAAAAAGGTGTTTTGGGGAGAGAGTTGGATACCACAGGTACAGTGGTTTAGCTGGGCCGTGTGGTGCAGAAACATGAATGCCTTGCCCAAAATTTTGCCAGTGACAGCAACAAGATCTGATCAGGGATCATACTCTACACCTGGCTCTGTGTCTTTCACCATTGAATCTACATGAAGGAAAGTGAGGTGTCTTGGCAACCTGTATTGTTCCCTGTCTTCTGAAGAATGGCTTCCATGCTATAATAGTGATGCATATTAAAACGTCTCTACACACAAAATATATGTGGCAGAGTTGTAGTTGTCCCCGAGACAAGCAGTTGTTTCCTAACAAGTCTCTTTGTCAATAGTTGCTTTTATTTTAAAATGTCTCTGGGCTGTGTTTAGAACTCTCCTAATGACAGGCAAAAATCAGAACCATCAGCTTTCCTGAATGTGATCATTAGTTTATGATGTCTGCACCATATGGGGATATTTCATCCTACACAAGAATGTAGGGAAGATCTCTTTTTAATTAGAGGACTAGGGAAAAAGTCACTTCATGGAGCAAAGTGTACTTAGAGGTTTTAGCTGAGCTTTTAAGTCCATTTGATGGAACCATCAGACATATTTACCAGCCATGGTCCTTGGAGGTGAGTGTTTGCTCAGAGGTCTGGGACTGACTCCTCAAGGGGCTTGCACACTGCAGGTACTCAGTAGAAATTCATATGCATCAAGCCCTCAGACGAAAAGATGTGTGGAGGAACCTGTGCCCCGGGTATTTGCACAATGCACCTCAATTGCCTGAGAACAGAGGAGGTCTGTTTGAGAGCTTTGCATTTCCAATCCTTTACGTGGCTGGAATTGATCATTTTAAGAAAGGGAGCGGCAAGATGAGAGGAGCGGGATGGTTTACTGCAAAGTTTCTTTAGTGTTTGAGAAATGGAGAAATTTGGATGAATTGCACTTTTCAGCCAAGACTTGCTGCCATCCATCTCTCAGTTCCTTAAGAGTAGCTAGGATTTGTGCAGTGAGTGTAGCCAGCTTGCTGCCAGAAAATCTCAACTTTTGTTAATGTATAGGCATTCATCATCTGCTGTTCATTAACACACATATTGCTAATGCCTGGCAATAGAGTGAACATTTTTCTAGAGTGGGGTCGAAAAACTAATTATTCACCATATGGTGGCCGGCTCAGCAACAATTGCTGAAGCCATGGAAGCAAAAGGAAGTTGGCTGGTTGATTTCTTTGGACAGTTTGCACAGTGATGACTCTCTTGACACATGCCATTCATGTGGCCGCTGCATAACAGATGGGCTGAGGCTGGGAACTGTGGAAAAATCATGGCAGAGATCTGGTGGCAGCCTCTGTCTTTTTATCCTTCAGAATGACTTTGGGTCACATGGGCTGTGAAAATAACAAGTAGGGGATTGTGCTCTAAGGATTTCCCTGCTTCTTTCATAAAGCCAGAGCGTAATTTTGACTGCCTTTTCGTATTTTGTTTATTAAAGGGATCAGGGTTTTAGATGAAAGAGATTACTTGGTTTGTGGTAGGGGGCTGTGCTGTGCCCATGACACTCAGCTCATTGTTAGCAGGAAAAATGCTGGCAGTTTGATAAGGGATAAGAAAATGGAGGGGTTTTAAATTAAAATTTAAATTACTCCTTATTTGTTCTTTTCTCATTTGTAAATCTCACATAGGCAAGTTTAGATAAGAGCTGTTTTAGATTCTGAATACTCAAACCTGAAATGAGTTAGTGTTTTTTTCCAGAGGAGCTTAGTATGGGAGGGCAAGATTAATTTGAGCATGCTGCCTTTACAACTTGTGTGCTTTCTGGATTTCATATCATCCAGACAGTGCCTGAATGGGGGAAGGCACTAAAAGTTTCCATGCTGAGATTTTTTGAGCTTTAGTGTCATTCAAAATTAAATTGGGTGGGTTTGAACTATCTGCAAATTAAATTTTAATTGATTACAGCAAATTGTGTCAGTTGAGAATTTTCTCATATCTTCTTTCACGGGAGTTAGGAAGAAGAGTTGACAAGCAATGAAGGTATTGCCAGATCCCTTCTGAAGCCTTCCCAGAGGGATGCTGGAAATACTGCTTGCAGAACATGGAGGATGGCAAAGGAAAAGTGAAGTGAAAAGCTGTTCATGAAACTGCCCAGCAAGAGGGAGAGCTTGCAGATGAACCGTTCACAGTCATTTGGGATTTGTCAGGAACAGCACACAAAGTTTCTCAGGTGAAATGTGATATGCGAGGTCTTGACTCAGGATTATTATCGTAATGTAAGCATTCATCACTATCATATTTTGCATAAACATACACAGAACTTCCTCTCTCCCTGCTGCCCCATCCTCTTCCCCCTCTCACCAAAAATAAAAGCAGAAGGAAATGAAGATGTCTTACAAAGACAACTTCAAGCAATATTTTAAAATTCACTGGGTTTGAAATTTCTCTTTATATGCAGAAAGATGCATGTGCCTTGTTGCAGCACTACATTCTTGTCTGCTCACAAGCAGCACCATCTTTTCTGTGTCTGTGTGCCACAGAGATGACATGATGACACAGAAACACAGAATATTCTGTGTTGGAAGGGACTCTCAAAGTTCATCAAGTCCAACTCTGAAGTGAGCAGCCCATATGGCAAACTCATGACCTCAGCATTGCTGGGCAGGCTGTCAAGTGAACACCAACCATGTGGCTTCCAGGGTCCTTCCATCAACTCCCATTTTTCATCTTATGTATCAAAACCAGGCCTGTTGATTCCAGAGGTGGGATCTGCTGCTCTTGCAGTGCTGACCACAGAGAGCCTCTACACAGGCTGACGTTTGATTCAGTTGTGAAAGTGCACACAGAGGAGACTGAGCAAAAAGAAAATAATGGGTTTTTCTCTTGAATCATCCTGTTGCTATTTTCTGCAGATGAGGCAGTAAATAGCACTATTTTTCATTAGGGCATGATACTTTTTCATAGGTGAGCAGGAGAACACATTTTATTGTCTCTCTCTCCTTTGTGAGAAGGAAGTTCCTTAGCCCATAATGCTGCCAGCAGTGATTATATCTTCTGGAGAAAGGAGTAAGCCAGTGTGTTTTATGTGATGAACATCCTAATCAGCTTTTTTGCCCTGCAGTGGTCTGAGCAAGCACATTGTGAGGATGTGCTGCACTGCCCTTGGTCCTGTCATGCATTACCTGTACTTCAGGGCTCTTGTGATCTCCTTGGTTCATGATGGCTGCTCTTTTGCTCAATCAGTGCATATCCCACTTCCTTTCAGTGATTTCCCTGTCTGTGTCCAGGACAAGGAATGCTTCTGTTTTTAGCAAGAAGTCAGTCCAGCAGATTAGGACCACTATCCAGCAGATGCTGCAGGACATCTCCATCTCAGTGCACTGCCATTGCTAGACTGCTAGACAGAGGGCTGGATTTCAGGTCACTGCTTCTCCTTAGCCTTTGGGGCTAATGCCAAACTCCCAGTGCCTCTTCAGGTGTTCCTCTATGTATGCTCCACCTGCTGCCCTTTTGAGGCTGCAGAGCTCTCTGCTCACCTGGAAAATGTCCCTCCCATTTTGAGCAGATATTTGAAAAGAATTCTAATAATTGCGATTTATGACTGTGAATGTCTGCCAAACATAATGGCCAACAGTCTCTTTTTACGTGAGAAAAATCCATAAGGGGATAAATGGTTATTAGGAACCTTTAAGAGAATTCCTAAAGCCTCATGTGAGGTGCTAAAGGCATTTTGCAAAATTGGAGAGAGGAGAAGGTGGCATGAAAATGTGTCTGTATACACATTTACACTTAAAGATACACACACTGCCATGCCATTTTCCAGAGGAAGATATACAAGGATAGCAAAATAATTTATTTTTAAAAGGAAAGGTACATATTAACACTTTTGTGTCACAAAGAACAAAGATAAGGAACCTAAGAGTAGTCCTTTCTTAGAACACCCGATGTTGTCCTAAGACAATGATGGAGAAACATTACAAAACAATTTCTTCATAAAGTGCTTCTAATCCAGAAGATGATTTTGAAGTGATTTCCCCATGCACAACTACTCATCTTCTTGTCTGTTCTTAGACTCTTCCATGAGTATTTATTAAAAGTATGTTTTAATATTTCATAGTGAATTTAGTAAATTGCAATCTGTTCCTCATCTGCTTTTGAAATACATAAGGCATGTAAGGCAATCTTTAGACTTTAAAATCTCAAAAATGGTTTGGAATGAACAAAGTAAACAGCCCAAGTATCAGTGTCCCAGATTATGTTCCAGTTGCAAAAGACATAAATTAGTTCATCTCTGTGTTAATAACTAATGATATTTCAAATGATACATTTTTTCTTTTTTGAAGTTCTCGTAAGATTGGTATTTGGCAAAAATATTACTCAAATCAAAGTTTACTGTTGATTGTTCTGGTTCCTACGTGAGCTAGAGAATGGAGATGGGTTGTACAACATTTCCTTGTTCAAAAGTTAGTTTGTTTCTGTGCTTTGGTACTTCTGCTGCTCATGGTACAGTTTTGGGTTTAAAGTTTGTTTCACAAGAACATTATCAAAGTGGTCAGATGATGATGGATGAGCATGATTTGGTTTATGAATGAAGACAAGTTGTACGGAAAAGTTTTGAGGGCTTTTTTTGTTGAACTAAATTACAAACACACAGACATTGAAATGTAGGGTTTAACTTTAGCTTTTGATTAGCTCCTTCTTATGTAACCAGCAAGACAAAACCTTTGAAGCCCTCAATATAATAAATTTTCTTTTTTTGTCAAGGCACAAGGTCTGTCTTGGCCTTCATACTGGGAACTGGTGAATACTTGCCTGGCAAGAAAAAAATCTCTATAAAATGTAAAAAATTATGGTTACAGAGTAATTAAGACATTTCTGGCTGTGCCCTGGAGCCCAGATATTCCTACTTCATCCAGTTCTCCTAAATCATGGCACAGTCCTTTGCTGAGCTGGTGGACCCACACATTTGGATAGGATATACTCTTTATTCTGTTGCTAGGGTAAAATGCTACTCACTTTAAGAACAGCTGATTTGTGTTGCTCTCATCCTTGTTTAATACACATCTCATGTAGATTATATGAACCAAATTGGCCTAAATGGGAGATTAATGAGGGATGTATGGTGATTCTATGTGCCAATAAATGTTAGGTTGTGTATTTAAAATCTTGTTGTATATTTTTTCTAACTCCATTCACATAGGGAGTAATAAATCCTTACTCAGAATATAGGGATTTTTTTTCCCTGAGAAAAACATATTAAATGCTTTTGGAATTAGGTTTGTTTCAGCTTTGTCAGCCTTGTTTGCTAAATCATCACAAATGTTTATTGGATGTTTTGGCTTTGCTACCATCTCCAACATGCTGAAGTGGGCCACAAACTCAGTAGAGTTTGGGAGATACCCTACTGCCATTCTCCTGTCACACATTAGCAGTTTCAGGGTCAAAAAATTAAAAGGGGAAAAAATTATTTCTTTATTTCCCACTTTTTTATTTACTCTGGATTTTTTTTTTTTCTCTCTAGCAGTTATGTTCAAGCGGATGGCTTAAATAGGAGATTAAGCAAGGACTTTACATCCCCTTCCTTCAGGAATCTCAGGCAAAACTCCTGTCCATCTCCCAGCAAGTGAATCAATCTGAATTTTATTTTAATTAGGTTAATGTTAGAGAGCGAACTCCCTGCTATTAGTTACCATTTTTCTCAGAAGAAAATTTATCACAAAACTAACACTAACCACTGAATTTCAGATAGTCAGAAGAGACTTCATGGTGTCTGGGAAGGCATAGATATGTATATTATATTGTATTATATTATGTATAAAATATAACACATATGTGTACATATTATATACATATATTATACAATTATATACATAATATATAACATTTTCTGTAATTTATGTATTTGTATATTAATCCTGACTAATCTGTCTCATGGGCTGGTGGAGGCCTGCAGATGCAGGGTCTCTGCAACCCCCTCAGGCAGTGTAACCCCACTGCACATACCCTTATTGCATGGGGCTGTTTCATGCGTTTACTGCTGCACTTGAAGGTGATTTAGCTTGGAGCCCTGAAGGACTTTTGGGCTGCAGGCAGCAGAGTCTGGCAGTCAGAGCTCAGAGCATGCTGCTTCAGATTGGCTGAAGCACAAGTAGGAGAAGAGTTCCTGCTACTCAAATAAGGTTAATCCCTTTACTGTGCTGTCACACCTCTGTGGTCTCATAAACCTATGCTCCCCTAAAATGCCACCAAATCACTTGCTTGTTATTTTAACTGGTCACCCCTACACATATTTCATTTGGTATCTCTGTCAGCTTTTTGTATCATTTTGTCAAGTCTACCTAAGGAAGATCGATGATAAAGAGGTCTTGTGGTTTTCTTCTATTTGCCAGGGAGTGTGCAACACCATTCCATTTACAGTAACCTTCTCTGCATTTTGCAAAGACTGGATGATGAATTAGCTGTGGATATAACCAGCTTATAACCATAACCAACTTATGCTCTGTGGCTCCTTGTGATCATGTCTTTCAATGTTGCTGAAAGTTGACAAAAACAGAAGCAGAAAGACTGGGGAGCAGATTCACTATGATAAGAGGAAGGGATATCAGAAAAAATGTTAGATGTTTTTATAGATAGCTTGAATGTAGATCTTTATATATCCACCAATTAAATAGAAGTGTTTATGGTAGATTGATTTTATTTATTTTGTAGACAAACTTTCCAAACTCACGTGGGACACTGGGATTGACAAAAATGACAGAAGTGATAGCAGTGACAAAAGCAGAGGTATATTGAATTTCCTAATAGTCTAAATGACAGTGGTACACATATGGTGCAGCAGAACAAGAATCTAAGTATTTGTGCTCTGCATATTTTGCATATAAAAAGACTCAGTTTTGGCCCATCACTGTTTAGCCAACACTCATCTTTTTTTTTTTTTTTTCTTTTTTTCCGTGTAGCTTAGTTCTCATGCACACTTACAACACTCAGTCCTAGAAACTTTAATTATATGGCCAGATACAAACATGTAGATTTCATAAGTAT
The DNA here is from genome assembly GCF_017590135.1 of Pyrgilauda ruficollis. Taxonomy (NCBI): domain Eukaryota; kingdom Metazoa; phylum Chordata; class Aves; order Passeriformes; family Passeridae; genus Pyrgilauda; species Pyrgilauda ruficollis. The sequence continues at coordinate 1,593,232 of NW_024529155.1, read as the reverse complement.
CAATAAATTCTGAGCTTATTGGTAAAACTGTGTGATATGGCTGAAGTTGCGAGACAGGAATCTAATTTTCTCTGATCACTTAGCACAGATGACAATTTTCCATAATCCAAATGTTGTGTCTGGGACTTCCATCTCCTTGGAAATCCTTATGAACTATACTGTAGGGGAAAAAAAGTCAAACAAACAAGAAACTTGAAGAAAACTGTGATTTTGAAGGGAGCAAATACTTCCCTATCCTACTAATGAAAACTTTAGATACTTTTGTTTTTTTCAAAATACGCAACTTTTTTTGGAGGGAGAAATCAATCTTTCTCAAAAAATTGGGAGATGTAAGTTGACAGCTAGAATGTGCGGATGTAGTGATGCTTCTGTGTAGTTATCTAATTTTTGTTCTAAGAATGTTACACAAAGTCAGGCACTCACTAATCCATCAAAGGACCCAATGGCAAAGCAAATTCCAGCTTTTAACATTCAATCAGTTCTGTGGCTCAAAAAGGGAAGTAACTTATGCCTAGATTGGTTTTCCATGCACGTTTGTCTACTTGGCTGCTCCTTCAGTCTTTGAACAAGTGCTGTTTTGCAGTCAATGGAGAATCTGACCCCATCATTCTAATAATATTGGAAGTATTTGTGGCATGGGATGTTTGGGTTTGCATCTCAGTTTTTATTAATGTGACGTGAGTGAAGGCCTCTTGTGTGGTTGTGTTGACTGGCAGGTGGGTGTCCACATGAAATGTAGGTGGGAGCCTTGTTTGTGTGGCAGGGACCAGTGACCTCTGCTTGCAGCCATGGAGTGTGGGGTGAGCTGTCACCAGGGGTGGATTTAGAAGGTAGTGACCAAACCTGTCCTGGCAGGCACCCAGGGAGGTAAGAACAGTAATGACCAGGAGCAACTGAGTTTTAGAGAGAGCTTTTGGAAAGAGTGAGCCATAAGAAAAGCCTCAGAGAAGCATTTCTGGACTCAGGGAACTCAGCCATGCATCCAGGAACTTTGTCACAAAATGGTAGGCATTTATCTACTGCTAAATCAGCACTGCTGGGAAAGCCTCCAGGAGGTTTCTCCCACTGCTTCTCTCACTGCTGCCAGCCCCTTGCTGGAGGGGCTGGGGCATCAGCCAGCTTCAACCTTGCTCATACAAAATGCTTGTGAGAATTGCAGTGTTGTTCCTCTTCGTTGTTCCACTGTTAAATAAATTGTCTTCCCAAATTAAAAAAAAAAAAAATCATAGAAATTTAAAATTCAGATTTTCCTTTTGAACATGTGTCTCTAAAATTCTATTGCACATTGAGCAGTTGTGAAACCAAAATGGTCAATAAATAATGTTTCTGACTTCTAATTGTTTAGTGGGGCAGAAAATGATTGGGAAGCCAGTATTTGTTCAGTGAACAAAGGAGTTAAACTATTTAATTTACCTAAATGAATGAACACCGATAATGGAATTTTCCTGTCATCTATTAATTTTTCTAAAGAGACCTCTAAAAATGATTGTAACAGTTTTGTCCCTTCCATGCCATCTAAGGGTCAGACTGTGAATGTCATATACTGAGAAAAAGTTGCTGATATAAGTAATATGACTGACATTTAATTAATGTAACCTCACTGGCATTATTCTCATGACTACTGAAGGATCAGTCAAAGATTTTAGCTGGCTGCATTATATCCTTTTTATTTCAATTTTCAGATGCTTTCACGAGTCAGCCTCAAAACTGGAGCACTGCTAACTACTCATTAGTAGTTAGTCAATATTTGTGGAGCTCTAATTTAAAGGAAGAACTGTTGTTCAACCTAATTATTACAGATTATTAGATTAATTTTTTTAATTGAGTAGCCTAATTAAAGTAAGCCCCCCTACTTGCAGTTAGAAGACTATATCTATTATCTTCTATTCTTTCTCCATTGCCCCTGTGCAGAATTGCTGAGGAGGAGGAGGAGAACCGTTCAAAGTGGTCACTGCACTTGTATCAGTTGCCAGCTTTGGGGCCTAATCTGAAAATACCATGTTTTGACATTTTTTAAAGCATTTTGCCCCCTCTTTTGGGAGATGATGGATGCGCCGTACAGATGACCTTAACACACGGCCGCACGCTAATACTCAGAACCGTGCTTTTGTTTGTATGCAACAATGGCTGTCATTAAGAAAGCTGAGTTTGCCAATATGCCCCCCTGTCCCAGAGCTGGACCCTTCCTGATTGGGCACCGGGAAGCATCATGTGCCTTTGACTGAAATGACATGGAAGATGTATGGTCTGAGTGCTGTCCTCAGCACCACTGCTGTGATGCGAAGAAAACCACGCTGACCCAAACAGACCTGTGCTCAAACAATGTCACACCAAACCAAGACAACATATTGGGAAGAAAAATGCTTGTAAACTCTGTGTGCTGGAAGATGTATTGGTCAGGCGGCCATAGGGCAATCTTTGAACTATTGAAATCTTTAGAAATATTGTTTAGTTCTTGAAGAATACTTACAAACCTAATTAATCAAGCATAGATGGTTATTTTCACTCTTTACATACTGCTTCATTTTGGGACAAGAATAGGGCTGTCACATTTGTTTTGCTGACCACTTCCCAGGTGCTTGCTGGCAAAACCAGAGTTTGAACATACATTTCCACAGCAATCCTCAAATAACAGACTTAAGAGAGCTCCTGGCCTTCCCCTAACCCTTAATATGCTTCAAAACCTCCTGAGTGTTTCCATTTTTCTGTTTGTGCACATCTTGGGCTACAACATTTCATTTTCTTTTTGGTTTGACAAAACAGAACAGTATTTTAAACCTGACTGAAATCAATGAATGATGGAGCAGCTAATGGTTTCATTTTAATGTCAAATCAACGGTATATGTTCCTCTCAAGAGATGTCTGGATAGGAATTTCTGTATGAAACCTGTTATTACTGTTTGTTTTTTGGTTTGTTTGTTTTTTTTTTTGTTTTTTTTTTTTTTTTTTTTTTTTTTCTTTTAAATCTTCTAGTACAGTCTTGTGGAAGCTGTTGGGAAATGCTCTCACCATGAATTCCTCTTGAATTGCACATAAGCTGAGGACTTCAATATTTGATCAAAACTCTGATTCTCTGGGAAAAAACCATCCTACTGGTTTCTAAATTCTGGTATCTCTACATTTAGTTTATTGTTTTTATAATAAAATTTTACTGTTTCTTTTTCTACATATACCATGTGGCTAAAGCCACCTACAGTACTTAAAATAAATAACTTCTTTTTTTTTTAATTATTATAAAAAGTTGTCATTATCTTCAGTAAGGCTTGAAAATGATTTTTACAGGCAGTAAACAATTTATGAAAATATTAGAAGCTATAAAATTTAAAATATACAGCAAGAACCATAAAATATTGCCTCTTCTTATAATTAAAATCACTGAAACAGCATTTTAATAGCTTAATTCCAATTATTTAAATACATTTAATACAAATTATTATTTTATACATATTTTGATGTAATATACAGTAGTATATTTTATTGTATTGTAATATAATGTAATAGCATATTATATCACACCCAACATGGAATTATTCCTGGGGTTGTCCTGTGCCAGGAGGTGGACTTAAGTAATCCTTGTGAGTTCATTCCAACTCAGCAATATTATATGATTCAATAGCTAGAATATTGTAATTTAATACAAATTACTATTCTTATATGCTTTATAACATAATAATCACACTAATATGCTCAGGTGATCTGCTAAAATAAGCTATCATTCAAGAGAAAAGATATTTTGAATCTAATCTTTGACTTGCCTTTAAATGAAGTTAAAAGCATGTGTTTGAACTGCCTTCAAAGGCAATATTGTCCTGATTAAGAGATTACTTACTACAGAAATGAGAATCCTTAAGAACTTTCTTCAATGTATTTGAAGGCAATGCAGTGAGAAAATATGGAACTGTTGAATGCACTCAGTAACTTATGTGCAGTTCTAAGTGCACAGAGTCATTAATATAAATTGCAAGTTTGCTATGACCTTTTTTTAAAGCACTGCTCGTAGCTTACCCCCCTAGTAATATAATGTATGTATGTTGAACATAATAAACTGTCCATACAAAAGCATGTCCCTCCCAGCCAGGCTAGAGGAGGTGTGGGAAAATATTCAGCCGTTGCTTGTCAAGGTCTAGTGCACAGGAAACAGGAGCCTTCACTGCTAGGAATATTCCCATTTTCAGAAATGAGTTGAAGTAAACCATACAAACCCCCTGTTTTGATCAGGCTTGAACACTGAACTCACCCAAAATTAAAAGCAAGTAGAAAACACACAGACTGGGTGGGGCGTTAAACTGTTGTCAGTAAATAGTCTAAATGAGGAGAAGGCAAATTAAATGAAGAACATATGCAATCTATTATTCTGTCTGGATCATCAGGGTTTCTGCATAAAACCTGATTTTTAAGTAAGGGTAGTTGTGTGGATATATGGGCTGATCTTAAGCATTCTTCTGGATTGAAGCAGACAGCATTTCTCTCTCCCAGCACTCAGAAATCCCCTCTTGGTATTTAGAAATTAATGTTCTTTCATCTACAAGTACTGGAAAGGCAGTGTTTTCATGTAAAACGAAAGATAGTTGCTAACTTTAGGTTGGTGGTTGTTGCACTCCTGTATAATATTTGGGTTTTCTTCTCCACCTGTTTCAGTCTGTTTTAGAGGAGATGACAAATGGGTTGTGTCATCGTGCCCAGGCCGTATCCAAGTCACCCCTCTCCCCCAGGGGGTCTTCCCTACCAGGCTGAGGACAAGGAAGGACCCAAATCTCCTTATACCCTGGGGGCCAGACCTGGCACTGGATGAAAATGCTGCTGCATTTGGTGCAAAAGCAAAGCTTCAGGAGGCTGTGGCTTGGTGAGAGCAGAGGTGAGCTGCTCCCTGGGCTGTGGTGGGGCATTGCCCAGGTTAATCAGCTGTGAGAGAGCATCTGCTGAGCCAGGGACAAATTGGTTCTGTGTTAACTCTCTCCTCCTTCGTTGAATGGACTCATGAAAGATTGCTCTTTCAATCTCATCTTCAACAGCACCAAACTGAGCCTGTTTGAGATTTCTTTATATCAGCTAATATTCTGCTGCATATTTTAGAAACCAGTAACCCCATTCGTCACATTTTAAATGCAAATGAAAGACCTATCTTTAGAGTGCATTTTCCAAAGCTTGGAGCTCCTCTCTCTTTCCTCCACCAATTTAAATACTGATTACACTGGAAAATGAGAATTTCTATCATAAGGAAGCTTGTATTGAGGTTAATGCAAAAGAAGAGGAACTGAGCTGTAACCCTCAGCAGTTTAATTGTGAGATGTTACTCCAGCTGTTCGGTGGCATAAGATGTTCAGGTCCCAGTGACCTTGTAAGTCAAATGAAGTTTTGGTCACTGTCTCAGTACATCCACTTTCAGATGAGAATGAGGTGACTTTCTGGCCTCACTATGATAGGAAGAAGGTCTTCCTTTGTGTCAGGTGGCACAAAGGAAGCACCATTTCAGAATACAGGCACCATTTCATCGGCCTCTACTGCTCACAAACCCCCTGCCCATACCAGCTGCACAGGTTTTATGTATTTCTGTGTTCCTACAGTGAGAATAAGAAGTCTCTGTTTCTTTGTGTTGTGTGTATGTCATAGCTGCTGGGCTAAATCCTCAGTTATGTTTATCTTCCCAGGAATTTGCTTAGCTTTTTCCACATTTGCCAGTGTCCTCTCAGCCACAGGTGAGGAAGGGGGCAGGAGCAGCATCCAACCCTGACAACCTAAGCATCATGCAATATGTGTGTGTGGGTGTCTGGGTGGCCAAGGGTGGTGGCACTGCTGGCAGCCCAAGAAGCCCCAGTTTCAGTGGCACTGAAGACATTCTCCAGCCTTTTCCATATTACACACACACACAAAAAAAAAAAAAAAAAAAAAAAAAAAAGCTCAGGGCAAACACCTTCTTTTGCAGAAATTTGGCATGACCATCTCCTTCGCTGCTTGCCTGTTCTTCCACCCATCTTCCCACAAAGAGGTTAATAAATGTTTACTTTTTTTCTTGTTTCCATATGGTTTGTTCACAGGCTTTTGCTTGTGTGTGTATGAATGCTCACTTGCATTGACTGCTGTGAGGGAATTGTTCTACTAATGCTGGCCATCTTCAAATCAATGACTGCACATAACAACAGAAAGTGCCTCAGATGTAGTGGTTTCCACAGGACTATTGTTAGGCCTTTGTTAGGCATTTTTGAACCTAATAAATAATGTCAAAAGTCTCTATCCTAGCCAAAAATGTTCTTTTTGAAACAGTTCTAATAGTATTTTTGTTCTGCAATGTCTCCCAGTGTTGTGAAGAATTTGTGCCTCACAATAGGAATCTGGTCTATCGCGTGCCGCTTTTTTTTTTTTTTTTTTTTTTTTTTTTTTTTTTAAAATTTTT